>NW_028095539.1:1200000-1800000 GCF_014824575.4 Sturnira hondurensis | reverse complement strand
GAGCCCCAACCAGCCACCTCCCTCGCTGGCTCAACCTGCTCACCCTGAGCTCCAGGCTGTTGGGACACAGCTGTTTATGGCTCAGTTAACAAACACCCCAGCGTTCATGGCTACTTAGTGCTCCCCAAAGCCACCAAGCACCGACTGAGTTCTGGGCTTCCTGCCAAGCCTGGCACCCATGCGCTTCTCAGGGCCCTCTGGGAATGGGCCATAGGCACTCTATGTCTCCTCTGAGCCCCCAGACAGCTGTTTGAGCCCTGGCCTCTTCCAGCCCCTGGGCGAGAGCTGGAGGTATGGAAGAAATAGATCGAGGATTAAGCCGGCTTGGTGAGCTCTGAGAGCACAGAGCTACCTGTGAAGACTGCTCAGAGCAGTGCAGCCCACGGGGTATCTTTAAGGCAGAGGAAGGCGTTCCAGAGAAAGCCAATCAAATATGTAAAGACAAGCCTGGCATCTTGGGGGTCTGGAGGAGGTTCTCTCTGGCTGGTGCTTGCAGGGAGCCCAGGGTGGCAGGAGGTAAGGCTTGGGGTGGCAGAGCCCTGCTCATGGAGGCCCCTGAAGCCTGGCTGAGGATCTCGGCTTCTTCCTGAAAACACCAGGGCATCATAGAAGGGTTTCAGTCAGGGGGAGCCAGGGCCAACCCTGCATCGTGGGCAGCTCTCTCAGCTGATGCTCGGTGGGCAGATGGCAGATGAAGGAGACAAGCCTGGAGCAGAGTACAGGAAGGAGACGTTTACTGGGAATTGGCTGAGTGCTGGGGAAGCGTGGGGCGATGGTTAGGAACACAGCCATGCACTTAACCTCTCTCTCTGTGCCCCAATTTCCACGGCTGTAAAGTGAGGGTACTACTAGTGCCTATCCAACAGGACGGTGTGCGGACTGAGATGGAATACGAGAACGACGCTGAGTCCAGTGCCAGGAGCAACACAGAAGCCTGGGTAGTGTAGCTATTATTATCCCCAGTCATACCGAACAGGGGTTGCTTGGCCTATTGTTTCTCCATGTGGCAGATATTCTTAGCATTGCCCCACAGAGGAGGACACTGGGCCCTAGAGCCATCGAAGGACTCATTTAAGGGGATTTACAGCCCAGAATGGGTGGACTTCTCGGCCCCTGGGGAATGAGGGCGGTGGGGAAGGGGGCAGCTACAGTGGAAACTTCGTCCTGGCCCCTCTGTAGGCAATGGGTACCGTGGGCACTGCGGGGCGCTTCTCCCCAACAGCCGGGCTTGGTGTCCTGAACATTCATTCCTCAGATCACCGCTAGTACCTTCTCTTCAAGACTTCTGGGCCCCTTCCCAGCTCTGCTGGGATCCTAGCCAGTCCACTCACGCCCCCAGATTGGGCTAAGAGCCCAGCGGGTGGACGTGGGTGTGTTCTGTGTGGCCAGGCCAGGGAGGCCTCCTCCTTCGGAACCACCCTTCATCCCAACTCACACCCCAGCAGCAGCAGCCTCCACAGAAGACCGAAACATTCCCTCCCTGTGCAGAGGAGGTCCTACATCCTGATGGTTGGAGGGTGGCTACAGCCCTGATGCCCTGAGGAGTCAGAAGAGGGCCTCTACTCCCAGCACCGGCTGCCAGGAGCCCAGAAAGAGGCCGATGTCCCGTGATTACTATGTCCTGTGGTGCCTGACTGCGGAAGGCAGAACTCCATGGTGGGAAGCCACACCTGGACTCGAATCCCAGCTCCCACGTCCCCTCCCTGCAGGGCCTTGACCCCTCTGAGCCTCAGCCTTCTCCTCTGTAAAATGAGGAGGACAACAGTCCTTTCCTTGCAAACTTGTCCCGAGGCCAAAATGAGTCAACGCATGCAGAGCACCTGGCACCAAGCCTGGCACAGAGTGACTGCTCTGTGGCACATGTTATTACAGTGGCTGCCAACTACCCTCCCTCACATCTGCACATCATTTTGTACCGCTCTTTGCTCTCACTACAATCCCATGTTAGAGAGAAGTCTAAGCATCAGAGAAGTCGAGAAGCTTGCCCAGGGTCACACAGCACAGCCTGACTCCAAGATCTGTTTTACATGCTGCTCCTCCCATGACCAGTAACCGTCACCAGGCAAGGGCTTCTCCAGCACCTGGGACAGAGATGGCAGTCCTGGGTTGGGCCATGGGGGAGCATAGGACCTGGGGCTCCCACTGGGCCTGACCCAACCTGCCCTGGGCATGACGGCTGGAGTTACTGCCAAGCAGGAAAGTCCTTACCTCAGCCCCTCATCTCTCCCTGCAGCCTCACTCAGCACATACTGCCGAAGCCCCCAGAAGAGTGGGTGGATTGTGTTTTAAAAAGGTCCCTAGGTATTTGCAAGGAAATCCCACAATAAGATGGTGAGAGGGCGTACTTGACATTTTTTCTGAAGAGAGATGGAGAAATCTGGCTAGAATTGGGAAGGGGAGGATTGAAGCTGTGGAATGTTCTAGAAATGGAACGGGTTCAAATTGTGACACCTTCTCTCTCCTCTCATAGCCATCTTCCATGTCCTCCTCCAGGCAGAGACCTCTCTGCCTTTAGAGCTCACTACCAGCTGGACACCTCCTCCTGGATGACCACAGGCTTCTGTCCAAAACTGGACCCAGTGTCTCCTCCCAAACCGAGTCTACCTACCCTCCTGCCTAACCGAGATCTCTGAGCCTCCTTACTCAGGATAACCCATCAGTCACGTTCTTCTGCTTCTTCCGCTTCTTCCTCCAAAGTATTTCCCATCTCTCTCCCTTGCTCTTTACTCCGTGGCTACAGCCTGAGTTCAGGCTGCCTAATTGCTACCTGGGCAACCCAGCAACCTCCTCTCTGCTGGATTCATCTTCCTAAAGCTCCTCTTTGATAACCTGTTACCTTCTTGCTCGACAAACTTCCACAGCTCCCTGTCACCTCCATGAGTTCTCAACTGGGGGATGTGGCTCGGCATTAGCTAGAGTGCACCTGAAAGACGCAGGTGCCCTGGCCTCAGCTCCATCTCCCTTGCCTCAGACTCTCAAGCTCCCCAGACCATCTGGATGCCCACAAAAGGCCAAGTGCCCTGGAACCCCTGATTCTCCAAACTCCTCAAGCTCTCTCCAGGGTACTTGGACAGCCCCACCCTGATTCTTTTGCCCTTCTGGGGCAAGTTCGAGTCTGTCAGATGGGGAGGGACCACTGAAGCCTCAGAGTACTGGCAGTGGGGGTTGTGTAAGGTCCTGAATGTAAGTGCTGGGCATGGGGGTTGTTACACAGGATGTTTCTCAGGGCTCTGTCCTTCCTGGGTCCCCCAGCCTACCAGAGTGTTGGGGAAGGCCTTCCCTGCAGAGAGACCCTGTGGGGCTGGCCCCACACTCCCTGTGTGCAGGTCTCCATCACTGTGCATCCCTGGCCTACTGCGGAGCCTGTTTCCAGTTACACCCACAGGCGGAAACTCCTGGAGCGGAGGCACAGCAACACCTAAGCCCCCGGGACCAGCCTGGCCTGGAACATCTGATCCAGCTGCTCCTGCTCTCCTGGCCTAGTTCCCTCAAGTCATGGCCTCCCTCCATCCTCGGGCCCAGTGGCGGGGCTGGCCAAAGACCCCTTCCCACACCTGAATACATGGAGCAGTAAGGCACCAGCAGCCTTTTCACAGATGGAGAGACTGAAGTAGAAAAGGGAGATTAGCCACATTTCAAGGATGCACAGCACAAAAGCAGGTCTCCGGAGATTTCTAGTGCCATGGCTGGGTTTCATGGGGTTACCTGTCTCTCCCTTCCAACCAACCTCCACGTGGGCAGCCCCTCAGAAATGCCAGGGATGCTGTGAACTCCCTCTCCTATTCCCAAGCTGGACAAAGCACTTCCTTACATGGAGACTCCAAATCTTGATCAGGAGAGACCTTGCTATAAACACGGAATTAATACACACTGAGCAAGTTGCTGGCTGGGCTGCACAGTTCTGTTCTGGGCTAGGGTGAAGCTTCCCCTGTACCCCAGAAAGTACTGGGCAAGAGAGGAGCCTGGACCTCCTAGGAGCAGAAAGCCAAAGTGGGGGTGCAGCTTAACCCTTTGGAGCCCTAGATAGACTTCATGTCCCAGGCTGGCCCTCCCAAGGACTCCCTCCAACCTGGGAAAATAGGACAGGCTTGGAGAGGAAGGATTGTTATGTGGGAGGGAGAGGGTGATAATGAAAACAGCTCTCTACAGAGCCAGCAGGAGTCCGGCTGTGCTGAGGAATGTGAAGTAAATTCACCCATCACTTGATTTTTATTTTTCCCAGCTGGCTGAAGCAGTGTGGGGTGGGAAGTGTCTGGGGGAGGGCTGTGCTGAGTCCCCCAGCTGCTTCATCCTCTGCACTCTAGGACGTGCCTCCCCACCCCACCAGCCCCATCTTGCCCTGGGACAACTAAACACACACGCGCGCGCGCACACACGCACGCACACACACACACACACCCAACCTAGCAAGTGTTTGACTGACTCACTACATAAACAGGGTGTTGGGTTTTCTTTGTCTTCCCTTTGCTTCGAATGCTAGCCGTCCCCCACAAGCTCTGCTGCATTGCTCTCTGCGTCTTTCAGAGGATGCCCGATACCAAATTTTCCTCCCAGCCAGAGAGAAGAGAGGGGCAGATCGCTGATCAGGTTATCTGGGGGGCTTAGTACCTAAGCTAGGTCAGGGAATCCTAGAAGGTCCTGTATGGAGGGGAAGGGAGACATTGTTTTTCAGATGGGGAAACTGAAGTTCAAAGACAGGCAGGTACTTGCCTAAGGTCACACAGTCAAAGAACAACAAAGGGCCAGAAGCTAGGGTTTTTTTGTTGTTGTTTGTTTTATTCACAAGCCAGCTGCCTATCTATACACCCTGGTCTCCCCATCTATAAAATGGGGTACTCCTTCCCTTCTTGTCTTTGGAGCACGTGGCCGGGACTGCAGCCCACTTGTCTTCATACCCTGAGCTGAACCTTCATCAATGCCCACTGCTCACATACTTACTGTGTGGCTCCTGGCTCCTGCCTGTGGATAGGGCAGCCTCCCTTCTCTCCAGAAAAGAGGCTGGAAAGACATCAGGAGAAATCACTCCTGTGCTCTCATGCTGCATGAGCAGGGCCCTCCCCGCCTCCTGCCCTTCCCTAGCTCCAGCCCTGTCCTCATCCTCATTGGCTCATTTCCAGATACCCTCAAGGGGCCCTGCTCTGACACCCTAAGTGCTTGCTTTCTCTGCATTCTGGGTCTCACCCCCCTTTTTAGGGTCCCTGTGGTGAGACGTCATAATCACAGTATCATTTACTGGTTACCTATGAGATGTCAGGTCAGGTGCTAAACATTTTACAGGCATGACCTCCACTAACCTAGAGATTCCCGATACAGGATGCAGGAAATGGAGGCTTGGAGAGGTGAAGACCCTAGGTCACCCTAAGAGGTGAAGGTGGGCTCTGAACCCCAATCTGCTGGACAAACGCCAAGGCAGAACCTTGTAGCCAACAGGGGAAAACAGCTCAGGTCACTTCTGGAGGTACAGTGTCCTCCAGAGGGTGCATGGGATCCCTGGCAGGCACGTGGCCAGTCCAGGTGGGTTCACTGGGGAGGGACACTGGATCCCCAGCATGGCCTGAAAGCCTTGGCCCAGGGGCTGCTGCAAACCTGGAAGTCGCTGGGTAGCAGGTACCCAGGGGTCTGTCCCCAGGAGTCAGCGTTCCATAGAAACTTCGAGCCGGACCGTCACGCGGACTCTGCCCGGGCTCCTGGGAATCCCTGCCCTTGGCTGCGGACTGCATCTCCTGTCTGAGACCCCTCCAACTTCCTAGCACCCCCTCTTCCAGGTCCTGCGTTTCGGTGCTGGCCTCCATTCACTATTGGACTGGGTCCCAGCGCCCCTTCCTCAGGTTCCGGGTCCCAAGTACCACTATCATCTCCAGTGCTTCTTTCTCCACGCGCTCCTCTCCCGGAGTCCTGGCCCCTGTGGCTTCTATGCTAAGCCAGAGGTCGGGTCTCCCCTGTCCTGGTCCTCCGCACCGGGTTTCAGGCACCCTCCTTGGTGCACACCCGCCTTCCCGCCACAGCGCCCCCTCGCGCCGGCTCCCTGAGGAGCTGCGCCGCGGTCGGAGTACCTTACTCTCGGCGCGCACCGGGTCGGAGCGCAGCAACAGTTGCAGCACCAACGGCAGCAGAAGCAGAGACAGAGGCCGGGGAGGGAAGGTGGCCGCAGCCATGGCGGGATGGGCACCAGGGGCACGACGGGCACGGACAGCTGGGCGCGGACGCTGGGAAACCCGGGCTGCACTGGGAGCTCGGGGCCGCCTCCAGTTCTTCCCGCGCGGCGCGCCCCTCGCCAGCTGCTCCCCGCCCCGCGCCCCCTCCCGCACCTCTGGGGGAGGAGTCAGGGTGGAGGGGGGTCACCCCGCCCTGCGCGGCCAGCTGGTGCCTCTGCCACTGGGCGGCTCTCCAAAGGGCATCCCTGTCCAGACACAAAAAAGGGACTTGTTCGGAGCCGCAGGAGCAGCGGGGGCAGTAAGAGGAGCGCCTGCTCCGCACACCCGCTGAGGTCCTGTTCTGTGTGGCACGTTGGGCGTGTCTGTTTACCTTTTTGAGTCTCAGTTTCCACGCGTGTAAAATGGAGAGAATAGTGCTTTCTTTTTGGAGCTGTGTAAAGTGCAGATGAGTGCGATTTCTAGGGCAGGCAGGACTTTGACTTTGCGAAACACTCGACGCGGCCAGCTGTCCCCTTCTCGTGGCTCAAACCCCCCTCTCCCGCGTGCTCCAGTCCTTCCTTTCTCCGAGGACCCTCCCGTCAACCCCCAGTAGCTCCTACCTTTTGAACGCCCTCTGCCGTCCCCATTCTCAGGACAGTGCCTCATCTCTCTGACACCTGGGCAGCAAAACTTTCTCGAGGAGCCGTCTGTAATCGCCACTCCTCGGGGTCCCTGCCAATCCTCCCGTTCCAGGGGTCCCCGGGATCACGGTGGAAATGCTTTGTTGGGGTCCCCGGAACCTCCCGTAGGCAACTCAACACAGCACCTGTCTACACTGTCACGATCACTCCTCCTCAAACCGTCTCCTCTCTGTTTCTTTCGGACTGCCCCTCATATTTCACCCGGGCCCCCTTTAGCGAGTCCTTCCGACTCTGCGCACCCGGGGAGGGTGGGGCTGCACCTGTTCTCTTTCTTCTCCACCCTGTCTCTGCAGGTGACCTCCCCTGAGCCCAAGACAGGGTATCCACTTGTAAGTCTGTGTAGTAGTAAACTTCAGTCGCTCAAAAAGGAACATTTGTGCCACAAATGTTGCTACCCTCTACCCCTACCCCACTCCTACTCTCAAGCACATCCGTTTTCTTTTAGTTTCCTTTGCAGCACCGATCACTCCATGAAATTATCTTTCTATTTGGTACATGTTTCTTTGTGTCGTTGGTGCCTTCTCACGTAGAAGAGAAATAAAGCGACCAGTGCACACACTTTGTCCAGGAGCAGCTAGCTCAGTGGTCCTGAAGTGTGGCTGGGGGGCGGGGGGGGGGCGGGGACCAGCAGCCTCAGCGTTACCTGGAAACTCGTCAGAAATGCAAATGCTTAGGCCCTGCCACCCCAGACCTAGTGGGGTCCAGCAATCTGTGTTTTAACAAGCTCTCAAGGGAATTTAAGGTTTGTGAACCACTAGCCTAGCTCCAGGTCTGATGCTCCATAGGTCTCAGCTGAATTAAAGGATCACAGGTGCTCAGTATAAATTAGCTTCTTTCATAACTGGAGGTCCCCTGGGGAGGTGTCAAAACCAGGGCTAGATTAATGTAAAAAATAAATGTGGTGTGTGTTTTTATGTGCAGAGACCAGCGATTTTCAACTAGTGTGCTGCCAGCATTTTTAAAACGTGCAACACTGACTACTTAGTCGGTGGCATTGACCTCTTTTCATTGAGATTGTCAAATAACAAAGAAATAACAGCAGCCAACACAATAGCTGTCCAGTATGAATGAATCAAAATCGTACCTCTTTTTGGTCAGGTTGGCAAAAAATATGTATTTTTTGGTGTGCCACAGAATTTTAGTTATCAGTTTATGTGTGCCTTGAGATGAAAATGGCTGAAAATTGGTGGCACAGACTATCTGGGAATGGCTACAATAAATCGATGTGGTGGTTATGGCTAAGGAGGGGAACCAGCTCCTGGGAATCAGAGTAAGGAGAAAGGCTTACTTTTCAGTGAATACTTTTTAACATCCAGGGGATTTTGTAATGCATGGCCTATCTATTCAAATAAAAGCCGAAACGCGCTTAAACGGAACCAGGCAGGCGTTTTTCTTTCCCAGCCCTTTCTCCCCAAGAAGCCTGGCTCCGACTTTCTGGCTAGGGGGCCCACGACGAGCAAGGCTGCTGTCACCAGAGAACTCTGCCCCCTGCTGGCTGTTCCGCACTTGTCTCCCCCGGTTTCTGGGTTTCTGATTTCCTCTTTTCCACCTTCTCTCTTGCCCCCTTCTCCCTCAATTGGCTTCAGTCAAATGGATTCCGTCAGTTCCAACTTGGTTTCAGGACCTTTGCACGCACTTCTCCTTCCCCAGAAACTCTCTCTGTCTGTGTAGCCAGACCCACTCCTAGTCATCCTTGGCATCTTATTTAAATGCTCCTTACCCCAATATGCCTCCCCCAATCAGTGCCCCTGGCCAATTTGAGCCCTGTCACATACTCCTTAGCACCAGAAACTTCCTAAGTGTGTTCTATAGTAGCACTTATGTGCAGTTGTGGGTTTGTGTGATTATTTGGTTTGATTAGTGCCTGTCTCCCCCATCATGGGGGCAAGGGCCCCATGATGGGGCCCATGCCTGCCTTTTTCTTAGCTGTATCCCTGTTCAGTCCTGTTTGTCTGCTTCTGGCCTCAGGACCACTTCCCTGCAGATCTGTCCTTATCCTGACATGCTTTCCTTTCCAGCTCTTCAGTCATGAGTCCTCCTGGTGGTAAGAGTTTTTTGCATGTCTCTCTGAGCCCTGATTTCCTAATTTGTGAATTTGGGGAAAAGTATTGACCTCTTAGGATTGTTGGGGGACACTGGTGGGGGAACGCTCCATAGTAGGTGTTAAGCATGTAGTAGGTGTGTACCTTTCAGGACAGTGGCTAGGCACTGAGTCCATCATCATTTCCCTCACCTTTCTCAGTTTTGTGGCAGATTCCTCCTAAGAAGCATTTTCAGAAGAGTGGTAACCAGGTATTAGAACTACTCTTTACGTCAGTCGCCTTAGTAACAGGTCCCATTTATTAGGCCAGACCTTATATTAATTGCTTTGTATGCATCATCTTATTTAATTTTTGTAACAATCCTGTGAAGTAGCAACTATCATTATTATCCCTCACCCCTTAGAACCAGACTTTGAGGCTTGGAGGTAAAGTGCCCAAGGTGTTATTATGCAGAAAAGTCAGGTCTGTTTTATTCACCCACTCAGCAATTATTGAGTGTCTACCAGGTTCAAGCCCTGTGCTCAGCAGTTGCAGTTATGATAAAGAGAATGAGAAAGGAGGGGTCTGACTAGTCAGGGAGATCCAGGAAGGCTTTGGGAACAAGAGATAGCAGGGCTGGTCTGAAGGATGGGTTGTTTCCCAGGGCTGGGTGTTTGGCTTAACTCTCTGCCCACCTTTTATTTTATTTTTAATTAAAAAATTAATGGATTGATAAAAAAATAATGGATTGATTTTAGAGAGATAGAGGAAGGGAGACACAGAGAGAGAGAGATCGATCAATTTGTTGTTCCATTTATGTAAGCATTCATCGGTTGCTTCTTGTATGTGCCCTGACCTGGGATTGAACCTACAATCTTGACATATCCGGACGATGCTCCAACCAAGTGAGCTACCCAGCCAGGGCTCTTGCCCACCTTTGAACTTAGGTTCAAGTTAGACTCTTTGTCCACCACTGAAGCCCCAGGACTGCAGGAGGTTCCTGCAGTGCCCTTTAGGCCCTGGTAAGATCTCCAAGGAAGGGTCACGCTGCAGAGGCCTGTGGTAGAAAGGAAGTTCTGGCCCGACACATGTTAGAACCCCGAGTTAAGGATATGGCTCAGAGGACCCATCTCCTCTGTCCCACGCTGACTCCCGCCCACACACACTAAAGGCTCTCCTCCCCACCGGGACTGGTCTTGGGGAAGCGATCACAGAGACATCATTTCTCACAGCCCACAGGGAACTCGACAGAACCCTAAGGGAACACGGAGGGGACCTAGATGTCCTCTAGACATTAAGGATGGTGTCCCAGGAGATATTTGAACGGGGGTTGTGGAAGGTGAGTGAGGGCTTGGGAGTTGGGTGCAGCCAGCAGCATTCCAGCTTGGAGGAACCGAGGGTTGAGGTTCTGGAGTCTGGAATCTCCACCTCTGCTAGGTGACTTCATCAGTGTATGAAAGGAACAATATTGGAGCTACCTCATAGAACGGGCGTGAGGTTCATGCAACGCTGCATTAATATAAACCTCTCGGAACAGTGGCTGACACAGATTGAGGGTGCGGTACAGGTTAACTCCTGTTGATACGGAACTCGCAACTGCAGGAAAGTGTTGCAAAACCTCCTGCATAGCAGGTGAGGGAAGGGGCGCGAGGAGGAATGTGGGCAAAGGTCAGACCACACAGGGACTCAAATGCCAGGATGAGGACTTTTTGAAAATTAAGGAATGACATACACTGGCCAAAGGATTGGTGGAGCAGCATGGGGAGAGGGCGGGAAACAGGCAGCCAGTGAAGAAGCCGAGGCATAACCCGGCAGAGTGGAGGCGGGCAAGGCATCTCTGTTCTGGTCCTTTGTTTTCAAGCAGGCCAGGTAAGGTCTTCGACCTAAGGCGGCAGCCGCGATATATCCTTCTGTGAGAGGGTGGCCGAAGGCGGACGCCCCGTTAGGCCCCAGAGGCTGCACGCCTCCTGGTGGCCACAGGAGGTGGGCTCAGTCGGGAACAACAGAGACTACAAACTCCGGGAAACTGAGGCGGGCAGCGGGGCGGGGGGGAGGGTGTCTGGGATCTTCCAATTGGAACCCGTCCCTAGTTCAACTCCGTTTTACAGAAAGAGAAACTGAGAGGGGAAGGGGAACAAGGATGGGTAACGAGTCTCTCAAACCAAGAGCTTCAAAACACCAGGCGTTAAGAGTCTTTACAGTTTTTTTTTTTTTAAATGGCATCAATGGCCTGGAGCTTAGTTTGCCTTTCCGTTCAACGGGCAGGCGGAAAATGAAAGAAAAGGAAGAGAAACTTAAGTCTTTCCCGCCCACCCGGAGATAAAAGCCTTTAAAGAGTACCCCGGAAAGCAGAGTTTTATAGATTCTATTTGCATACGAACGTAGTCACCTCGAGTTAATCTCGGCCCTTTAATCTCCGGTCCAATTTGTCCCGTAGCCGCGGAGGGAGACCCTCAGGAGGACTTCAAACTCCGCCCCCCGAGCCCCGCCCCCAGGGCTGGGCTTCGGTGCACGTGCTCGCCGAGTTCCTTGGCGACCCACCTCCAAGGAAGGACTCATTGTCAGGGTGGGGGGAGGCCAGGAGTCAGAGGAAAAGTTCACCGTGCATAAATCACAATGAAGAAAAGGCCCTGAAGCAATATTTGTTAAAAATTGACAAGTTTTTATTAGGGTTTGTGATTGACACAGGCTTTGGCTTCCCCTCCTCAGAGCTGCCAATCCTTCTTCCCACCCCTTCAGTTGCTGGAGTCCCGCGTGGCTGGCCTCGAGGGACGGACTCCAATTCCCAGCGTGCCCCGCAGGCCCGAGCGTGGCAGCGGCGCGTGACGTCGGGGAAGGGAGCTGGCCAGTGCTGAGGGGGCGCGGCGCGGAGGGGCGCGGAGCCGGGCGCCTCGGGCCCCAGAGAGCGCGGCGGCCGGGAGCCCGCAGGCCCCTGACAGCCCCCTCCCCCCGGTGGACGACGACGAGTGCGCCAGTCATGGCGGAGCAGCGAACCGAGCGCGGGCCCTGAGCACCACCGCATGGAGCGGGACGAACGGCCGCCTAGCGGAGGGGGAGGCGGCGGGGGCTCCGCGGGGTTCCTGGAGCCGCCCGCCGCGCTCCCTCCGCCGCCGCGCAACGGTGGGTGAGGGGCGTGCGGAGTCCGGGCCGATCAAGAACCGGCCCCCTGTCCCCCAGTCCGGGGGTACCTGCCCTGCTATTACTCGGGAAAGCTGCAGCGGCTCCGGGTCTCCTCGGCGTGGACCTTCACCCCTGTCCCCGCAGCGCGGACCCTCTCTCTCCTCCCCCGTTTTAGTCAGTGCGCACCCTCCCTCTCCCCACTCGTTCTCAGCGCAGATCCTTCCCTGGTTCCCTCTACCCCGACCTTCTTTCCTTTCCTCTCTCCCCCCAGCCCCTCCGTGTGAATTTCCCCCCAACCCCCACCCTGGGACCCGGCTTCGCGGACCCCTCTCCCCCTCCCCCGGTCCTTTCGGAGCCGAGCCCTCCCCTTCCCCTGGGTCACCTCAGCCCGGATCCTCCCCCAGCCCCGCACCTCGCGTCCCGTCACTGGGGGCTTCCCCTCCCCCTTGGGTCTCCATTGCCTCAGCCTCCTCTTCTTTGCCCCGGCCCCGGTACCCTCCGTGGGGGGCCTCTCCCCCTTGGCGTCCCTTCGCGAGGAGCTATCCCCTCCCCCCAGCCCCCTTGGTGCTCCCTCAGCTCGTGCTCCCTCTTGGTTCTGCCGACTCGATACCACGCCCTGGGTTCTCGCTGTCCGGTACCGTTCTGCAGCGGCTTCTGCAGCCCCGCACTTCCCTTGGGCCCCCATCCCGGTACTCGACCTCTGCGCGGACCCTCAAATCGCTAGCTACTCAGCCAGCGTTTCCTTTTCCGACTCCTTTGCATGCTCCGCGTCCCATTTCTGTCTGCGCCTTCCCCTTCTGTTAGGCGATGACTTTCTATTGGCTCGGATCTCTGGCCCGATCGGGTGCTCGGGACACCTGTCTCCCTCCGTCTACGGGCTGGTCGGGGTCCTCGCCTGCCCGCCGCAGTGCTGCGCGTCCTTCTCGCGATCTCGGACCCTGAGCCCTGAGAATTCCTCACCTGGCCCTTGCCCCTCTGTCCGGGCGAAGTCCTCAGGTTCCTCGGGCCTGTCTCTGGGGCTGGCTAGTCTTCCGCCCCCTGGCTCCCCCCGCCCCCACCCCGCGGGACGTTTTATTTGTATCTGTTTGATATTTTTCCCCCCTCGGTGTTTGCCGCGGAATGTTTTTATTGGTAACGTGTAAGGAGCTTTTGTGAGGTCGTAAAAGGTGAACTTTTGAACTTGGAAAGCGCCCTGGAGCAATTAGCGCAGGCGATAGCCCCAGGAGGCCCGCATTACAAAGGGTGCTCGTACGGGCGGGCAAACGCTCCCGCAGCAAACCCGATTTATTTATTTATTTGCCCTGCCTTCCACCTTTCACATCATTTCCGAATAAAGGGCAGGCTCTCGGAGAACCTTGCCTCCTCCCCTCTCTGCGCCATAAACTCGCAATTCCCTAAAAGATCTAGGACAGTGTTTAACAAGTAACAGATTTCAAATTGAATGCAAACACCCGGGACAGTTAGGAGGCACTAAAAATTAATTGCTTCAGCAAGAAGTTTCTTAGTCGGGACGGTGAACTGGCAGGTGTGAAGAAAGTAACCTGAATATAGGTCACTTAAGGCGCTCAATTGTTGAATGAATGAGCTACCGAAGGGGAGGAATCTTGGGTTGGATCTGAACCTTCATACGTTTATTGCCAATTCAGTAGACCTGCTCTTTTTACCAGTTAAGGGAAAAGTCTGTTTAGAGGAGAGCCTGGTTAACTTCACTTGATGTTGTTGACCAAATAGTGATAGGTTTTCAGAGCTCTTGTCCTTTCTAAAGATGTCTGTGATGTGCGGTATCTAGGTGGTTGGCAGTCCCTTGGGATGTCTTTGGAGACTAATTTCTGAATGTGAACATGTTTGAGATCAATAAAATCCCGTGCACAAAGGAGGGCTGGAATCCAGTTAGGGTAGGAAACCAGTATCACAGGAACAAAGGATTTCTTTACTGCTTTTGACTTTTCAAGCTTTCAAAGTGGAGATTTGGTTTTGTATTAATATGTGAATGTTGCAAATGTGATCCCAAATTTACCATTCCGATATTTTTTTACCCAACCCTAGATCTTATAGCCCACATTAGTGTCTTTTCATAATGTCTTTCTCTGTGTGCATACTTTCTGTACCCACCTGCGCATAACACACGGATGGTAGATTTTGCTTCAGACTTAAGTTCTACTTGAGAATATTGTAAGGGAAGCCTAGGAACTGCATTTACTATTAATTATTCATTAGTACATTTTAAAGGACTCAATGGTAATTTTAACTCAATCAAATTTCCCATTCATAGTCTCATTTCCTCAATTGGTCAGGACCATTTAAAAGACTGTTATCGAGCAATCCACTTAGGCTAAGGTGGCTTTAATATTTTACATCAGTCCTATTTAGTTCTCCAAATATTTCCTTTTTGTTGCAAACACATGGGACGTTTGACAGTCTGATGGGCTTAGAAGAAAATTCATGAAACATTAGACTGGCTTTATTTTTTAGTGTAAAAATGATCATTATGTTCTGTTTTACAGTAATGTTCATTATCTCTTGTAACTTAACATGTTCACAGAAGACTTACGAAAAAGGCAGGGGAAGCAGAGTTTACCTCTGGACTGGTGGGGGCATTTTTTTCTTTTGTATTTACTAATATGTATTTTTCTCTGAAAGTAAATGAAACTGCAAAAGTTCTAAGAGAAATTTTTCTCATTTTTAAAATTCTACCGACTGATTTCTGTTAGATAGCTAACTGGATGTGATGAGGTCTTTTGGTTTCTGTCATGAAGAAAGAAACTGGAGGTGGAATTTTACAAATGTTTTCTTGCCGGAAACGCCATTGATGCCGAATTTACAGTCTTTTAAATGGTTTTTTATATTCTGTTGGAACAGAGTTGCCAGTCTTTTGATGCACCATCACCCTTCCAGGAATTCCCTGTGCTGACTGCGCTAGATATTTTCAGTTGTTTGCTTGTAGGTTTTCATAACAAAAATGAACTCTTTCAGAGGACTGCTCTCTGTTGGAGTTTCAGAGGAAGTGTGTGCTAAATACTGAATTTGTTCATTTTATCTTAAGTGAATGAGGGAGTAGACTTAAATATTTCAAGCAGTTGAGGAGAAATGGAAGAAATTCACTAAATAATCAGCCACTTTTTTCCTGTTATCACTATGTCATCCAAATGTTTATCCCTGAAAAGAAATTAACAGCTGTTTGATGTGACAATTTAACTTCAGTTTTGTGACTTTGAAAATTAAGTTAATTCTGAGTCACCTCAGAATTTTCTACTTTCATTGCAAAAAATGCATGCCATAGCACTGCTGTTCTTTGGAACGGCAGCACACAGGATTTTTTAGTAGGTTCTGTGACGTCCAAAGAACACTGAAGATTTACTGTTGATTTTGAACAGTGGAAATGTGAGGTGACCACATTTCCAAACTTAGACTTACTATCCACCAAATTCTTTTTTGGGTATTTCTGTCCCATGTAATCAGAATCTGATCATGACCAGCTTCCTGATCTGTAAGTCATTCTGAATTCTCTAGCAAAAAGGTGTGTGTGTGTGCATGCATGTGAAAGGGACTTGGATGAGGAGGGAACGAGAGGGGAGCAAATGAAAAAAAACCCACTACATTTCCTAAAATATCCCTGAATCATGCATTCTTATATTTTACTCATAATTTTCTGGTTTGTCATTTTTTCCTTTTTCGTGGTGCTGTGGAGCAAAGGTAGAAAATAAGCTTTAGATTAAAATACCTCATTTTATGTTAGTGGGAGATGAAGGTAGGAATGCCAACTACTATGGTACTGGTAAGGGAAGTTTGGTGTATCACTTGTAGTGCTTGCTATGCAAGTTGGCTTTAAATTGCTAATGATACTTGCTGGTTTTGAGAGCTGGGGCTGTGTGAGTTTCGTCCGTGTTATAAGTAGATAGTGGTTTGTGTTGAGTAGGTTGGTTCATGAATGAATTGTGTTCAGATGGCAATTTCTGGCTTCAGAATTCAGGGTAGCTCCTCTGACTCAGGGTAGCCTCCTTTTCAGCATGCTCATCTAGATCTTGGGGACCTTATCTTAGTTTTTTTGTTCTTATGTTTATTTTTTGTGGTGTAGCCAAGTTAAGTGACATTTCTCTGTTTAAGTATTTTTTCATGTATATAATTAAGTTGAAAGTTAAATTTGGGAAGATGCCCTTTCAGAGTAAATTTCAATTTTTGGTCCTGTCTTTTCCTTGTGTGTGTGTGTGAACCAGTCATCTTTTAGGAGGAAAGGGTCATAATCAGAAAAATCAAAATTCTGAATCAACAGCTAAAAACAAAACTTGCATTTCAGCAGAGAATAAAAGTGCCTCTGAGACAGTTTTAAACAGAAGGTGGTGTTGAGTGTGTCCGCACGAGTAGTGATCCAGTATACCCGATTCTCTGTTACACTTGAAAATATCTACAAATTGTGAAAGAAAGTGTTTTCTTTTAAACTTTCACATTCTTAATGTCAGCTATTCCTGGTTCAGGTAATTTCTTAGAGGTTTACGGATGCCTTTGATTGAAAACAAGGTTTAGAGATACCAGAATTATTAAAAGTCGGCAAGAAGTACTGACTGAGCAGTAATTCCTTTTCTTGTGTTGAGTTGATGGTTCAGATTCATTTGAGCTTAATCTTAAAAAAAAAAAACCTCTGGATGTAACTTTGATGTACAGTACTCATAGAATGAAGTCCGGTCTGCTATGTATTTATTGCTCGTTTCCCAACATGGATTGTCTTTACAAAAAAGATAAGGCTGTTAGACCTTAATTTCCTTAATAATGGAAAATTAGAAAAAAACTGTTGTGTCTAACCTGCATTTCAGTGTGGTTTAGAAATAACTGTAGAACAGAGAACTTTATTTTAAAGAATAAAACATTTTGTACTTTATTTCGTTGTTTCCTTATTACCAATTATTAAAAACCAGCTTGTGTAGAATAGCTTCTCTAGAAAATGTTTTTCTCCTCTGGTTATGATTATTTAAACAAAACTTTTCTGTGTAACCCAGTAATTCTGCTTAACAGTGATTTAGTTTGGGGAGAGAACCAGGATTTCCTCAGCTGGCTGTTGGGGAACTGAATTGCTTTTTACCCCACCCCCAGCTGCACCGAATCTTTTGATCCCTAAGCTACAGTGGTTGTCATTTGAGAAAGCAAACTGAGAGAAAATAAGTTGTGAAAATAGCCTACTTTAAGCCTTCATTTGCGTTTTGGAATTTTTGTTCTTAAAAAAACTCTAGGAATAATTGAACCTTTAAAATTTAACTTGCACTAGGCAAACTGACCAAACTCTCATGTCTAAGTAGAAAATTCCTGGATTTCTTTAAAAGTACACTTGTTGTTTTAAAACTTTTGGGAACGTTTTAATAATTGACAACCACTGTTTCAAGAGAAGACATCCTAATTATAAATTCGCAGGAAGCATTCTTTTGAATATCCTTAGGAGTGTGGAAATTTGGGGAAAACACAAGTTAGTCCTTATGCATTCTAACCATTTTCATTCAAGGCAGTTTGTGGTTTTCCCCTTCAGAGTTATATAGTAAGTTTACAAAGAGAACCACAAATTCTCCTGTCATATACTAAATAAATGCTACAATTTGTTATATAAAGTTAACTTTAAAAAGTATCTTCAGCTTAATGAGGTCTTTGGACCCTAATTGTGAACTGTACACCTTTCAATTTGTTGACACTGGGGAAGCTATTCAAGCATAAACTACAGATGGCAGTAGTAGCATATTTTTGTATTTTCTGGAAGGATTCTTGCCTTTAAGTTGGTGTCGATTCTACCGGCACTGTTGATAAGTCAGCTGGTAAGTGTAATGTTTCCAAAATCAATTCCCTAGGCAGCAACATGTAATGTATTCTGGAAACAAATCCTGGCTGTTTGATTTGAAGATACACTCTGTGGGTGGTTCGAACCAGAGTAGTGAACCAGAGTAGTGACTTTTCTTTCGTTGTCACAGGGAGATGTTATAAAAAGAATTCGGCAGTAGGGACAGAGGGAATTGTTGGCATGATAAGCTTTAGCTTATTGCAACTGCAGTGGTGGTGTCAAACATAGATACTTGCCTGAACAGCTATTTGCATTGGAAATTACTTACAATTCATTTAAAACTATACTCAAGAATTATATTTGAGAGAGACATACACTACTAAATTTCTCATGTGGAACAGGTAGATAGCCAGCCTTCTTGGCCTTTTGTTTCTGACTTAGGTTTCGTAGCATCATAGAATTTTAGGGTCTCTCTGTAAAAGTATCTCAGAGGTCTACAAGTGGGTTCTGCTGGCTTTTTCAGTCCATCATTGTGGTGTCAAAATTCGTGTTCTCTATTTTTTTCTCTGAAACCATTGATTGAAAAAGGACATGATTGATTAAACAGATGTTTAAACTTCCTATGGTAGATATATCCTTGAGTCTTAGTTTAAGACTGAGGAAACATTTCAGAAACAAATCTGTGCCAAAATGAAGGACAGACTGATTCAGTGAAGGGAGCTACTTAACCTATATCGAGTTTGCATTTAAAAAAGTAATTTTCAAGTGCTGCCCCAATATATTCAATAAAAAGAAAAACAATTTTATTTAATTTGTGTACTCAGTTCAATCCTGAAGCTGTATCGTCTTGGAAGGATACAAAATTTGTCTTGATCTTTTAAAAAAATTCTTGTGTTGTACTGAATCAGATGCAGTGTTCGTTTTATCACAGGGCACCAAACTCTGGTGGTGCTCATCGTGGTCTTTGCCCTCATACATACAGTAGAGAAAACATAAATTAACTGCAGTTTATGCAATACAGTTTTCCGCTTGCAAAAGAAAAAAGATGACACTACAATTCTGTGAAGCCTGCTTCCTTATCTCTTGCTTTCTAAATTTATAAATGATTAATGCAGTAGTACTTAGTTGGATTGTATTGTTTTCTTCCATTCATCATTTGTTGATCATTCATTACTGGATTATTTCAGACTTAATCTCTTCCCACTTACAGAGTCACTAAATTTGTTGTTTACTCTATTATTTAAACCAGTAGCCTTCACATTGTGGTCCATGAACCTCTGGGGGTGTCCCTGAGACCCTTTCAAGGAAGCTCTTGGGCTCAAATGTATTTTTATAATAATACTGACATTATTTGCCTTTTTCACCATGTTGATATTTGCACCGATCTTGCAAAAACAGTGGTGGTTAAAAACTATTGGCACCTCAGCAGAAACATAAGGAGCCAAACTGTAGCAGTGGTCTTACCTAGTCCCCTGCACACACTTATTTAAACAAAGAAAGGCATTTTCACTTAGTGTCTCAGATGGAGGAGTAAAAACGATTAATTGTATTAAATTAATACTATGATCCGTTGAGTATACTTGTTTTTGATACTCTGGCAGGCACACACATAGCATTTCTGTTGCATACCAAAATTTAATCATCGTTTTAAGGAAAAGAGCTTGTGCAGCTCATTATGTTGTGAGCTGAATTAGCTGCCTCCTCACTCCATCACCATTTCACCTTGAAAGAACAATAGGTAAAACTGTGGTTTATTCAGATTTGGGTATTTGGCAGATCATTTTTTTGGAAAACAGCGAGCCTGCACCTCCAAGGAGAACTGCCAGTGTTTGTTGCTGGTGAATAAAATTTGAGCTTTGAAGCAGCGCAGAATTGTGGAAACCTTGTACCTGTCACTTTGAGCTTGATGACGTCTCAATACTTAAAGCCTTTACTGGTGAGACTGATGATGATTTTACTTAACAACTGTGATTTTCTTGATATTGTGTGGTTAAATGTCAGCATTTTAAAGAGCATCTTCATTGAGGGAATACTTCCCAAATATCTGGTTATATGTTACAAAATCCTGCGTGGGTAAAAAATCTGTCCAAAATGTTATATAGAGCAATGGATTTTAATGTAACACAGTATACAAAGTTCACTGATGTGGGTTTAGATTTCAGGTTGAACTTAACCTTTAAGAAACCAGCACTTACTGAGTTTTGGTATATTATTTTTTAAAATCTACACTTATTTTAATAAGATATACTTCTTCCCCTTTCAAATATAAGTCCGTGTAAGGCCAGATTTTCTGCCTCTATACCTCAACAAAAACAATGTACAAGTATTACAACATTCTGAATGCGTGTAGGAGAATCTGGCTACCAGAATTAGGCCAGATGCTAGAGATTAGCAAAAAGGTTAAGTGCCACTCTTTTCACTGAATGTTTGTTTTGTTGGAAAATATAGTCACTTTTCTTTTAAAATGTTATTTATGTTAATATGTAATGGGTTAATACCACTCATACTAAAATGTATGAGAAAAACCTCTGTTTAAAGGACTCAACTTAAAATGTAAGAAAATGGTGACTTCACCAGATACCATTATTAGTACTTAATTACTTTGGGTTTTTCTTTCATTTCCTTCCTCACCGCCCTCTGTAAAGGAGCTACAGAGGGAAAAATTTTGAAAATGGGTTCATACTTTTTTTTCCTGAGACTAAATGAAGTGTGTTGTAGTTCACCCTCACTGAGTTCTCTGATAAGGCTTTGTTACCTGCTATTTGAAACCTGTTACTTAACCGTTAGTTATCTTGTGGCAGAAATTTTCTAATAGAACCTGTTTCCCCACAAAGGGTAGCCTTGTAATTATGGAAATAAATTTGACAACACAAAAATACTTTCTTACTATTAAGAGTCATTGCTATAAAAAGAATGAAATAACGTAAGAGATAAAAATTCTGCCTTGCTTTTCAAAACTTCCATCAAGAATAGCTTGCTTATTTGCTTTCAGTAGATGTTTTGATTTTCTTTGAGTCTTCTAAAGTTGCCATTGTAATTTTGTAGATGGTTTGCCATGTAACCTGGTTTTCACTGAGGGAGGTGTTAATAAAGTCCGTATCGGAGAAGCATCTCCTCTTCTGGCTTAAGAATATCTTTCCCTAGTGTGAGTAACATTTTAGTGTAAGTCAGTTACTGTGCTGTTCAACAATTAGGGATTTATTTCCTAGGATAGTTGCTAGGTAGAACTCATTCTGCAGAGAGATTGCTAGTGGAAGAAATGTCACCTAACAATGTGAATAACAAAAAGGAGTTACTGGATCAGAATTTAAGATGAAGCTTGGTGGGTGATGAAATATCAGTGAAATATTTGGGCTTCCTTCCTGAGAGCTGTGTAATTATCTTGATGTTCTTAGAGTGTCACGTAATGTACCTTTTAAAGCATTTTTGTATTCTGTAGGAGTTGCAATTTAGTCATAAGAAACAGACCTTTCCTTTTTCATTTTAATGTTTGGGTTTTATTTTAGATTTCAGATGACATCTTTGAATGCATTCTTCATCAGTTGAGTTAAATCAGTTGCTTTAAGTTTCAGCTTTAATTTCTAAACTTAATAATTGAGGCACATTTGTTTTCTTTCTTCCATATTCTTGCTGTACTGTTGAAATCAAACCTGTCAGGAGACTTCCTTTCTAGCCTTACAACCTTTCCTCTAAAATGCACTTTTAGCAGGATAATAAACCACCTGGGGGAAACCCCCCACTGATACCTATTTAGAGGGCTTTGTTTTTTGGAAGCGGCAGTGGTAGTCTGTGCCGGGAGGAAGGATTTTTGTTAGGTGGTGTGAGAGGGAAAGGATGGGGACTCTGGAGTGTGGCGGAACAGAGATCACAGCTGTGTGACTTTGTCACTTGACTTCTCTGAACTTTAGTGTTCTCATTTAATAATAGCAGCTAACATTTATATAGTGTGTGTCATATAATATTCTAAGCACCTTATATGTATTAAGTCATGTTATTATCATAACCCTATGAAGTAGGTGTTTTATTATCATCTCCATTTTACAGATGTGAAAACTGAAGGCCCCAGAAGTTAAGCCCCAGATTTCACAGCAACAGCATTAATAATTTGTTTCCTAGATTTAACCCTCCCCCCCCCCACTATGATGTTTCTGAAATTTACTTTAGGGTTGCTAGGATTAGTGACAAAGTCTCCAAAGCACCAAGCATAGTGTCCACCCCAAAGCAAGCATTTGTTAATCTAGGCCATTTACAGTTGTTGAGGAGGCCCAGAAATCAACTGCCTGTAGATTAGAGTCAACCAAGATCTACTCTTAAAATTTCAAGTGACTTTTCTTTTATGTTAGGTTTAATAAGCCAACCAGAAAATAGGTGACCAGAAAACAGTTTTGCAGAATCAGGGACAATCCTTGGTGAATCTAAGGGGTGCTGAGGAAGAAAGGGGTTTGAGCTACTCAGGGAAGGGATGCCGTGTCTTGTTTGTGTATCCTGAGCACTACGAACAAGGATTTGGTGTTTCACGAATGTTAAATGAATGAAAAAAGGAATCTGAGTCCTTTGCCGGTTGGTCGTCAGAGGAAGTCTACAAAATGCTACAAGGGAAGGGAGTGTGTTTTTCAGTTACTGTAGGTAACTGGGGCCAGTCTATAAGTCAAGAGTGTGGAAGCTAAATCCAAAGTTTTATGGGTCCTGCTGGAATTAGAATGTAGCTTTTGTTCAGAAACGTGGCTCTCCTTGTAACTAAAGTGACTAGATAGATCAGATACAAATGTGCTTGACTGCATGGGGAAGTGCAGTTTAGGAGACGATGGCTTTTGTCTTTTGTACCTTCCCGGCCCCCCCTCTCCCCACCCCCGGCCCCCGTCACACAAAAGCTGGCTATATGAAAGAGAGGAGAACCAATCCAGGAAGGTAAGTTGATGTGACTCTTTGAAAATGGAAATATAAGACTGAGTTGTCCAGAGTTTGTAAAATTTAGAAAGTGATTGCCTGGCAAAGAGAGAGTAAGAAAGATGTGGCAGTGGGGGTTAATAGATTACGGTAGCAATGTAGTTTGCGTAGGAAAAGATGTGCGAGAGGAGGTCCAGGAAATTGTTGATGGGCCTGCCTTTTGCCCAGGTGCTGGTTCTAGTCTGTTAAAAAGGGCACATCTCTATGGGCCCACCTAAAAAATGAAGGAGCCATATTAAATAATTGCTGAAGAGATTTTTCAGCTTGATGATGGAATGAATTGGTAAAACAGGAAATTGAAATTTAGGAAAGCCCTGACTGAAGCACCTAACTGGTGCTAACAGCCAGGTTCTCTGGGATGATTTTGGTTTCAGATATTGTTCACTCATCCCTCCAAGAACATTTACACTGTTACCCTGTTTTGATTTTAGAGCTCCTGGCTGCTTTAAAGTTTGTAGGGTCACATACTTTACATGTAAATTTCATTCTCCAGGTTCACTTTATAGAAATGTTTGCAGCTAAGGTTCCAGTGTTTTGAGAGTTGATCATGTAAATTGCCAATTATTTTTTGAATAATTTTGAAATTAGATGTAGTTTTTGATTTTTTTAACATAACTTTCTTCCCATATATAACCCCTTTATGGCAGTTTCTCTTTTGTAAGTTTCATTCACTGAATCAAACCAGTAGTTAATTTCAGAGTTTTCCCTCATTCCTTGTGAAAGGATTTTTATCTCCAAAACTCATTCAATGCTGAGAAGAGTTCTGTCCTCTTAAGATTAAATGCCACATTTGCGAATGTGGAATCATTAAGGAAAAGGGCAAAAAAACCTCCTTAAATGCTGTTGGTCTGAAAAAGGGAACCCAGCAGGAAAGGAGTGGCAGCACATGGGGGAGGGGTAAAGTGGGGGGGCAGCAAGGGAGCTGCAGTTGAAATATTCATCAATCATTTTACTGGCACCAGGAAGCCAATCAGCCTTTTAGAGGAGAGAACTTAATCAATCACCTAATGTGGGAAATTACAATTGCTTTCCTACAAAAAATATTTCCTTACTTGCTGACAGATCAAATCTGAAAGTTGGGCTGGTTGGAATTCTGATGGGAAGCAGTTACTGGAAGTAGTACTATGATGAAGAAATGCATTTAACTTTTGAAGATAAAAGTTTGTATTCGCTTTGAGCCTTTTCAAAATCTTTCAAAGCACGTTTGATTTTCATATAGTGTGCTCATTAATAAGAAAACAATTATTGAGTATTTGTGGTAATATGAAATATGTGAAGCACTGTACATTTATTCCCCAAAGCTAGTTTTCATGAGCATAGATGGGGCTCCAGGCTGGAGAATACCCAGTGCTTCCAGTGCCTTGTTTATAAAGCAGCTTCAGAGTACTGTCCGAGGGACACAGCCAGGGGAACACAGTTGGAAGTGCTTGCATGTAAATAAAAGCAGGAGGGAATTAGCTGTATCTTGTATTTAAAATCTAAATGGTGTGATCTCTCAGCTCTGTGCTTGAATTGCCTGTGGCCCTTAGGTCCTTAGGTGTCAACTGCTTAGGGAATCTAATGTTTTTAAAATTAGAAATCCTTGGTCACTGTAGAAAATACAGAAAATTAAGGGGAAATTACCTATAATCTTGGCCTCCAAGCAACTTTCATTAAATTTTTCTTATGTTTTCTTCTGGACTTCAAATCCTATGTTTTTTTTTTTGCTTGTCCTGATTATGTGTTGTTTTATGCTTTTTGTTTAGAATTTTATTTTTCTTATGTTAGGAACTTGCTTAACATGAAATTATTTAAAGTCTATAATAGCTGTATGACAGCCCATTGTTTTTATTGTTGGACATTGGGATAGTTTTTAGTTTCTTCCTGATAAAACAATATTGCCCAGACCTTCTTGTGCTTTCTTTTATTTTTGGCTTATTTTGGAGGGATAGTTTTTATTTTTTCTCGTTTTTTTAAATTATTTTTTTCAATTGGCAATAATCACGCCTCAGATATACCTCATTGGCTACAACACTGCTCCATGTGCAAAGATGCTTAATGCTTTTTAGACATACTTATGTACCTTTGCCAACAACCAGTTCGATTTACACTAAAACTATATTGTATAATAAAATCCAGGGTTGTCAGCAGCACTTATTTTTTTAATAAATGCCTGATACTTGAGATAGAATTGAGGCACTGTGGTAGGCTATTCGCTCTGTTCTCATTTTTGTGGGGGAGAGATATAGTCATTCTCAATGCCTCTTTTCCTCTGAATCCTTTAGATTTCTGTTACCAGCCCCACACCCCCACTGCAGTATCTCTAGCCTGGTCAGAGCAGTGCTTAGGGTCTCTCCTGTAGCTGCCTTCTCTCTATTACAGATTATGGGAGAATGGGTGGTGAAGACACTCCAGCCTTCTCTGGTTGCCTCCAAAAATCTCAGGATGGATTGTGAGTGTGTCTGTGTCACACAACTATATCATTTCCCTCCTGAAACTTCAGGACAGTAAGTCTGAAACTTTTCTGAATTTGATTAGAAAGTAAGTGCATGAGGAGTGAAGTTGAACTTATTACTTTAGAAGTCTGAAGAATCTGCATGGGTTCTTCAGTGGCTGACCTCTACCCTCATCCTGCATAGGGTTTGATAGTGGAGAGACCTAAATAAATATTAGGCTAATTTGAAAGGCATTCACAGTTTTTAACAAGGGTGGTTTCAGAATGGAAACTGGCTGTCTACAAATTTTAAATTAAATCATAGCTCATATGTTTAATTTGTTAAATTAAAATTAAAGAGTGTTCTAGTAATTTTTAAAGTTTATGTTGATTGAGAGTAAACATGAATGAAGATCATTTTCTCTGCTTCTTTGAGCTCACCACTGGTGGTCAGAGAAGTTGCAATTTGCCAAGACTCAGTTTTTATAATGCTCTTTAATAAGAAAGTGAATAAGCCAGCTGCTCTTTCCCTCAGCTGTACCAATTGCAAACCTCCTCAAATCCTGGTTAGTAATTAAAAGCCTTGAGATGACCTTGAGTCTAACTGAACTACAAAAGCTGTCTTGAGTTAAATTTATAGCTTTTGTTGATTTCAAAAGAGGTTAGGTAGAATTGCATTCTATTTGCTAAAACATTAAGGGTAGCCTTGGGTGTACACTGAAGATCAGAGATAATTAAAGAGGCACTCTTAAGTGCAAAAGAAACCCCTGAAATGGACTTTAAAAAATTAAATTTGTCATCTCTTCATTAAGCATTTTAAATACGTACTTGAAATTTCCTAAGGTCGGGTGGTGGCATTTCCGTTGTGTCAATATTCAGATTTGCTGAAAAGATCTCTTTCCTATCTTAACATCAAAGAGATTTTGGAAGCCTGTGGGGAATCACAACAAATATTTAATGCTCTTTAAAAGTACCAGTTTAGTTGGTTCTTAAAATACTTTACAGGAAAGGTAAGTTTGCTAGTAAAAGTTTTTGATTATTCTCAGGCAGTGTAAAAGTAAAAATATTAGTATTTAAAAAATGCTTTCTATAGGGACTGTGTCATAAGACCTATGGAATAGATTGTTTTTCTGCTTACTGTAAAGGGCAGGATGTACTTTCAGTTGTTTAGAAATCCTTGAGATACTACTCTCTGCTTGATAGAAGGAAGCTTAATTGGTGCTGTATGAAAAGTTAAGTTTTGTGTGTCAGTGGGTGATATAGGTTATGTCTCTTAGCATCAGTATAAACGTGATAAATCCCTGAAGAGTCCAGCAGCAATGCACATAGTTTGAGCAAGCACTAATATCTTATGTGTATCTTGTAGATTTTAGAATTATTATTTTTTACATTTATTTAATGAAACTAGCCCAGACTTTGATAGAAATAATTGATCAGAAAATTGTATGCTGCCCTGGCTGGTGTAGCTCAGTGGATTGAGCATGGGCTGCAAACCAAAGGGTCGCTGGTTCAATTCCCAGTCAGGGCACATGCCTTGGTTGCAGGCCAGGTCTCCCATGGGGGCCATGTGAGCGTCAACCACACATTGATGTTTCTCTCCCTCTCTTTCTTCCTCCTCTCCCATCTCTCTAAAAATCAATATAATTAAAAAAAAGAAAAAAATTGTATGCATGTGTGTGTGTGTGTGTATAGCCAACATGATGAAGTTGTAAAATACAGCAGGGTTGGCCAGTTTGGGATATGTAAAGATGGCAGTCGGGTTTCTCAGGAGATTTAATTTTGCAATATTTGTTCTGAAATCATATATATCATAAAGTTATCCAGGCTAAATAAAATAATATCTCTAATATTTTGACTTTTGCCCTGACTAGTGTGGCTCAGTTGGTTGGGTGCTGTCCTGGAAAGCGAAAGGTTGCTGGTGGATTCCCAGTCAGAGCAGGTGCCCAGGTTGTGGGGCATGGCGTGTAGGAGAGGCAACCAATGGATGTTTCTCTCTCATACCCATGTTTCTCTCTTTCTCCCTCCCTTTCCCCCCCTCTAAAAATAAGAAAATAAAGTAAAATAAAAATTTGAGTTTTTCCTGAAATTACCCTAATTTAGTCTGTCAGCAATTCCACTCCACCTTGGAATAGCAAACACTCTACTAAAGAGCAAGCGGTTATTGTATTGTGGCAGACAGAACTGCATTGATGGAGGTGGCAGTTAAGAATTAGTTTGGTGAATTATTATTATGTAGTGGCAACTAGGTGTGTTGGAGCATGAGCTTTAGAATTAGACCTGGTTTTTAAATCCTTTCTCTCCTACTTTTGTGATTTTGGGGGGGGGGGGCGGAGGGGAAGACGGTGGTGGTGGTGAAAGGACGAAGAGTCACCACGTAGAGACTCCTGGAGAGTGAAATGAGGTTGTGTGTGAAGACCCTAGAAGGCAGCTGTGTTACATTTCAGGGGAGTACTTAAGATTTCTCAGTTTTCTGATCTGCGAGTGAGGTTACTATCACCTGGATCATAGATAAACAAGCCAGTTTACTGAAATCCGAGACATTAAAACTAGCTTGCCAAGTGTGTTCAGTTTCCCCAATATCCGATTCAACAAAATTTGCTGGATCTGAACTTACAGAATCTGTTGTCATTTTCCATTTCCTTCATTGCTTTCCTGCCATTTCTCCCCTTTTCCTTCTCCCTCTTTTCCTGTACCCTGACTTGCCCGCATCACCTGCAGCTCAGACCAGGCTGTGTCTTTCTACAGTGGAGCTCCTCTCTCCGCCCAGGCTCTCCATTTGCCGCAGCACAGAACTGGGGTAGAGACAAATTAAACATTCTTGAAAATGCTGCTATTCTGTCATTCTTAATTTGGCAGGAATCTTTAAAAGTTAATTAAATTGCCTCTTCAAAACAAATTATTGTGTACTCTCTAAGTAGTTAAAACAAAATTTTGGTAAATGTAGAGAATTGGCTGTTTGAAGATTTGGCCATTTCGTGAACTGACTTGGAATTACCTCACAGTTATGTTTGGAGAAATTAGGCAGTGTATGTAAAATAAAGTACCTATTACTACATAATAGTTGGACTTACTAAAGTACTCAGTTCCTTTTTTCTAAGCACTTCTACTCAGGGAACTGTCCACACCTAAAACCCCAGGATTTTCTCACCTTTGGGCTCTAGTTGGGCAATAGCAAGGGATGAAGTGATCTAGGTAGTTTTATGGGACGTCCATTACAGTACAGGTGGCAAACACAGGCTCACGGGCCAAATCCAGCCCTCCACCTTGTTTTATCTGGCCGGGCACCTGGTTTCTACCCGGTAGCAGCAGCAAGCTCCTTGTCCCTAGTGAAGGAGTAGTTACATTTATACAGTCCTAGAATTGCATTCAGCACTTTGAAGGCAACTGAGAGGCTGACATGGCCCGTGTTGAAAATGAGTGACACCCTTGCATTACAGCACTGTCAAATTTGCCCATGTGGGATACCTTCTTTTAGCTTGGACATCTGTTATAAAATGGTCCTGCCTTTCTTGTTACCCTTTAGGGTCTGGTTTCTCAGTGATTTAAGATATGTATCACTTTTCTGAAGCACTTTAGTATTTCCAGTTGCTTGTAACTAGAATTATGGGCTTTAGGAGAGTAAACTGTGGCCTTATAGGAGTAAAAAGCAAGGCTGAGTCCCTGGAGGTTCTTGGTGGGAAGTATCACAAGCAGAACAAATGCTCCCGTCTGTAACACACAGGAAGCCTGGCCTCCCCACCCCCCACCTCTCCGGAGGTCTCTAAAAGGGCCTTCTGGTTATATCCTTAAAAGGAGAAGGGAACAAATGGTTGGTGAGTGCTCAGTGTGTGCCAGGCACTGTACCAAACTAATGTAATCCTTTCTACAACTTTTCTTTGATACGTGGTGATAGTCCCATATTACAGATGAGTTAACTGTGGCTTAGAGTTGATAATAATTTACCACTATTCCACTAAACCAGTGTTTTTCAAACTTTAGCCTTTCCTATATCACCATCATGATTTTGTCATTTCCTAAGACATTGTTTATTTAACCTTTTAACTATTGGGTAGTTAGTTAATACTTTGCATCCCAACATTTATTTTAAAGGGAAATTTTGTCATGATACTCAATGAAAAAAATTGCCATAAATAGAAGGTAACAGTAAAAATAAACTTAATAAAAATAATGTTGTGTTAAATTCCAGCTAAGAGATTGTCTGCTGAAGTCTCTCTGGTGAGGTCTTTTTTAAAAGGGTGATTAACGAGCCTTAGAGAGGTAATAGACAAACTAGCACCAAACAAGAGATTTTTCTTCCGATGTGATTAGAAGGATTGAAAGAGAATTGAAAAGGTAACAACTTTTGGAATGTTTCTCTTGGCACTGCTTACACATAAAGTCTTCCAGTGGTCCCCTCACTTTAGGAGACACTGACATAGGTGACGGCGTGCTCATTCTCCACCCGAGGGGGCTTGTTCCAAGTTGGATTGCTAGTTTCACAGACCTTAAGTTTGGGCTGCCCTTCTCCTCCTCCTGTTTCCTTCTCTCGTTCCTCCCATCTCATCATTCCTTTTGCCTCCCTCTTTCCTCACCTTTTGTTTTTCCTTTAGGAGAATTCAGCTGACCCCAGAGTGGTGTAGAGGAGGAGATTTTTAGAAGCAGTTTTCTGACCCTCCCTGCCCCATTTCACTATGGTGAGGTAGGGTTTCATCTTAAAGAAATCAGGTCTCTCTCCAGACATGAGATTTCTTGTTGCTTACTGAATTCTAGGAGTTGGCTGTAACACATACAATAATTTTGTAGGTATTTGTATGCCTGCAATTTATTGAAATACCTTTAAAGATGTTATAAATCTTTCTTTGTTTTCTAATTGGATAATATTATAAAAGCAAATTTGAAAAAGGAAATTGCCAGCAGTTTTTGAAACAGATGTTATCTTCAGAGCAATAAAAGGCAATTTCTTTGACTTTATTGACTGTCATTTTTTTATTTGATTTTGTATTGTGTCAGTTGCTTTGTAAAAATACATAGGGAGGAATTTGGTAGTTCTCTTGCTTAACAAGTTTGTTCCACTATTACACAAGAAAAAGATTTCATTCTGAATTATTTTAAGTAACAGCTATACAATTCTTCATAGAAACATTTTGTACTTGGAAAGAAATTATGAGGAGTTTTCTTAGAAATTGGTTATGATAATATGCAGATCTAAAGATGGAAGGGTTCTTACTCAGGGAGTTTACTTTGCAAATTGATTTTCCTCTGTCTTACTGTACTTTGTGCTAGGCATCTGTTTGAGAGAGAAGGGAAGAGAGGGAGAGAGGGAGGGAGAGAAACATGGATGTGAGAGAGAGGCATTGATCAGTTGCCTCTTGCATGTGTCCCCGCTGGGGACTGAACCTTCAACCCAGGCATGTGCTATGACTAGGGAGTCCAACCTGGTGACCTTTTGCTTTTTGAAATGATACCCAACCAGCTGAACTACACTGGTCAGGACTACCATGATTCTTGATAAATTATCTTATGAAATGTATTCTTAATGGGTTTCCTTTTTTAAAAAAAATATTTTATGGATAATGCTATTACAGTTGTCCCATTTTTTTTCTTTTCTTTATTCCCCTCCACCCTGCATGCCACCTCCCACCATCATTCCCCCACCTTAGTTCACATCCATGGGTTGTATGTACAAATTCTTAGGCTTCTCCATTTCCCACACTGTTCTCAAATTCTCCCAGTCTATTTTGTACCTACCATTTAGGGTTCTTATTCCATGTACCTTCCTCCCATTGCCCCCCTTCCCCCTCCCCACTAGTGTGATCTCCATTTCTCTGATTCTGTTTCTGTTCTTGTTGTTTGCTTAGTTTTTTTTTTTTTTAGGTTCAGTTGTTGATGGTTTTGAGTTTGTTATTTTGCTGTTCATATTTTTTGACTATCTTCTTTTTTGTAAGTCCCTTTAATGTTTCTTATAATAAGGACTTGGTGATGATGAACTCCTTAACTTGACCTTGTCTGGGAAGCACTTTATATGCCCTCCCATTCTAAATGATAGCTTTGCTGGATAGAGTAATCTTGGATGTAGGTCCTTGCCTTCCATGACTTGGAAGATTTCTTTCCAGCCCCTTTTTGCCTGGAAGATTTTCTTTGAGAAATCAGCTGATAGTCTTATGGGAACTCCTTTGTAGGTAACTCTCTCCTTTTCTCCTGCTGCTTTTAAGATTCTCTCCTTCTCTTTAATCTTGGGTAATGTAATTATGATGTGCCTTGGTGTAATGCTTTCTCGGGTCCAACTTTTTGGAGACTCTGAGCTTCCTGGACTTTCTGAAAGTCTGTTTCCTTTGCCAGATTGGGGAAGTTCTCCATTATTTTTTCAAATAAGTTTTAAATTTTTTGCTCTTCATCTTTTACTTCTGGCTCCCCTATGATTCAGAAGTTGGAACATTTAAAGTTGTCCCAGAGGTTTCTAAGCCTCACCTCATTTTTTTGAATTCTTGTTTCTTCATTCTGTTCTGGTTGAATGTTTATTTCTTCCTTCTGGTCCAAATCATTGATTTGAATCCTGGTTTTCTTCCCTTCACTGTTGATTCTCTGTACCTATTCCTTTGCTTCACTTGGTATAGCCTTCACTTCTTCCTCAATTTTGTGACCATCCTCAACCATTTCTGTGAGCATCCTGATTACCAGTGTTTTAAACTCTGTATCTCATAGGTTTGCTATCTCATTATCACCTAGTTCTGTTTTTGGTGCTTTGATCTGTTCTTCCATTTGTGCCATATTTTTTGTCTCCACTTGCCTGTTACTTAGTAAGGGGCGGAGCCTTGGGTATTTGCCAGGGCGGGGCAACCCAGGTTGCTGCATTGGGGCACTTGTGTGTTGGGGAGGGGGTCTGAGAGGGAACAGTGCCTCTTGCTCAGCTCTGGGCTGGCTTTCAGTCACTTCCCCCACTACCCACAAGCAAATTGGGCCCTTCTGGTGCTAATTCCGGGAGGGGGGGTGCTGGTTTGTGTACGTTGTAGGAGAACCCTGTGGGTTTCTCTAAATAACTCTTCTGTGAGGATAGGAGTTTCTCCCACTGCTACAACCCCCACAGGTTTTTCCAATCAGAGGTTTTGAGGCTTTACTTCCTCACGCAGGAACCCTGGGTTGCACCTGGGTTGCACCTGGGTTGCACGGTCCTTCTTGCTCCTCAGTTGTTCATCTTGGTTTATCCTCATGCAGTTGTGGAACCACCTGGTCTGCAGGCTGCAGCCTTGCCCACCTAGGTCCTCCAGCTGCTGCTTTGCTGCAAGTTCTCCCCAGCTGCCCGTCTCATCCCTTCTCCCCTTCTGGATGAATGTTTCTGTATTAACTCCTTGGTTGCTGGACTTCCATACAGTTTGATTTTCTGGCAGTTCTGGTTATTTTTGTTTTTAAATTTGTTGTTGTCGTTCTTTTGGTTGTGCAAGGAAGCAAAGTATATCTACTTATCCCTCCAGGTTGGTTGGAAATTTTAATGGGTTCCCAGTCCAAGGGGCCAGACTGATGTAGTGTATGATATGCCAAACTTGGGTTTATTCATATCTTAATAAAATTTTTCTAATACTTGGCATAAACCAAAATATATAATTCACTGCTCTAAGACACTTTGAACCTCAGGTTTCAACCCAGAACTTAGCCAAGGGTAAGATTTATCAGCATGCCTTGGTATAAAGTATACTAGTAAAGACTTCAAAGCAAGAGTTTGAAATTTTGTAACCAATTTCTGTGTTCTGTCTAGAATTTTACCACTTAAATTGTAAGTCACAAACAAAAACTTAATTTCTTTCTTGCTTAGAGCATACATTGCACTGTTTTTGTTCTTCCTGTTTTTGTCTCAAACTGGTTTCTTAGCTGGTTGTGATTTAGCAACTCTATTCATATGCAAAACTAGCCTAATTAATACTTGGTCTCTGACCGTTGTCTTCCTCTGAAAATTTTGTAGTTAAAATTTTGCCTTTTCTTTTTTCTTAAAGTGAAATTTATTATGTGCTAACTGTGCTTATTATATGCAGCAGTCTTATAAGGGGAGTTATATTATTACCCCCATTTAGCAGATGAGAGAACTGAGTGATTTGGTCCAGTAAATGGGAGAGATGGGATTCAAATCCAGGTCTGTCTGGATTTTAGGGCTCACACTCTTGGAATCTCAGCATCAGCTACTCTAGAGGAGGATCCTAAGAAGGATTTGTACTTTGAGAGTCTAATATTTAGAGGACTTGCTTTAATGGTAGATACAAAATAAACTTCAGGGTAATGTCTCCTTCAGGGTAAATGTCTCCTCCAGTTTTTAGTTATGGGAACAGGTGTGCTCTTTGAAAATTACTTGTTTAAAATTTGTAACTTTTTTTTCTTAACTGACCATGATTTTTAAAAAAAATGTGTTGGAAAAGAACAAAGTACAAAAGCCAATTTATGGTGTTGGAGAAAAATATTGTTGTGGGGTTTAGGACAGATCCTTGCCAACTGGGAGGCTGTGCTGGCCCTGGGCCTGTGACATAGAAGCTGATATCTCGCTGTGGAATGAGAGGAAATTTTAATACTGAATGCCTTTCGGGAAACAGAAAAATAGCATTAGGCTACTTAAGTACTGTCAATATTTGAAACAAGATTAAAGTGAATAACATTAACTCTCTCAGTAGAAACATGAAAACCATACTATAGTAGGGACTGTAAGTAACCAATTGTCTCCACAGCTTAAATTTGCAAGTCATCTTGTATTTCCATCAGCCTTGTTTACTTTACAAGTGTGTGCTCCTCTCACCTGACATTGTTAGCCAATATGTGCTTTGAAAATTATGGTCATTTTGACTTATTCAGGAATGTGAGGCACATTCAGAGAGAGGATTGCTAACATCAGATCAGAACAGCTGTATACCAAGGGCTCCCTTACTTTGGAAGCATGACACTCTCCATATTTCACTTAGTTTTGAGATAATAGGGAAGTAAGAATGCTACTCTAACATTATCTTTGTGCTAATGCTAGTGTATGATAATGCTATTGGGTTGGCCAGGAAGTCTGTGTATTTTTTTTCCGTAAAATAAAAGACACAGTTTTCATTTTCACCAGTAACCTTATTGATTTGGATATTTTGAGTATGTTGGCTATCTCCTGCTGTTGGCTCCTAGTGGGTAGAGGCCAGGGGTGCTGCCAAGCATCTTCCAGTGCGTAGGACAGCCCCACAGCAAAGAATTATTTGGCCAAAATGTCAGTAGTACCAAGAAACTTCACAAACCATGTTTTGACACGTTTAATCAGTCACAGCATGTTCTCCATATGCTGTATAAATCTTTTTGGGGGTTTCAGTTGTGTTTTACTTACCTTGAAATAATAAATAATTATTATTACCTTGTAATAATAATTTGTTACAAATGTGTGTTTCTTTCCACTTTCAAATTAAAGTGGCTGCACAAAAATTCATCAATTTTGATAAGTGTTTTTAATGTACACTGGTATGACAGCTGTCGCAATACAAAACAAAATTGTTTTGAATGAACTTAAGACAACTGAGCACTATTAAGAGCCATGGTATGGAAAAAAAATGAAACAAACTTTTTGGCCAACTCAGTAGAAAAAGAACTTGAAGCTAATAGAAGTTACAATAGGTATCAAAGACGATAAGGAAGAATGTATTACACCAGTAGAGTATAATCTTAGTAGGGCAGGGTAAACTAGTGTTTATAATTCCCAAACATGCCCTGATCATTTTATTTTACTGGTCTAGTCATCTGTGTTCTGAATGGTTGACCCAGAGGTCAGTTTTCACAGGGCTGCCGTAGCCTCATCAAGCAACCAACTCTCTATAGCACTTGTGTTTGTTTTTGCTTAATTTGTGGGCAAAGAGTACATACAGGTGCAGAAATAAATCCTCTTTTGCAACCCAGAACTCATTGTTTGGTATGAGTTTTGATACATATAAGAAGGAACATGATTTAAAAAGTAAAAAAGAAGCCAACTCTATGTAATCGCACTGAGGGATGACTTCATAAAAGCTCCTATTCCCTATGCTTGTGCAGGGTGGAATAGCTTCTCCAGAGCTGCTGCAAAGTGGTCTACATTTTTAAAGCGGGAAGTCTGTTTCCTGAATAAACTTGAACTTGTGGTTTGGAGGGTGAAGGTCAGAATGACTTTACCAACTATGATAATAATGGCTAACTCTTATTGAATATTTACTGTGTGCCAGGTACTCTTCTTGAATGCTTTAAAGTTTTAGAATTTCATTTAATCCTCTCAACAGCCCTGTGGCTTATAAGTATTATTGCTTTTCCCGTTTTGGGGTTAGGAAAATGCCAACGCCTTTAGGACCATGATTAGTGTTACGTTACAGAGAGAGGCTGCAAATGCTCCTCCCTTTACACAACTTCTCTTTCCTATAAAATGAGAGCTAGGGTGGGGTGGAAGAGATTTGGGATGATTTGTAAGGTTTCTTCCAGTTTAAAAAAAAGCAAAGAATCTTGGCAACCTCTTAAGGGTTCCTCAGAGGTTAACATTATGATTTGTACCCCTAGGACACACACCTGCCAATTTTTGATAAACTCGTAGACTTTAGAGCTGAAAGGAATACTGAGAAAATTGGCCAGACTTTCTCCTTTTATTGGAGAGAAGATGGAGCACAGTAGACCACTCAGCATTGCACAGGTGGCTTATTACTTATAGTATAGTGGTCTCTTGATAACCGTGGGAGATTGGTTCCAGGAACCCCTTTGGATGCCAAAATCTGTGGCTGCTCAAGTCTTTTGTATAGAATGGCATAAAATTTGCATATAACCTATGTTTCTATATAGGGTTAGCCTACATATCGCTTTATTTTCATGGAGTCAGTATAGTGCTTGGTGCAAATTTTGCTTTTTGGAACTCCTGGGAATTTTTGTTTTTTGAAATATTTTTGATCTTTGGTTGGTTGAATCCGTGGATTCAGTACTAGCACATATGGAGGTTTGACTGCACCAGAGCAAAACTGTGTTCAGGTACTTGCCTACCTTGTATATCATTTTGTTGATGTTTCAATATTAGGAAATTGCTTTAATACCAGAGTTGCCATAGACATTTTTATGTCTGTATAAAGAATTAGAGTTTGGAAATAGGAATTTATGTATTAATCTTTTCAATCTTCAGGAGGTAAAGATTGCAAGAAGTAGCTCTTCATATACTGAATTTGTTTATTTCTGTAACTAAAGCCATAAATGTCATGCTAAAGAATTGAAGATGAGTTGCTAACAGAGGGTGTTTTGAGTGGATTAGGAAATCTAAATTCCTGGAAGTGAGAGAAGAAAGGCAGCAGGGAGAACAGTTAGAATAATCTAAGATTCTAGGGTGGTGAGGAGGCTTGAACTAGGTCTGTGGAGATGAGGAAGAATGAAAATGCCTTGGTGAATGATAGGATTGGTTGGGGTGAGGATTTGGGGGAGGATGGTGAAGTGGGGAGCCTAGGAGGAGTCCCTGGTAACCTCTGATTTAGATGAGAGTTGGTGGTACTTGGCACCTGACTGGGGAACATAGAAGCAGGTTTCAAAGAGAAAATAATAGGTTCCATTTGACGTGTTGAATTTGTTGGAGCCTGTGTAGGATACACCTAGGAGATCTGGGCTATAGGCTTTTGGATAGATGGGTGTGTGATTTAGGAGGACATTCTCGTTTGGAGTTGAAAGTTTGGGGGTCACCAGTTGGGAAAGTATAGGTTGAAAAAACACATGGGTAGACAAAATGATCTCCTCCCAGAATGGGAGGGTAGTGTGTGGGCTGGGGTAGGCCCTGCTTGCCCCCTTGATTTCATTTAGGGGAAGAACATGTCAGGTAAGACCTGTATAATCTTCATTTTTTAGATTATGACTGCATTTGGGGGAAATTTTTGCCAGCTGTGGGTAAGGACATTCAACAGAAATATGTGGCTTCCTGAGTAGTAGTATGAATGTCTGTATTTGCATTCTCCCTTTCCTTCCTTTCCTAGCCTGATTCACATTCCAGTAGTCCTCAAGTCTTTCCCAGTGTCCCCTAGGAAGAAGTAAGTGCTGTTTGGCCAGTGCTGCTAGTTCCTCTGTTAGGTCATTTACTTAATTCCTATATCCGGTCAGTTTTCCACTTTTCCTTTCAGGTTGTAAGGATCTACAGGTAGCCGGCTTTATTTATCTCTGTATCCCTTTTGTAATCTACCACAGTGCATGCCCTATACATTAAAAATGGTAGGTAAATATTTGTTGAGCTTCATTTTAGGATGTAGGGAAGTTTAGTGTTTAAAAAGAGGCAGGAGTTTATTCCACTCGCAATCTTTAAAAACATTTTTTAAAAAATTGAGTAAGAGAGAGTTAGAGAGTGGAACATTGATTTGTTGTTCACTTATTTATACATTCGTTGGTTGATCTTGCGTGTGCCCTGACCAGGGATTAAACCCATAACCTTGGTGTATGGGGATGACCCTGTAACCAACTGAGCTACCTGACCAGGGCTCACCTTAATGTTTGTGGAGTGTCCTTTGTATTTACTGCTAGAAATACATTGGTTAAACTTGTTGGTTGTTGCTCTCCTATCTTGATTTCAAGTTCGAATAGTTTTAAAAAATTTCTTAAGGGTTTTTTTTCATAGAATTAGTTTTACTTCAGATTTCAAAGATCCTGGGTGAAAGGTTAAAGCTGTTGTATCTCTTTGTTGCTATGCAATAGATTTCTGAAGCTGAGACGTTGAGAGATGGTACTGAGCTTTTGGCATTAATGACTAACTGCTGTGTCAGATTAGTGCTCAGAATTGTGTCTCTAATAAGTAATTCAAAAGGCATTTAGAGAATTACAATGTCTGGTAGGTTTTTTCCTCTTCATTTGATACAATTGATTTTAGAGGGTTAAGCCAAGTCATTTTGTTCTTAGGATTTTTTTTGAAATGTGCATTTTTCTATTTATAAAACAACATATTTTTAATCAGAAAAGTAGTGTGGGGGGAAAACCCAGCCACAATACCATACTTAATATAATCACTGGGAAAAAAATAGACCAAAATGTGCCTTTTTATGTATATGTGTGTTGGAATACAGCTGAGCTCATTCCAAGAGTATGGTTTTATATCATGTTTTTAAATTATGCACTCTTGATAAACATTGACAGTGTTTGAAAAAATACACTGTTGAATAGGGTACCATAATTTCATTAATCATTCTCCTGCGGTTGAATTTTTAGGTGGCTTCCTGTTTTGTACTATTCATTTCAGACTCTTTTCTTCAGATAAATTTCCAGGATTGACCCAAAAGAACAAATACCATCAAGACCCTTCATGCATCCATGTTGTTCCATTTTTATATGGGTGCTTTCAACTGGAATATGGAAAAGGTACATTCTGCTGCTGTGGGTACCTGTTTGGTTGTATCTGGTCCTTACTAATTCCTGCACAGAGGTGGTTTCCACTGTGCCATCAGAGTGTCTGTTGGATGGTATGGGGCACTTTCTGACATGACCTTGAAAGCTCTCTGACTCATATGTTCAAGTGAACTTCTTGGTCTGTAAGACTCTTTTTCAGGAAGTTTTTGAAATAAAAATGAGCAAAAAAATCTTTCCTTACTCCTACTGGGAGCAACTTATAATTTTTCAAAAGAAGCTAGTTCTTGTCTAATTTTATTTATTTGTCCATTTAAAGTTTTATATTTTGGTTTGATATGATTGGTGAAATTACTTTAGCTGCCTCTGACATGGAAATCTTGGATTATTCAGGAGTTTTGTCTAAGGCTCTTGGACTCTGAGGCTTTGCTTTTGGACTCTGCCTGTGAGGCTCTGCTTTTGGGAGAGAGCTCTGCTTTTGGGAGAGTATCAGGGTTTGTTTTTTTTTTAAGTAACTTTAAATTCTCACCTATCTGGGTGTTACAAAGCATGTATTAGCCAAACTGCTCTGAATATGTTATCTTGTTTTGATTTTTGTGGTTCTGTCCATGTCACAGAATACAAATCTCTTAAACCTCTAAGATGGAGGTAATAGTAGCAACTTTCAGTAAGATTCATGTAAAGCATCGAGCCAGTGCCTGGTTTATAGTACAGATTTAATAAATGGCAACTGACAGATTCATTTACACATTTTTGGTATGTGTGCATTTTGAAATTTCTCTAACATCCAGGCTGAATGAAGAATTATGGACAATCCCTTTTGTTACGCTAGGGAACAGAAATTGTAAATGAGAGATGTCAGAGGCTCATCACTACATGCAGTTTTCTGAGAAATGCCTGTACTATATTTCCATAGAAACACTAATGACCTCTGACTCATCAAACTGAGTTGCCTTCCTAAACGGTTTTCACCCTCTGATTCTGCAGTCACAGCCTTGAAGCTGTGTACTGTTTTCATTTTTTAAAAAATTTCTTAAAACTGAAATGTCATCATCTTGGGCTGGCTTTGCTACCTTCAGTCTGGTTTCAAGGCTGTAATTACAAAGCTAGAAGCCCGAAAAACTATGAAAGGTGATGTAGGTTGATCAGATGGGAGTTATTAGTGTTTCCATAGAAATGTAGACACTTCTTGTAAGCAGCATAAGCTGAGCAAATACATGGGCACAATAGGTTATATAATTGAGAATCCTTGGCTTCCCCACTCCTCTTCTTTGCCCTTAAGATTTCACATCAAGAAAATAGCATTGTAAAAAAAGGGCATTGTTTTTGTTACACTTTGAAAAATGTGACCTTGACATTTGTAGGTGGAGAATGGGAAATATGACTTGAAGCTGTGCCAACCAGCTTTTGCTTATGGACTTGTGGTACTATGTTCCTGCATTGAAAAGCATTTCATTTTTTCTGAAAGGTGTTTTTCAGGTTGCCTATGACAAACAAAAGCCAATGGCCCAAGTGGCACCCAGTTCACTGGATGGCAGGGAGAGGCAGATGTGAGTTTAATGCTCAGCCAATCCGAAGAAAAGTGTTTCTGTATCTGCTTGGGTCTGGAACTGGTTTTCCCTCTGCAAGCCTGATTGTAAGGCAGGCCGTGGTATAGGTATATGCACTCAATAGCCCCCCAGCCCCAAACAAAAATCCCCCACATTCCTCCTCAGCCTCCATCCAATCCATTCATTGTACCAAGAGGAGCCTAGAAGATAGAGTTGGGGGAGGGCCCTGAAAAATGGGAAGAGTTCTTAGAATTTTTAAGGAATTGGGGATGGCCATGTTTGTGTTGACTACCTCCACAAAGCTTTCTCTCTCTCTCTCTCTCTTTTAGCCCTTTGTGCTTTTAGTTTACTGGTTGAAATTTTAGAGCCCCTATACTGAAGTAGTTAAGAGTTGAACTTGTGTTTATGAACTTCCTAGGTGTATATATTTTTATTTCCTTTCCTCAGTGGTTCTGTTACCTATAGACAAAAAAGCCAAAAAATTCTTCATGTATGACAGTTAAAACCTTTTATGATATGGCTCTGGCAAGGGATCCAGTCAAATCAAAGTACCAGGTGATGTTCTGTTTCCTCTCTCTGTTCATGCCTTTTATGAGTGGCTCCCTCTGCATATTTTCCTCAAATAGCCCTGTTTGGTGAATGCTTCTCCCTTCCATATGACCCTGGCTCCATGGTTACTGCTTCTGCTGCTCTCTCATTGGTATTCTTTTTAAAAAGATTTTATTTATTTTTAGAGAGGGGAAGGGAGGGAGAAAGGGAGAGAAACATCAATGTGTGGTTGCCTCTTGTGCACCCCCCTGCTGGGGACCTGCCTCACAACCCAGTCATGTGCCCTAGACTGGGAATGGAATGGGCGACCCTTTGTTTTGTAGATGGGCCCTCAGTCCACTGAGCCACACCAGCCAGGGCTGCTCTCTCACTGATATTGATAACAGCTGTCAAGCACTGACCTACATATATCATCTCACTGAATCTCACAACAATCTACTGATGAGGAAATTGGCTCAGAGAGGTGAAGTCACTTCCTGAGCTAACACACTTAGTAAGTGATGATGCCAGGACTCAAGCCTGTTCTCATATCAAAATTTATGCTCTTATTTTTTTTAAAGATTTTATTTATTTATTTTTAGAGGGGAAGGGAAGGAGAAAGGGAGAGAGAAATGTCAATGTATGGTTGCTTCTTGTGAGTCCCCTGCTGGGAACTGGCCTGCAACCCAAGCATGTGCCCTGACGGGGAATCGAACCTCGATTGTGTGGTTCGCAGGTCTGTGCTCAATCCACTGAGCTACACCAGCCAGGGCTTTGCTCTTACTACTCTGCGCTACTTCCCACTAGCATCTTGTCCATCTGTCTCAATCTATCTGTCCCAATCTATCTGTCCATCATTCATTCCCTACAGTTAAGATTTTTGAAGAGTAATTATTAATTCCATGATCTTTATTTTATTAGGCTTAATAAAACATCTGTTTTTAGTATAGTAAGATATGTATAACATAAATTTTTACCTTTTTAATAATTTTTTAAAATCCTCACCTGGGGATCTGTTTTATTGATTTTAGAGAGGGAGGAAGGGGTGGAGAACAAGAGAGAAAGAGATGTGATATGATGATGTGAGAGAGGAAACATTGATTTGGTTGCCTCCTGTATGCACCCGGACTAGGGATTGAACCTGCAACCTAGGTATGTGCCCTGACTGGGGATCGAACCTGCAGTCTTTTGGTATATGGATGATGTTCTAACCAACTCAGCCACCCGGCCAGGGCCTTTTTCATCATTTTTAAGTGTATAGTTCAGTAGCATTAAATATATATTCACATTTTTTCTCTTGTAGCTCTCTGTGCTTTTAGTTTACTTCTTGAAATTTTAGGGTTCCTTTATTGAAGTATTGAGTTGAACTGGTATGTATAAACTTCCTAGGTGTATATATTTATTTTGATTCCTCAGTGACCTGTTACATGTCGCTAGTGGCTACCATCATTGACAGAGAACATTTCCATTGTAGGATTTCTCTTGGACGTCACTTTTCTACACTTCTTTCATTCATTCATTTATTAGAGTGGGATGTCTTTTTAAAAAAGATTTTATTTATTTTTAGAGAGGGGAAGGGAGGGAGAAAGAGAGGGAGAGAAACATCAGTGTGTGGTTGCTTCTCATTGAACACTTGGGACCTGGCCCACAACCCAAGTATGTCCCCTTAGACTGGGAATCAAACTGGTGACCCTTTGGTTTGCAGGCCAGTGCTCAATGTACTGAACCACTCCAGCCAGGGTGCTTGTCTACACTTTAAAGGCAGAGAATAGTGAACTGTTCTTTTTTCTTAGAACTTGATATTTTGGCAACAAATTCATTGTGTTGGCATGTGGTTTAGTACCATTGCTCTTCGGAGAAAGTAGTTCCTCAATATTTACTGATCAATTTTTCCTGGGATCCTGGGATATGTTTCAGCCCTCTGACTGGGGATATAGTTAAGGCTGAGACCAGATATGACTGAAAGAAGGATACACAATTTCATTGGGGACCTAATCATAATTAGGGGAGACAAAGCAGATGGGCACCTGATACAAATGGCCAGAGCTGGTTGGTCCATGAAGGACCAGGAAATAACTGTTGGTACAAACCTTGGGTAAAGATTTTTAGCTTTTTGTTGAAGAATGTGGAAAACAACTTTCCATAGAGCCTAAATTCACACCCAGTGGCCCTGATCGTGATGTGTTACGGGGGAAGCACAGGGACCCTTGGGAGTACAGAGCGGGGGACCTAATGATCCAGTGCAGTTTCAGAATCCCTTTAGACCCTTGACTTCCTTCTGGAACTTCTGTTTCATTGCACATCTCACATTTGAAATAGCAAATATAAATATAAAGCTTGAATTATACTTGACTAGGTGAAACAGTGCTATATCTCATGTTTAATTAAAACATTTTAACTTTGAATTTGCAGATCCCATTTGTTTTTCTTGGATTTTGGAAGCAGTGTTTTCTCTTCTCTCTTTCAAAGGTTCCTGAAAGACCATAGCTTCAGTTATTGTATTTGTATTGTCTAACTTTGACTTGTGAGTGTGTGTGTGTGTGTGCGTGTGTCTAGGGCGGGGAGGGTTAGAGATGTGACTTGAGTCTTGACTCAATGGTGAAGATGAGAGTGGGCTCAGGTGGAGAAAATAGTATGTGCAAATGGATGGAGGCTGAAGAGCGTGTTGAATTCAGGGAGCTACACTGTACAGGCATACCTAGGAAATACACAGGTTTGGTTCCAGAGCACTGCAGTAAAGTGAGTATTGCAATAAAATGAGTCATCCTCTTTTCACTGGGGGCAGTGGCTGGGGGAGGCGCCTCTTCCTTTTACTTTTTAACAAAGGCAACCTCTCTGAAGCTCAGTAAAGTGAAGTACGGTAAAATGAGGTATGCCTGGAGTTCAGTATGGGTACAGTATATATACACTGTGTGGTAGGATGGGGTGAGGAGAGAGAAATAAAGTTGAAGTGGCAGATCATGTAAGGATATATATAATTTCTGTTTGGGGGACCCGAGCCAGTGTCTCGGTGGCCAGGCCTTGCTCCAAATTTTCAGATTTACCATTGAGATACTACAGTTGATGTTTATTGAACAGCTACTTTGTGCTAGGCTTGTGAGAGGTAATGGGGATACACAGTGAGCAAGACAGGCCAGATCCTTTCCCCTGTAGAACATTCTAATAGTTGAATCAGTCAGACATTGAACAAATAATTAATTCCTTGTTGATGAGTACACTAATTATTATAGAAAATTATAATGGCTCTTTGACCTTTTGAGACAGAGGTAAGAGAGGGAAGAAAAAGCTTTCTGAGGAAATACTTGAACTGATAATGAGTAGAAAGCAAACAGGAGAAAGTGGGAAGTCATTACAGGAGAAAAAAACTTGTCAGCTATGTATAGAGCACTCACTGCGTGTCTGCCGTTTGCTGTGCTTGGTGTTTCTCCCTAGTGTAGTAATAGTCGCACACCAGTCAGCTGGATGTAGCTTAGACTTTTGGGGCCTGAAATGTGCTTTGAGAGGTGTTTATTCCTACCTGAATACCACAGTAATAGAAGACTTGCTCTTTTTTATGAGTATAAGTAAAATTCTTCAGCATCTGTGAAATTTTTAAGTAAAATCACTCTGTTTGTATTTGTTGTAAGTTCATACTTAGTATATTTTGCTTTCTTTTGGAAAATGATTAAGTAGCACATGACAGATATTAAATGAGTTGTAATTTTTCCATGAATTTTTATTCCAACTAATAGTGCATGCTTACTCATAATTATTTGTGCTTTTATTTGGTGAGATCCCACTGTGTGCCAAGGACTGTAGTAAATAAGCATTTTATATCAGTATCTCACTTAATCCTCATTACTACTCTGTGGTAAATGCTTTTACTATCCATTTTTTGTTTACTTATCCATTTTTTAATATCAAGTTAATGAAATAGAAGCTCAGAGAGAGATAGGTAGTAGCTCAATGTTATAGAACTAGGATTTAAATCCAAATTTGACTAATGAATGTAGATTTTTGAAATACTATATGATATTTGCATTTTCATATTTGGAGTCACCTTGGAGTAATTCACAAATCATAATCATTTTTTTCTGTTGTTTTCTCTGTAGGTTTTTGTCAGGATGAATTGGCAGAGCTCGACCCAGGAAGTAGTAAGTTCTGAATATTCCCCAGTGTTCATGACTAGAAAAGGGTGTGTGTGTACTTTTAAATGTATAACTTAAGGTGTCATTGATAGGCCTTATTGATTCACTTTGTTTTCACTTTAATTTGTTATTATGCAGAGGGCATTGTATCTTTTCTAGTTACATTTTCTTTTTCTTCTGATATTATTTAGTGGCCATCATCAAGCCATTTCACAGAAAATTGGTTTGCCGAAAATTTCCATTTGATTCTCATCTCCTTGCGCTGTCCACCCATCTTCCCATGAAACCAGTAACAACAAACATTGTGCTTTCATTTTTGCACACATAAAACCATACACTCACAGCCACTTTTCTAAAGTATTGACTAGTTTTGACAATTTCTTTCAAAGACAGGTTGTACTTGGTTTCCAGGTGTGTCCATCCCATGGCCCACAGGCTGCATCAGCCCAGAATGCCTATGAATGCGGCCCAACACAAAATTGTAAATTCACTTAAAATGTCTTTTTTGCACACAGTGTTCATTAGTGTTTGTGTATTTAATGTGTGGCCCAAGACAACTCTTCTTCCACTGTGCCCAGAGACACCAAAAGGTAGGGCACCCCTGGTAGACATTTAAAATTGATAACTTTTATGCCAGAGTTTAGTTTCTGAAGCACTTTCATGTACATTCTTAAGGTTAAGATATGAAAGTAACCATTTCAAGGTCTCAGTAGGGATGTTTTTCAGGACTATGTAAGTCTTGATCATAGATAATCATCTGTGTTTTCAGTGCTCTCACATTGTGGCATACATTATTCTTGGATATTGTTGTAACTATTAGAAATAGGATGTGGGAATATCCAGTATATACAGACTTTATTTTGCTATAATGCCAAAAAGTCTAACGATGATTTAGATTGAGATTCCATGAGATGATCTAGAATTCTTTTTCGAGTTCTGGTACTTTTTAGGGTCATGGAACTGGCTTCTTGTCAATCTACTGTTGGGTCAAGTGCTACAGTTCACCTCCTCACCATCCTGGCTGATATCATCTCTGTGATGTCATGGACCTTCTCACATATTTGCCCCCCACATCTTAATAGTATAAATAAACATTTGTGTTTGTTCAACTAATACTTATTATTTGCAAGACAAAATAAATCCCAGAATGCTTATCAAACACCAGTGACATAGATTTGTCTTTCTAGAAGTTGGAAAGTTCAGAATCAGTTTTGTAGGTAGTATAGGTTCAGTTTACCCTGCTCTGCCACCCGAAATTACCTCTGTGTGCACATACTACAGTATTTTCTCTTTGTTTTCTTATGAATAGTCTTTGAGTTATGGGTCTTTCTTAGAAGCACTTCTGTACACTAGGAAGGTCATGGAGCTGTCCTGTAATCTTTCAGACAAAACCACAGATAAAACATCTCAGATAATTGAGAAGTAAAATATTGAGTGTTGTTCTCTGTTCCAGGCTCGTTTCTGTGCTCCAGGGATAACACAAATAAGTCTGGGTCCTACCTTCACGCATTAGATGTCTGTTGGAAAATATTTTCTTTTCTGGAATTATTTGAAAAAACATTTTTTAAATTAGGCTAATTTAGCACAAAGTACCCAAACTTATTCTCCTTTTCTGCACTTAGTAGCAGTTGAAAACAGATCATGCTCTTCTTCTTATGTTGTTTTCATAAGATTGGTTTTGAGTAATAATTCTTTCTGGACCAACTAATTCTAACTCATTTAACATTTCTGCATAGACTCTTTACCTAGATAGAATGATTTATAGCCTTCTCCATTTCAGGAGAATGAACAACTACATTAGTTACAGAATAGGAATCACCTAAAAAAAAGTCACTTTTCTTTTAAAAGTTGAGCTTAGCTTATGTGGCTAATATTCTCAATAATACCTATATTATCTTTGTGAAATTAGTAGTATTTTTATGCTTTCTCTTTGAAGAGACACATGAAGGCCTGATATTATTATAATAAGCAGGCAGAAATAAAAACTTATCATTTTGATTTGAACTAGTCTTGGGGTTCAAATGAGTATGCTTAGCCTAAATACTGAATGATGGAAAAAATCTCAAGATTAAGATGGCCTGCGTGTGTTGTGTTCAATTGTTCGCAAGTTGTTGATACTGCAAATTCCATGGCCTCTGCCTGGGAAGAAAGGACATCTCCTATGTTAATACTTCGTGACTTTTGCACATAAAATTGAGAATAGGGATTTCTTTGTGATGCGCCTTGGGAATTTAGAGGTCCAATAATTCTGGAATTCCCTAATTCTGGAATTCCTGATAGGGAAAGCCTGCTCATACTTGTTTAATTTGGAACAGGAAATACCATTGTTGCTAATTTCCCATTGTGCCTGGCAGTGGTTGCAGACAGTAAGTTTGAGACAACAGGTGGGATGTGTTGGAACTAGATGAGGAAGGACTAACTTTGTCCAATTCAAATGACCTTTTTTTTGGGGCACCTTTTCTGTGATAGAGCACATAGGTAGCCAGCCATGTCTGTAATATGGGCAGCTGTTCACACTCTGGCTGCCTTCCTATGATTCCTGGGCCTCCTGGAGTCCAATGTTAGGGCACAGGTCAGGCTAAGTTCATTTCTACAAGAAGCATCTCTGTACCCTGCCTATTAGCATAAGCTAGGGACAAGGGCAGTGAAAGGTCAAGAGAAGTTCAAAACAGCATAACCTTTCTGTGCTTCTGTTTCCAAATAACCCCAGTCTGCCCTGCTCCCCCAATTTTTTTCTCAGCTACCATGTTTACCATGTAGTTGTAAAACTCAAGAGAACAAGGACTGACTTGATACAAGGGAAGTTAGCGAATGGAAGTCATTGTTGCTTAAAACAGGAGAAATAATTGATTTATGTTTGGGGGCCAATTAGGTTATAAAACAGGAACAGTAAAGGGACCTGTGACTTGAGGACAGCTACTAGCTCTGATTGCTGTCCCACAGACAAGGGGCTCCCCAATAAAGGCTGTCAACTTTCTAGGCTAAATTATTAATTCCTTTCATGCCTCTCAGGGATTGTAAACAGCACATAATACAGGAAAACAATTGATACTGTTCAGTCATTGGCCAAGAGAAGGTCAAAGGGTAAATAGTTGGATTAGCAACAGCTGTTCTTCCTCCAAAGTCAAACTTTTGTCCCTAATTATCTATTTCAGCAAAGCCATTTTTGAGTTTTTGGCCTGTAAATTGTTAAATCCATTTTTCTTGTTACAAAATAATTGTACAAATAATTAGAGAGTAAACATTGACCAAAATTGACAATACTCATTTTAATTCTATTTCTGGAGTTAAAGATGAGCATTCTTTCTGGTATGTGCTGACTACAGTATGTTGTTTGTTCAAAGGGTATTATCCCAGGGAAAGTAACTACTTGGAACTTAACAGTAGGAGCTTTTTAGCTGTTTTTACCAACTGCTGAAGGATCTTGGTGTAGCTTGATTAAAAGAAAAAAATGCCTTTGTTGACATTGATAGTAGGACAGTGTGTGTTCATTGTGGAAAACATGAAAAGAAAAATATAAACACCCCTAATATAACCACCTGGAAATAGCCATTGTTTCTTTTTGAGAATGTCTTTCCATTTGCATGAACTTATTTTTTACATGAATAAATAGGAATTGTAATATACATAGAATTTTATACTCCATTCCCCCAACTCAGCATTACATTAGCAGCATTATTCCAAGTCATGAAACATCTTTTAATAAATATTTTTAATGGCAGGATATTTTATTATAATAACTTTACCATGATTTATTTACCAATTGTCCTGTTGGTGGACATTTAGATTGCTTCCAGTTTTTTAATGGTACAAATAATGGCACAATGAACATGTTTGTATGTAAGTTTTTTCTCTGCATTTCAGTTGAACCCTTTTAGCTTTTTATACAAGCCAAAACTCTTTAGAATTGAGAACCTGGGCTCTGGCTTAAGATTGCTTGGCTTCAATATTTACCAGCTCTGCAATCTTGGCCAAGATATTTAATCTCTCTGTGCTTCAGTGTTTCCATCAGTAAAATGGGGATAATAAAAAGTTACTCCTCCTTTATTGGGCTATTGTGAGGCTTAAGATAAGTAATAAATGTGTTTAGAATAATGTTTGGCAAATGGTAAATACTATTAAGTTTATACAACATAATGTTAGCATTCTCATTCTCCCTGTACTTGTGGGCTGTTGTAACTGTGCTTTATTCAATTAGACTAGCCTGTATTTCTTAAGGACGTGAAGATAAATCATTCCAGATGTTAGCAGGTGTAAGTTACTGCTTCGCAAGTAGCTCCCTCCAAGGAGCAGAGCTCATACACTACTCACCACTTTGGCCAAGGCTGGTTTTTCCCATCTGGTTGACTGTTAGAATGTTTTGGGCCCCTTCCCCCAACCAGTTAGCAGGTAACCTCCCAAATGACCATCGGCCATCCCATTTATTTAACCTCTTAGGAAATTAACTCTCTGCTTACTTAAAACAAATAGATTATGCACTTCCTGTTTGGAAAGTAGCAAGACCTTATAGAGAGCGCACTGAGGTAAAAATGTGTACAATGAAAAACCCTGACTCTTACAGTTTAAAAAACACTGCATATTCAGATTTTTGCTGACCTAGACTTTAATACACACACACACACACACACACACACACACACACTTTTTTCTACTAAGCAAAGACCTAGATAAATGAACATTTTAAAAGAAACTTGAAAGTTGAATTAATCTTTGCTCTTTCTTGCCATACGCATGAAGCAGGGATCCTTGGGTGATAGGAGGATGAACAGGCAAGATAAAAAACAACTTCAGGATCAGACAGCCTAACACCACTAGCTTGCTCCGTCTGGTTTTGCATTTATCTGTTAAGTGTTTTGGGATCCCAAGGAGACTTTTTGTGGGTCCTTCAAGGTACAAAAGAGAAATGTACATCTCAGTTAGAGTAATCATAGTTTCTATCCAAAATTCTAATATTCTGTACCATCTCCTAATGGGTTTATTCCCAGTTGTCAAACTATATGTCTCAATTTTGGTCTCAGAAAATAGTTCGTATTAGTCCAGGTGTGGTCTGAAGAGAATGGACTTAAGGTTGCCTGTTCAAGATCAATGAAGGAAAGAGAACGAACGTTTATTGCATATTCTGTATGTGTCAGGCACTTTGCGTATATTCATTAAGAGTGAGGATTAGTTATATTATGTAAATATATCTGATTTTAAGTTTGACTTTGTAACATCTGGTTCATTGTTCTTTTCTTCCTTCCCATTTCCTCTTTGATGTGTGTGCCGAACTAAGACAGAGTTCCTGCCCTCAAGGGACTCTGTTTCAGTTAGGAAAACGGACACAAAATTTGATGATTTGTGGCTTTTACTACAACATCATTGTTGTCATCATCACCATCATCTACTACTACTACTACTACTACTACTACTACTACTACTAGCCAGCCCTGGTTGGGTTGCTTAGTAGGGCGGAGTGTTGTTCTGTACAACAAAAGGTTGTGGGTTTGATCACTGATCACCATACCTACCTAGGTTGTGGGTTCAGTCTCAGGTCGGGGCATATGGGAAGCAATTTATCAGTGTTTCTCTCTTTCTCTCCCCCCTTCCTGTTTCTCTAAAATCAATAAAAAACATCCTCAAGTGATTATTAAAAAATGATGGCTAATATTTAATATACACTAAATGCTTCACATGCATTTTTGTTAAGAACTCAAAAAACTTGTTTACGAAGTTTTCCTGTCTTACAGATGAGAACACTTACTCCTGTCTTACAGATGAGCACGCTGAGGCCCGGAGAGGGTAAATGACACACACCCCACAGCCCATAGTGGAGAAGCATCTCAGACTCAGAGCTGCTGTTCTCACTGATCTTTTATCCCGTCTCTAGGCTCTTGACTGTGACAAGTCACAAAAGCTATTGAAAGAGTTTGAGACAGTATAATGACTTATAACATACATATCGGGGCTTTTTATGTACAGAGGAATAAAGACTTTTACTAAGTGTCATTTGGGCTCTTTTGCATATCATAGAATGATTTTGGACACAAAGTAGAATAATTCACTATGGGGTAGGTTCCCAAAGAGAGCTCTTCTGTGACTCAGGTTCAGAATTTATCCATTATTTATCAGAGTTCTTTCTTGAAAAAAATGAAGTTCACAAATTTCCTATTTTCCTTTTATGTCACCTTTCCTCCACAACATTGTTAGTGATTTAGGTATTCAGCATTTGGAACTGCTTCAAGAGCCTGCTTCTAAAACTTCAGCTGAATCTGCTAGATCAAGTCTCCTGAATGTGACCTTTTGCTGCGAAGATCTAACACTAGGCCTGGATTTCTGATAAGGATTCTTTTGAACATGGTGGGGGGTGGCATGCGATCCAGAGCTTAGACTGAGCTCTCATCCCCTTGACCTCTGCCCCTGTTTCAGAGTTTATACTAACTTGGTAGGGACTCCCTATGGAGCCAAGAGTTTAGGACTTGTTTACAATTGGTGAAAAGATAGTTGCATTCAAAAGTCATTGTTGGGATGGTGGGTAGTCTTGGGTCTCTGTCATTATCTCCGGTGGGTGCCAGGAATGAATGTCTGGGTCTGGAGATCTGTAACGGATGACTAAGAAGGAATGAGGAGAAGCTTGGACACAGGGGAGGTTGCTGAAACTTCTTTCCGTGGGAGCAGCACTACAGTGCCATTTTGAGAGCAGACAAAGATTTGTATACACCTGTGTTTCATTTTATTTTTTAAAAGACTGAAAGTGCTTGTTTAAATTCAATATGATAACAAAGGGGAACGTGTGAGAATTCTCAACCTTTTTTGATGTCACACCAAAGAGAACATTTGCTGTGTTAGGTAAACTTACCAAGTCATGGAGGGAAGCTCTACATTATTACAACCAGGCCCCCTCTTCAAATTTATGCTTAGTTTTATAAATTAGTGTTTTCTCTAAAAAATCTTGTAGTGCTCTATGTATGCTGAGGAGAGTATAGCAACTTGGTCTTAAATGAGTGCTCATATGGTTTTTCTGGGCACACTTTGGTCAGCCAAACCCATGCTTTAGCTTCTGTACCTCAAGTAACACACCTTTTTTGGGGGTTCAGTATCTGTTATAGATACGGATCTGAAAATAAAAAGATAAGCATCTTTTTTTCTTTTTTCTTTTGATATTTTATATATTTATTTTTAGACAGAGGGGAAGAGAGGGAGAGAAACATCAATGTGTGTTTGCCTCCTGTGAGCCCCCTGCTGGGGACCTGGCCTGCAACCCAGGTCTGTGCCCTGACTAGGAATCGAACCGGTGACTCTTCCCCTTTGCCGGCTGGAGCTCAATACACTGAGCCACACCAGCCAGGGCAGCATCTTTTTTCTAAGGGTGCTAACAGTCACTATGAACCAAAATTGAACAAATACATCCTTCGTTGGTAAGCACAGGAAAAGTTAAGCTTCATGAATAATAAGATTCAAAGTGAAAATATGTTATATCTTTTTACCCTAGCACAAAATTCCGTGTGCCTAATATAGTCTGGCCTATAGATGTATTTTGTTTGGCTGCTGTTGTTTAAATAAAAGCATGTTAGTTGTCAACATTTAAAACCCGCAAGAGTTTCTTAAAAATTTGCATTTCTGGCCTTCTGGATAAATTGGAAAAATCTAACACTGGGCTTGCGTAGTGCCTTTTGGCTGGAACAGAGTGGTGGCTGTCCCCTTTAAGTGAGCATGCCCTCTCAGGTTTGTCACAGACCTGTATGGCCTCCTTCATACATTTATGTTTCCTGTCAGTCTTATGTAGGCATTTGAGTTTGCAACTTCTGCAATAAAGAATGAAGTGCAAATGAAGGTGTGGGGAAATGGAAACTCTTCAAAGTGTAATCTAGTAATATCTGTTAAAACTGGAAATGTTGCTCTTGCTGGTGTGGCTCCGTGGATTGAGCACCAGCACGAGAACCAAAGGGTCACCAGTTGGATTCCCAGTCAGGGTACATGCCTGGGTTGCAGGCCAGATTCACCAGTAGGGGGCACTCGAGGCAACCACACATTGATGTTTCTCCTTTTCCCTCTGTAAAAATAAATAAATAAAATCTCTTTTAAAAAAATTTAAAAAAACACAAAAGAACTGGAAATGTGCACATTTATTTTTGCAGATTTAGCATTTTAAAAATTTAAAAATAAAAATTGCAGATTTAGCAGTTCACATATATTCTTAGATATTCATATGTTCATGTGTATTTATCTTATAAAAATGACAAGTATGCAAAATATGTATTCACACATACTCCTTTCAGCATTTATAATAGTAAAAATAAATGGGAAACAGCTCATGAGTTGAATAGGGGACTAGTTAAATGGGCTGTTAAATGGGTTACCCATGCAGTGGGAATACTAAAGAAACATTAAGGAGAAGGCAGGTTTTACTTTAGAAGAGGATATGCTGAATTGTTTATTAGTGGTATCTTTGGGCAGATGGGATCACAGGGTCATTTTCATTATTTCTATGTTTTGTTTTGTTTTTTTAACAAGCCTCTTGTATTAAGAAAAAGATACAGTATATTTTAAAAAGAAATATCTGGTTCTCATTTCAACTACCCATTTTCCAAGCCAGTTCTGCGAAATTGAGCCACGTGGGCTCCAGCTTCCCATTTAGATCAAGATTTTACATTCATGATTCTCTTACCTTGAGATTGCTCTAAGGAAGGGGAATCAATGTCTTCAAGTAGCAGGAACCATCTTGCAGCCCCAAAACATGGTAGAAGCCTAGGGTAGTATTTTTAGGTTTCTAATTGCAACTGTGCCTCCATTCACTGATCAGGCTATTGGAATTGGCCTCCTTTTGCCCTGGCTGGTGTAGCTCAGTGGGTTGGGCGCAGGCCTGCAAACCAGAGGATTGAGGTTGGATTCCCAGTCAGGGCACGTGCCTGGGTTGCAGGCCAGTTTCCAGCAGGGGTTGCACAAGAGGCAGCCATACATGATATTTCTCTCCTTTTCTCCTTCCCTTCCCCTCTAAAAGATAAATAAATTTAAAAAATCTTAAAAAAAAAGAATCGGCCTTCTTTTTAGTGTCAGGCTTGACAGTAAGGTGCTATTAAGAATGAAGATAGTAGCTTAATTCTTAATTAGTAGCTTCTCCTAAGAGTTGTGCTCTCCTGGCAGTTGCAGGGTTATTACGTCACTGAAAGTGACCTTAATGGGAGACAACATAGTGCACTGGGAAAACCAGTGGGAGTTTGCATCTTCGCCACTTCCTTGCTGAGTGACCATAGGCAACCTGTAAAGCTCAGTTTCTTCATTTATTAAATAGTAAGAGTTATGTTTGGGGTTGTTTTAAAAAATAAATGAGATAATATATGTGAATTGCCCAGCACTCAGCTGTTCTAGCTATTCCTTCGTGTTTCTCCTTTGCTGAAATATATGACAAAGGGTTTCTAATTTTTTTGTTAATCTTTAGTGAGCATTCACTGTGCTAATGGTTTTGGAACATCTCATTTATTCTCTGTGCCAGTTGTATCAGGTTCTCAACTCTTGTTCTCCCCATTTTACAGATGAGGAGCTTATGTTTAACACTCGGCTAAAGTCGCACAGCTGGTAAGTTGCAGAGCGGGAGCCTGTGTGATTCAAAAGCCAGTGCACCTTTTACCTTTTAAAATAGTGGTATGATTTACATACGTTGAAATGCACAGATATTTCAAATAGCTTTCACAAAAGTATGTGTCCTTGTAATTCCTGTTTCACCAAGGTACAGAACATTACTATCCTTTCAGAAAATTCCCTTACACTTTTTCTGTTGATCTCACCCTTCTATCCCAAGAAGCAGTAATTTCTGATTTCTGTCATGATTGATTAGTTTTGCCTATTTTAAAATGTTATATAAGCAAAATCATGCAATATGTGCTGTTATGTGTTCAGCATTTTTTAGCATAATGTTTGAGACTTATCCATGTTGTTGTAGGTTTTAATATTTTTATTCTTTTATTTCCGAGTAGTATTCCATTGACAGTATCACAACTTACTCACCTGTTGACACCTGGGCTGTTTCTAATTTTTGGCTATGAAGAATAAGTCAACTCTGAAAATTGTTCAAGGTTTCTTGGATTTTTTTCTTAGACATATATCTAGGAATTCTTGGGTCATATGGTAGATGTATGTTAAAATTTTCATTGACTTGCCAGTTATTTATACATTTCACACTTCCAGTCGTGTGCAGATTCCAGTCCCATATCCTCATAGACATTGTGTGTTGTCAACTTCTAAGTTTTGGTCGTTCTAGTGAGCAGTGTAACAGGACTCATGTGGGTGTTTTATTTTCAATTTAATCCTCACCTGAGTATATGTTTATTGATTTTTAGAGAGAGAGAGAGAGACTTCACTGTGAGAGAGAATCATCTTTCAGTTGCCTTCCGTACGTGTCCTGACCAGGGATCGAACCTGTAGCCTTTTGGTGTATGGGTTGGGATGACATTCCAAGCAACTAAGCCCCCCCCCACCGCTCCCCCCGCCGGGGTGGGACTGATGTGGTTTAGTTTGCATTTACTTGATGACTAATTATGTTGATTACTTTTTAATGCCCTTATTGGTCATGCATACATCATCATTTAGAAGTATCTATTCAAAGTCTTGACAATTAAAAAAAATCAGGTTCTTTGTCCTATTATAGAGTTGTGGGACAATGAGTTGTTTATTACAGTACAAGTCCTTCATCAGAAGTATGTATTGAGAGTATTTTCTTCTAATCAGTGGCTTTCCCTTCTGCTTTACTAATGTTTTAAAAATATATTTTAATTGATTATGCTATTATAGTTGTTCCAATTTTTCCCCCTGTCCCCCCTCCCTCCCTCTTTCCTTCCCTCCAGCAACCCCCTCCTTAGTTCATGTTCGTGGGTTGTGCATATAAATTCTTTGGCTTCTCCATTTCCTATACTGTTCTTGAAACCCCCCCCCCCCCCGATTTTGTACCTACCAATTATGTTTTTTTAAAGATTTTATTTATTTTCAGAGAGAGGGGTAAGGAGGGAGAAAGGCAGGGAGAAGAATTCACATCAATGTGTAGTTGCCACTTGCACACCCCCTACTGGGGAAACGTTTTGAAAATTTCCTCATTGAATTTTTTATACACTTGCAAAAAATAATTTGATTTATTTTTATTTTTTATTTTTAGAGAGAGGGGATGGGAAGGAGAAAGTGGGAGAGAAACATCAATGTGTGGTTACCTTTCATGTGTGGGACCTTTCAGGTCCCCTTATTGGGGACCTGGCCTGCAACCCAGGCATGTGCCCTGAACGGGAATCAAACCAGTGACCCTTTGCCTCACAGGCCTGTGCTCAATCCACTGAGCTACAACAGCCAGGGCATAATTTGATCTTTGTATGTGTGGGTCTGTAGACTCTATTCTCTTCCATTCATCTATTTATCTTTTCTCCAATACTGAATATCTTGAGTATTACAGCTTTGTAATAAATTTTGAGATTAGGTAGTGTTAGTCTTGCAACTCCATTCTATGTTTTCAAAGTTGCTTTGGCTATTTTGACTATTCTAGTGGTTTTTTTTTTTCATTTCTTTAAAAATTTTAGAATCAACTTGTCAAATTTTTAAAAAAATGCGTGTTAAGATTTTGATTGGATTGCATTGATCCTATCAGTTTGGGGAGAGTTGTCATTTTAGAATTGAATTTTCTATGAATTCAGTGTTATCTCTCTGCTTATTTAGAACTTCTTTTATACTCAGCAATTTTTAAAAGATTTTATTTATTTATTTTTAGACAGAAGGAAAGGGAGAAAGAGATGGACAGAAACATCCATGTGTATTTGGCTCTGTCACGTCCCCCACTGGGGGGACCTGGTCTGCAACCCAGGGATGTGCCCTGACTGGGAATTGAACCAGTGACCTTTGGTGTGCAGGCCAGCTCTCAATCCACTGAACCACACCAGCCAGGGCTCAGCAATATTTTTAAATGATTAGTGTTGAGATCTTGTACATCTTTCTTTAAACTTGGCCTTATCTATTATTATTTTTAATGCTATAGTGAATTATATTATTTACACTATATATTTTTAAATGAAAAAATATCTTTTTAATTGTGGCTAGTATATAGGAATTGATTTTATATTGAGTTATTGCACAACATTGTCATACTTGTTTACTAGGCATAGGAACTTTAAAAAATAAATTTCTCTAGACTTTTGTGTACATCTGTGAATAAAGACAATTTTTTGCTTTTTTCCTTTTTGGTGTTTATTTTTCTTATCTATTGCATTGAGTAAGATTTCATTCCACTTGTAGATAAAAGTGGTGAGTGACATTCTTGTCTTGTTTTTGATCTTAAGGGGAAAGAGTTTACATGTCAAATATATTAGCTATAGGTTTTTTTCTCTTCATTGGTTTTAAAAATTATGGTAAAATACATACAACATTTAGCATCCTAACCATTTTCAGGTGTCCAGTTCAGTAGCATTAAGTGTAATTCACATTATTCACATTCACATTATTGTGTAACCATCACCACCATCCATCCACAGAACTCTGTTCATCTTGCAAAACTGAGACTCTGTGTCCTGTAGACATACACCCCCAGTCTCCTGGCCTCTGACACCACCGTTCTACTTTCTGTCTCTACGAATTTGACTGCTTTAGATACCTCGTATCAGTGGAATCACAGTACTCTTTTGTGCGTTGCTTCTTTCACAGCTTAGCATCAATGTTTTAGAGGTTCAGCTATGTCGTAGAATGTGTCAGAATTTCTTTCCTTTTAAGGCCAACATCCCATTGTATATATATAGAAAATTTCGTCTATCCATTCATCTGTTGATGGACACTTGGGTTGTTTATACCTTTTGGCTATTGTGATTAATGCTACTATGACTATGTGTGTAGAAATACCTCCACGTCTTTTTGTTTGGAATATGGGGTAGCATATATTCTTTCTTTAAAATTTTTAAATTGATTTTAGAGAAAGAGGAAGGGGAAGAGGGAGGGAGGGGGAAAGACAGAAACATTGATTTGTTGTTCCACACTTATGAATTCATTGGTTGTATGTGCCCTGGCTGGCGCTCGAATTCAAGTCTTTATTTTGAAATCTTTCGGTTATATTCCCAGAAATGCGAATCATATGGTCATTCTATTTTTAATTTTTTGAAGAACCACTGTACTGTTGTTCACAGTGGCTGGACCATGGACTATTTTACATTACTAGTAACAGTGTACAGGGGTTCTAATTTTTGTGCATTCTCATCACTACTTATTTTCTGTTGTTTTTTTAAAATTTGGGTTCTTTTTTAATTTTTATTTTGAGAAGGAGTGGAAGGGAGGGAGAAAAACATCAATGTGTGGTTGCCTTGCGTGGGCCCACCACCAGAGACCTGGCCTGCAACCCAGGCATGTGCCCTGACTGGGAATAGAACTGGCAACCCTTTGGTTTGCAGGCCAGTGCTCAATCCATTGAGCCACACCAGCTAGGCCTTTATGTGTTTCTTATAGTAACTATCTTAATAGGTGTGAAGTGATACCTCATTGTAGTTTTGGTTTGTATTTCTCTAATGATAAAAGACATTAAACATCTTTTCATGTGCTTACTGGCCATTTGCGTATTTTCTTTGGAGAAATGCCTGTTTTAAGTTTTTCGTCCATTTTTAAATCAGTCTTTTTTTTCTCTAGTCATAATAGTTCTTTATATATTCTGGATATTAACCCCGTATCAGATTTTTGATTTGAAAATACTTTCTGCCATTCTGTGGATTGCCTTTCACTCTGTTGATTATATCTTTTTATGCATAGAAGTTCTTAATTTTGATATAGTACAATTTACTTAGTTTTTCTTTTGTTACAGCCTTTGGTGTCATATTATGAAGCTTTTACTCTGTTTTTTTACAAAGATTTTACAGCATTAGGTCTTACATTAAGATTTTTGATATATTTTGAGGTAGTTTTTGTATATGTAGTGTAAGATAATATCCACATTCTATTTATTTTATTGCATCTGAATATTCAACTTTGTCCTCAGTATTGAAGATTGTCTTTTCCCCCATTAAATGATACTGGCAACCTTGTTGAAAATCACTTACAGTATATGTGAGGGTTTATTTCCGGGCTCTGTATTCTATTCCGTTTGTTTGTATGTCTGTCTTTATGTCAATACCATACTGTTTGATTACAAAACCTTTGTAGTATCTTTTGAAATCAGGAAGCTGTGTTTTTTGTAGATCCCCTTTATCAGCTTGAGGAAGTTCTCTTGTATTTCTAGTTTGCTAAGGGTTTTTTTGTTTGTTATTGTGACTGGTATCAAAATTTTGAAATATTACTTCATATATTTATATAGACTGTTAAAATGGTGAATTACACTGATTGATTTTTGAAAATTGAACGAGTAGTCTTGCAATCCAGGGATAAGGCTCATATGGTCATAATGTATTACCATTTTTGAAAACTGAACCAGCCTGGTAATCCTGGGTTAAGCCTCATATGGTCATGATGTATTGTAATTTTTCTATATTTCTAAATAAACTCGATAATTTTATGTGGATTTTTGTGATTATGGAGTCAAAGCATATATTCTTTTTTCTTTTTTATTGAATTTATTTGGGTGACACTGCTTAACAAAAGCGTACAAGTTTTAGATGCACAATTCCACAGCATGTCATCTGTATGCTGTATTGAGTGTTCACCACCTGATTCTCCTCCCATCACCATTTGTCTTCCCCAGTACCCACCTCACCATACCCTCCTCTCCCAAGCAATTACCTACCACACTATTGTCCCTGTCAATGAGTTTTTTTCTTCTTTGCTCACTCCCTGCAACCCCCTTAGCCCCCAAGCTGTCCCCAACAGCTGTCAGCCTGCTCTCTATGAGTCTGTCTCTATTTTGCTTGTTAGTTCATTCGCTTCCACATAGGAGTGAAATCGTATGGTGCTTCTCTTTCTCTGACTGGCTTTGTTCACTTAGCATAATGTTCTCCAGTTCCTTCCTTGCTATCACAAAAGGTAAGATTTTCTTCTTTCTTATAGCTGGGTAGTATCCTTGTGTAAATGTAGCACAACTTTTTATTCACTTACCTGATGGGCACTTGGGCTGCTTCCAAATCTTGGCTATTGTAAATAACTCTGCAGTGAACATAGGGGTGCATATATTCCTTCAGATTAGTCTGTTGGGCTTCTTTGGATTTATTCCCAGAAGTAGAATTGCTGGTTGATAAGGCAGTTTCATTTTTAATTTTTTTAAGTATCTCCATACTTCTTTCTACAGTGGCTGCACCAATCTGCACTCCCCCCAACAGTGCATGAGGGTCCCTTTTCTCCACATCCTTGCCAGTACTTGTTTGTTGTTTTATTGATGATAGCTGTTTTTTGTTTTTAAAATTTTTTAAAGATTTTATTTATTTATCTTTAGAGAGAAAGGGAAGAAGAGAAGGAGAGAAATATCAATGTATGGTTGCCTCTTGTAGGTCCCCTGCTGGGAACTGGCCCGCAACCCAGGCATGTGCCTTGACTGGGAATCCTCTGGGTCACCGGCCGGAGTTCAATCCACTGAGTTACACCAGCCAGGGTTGATGATAGCTGTTCTGACAGGTGTGAGGTAGTACATGATTGTGATTTTAATTTGCATTTCTCTGATGATTAGTGACATTGAGCATCCTTTCATATGTCTTTTGGTCATCTGTATGTCCTCTTTGAAGAAGTCTGTACTCAGGTTTTTTGCCTGTTAATTGGATTGTTGTTTTTTTGTTGCTGAGTTTTGTAAGTTCTTTATAGATTTTGGATACTAAACCCTTATCAGATGTATGGCTGGGAAATATGTTATCTCATTCAGGGGGTTGTCTCCTCATTTTGTTGTTTTCTTTGCTGTGCAAAAAATTTTTAGTTTGTTACAGAAACTTTTGTTTGTTTTTTCTTTTGTTTTCCTTGCCTGAGGAGATATGTCATAAAAAATATTGCTACAAGAAATAGCGGAGATTTTATTGCCTATGTTTCCTCTAGGAATTTATGATTTCAAGTCTAACATTTAACTCTTTAATCCATTTTTAAAATATATCTGTCCAATTTTCCCCACACCATTTACTGGGTAGACTATCTTAACCCCATTGTATGTCTTTGCATCCTTTGTCAAATACTAACTGACTATAAAGGCATGGATTGATTTCTTGACTCTGTGTTCTGTTCCACTGACCTGTAGGTAGGTTCACAGTGAGTCACCAGTAGGGGATAGTGGTGTTCACCAGATGGATAGATACAGGTTCACACTTGGTGCCAGTGCTGGGACCGAGGCCAGCCCTCAACCGCCCCTGGGTATACCAAGCCTAGCTGCCACCTGCTGGATGTCACACACGTTTATATTGGGCTGGGGTCTCAGGGAGTCATCAGGGCGAGGCCAGCAGAGTTTATCAGGACCAAACAGACCAAGATTTGACCGTATGAAGGGAGGGATCTGCTTCAGTTGGGCACGTGAGGAAAATGGCTCCTGATCTAGAAAGCATGTATTCTTAACCTTTGTGCTATACTGCCTCCAAAAGATTTTTTACATTCTTTATTTTGGACACATTTATTTTATTTATCTTTTTTTATATTTTATTTATTTATCTTTAGAGGGGAAGGGAAGGAGAGAGGAAGGAAACATCAATGTATGGTTGCTTCTGGTGCATCCCCTGCAGGGAACTGACTCCTGCCGGGAACTGGCCTGCAACCCAGACATGTGCCCTGACTGGGAATCGAACCGCGATTGTATGGTTCGCAGGCCCGCGCTCAATCCACTGAGCTACACCAGCCAGGGCAGGACACATTTATTTTCATTTTATTGGTGTGAACCTGTGTTAGAGTTTTTTGGTGTAGCTATAAACCAACTAACTGGTTTTCTGGGTAGCTTTAGGAGCTGTCCTTAGACTTCAAGTTTGAAGTTCCCATCTAGTGGTATTTTGTGGAAGTACAGACGTGAGAACCTGTGATGATGCATTGGCGTTTATTCTTATATCGTCCACTAGGTGGCAACAAGCACTAACCAAAGAGCCAAGAGCAAAGGAATCAGAAAACTAGAAGAGAACGATGTTTGTAAAACTCATAATTAAACAACAGATAACTAAGATTTTTCTGAAGAATAATAGTGCTAGGCTTCAAAATGTGAGAGAAGGAGTACATCTTTAGCTGTTTCTAAGAGCATGTATGAAAATGCTGATTAAAAGGGGAGGGAATTTCAGGGGAAATAGGGGAGGGATTTAGAGGAGCATATATAAAGAATACATGGACAACAACTGAGAAGGGTAGAGATGGGAGGGAGGGGGGAACACGGCAGGTGGGATGGGATGGGAATAATAGAAAACTGTACTTGAAAAAAATAGATTTGTGTATATTTTATGGTAGCAAATGATAAAAAGGAGTGGTATCTACATAAAAAATAAATAACTGTTTAAAAAATATATGAGAATTCACATTGCTGCTTCCCTTTTTGTTGCATTTCAAACTTGAGAATCTTGACTTACTCAGGGCTATCCACTTGCTTTTCTTTGACTGCAGGGGAGTTAGAGGAGTAAGGTGATCGAGTTGGTCTATCTGCTAAGTGATCTGCATTTGGGGAGTGCGGGAAGGAGGCTGTGCTCTTATGTCCAAGATCTGAAAATGTACTTCCAGGGAGACAGCTGGAAGACAGCACTCCATGCTGTCCCTTGGGCCTGAGATTCCTTTCCTTGGGGATGAAGAGAGGAGCTTTTATAAATGCTATAGTCTACCGTATAGATTGTCCTTATAAAAATGGAAATCGGGAGAACAGATTTTCCTAGGCAAGGAATTGTTTAAGATAACGGTGAAGGTCAGTTAAGGGGATGTGTAATTCTAAGAAGCCATGAGTAGAATTGTGGGGCTGTGAAAATTAAAAGATAATGGGCACGATGAGTTTGCAACATTCTCTGAAGTAGCTAAGAAGAGAACAAGTTTGGGGGGACAGCTGGACTAGAAGCAGTATGACCTGGCAGCCTCTAGAGCTGCTTGCTTGGGTGTGGCAGTGATGCCAACTTTTTGACCACAGCTGACTCGGGTGGAATCCCATTACCCAGTTAACCTGCCTATTCCTACTTTCCAGTTGAAACTAATTCATTGGCAATAGAGTGTTATGTACGAATAAATTCAGAGGAAGGATGATCAATGTGCATTAGCAGTTGTGGTATGTGGTTCATATTTGAAACATGACATACACATTTCAAAGTCTAATTACTGGTAAATTTTAAAATAAGGATACTGTTGAGGCAATATACCTATCATTATACATACATAATTTGAAAATAATGTTGATTGAACCATAATTGAAGATTAAAAAGCAAGAATAGCAACAATTGAAAGCTGCTATTAATTCCCCCAATAGTTATAGTGGAATTGTGAGAATTACAGATTTTAACTGACATTATGTATGTATTTATAGTAGGATATTTGCAATATTGCCATCCATTTTGCAGTAGTCAGGCTTCTTAATATAATACTAAAGACTCTTGTTAATTTTACTCTTACTCTTAACCTAATACTACAACTCTCACTAATTTTAGTTGAATTTCAGGATTAGGGTTAGGTTTGGTTGAGTTTTATTAGCAGACAGTTAAGCTACTTACAGATAGACTTGTTCATAAACAGAAATGAATTGAGTATCAGTCACTCATAAGATGGAGGTGAATGTTGGGTTATGAATTCACCAGGATGATTCTTTACGTTTCTGTCTTGAGACTCTTAGAGCTAAAAGATTGGAGAGGAAGAAGAGAAGGGAGAAAAATGGCCGCAATCTAGTTACAAGGAGACTCAGTGCAACAAGCCTTTGGAACTTAGGTGTGAAATAGGAAAAGGGTGTTTTTATGACTTAAAAACAAAAAATCTTCCCATTCTGGGTATATGTGTGTGTGTAGAGATGTTTATGATAATAGCTCTAATACTGCTGATAGAATTGCTGCTCAGTGTGTGATCAGTGCTGTTGACAGGATTAATATTTATGTGAATCTAACACCAAGCGATTCTTCTAGGAATTGTTTTTCTGTGTTGAATGGAGTACATCTATGTAACTAAGAAGGAAATAAAATTCTTTATGTGAAGATTTTGTGCTGGGCCCTTTGTTGATTTGTTGTGTCTGGATTGTTTAGCATCTTGTCCAGAGTCCTACATAACTAAGTTGCAGTAAGCCAAGACCTAAACATGATTTTTATCAAAATAATCTTGGGCCCTGGCTGGCGTAGCTCAGTGGATTGAGCACGGGCCTGCGAACCAAAGGATCGTGCACGGTTCGATTCCCAGTCAGGGCACATGCCTGGGTTGCAAGCCAGCTCCCAGCAGGGGCCAGTTCCCAGCAGGGGACACATGAGAAGCAACCATACATTGATATTTCTCTCCCTCTCTCTTTCCCTTCCCTTCTAAAGATAAATAAAATCTAAAAAATAAATAATTAAAAAAATAATCTTAATTGTGAAATTTAATCTCTGTACCTTTCTCTGTCTGTATCTCTGAGAGGTTTTGTTAAGACAAAAACTTAAAGTGCCTTAATCACCCTTTCCTAACAATCATGATAATTTTGACTCTTAGTTATGTTTCATCAAAAATATATTACATTCTCTCCATTTAAGTTTGATAAATGTGAATTCTGACCAGTTAATTTCAACCTGTGACCTTTGTTTTCTCTTTTGAAACCACAGGATAAAAATATCACCAAACAACAAATCTTATAAGTGACATTGGCAACTTAGTGGAAATGATCCTACAAATGCAGATAAAAACCAGAGTCATTTTCAAAGCTTCAGAAGTGAAATGGGACTAGAAACAAGTTTGGGAGAAGCAGATGTTGATTGAGAGTCGGTGTAATTGCTCACAAGTTAATAATATGGTGCTGTCCTGTGAAAAGAACATACCCAGCAGGACTTACTGTTCCGTAGTGTTCTTGACGGGCCTGGTGCTGTCCATATCCTAAACGTTAGTGATGTGATTATTGCCTAAGAATTACAAGTTTAATCCAGGTAATACAGAGAAGAACTACATGTAGTAGGGTCTGCCATGTGTCAGATGCTCTGCCAAGCACTTTATTCTCACCTGATATAATCCCCATCAGACCTTTAATTAGCAAGTAGGTGGTGGTTCCCGATGACAGCTAAGACTAAAAGGTTCAGCCTATTCTCTCTCTCGTTGTCCTGTTCATCATAGCCGAAGAAAACTTCAGAGCTTAGAGAATATAATCTGGTTTTACGGGTTTGTAAAGATACTCAGTACAGCCAGAAAAATACAGGTTGAACACAAGGACCTGTATAGTGGAGGAGTGACTAGTGTAACTAGAGTGTGTGTGAAATGACACTGGTCTTTATCTCTCCTCCTCTGGTGCCTCAGCTTTGTGTATTTCTTCTCCTTCAGATGGTTATTCTTTGCTTCTCTGTCCATGATGGAAAATGGATGGCCCTGCTGTGCCCCGCCTTGTCATGTCTTTCCAGCACCCACGCTCAACACAACCTACGGAAGCATTTGTGTTCAGGTTGTCAGTGTGAAAAGAGTATAAGCCTAGCATTGGTCAGATGTTGCTTTGTCCCGTCAGGAGCTATGGCCCATTGACTGCCTAGTAGAAGCTAGAGCTGTATTCTAAGATGAATATGAATAGAGCAGACAAATTGTTTTGGTAATGTCAGTCAGCAAACAAGCAGGAAGGAGGTTGTAGAAGCTTACCATTAAGTCTGGTTTGACAGTGCACAGGTAGGGCAAATTTGGTTTATAAGCCAATGCTCAGTTTGTTGAGCCACACCAGCCAGGGCTTGGTAAGGCAAATTTAAGGGCATGGTTATTTAGAATTATTTGCTAGCTATGGGGTTGGGAGGATGGGAATTTAGCAAGTGTGCTGAGAATCCAGGCATTACATAATGCCTAAAGTTAGGCAAGTAGAAAAGATTTTTTCAAATCACCCAGTTGTTGACTGGGAGTATAAGCAGTAAGACTCATAATTCTTGGGTATTTGGATAGTACTGTTCAGATGGGCAAGAGTTAAAGCTGGGCTGGTGAGCGAGGGACCCGTGGTAAACCTAGGCATGCTGATGGGCTTCATTGCAGTGGCCAGGGCTAGCTGTAGCACTCAGTGTGTTTACTTGTGTAGGACCTGTTTGAGCAACTACGTGGTGACAAGGTCTGAGACTGTCCGTGTACTCTTGCCTTAGCCACAGTTGACTCTGGGACTGGTTCCTGAGTTTATACATACACAAAGAAGGCAGTGGTGGCTTCAATAGTTAGTGCTTTGGGGGAAGTAGGAACTGAAAGTAACTCTTTGATACTCAAAGTTTTGTATTGTTGCCTTCTGGAATTGAAAATAATTCCAGTATTCCAGAGTGACTTTAGTCCTTTGTGTTCCCTGGGAAGTTTTTCCTCCTCCGTGTATTTTGGGATTGAGTTGTGTTTTGGAATTGAGTTGTATTTGAGCAGTTTAGCTGTTACGACAGTTGGGTCTAATTCCAGGAAAATAGATTTGATTATAGACTGGCTGTTTGGCTTCACCAAGTTTAGGGTTTTGTCAGTTATGAGATTTGTAAAAACATACCTGAGGAAGAGATTCATTTTGGGCATGAGTGAATGAAAAGGTCAGTAAATTCTGTCCCCAAAAAGCAGCTGTAAAGTTGGACAAAACTGTCAAAAACAACCATACGCTTACAACAAACTTAGACGCATTTATCGTAAAAATTACTGAGTTTTGAATAAGAATACAAGTTTGTGATCTTGCCCAGGATTGGTGCCATTTTTTCTTTCAGCTCTGATAGTATAGGAGTTCAACCAGGGCAAGGTGGGCCATGAAAACCAGCAGCTTCACCAGTCCTATGGAACGGGCTCACTTGGTTTGGAGTGTTGTCAGTTAGAAGTGATGATCTTGGTGACATGTGAAATAGGAAGAGCCAGCAACTTTGCTAGACCGGTTACAGACCTGTTTCCAGCAAACAGTGGAGCAGCAGACTGGACAGGACTCCAACAGAGAGGTCTTGGGAGACGAGACAGCTACAGGGAGCTTGATAATCTCGCTAGCTGTCCTGGGTTGACTGGAGGTTTTATGCACACCAGTGTGAGCCATGCCACCTACACATTTCTGGTCAATGCAAGGGACATGTGGAAAGCCCAGCAGAAAATAAAAACGATAGCAGACTTGAGGGCCTCAAGTGTGACTGTACTCCCTATCCCAACCACAGACGAATCAGCAGAGAGCGAAAAGGCTCAAGGTGGTCGAACTCCTCTGACCAACCAGTAGGCTATGCAGTCAAGAGGGGTGACCTGGTAGAATCCAGGCTTCATGAGAAAAACAAGGGTGGGCGGAACCCTGAGCCATCAGAAACCACGCATTGCAGGGGAGACATGTTTCACAGATTTAGTCCAGGTAAGTTAAAAACAACAAACAAACCACAAACTTCAGTAGGCAAAAAATCAGAATTTAGAGTTGCTAACAGTACATTATTTTAAATTAGTACTCAACAAAAGAATTAGAAGACATTTAGAGAAGCAGAGTGTGACCTATCCTCAAAAAAAATAAATCAGCCAGTAGTGTCTATGTCTGAGTGATCCCACATGTTGGTGTGGCACACAAAGACTTCATAGCCGCTATTACAGACATTGCCAAGAAATGAAGGGAGCCACATTCAGAGAATTGAAGGAAACTGTGATGGCAATGACTCAATGAATAGAGAATCTCAATAAAGAAAGTACAAGAGGGAATAAAATGGAAGTGTTAAAGAGTCTGATAACTGAAATGAAAAATTAATTAGGAGGGACTCAAAAGCAGATTTAAGATGGCAGGAGAAAGAAAGGTGAACTTGCAGATAGATCAGTAAAAATTATTTTTTATGAAGAACAGAGAGAAAGATGGCAGAGTAGTGAACTGAGCCTCTGAGCTCTGTGGGACAACGTCAAGTATATACATAAGGGCCATGGCTGGTGTGGCTCAGTGGTTGAGTGCTGACCTGCGAATCAAGAGGTTGCTGGTTCAGTACCCAGTCAGGGCACTTGTCTGGGTTGTGGGCCAGGTCTCCAGTACGGGACAGGAGAGAGGCAATCACACATTGATGTTTCTCTTCCTCTCTATCTGTCTCCCTTCCCCTCACTAAAAACAAAAACAAAAGCATATACGTAAGGATATACATGTATAAAAGGAGAGGAGTGAGAGAAAGGAGCAGAAAATATTAAAAGAAATAATGGCCCCAAACTTCCTGAATTTGTTGATAAGCATTAGCCTACAGATTCAAAAAATTTGATGAATCCCACGTGCAAGCTGGAAGACAAAGACAAAAAGAAAAATTACGAAAACAGCAAGAGAAAAATGATCGTCACATGCAAGGGAACTGAAGTAGGCTTTAGGGTTGCTGACTTCTCATTAGAAGCAATGGAGGCCTTAAGGTAGTGGAATGACATTGAAAGTGTGGAAAGAAAACATCGTCAACCAAGAATTGTACGTCTAGCAAAACTATTCTTCAAAAATGAAGGCAAAATAAAGACATTCCCATATTAAAAAGAATTTGTTGGTAGCTGACCTGCCTTAAAATACTAAAAGAAGTTCTTAAGTCTAAAAAAAAGTTGATCACTTTTTTTTATTGTTGATACAGTGACTAGATGATCACTTGAATCTGTAAGAAGAAATAAAAACATTGGAAATGGTCAATGTAATTCTTTATATATTTCTTACTCTCTTAATTTTTAAAAAAGGCATAAGATTGTGTAAAGCAGTAATTATAACATTATTGTTGAATTTATATGGCATATATGGCAATATTAATAGCAGAAGGGAATAGGTGATATTTCGTATTCCTTTCTGTTTCTATATTTCTATTCTGGAGCAAGTTTCTGTATTTCCTGGAATTAAGTTAATAAATTGTGGTAACTGAAGACGCATATTGTGATACTTAGAGCAACCATACAGAAAAATAACAAAAAATACAGAGTGAAAAAAGTAACAGAGGGATTAAAATAACACACCAACAATATTTCATACAAAAGAAAATGGTAAAGGAAGGGGAAAGGTTTAAAAATCGGGAGCCCCAGCTAGGCGTTCAGTTGGTGGAGCATCGTGTCATACACCGGAAGGCTGACGGTTTGGTCCCCCTGCGTGGGGCGCACATGGGAAGCAGCTGGTCCGTGTTTCCCTCTCACATCAGTATTCTCTCTCTCTCTCCCCCTTCCTTCCTCTCTAAAATCAATAAAAATATATTCTCAAGGATAAAAAAGGCATGAAACAAATGAAAACAGTCAACAAAATGGCATATATAAATCCAGCCATGTCAATAATTATACTAAATGTGAATGGACTAACTGCCTGTTCACAAGGTAGGGGGATTGTCTAGATAACAAGGGAGGACCCAGCTCTACGCTGTTAATAAGAGACATGCCTTAGAAAAGTGGTGACTGTGAGAGGAAAATATAACAATTATAAAAATACACCTAACAGCCCTGGCTGGTGTGGCTCAATGGTTTGAGTGGTGGCCTGCAAACCAAAAGGTTGCTGGTTTGATTCCCAGTCAGGGCACNTGTCAATAATTATACTAAATGTGAATGGACTAACTGCCTGTTCACAAGGTAGGGGGATTGTCTAGATAACAAGGGAGGACCCAGCTCTACGCTGTTAATAAGAGACATGCCTTAGAAAAGTGGTGACTGTGAGAGGAAAATATAACAATTATAAAAATACACCTAACGGTCCTGGCTGGTGTGGCTCAATGGTTTGAGCGGTGGCCTGCAAACCAAAAGGTTGCTGGTTCGATTCCCTATCAGGGCACATGCCTTGGTTGCAGATCAGGTCCCCAGTTGGGCAGTGTGGGAGAGGTAACTGATGGTGTTTCACACATCGTTGTTTTTATTTATTTATTTTTTTAGAGAGGAGAAGGGAAGAAGAGAGTGAGAGAAACATCAGTGTGTGGTTAACTCTTGTGCACCCCCTACTGGGGACGTGACTCACAACCCAGGCATGTGTCCCGACGGGGAATCAAACCAGTAACCCTTTGGTTTGCAGGCGGCACTCAGTCCACTGAGCTACATCAGCCAGGGCTCTCTCCCTTTCTTTCTCCCTCCCGTCCCCTCTCCATAAGAAGTAAATAAACAAAAACTTAAAAAGAACTAAAAATATTTACCTAACACCAGCACCAAAATACGTGATGTAAAAACTGACAGATATTAAATGAGAAATAGTAATTCAACAATGATATAAATTTCAATATCCTACTTGAAATAACTGATAAAAGAACTAGACAGAAAATTAACAAAGATATAGAAGACAATAAAACTGTCAGCCAACCTAACATGGCTCATATTTATTGAATTCTTCATGCAGAATATCCATTCTTTTCAAGTGTACATGAAACAGTCTTTGGGAATATTCTGGGCCATAAAATGTCTTAATATTATTAGTCATTAGGGAAATGCAAGTTAAAACCATAGTGAATTTTCACTGCACACCCTCTGGAATGTTTATAGTCAAAAAGACTATAAAAATATTCTAAAAAGTGTTGCTGAGTCTGTGTAGAAACTGGAAAGCTGGTGCATTGCAAAGTAAGAATGTTTTTACTTTGAAAATTAGTTTGGCAATTTAAGAAACAGCTAAGTATAAATTTACCATATGATAGAGCAATTCTACTCCTAGGTGTCTACCCAAGAGAAGTAAAAATATATGTTGACACAAAGCCTTTATATCAGTGTTCATAGCAGCATTATTTATAATAGCCAAAACTTGAAAACAATCTAAATGCCCATCAACTGATGAATGGATAAACAAAATATGGAATAGTTGGATAATGGAATGCTCTTCAACAATGAAAAGTAATCAGCTGATACATGCTACAGCATGAATAAACTTTAAAAACTTTAAAAAGACAACATACTGTATGATTGCATTTATATGAAGTGTGTAGAAAAGACAAATTCACAGAGACAAGACAGATCGGTGGTTTTCTGGGGCCAAGGGTAGGAATGGAGATTGATTGGAAATGGGTTCAAGGGGAGTTTGGGGTGCTGAAAGTGTTTTAAAATTGAATTGCAGTGATAGTTACATAATTCTGTAAATGAATGAATAAAAGTCATCAAATTGTATACTTACAGTGGATTAATTTTATGGTACATAAATTATACCTAAATAAAGCTGTTAAAAGACCTAAGATTTGTTGGAAGGAGGATGCTTTTGGATAAAATGGTTTTAAGTTCATCAGTCAGGTGATGGCCTATTGATTTGTGATGCTTCTAATTAATCTTTCCCTTGGAACCCGTGCCCTCCCTTTCTGCTGCCCAAACCCTGCCTTGTACCCTGCCCCACCAAAGAGTCCGTTGGAAACAAGTTTCTCAAGTGGAGAAACCACTTTCTCTTGTTTGGGAGGACTGACGCAGCTCTTTGGTGGACCATGTAAGCTTATGATATAGAAAAATGCCAGCTTTCAGCCTTGGATTATAGATTAACCCCAGCCAGATCGACATTTTACAAACATGTACTGCTGGTTGGCAACTGGTGAGAGTTTGGGGAGTAAGAGAGTTTTTTGTCTTCTGAAAATAGACAACCCTGTGGAATGGTACCATCACAGACCAGATGTTTTGGGCTGTACTGCTGCGTGTTGTGTGTGGCACACTTTTCACTTTTTCTCAGGCTGCATGACAGTCCTGTGAGATAGGAGACACATCCTTTGTCCCCCCTTTGTAGAAGTTAAGCTTACAGGGTGACTGACTTGTCCAAGTGCACACAGCCATTGCAGAGCTGGATTTAAAGTCAGGTTTTCTGACTCCATATTTTAGATCATTTCATCTATATGCTACTGTTCTGCCTCAACTCATGGAAAGAGGAGAGAAAGGGGCATGTGATTTTGATTCATTGACTTCATATATTTTCAGTAGATTCAGAAAAATAGAAGTTTGGCTTCAGTATAAGTTCAGGGGTTCTATAGTCAGTATAATCAGGGTAGGTTTGTCTTGATATCTGGTAGCTAATAAAATTAATTATACGTGGCTTGGAACAGGTATAATTCATGGTACAGAAGATTTGAAGGTATTCTGTGCTTGGTTCAAGGGGCAGACCACATTCTAGGTTATAAATATAATTGTGCCAGAAATCACAAGGAAATTCACTTGACACTTAATGGAATGTCCATTTCCTGCCATGCCTCTCATTAAGATACAGGGTCACAAGATCCAGGTGGATCCTGTTGAGAGACAGCCTGGGAGAACAGGAGTACGGTGGAATTTCCTTAATTGTTTTACATTCTTTGAGGCTGCGTGTCTGCCCTCCAAAGTGACCACTTCCACCATGGCCCATTACTTGCTACTGTCCCTGCAGCTGTGCTTTCTACAGGTCCCCTTTCTTGATAAAAATAGTCCATCATTTTTTTCCTAATTCATTGTGGATTCTTCCATCTGGTTTTCAGCCAAAGATAGGTAGAGCTTGCATTTTAAAGAAATTGTTGCTTTAAAAAGACATTAAAATAATTTTTAATTGTTAAAATAGTGCATGCTTATTGCCAAACACTTGGAAGACATAGATGAATTAAAATAATAAACATAAATAAAAGTCACCTCTTATTTTATAACCTAGAAATTTCAGTTGTCCACAGTTTTGCTTTCAGACTTTCACTCTGCTTTTTACTTCTTATCAGCCAGTGCATGCACACACACACAGATTTCGGTATTTTGTTTAGTATCAGGCTTTGTACAAAATGTTTTACATATATTTTTACCCTTCAAGTAGCCCTGTTGAGCAAATACTATTATCATCTCCTATTTACACAGATTTAGCAGGTAAGTAACTTGTTTGGGTTCACATAGATGGCTCAAGCTCTTCACCACTACGTTTCCAGAAATCTGTTTTTCATCCATGGCTATCACTCCAAAAAATTGTTCTAAGACTATTAGTAATTTTTAAAACTTCCTGCTTTCTTCTCTGACCTTGTCTCATGACCTCTTCTTTGCCTTCTATGTGCTTTAGCCACACTTCCAAGCTACGCTTTCTGAAAGCACTATGCCCTATGTACACTTGCCATCCATTCCTTCTGCTGGGAATGCTCACCCTACCTGTCTCACTCATGCAATTTACACTTAATCATGCAAGCCTCATTTACACGTCACTTTCTTGAGGTCACTTCCCAGACCATTCTCACTTCCAAGACCAGATTGGTTTCTTCCAATATTTGCTCCTCTAGTACCTTCTTTTGCGGAAAGAAGGGATTATTTGGGAAGAAGGGACACTTGGGATTATTTGGCCTGCTGTTTGCACTTTTGTTTCCTCCCCATTTCCTGGCATTTGTTACAGGTGAGGTGCGCAGTGTGTGTCCAATCCCTGTGTCACCTGTCTTCTTTCTGTGCATTCACTCTAGGCTCCATGCTTATAAATCACAAATACGCATTCTCTGTTTAAAAAAAAACCAGCTTTTCTGTCTTCCAGTTCAAAACTGCTTGTTTCTTAGTGCACTCCAGGCTCCTAATCTAGTCAAGAGGGTTTGGCAGCATTCTCGACTTCTTGCTGTCTTTTTTGTTTGAGCCAGTTTCTTGGAAGGTGGATCTGGTCTATTGAGCTGAAAAGATGGCCACAGTATTTTAAGTAAAAGAAGTTATGGAACATTATGTATAATTTGTGATATTTTACCTAAATATAAATACATGTATTTTAAATATCTCCGGAATATTTGAGAGTATATATCCTGAACAGAATGATGAGAGGAGCCAACTAGTGGACTTCCTTTTTCCCTTTTGTATGAATTTTTCAGTGACTACATATTTGGAAAAAAGTCCTATTTCAAAAAAGAGAAAACAGCCAAAACCAAAGCTAATCACATGGCTTTTGGAGAGTGCCTTTCCCTTCTTTCCAGTCCTGCTGCCTCAGTCCGTGGGTGCAACAGGTCTTTCTCTCTCTTAGGTCTCTCTTCCCTTCCTCCCTGCACATCAGTGTGGTAAATCTTCCGAAAGTCTTGCTTTCATGATCGCCTTGCAGAGCTTAGCACTTAAAGAGGCCCCCTGTTGTACTAACTCTAAATTTTTATGCCTCGTTCACAAGATTTTCTGTAGTTTGTTCTTTTACCTTTTAGTGCTATTCTTCATGACCCCTTGACACAATCCCAGAACTCTTCTGCTCTTGTCTCCTATCTATGCCACACATTTTCTTTGTTGCTGATATTTATTTACAGTCTCATCTGCATAAAACATCCTTAAATTCACATAATTGTCTCTCTTCCCTGTAGCAGTTAGTTTTATCTAAGAGAAACTGCACAGGATTTTGGTGACCGAAATAGGTCATTTTTTTCATTGGCATATTTCAAGACTACTGATTCTCTGTAAGTAAATGGCATACTTGCTCAGGAGTACATTTTTCAAAGAACATCTCAGACATTCTTTTCTAATTTTTCAGAAAATTTGGAAATCATTTTCTCTATCTGAATTACTTTCTCTGTGTCCACCAGTGTGAAAGAAAGAAAACTTTGATTTCTCTAAGTACTTCCTGGGTGGAAGTACATCATTCAAATGACTATTTGAATTTAATGTTGTTCCTTAGCTTCTTTCAGGGAGGTTTCAGTTTTGAGAAAGCATAAACTCAAATGCATCAGTCTTTAACATCAGACACAATTTGATATGTATTTGGCTGCCACAACATGGTGCAAAGTCGTATGTTCTACGAAGGGAGATACTCAGTAGCAGCATGAGTGTGGATATACCTGTCTGCACTCGGAAGAGTTGTGGCAATATCAGATGATGGCAGAAAAGTTTGGGAAACAGTTGAAAAGCGTATGAAATGAAATGTGGTGGTGGAGGGTGGAGGCTGGTGTTAAGTTGGTGAGTTTGGCTTTTTTTTTTTTCCCTTTGGACCAGCCTTTGGTAGCTCAGAATCACCTGTGGAGCTTATTATAATAAAATGCAGATTTTGGAGATTTGGGGGCCCTGCTGCTGGTCTAGGGAAGAACTCAAGAATCTGTATTTTTAAAAAACAACTCTAGGTGATTGTGGTGCCCAGTCAGGGTTGGGAAACACTGGCCTGAGCCTCATATTTTTCCTGAATTCTTGTCATTTTTTGCATTTTTCTTTTGTCTTTGATTTATCTTTTTAGTTTTTATCTCACTAAACCAGTAGGTACTTTTTCTTCCAATTTTGGAAGGCTAAATTGACAATACTGTCCTCCTACTGCCTTCTTTAATTGGAATTTTGCTATGAGAATCTGTTTCTATCTCCAACTTAAGTGTATGGTTAAAAAGTGTATGAAAAACAAGGCCCTTGCTTTCCTGTGATTATGATGAAAGATTTAGTGGCTTATCTTAGCTTATTTTACAGGATTCACAGATTGATACTAAATTTTATTAAAAGTGGTGTGCATCCCCTAAATCAGTTAGATTTTTTTTCTTATTTGAAGGATATGGTTTGCAAAGGTCAGAATTAATGGGCCTAATAGCATTGGTCAAAAGAGAATACTTAAGTACATTTGAGCAATAATAAGCAAGGCAGACATACTAAGACTACATAGTTATTTAAAAGAATGAGAATAATGTAACAAGGCTTGTCATGGAAGGCCATGTATAATGTATAACTGAGTGAAAAAGCAGATTATACAGCAGTCAGTAAAAGATGAACTTGTTTTAAGCCACCCTCCAAAAAACCCCCCCAAAAGTTCTTTAAGGATAACTATTTCATTTATGATATTTATTATCTTTTTTAAAAAAATATTTTTATTTATTTATCTTTAGAGGGGAAGGGAAGGAGAGAGGAAGAGAAACATCAATGTATGGTTGCTTCTCGTGCATCCCCTGCTGGGAACTGGCCCCTGCTGGGAACTGGCCTGCAACCCAGGCATGTGCCCTGACTGGGAATCGAACCGCGATTGTATGGTTTGCAGGCCCGCGCTCAATCCACTGAGCTACACCAGCCAGGGCATGATATTTATTATCTTAGTAATAAGTAGATAAGATAATAAACTAAATTTATTGGATTTATAACAAGTTATTAAACTTGTTTATAATATTTACAGGTGATTGCAATTGAAGAAATGGATTGCAGATTATAGGGAGAGGGATTTTCAATTTTTACTTTATATATTTCTATATTTGAATATAAAGTAACATTGATTCTTTTTAATTTAAAAAGTATAAAAGCATTGATTATTTTTAAATATGGCATGACATCAAGGTATATAGTTTATTCTTCTGGTGAAATATCATTTCCTTAACTCCAGAATGTCTATGAAAAAATGAAAGTACTGGGTATTTGGAGACCCTATTTCATATTAGAACCAAAGAGAGCAAGAGAGACTTCAGCCAGTATATTGGAGACAACAGCAGCTGCCACCTAGCTCAGTAGTTGATGAATTCTCTGCACATGCCTTACCCTTGGGTGGTTTGGTCCGCAGTTTGCATTCATTGATCAGTGAGTTGATTCAGACTCAAACCCACCGACAGCAATGAATGTTGAGTGCAGCCATCAGTGTTTCCTTTTGGTGGAGTTGCCTTGGCTCTCCCCAACTCCTGGCTCTTCTTTTCCACACTGGTTTCTTCGAGGTGTGGCATTTCTGCTATCAACTAACGGTTGAGAACCCACGTGATTATTGATAACATTGACTCTAGAGCTGGGGTTCTTAAGGGTGGGAAACTGTGGCTCAGAGAAGAGAAGGAAAGGGCTCCTGGAGAAGCTAACAAGTAGCCTTGTGATCACACAAGCAGTGCTTGAATGTGGGGGGTATAAACAATAGTTGAGGACCCTGCTTCTTTCTCTCCTTTGTACTGAGAAATATGAGTACTTTTCAAGTTAAATTAGCACAGGTTGTATTTTGGGCTAATAATAATAACAGCTTACATATATTGAGCATTTGCTGTGTGTTCTAGGAATGGTACAAAGCACCTTATGTTTTCATTTCATTGACTTGCACAACATTCCATGAGGGTAGGTATTCTTATCATCTCCTACTTTTTATATGAGATAACTGAGACTCAGACACTTGTCCAGAGTTACACAGCTAGCTAGGGAGTTGAGCCAAGATGTATCCCAGATCTGCCTGACTCCAGACCTGACTTTTTACTTGAATTTAACTGACATTTAAATAAGCATATGTGTGGATGGAAATAGTGAGGCAATAGCTGTTTTCAAATAGCTCATATTCTAATGGGGCTGTCAAAACTTAACCACATTAACTATAACTTGAGACAGGATGTAATAACAACTGTGCAGACATTTTGTGCTATTTTTGCTTATTAAATCCTCCCCTTGCCCCAATTAAAAGTTTTAAGGGTATATGGGAGAAATAAATATAAAATAGTTAATTGGATTTTGCTCCATAATAAAGTAGATTTTTTAAAAAAACTTCTCCTTGCTACTTGCTATTTTGCACCAGAATGACATATTTCTAGGAGACATTTAGGTACACTTATTATCATGGAGTTCTTCTCATGTTGTTGAAACAAAACACATTTGTCAAAAGCACAACAAAAAACAAAAAAATGGGCAATAGCAATAGAGGGGAGCTTTAAAAAATCACCTTTGGGGGACAGGTAGTGGGACTGGTTCTGGTGGTCTCATGTAATACATGAAGGTACAGCCTATTCCTTTGCTTCAGGAAATGTGGTGGTGTTTATAAGGACCCCAGGGTACAGTCAACGGTCGGTGGTTTTTTTCAAACCCCAAACTCACCGACAGCGTTGAATGTTCCTTGGAGCCCTCTGGCAGCTGGGTCCGGGCTCTGGCGGCCTTTCTTCGGTCTGTCTCCACCTTTCAGGAGCCAGTGAGCAGTAAGACCACTCTGATGTGGCTCTCACATTCTTTTCAGGATTTTTTCCTCTTTAAATTCCTTCCTTTTTAAAAATATATATATTTTATTGATTATGCTATTACAGTTGTCCCATTTCCCTCCTTTATTCCCCTCTAACCCTGCACACCCCCTCCCACCCACATTCCCTATCCTCCCCAGTTCTTTGGATTCTCCATTTCCCATACTATTCTTAACCTCCCCCTGTCTATTTTGTACCTACCATTTGTGCCTCTTAATCTCTGTACCTTTCCCCTCTTCCTCCCCCACCCCCCTGCTGATGACCCTCAATGTGACCTCCCTTTCTGTGATTCTGTTCCTGTTCTCGTTGTTTGCTTAGTTTTTTTTTTTAGGTTCGGTTTTTAATAGTTGTGAGTTTGTTGTCATTCTACTATTCATATTTTTGATCCTCTTCTTTTTCTTAGTTAAGTCCCTTTAATATTTCATGTAATAAGGGCTTGGTGGTGATGAACTCCTTTAACTTGACCTTATCTGAGAAGCACTTTATCTGCCCTTCCATTCTAAATGATAGCTTTGCTGGACAGAGTAATCTTGGATATAGGTCCTTCCTTGCCTTTCATGACTTCAAATACTCCTTCCAGCCCCTTCCTGACTGCAAGGTTTCTTTTGAGAAATCAGCTAATAGTCTTATGGGCACTCCTTTGTAGGTAACTCTTTCCTTTCCTATGGCTGCTTTTAAGATTGTCTCCTTATCATTAATCTTGGCTAATATAATTGTGTTGTGTCTTGGTGTGCGCTTCCTTGGGTCCAACTTCTTTGGGACTCTGAGCTTCCTGGACTTCCTGGAAGTCTATTTCCTTTGCCAGATTGGGGAATTTCTCCTTCATTATTTTTTCAAATAAGTTCTCAATTTGTTGTTCTTTCTTTTCTCCCCTGGTACCCCTATGATTCAGATGTTGGAATGTTTAAAGTTGTCTCACAGGTTCCTAAGCCTCTCCTCATTTTTTTTTGAATTCTTGTTTCTTCATTCTGTTCTGGTTGAACGTTTATTTCTTCCTTCTGCTCCACACTGTTGATTTGAGTCCCGGCTTCATTCTTTTTGCTGTTGGTTCCCTGTACATTTTACTTTATTTCACTTTTCATAACCTTCACTTTTTCCTCTAATCTGCAACCATCCTCAACCAATTCTGTGAGTATCCTGATTACCAGTGTGTTTTGAGCTGTGCATCTATATAGGTTGGCTATCTCTTCATTGATTAGTTGTATGTTTTCAGGAGCGTTGATCTATTTTTTCATTTGGGCTTTTTTTTTTTTTGGACTCCCCACACCTGTTATGTAGTAAGGGGTGGAGCCTTAGGTATTCGCCAGGGCGGGGCAACCACTTTACTGCCTTGGTGCTAGATGTGGGGGAGGGGTCCGAGAGGGAATAGAGCTGCTTCAAGAAAGGGAATAGAGCTGCTTGCTCGGGAATAGAGCTGCTTGCTCAGCTCTCTGCCTGCCTTAAGTCACTTCCCCCACTACCCACAAGCAAATTGGGCCCTTTTGGTGCTGATTCCCCTGTGGGTAGGTTGGTGTATGTTCTAGGACCCTGTGGGTCTCTCCAGCAAATTCTCCTGTGAAGCTGGGAATTTCTCCCACTGCCGCAACAGGTTTTTCCAGTCAGAGGCTTTGAGGCTTTATTTCCTGGTGCTGGAACCCTGGGTTGCGTGGTCTGTCTCGATCCCCAGTTGTTCCTCCTGGTGTATCTGCACGCAAATGTGGAACCGCCTGCTCCGCCAGCCTTCGCCTTGCCAGCCTTGCCAGCCTTGCCAGCCTTGCCAGCCCTGCCAGCCGCCGCACTCCCCAGTCCTCCAGATGCTGCCTTGTCGAGAGTCTTCTCTGCCCTGGCTGCCTGCCTCCACCCCTCCTACCGGTCTGATGAATGTTTCTTCTTTAACTCCTTGGTTGTGGGATTTCCATACAGTTTGATTTTTCTGGCACTTACTGGTTATTTTTTGTTTTTAAATTTGTGGTCTTCCTTTAGGTTGTGCAAGGGGGCACAGTGTATCTACCTACACCTCCATTTTGGCTGGCTGTCCTCTTTTCAGATTTTAATTTGAGAGTATTTAAATTTTGAAAACTTACTTGTGTACAGCTGAGGGCTAATAAACTTCAGGATTGTGAGACTGGAGCATTTAGACAAGCAGACCCAAGTGGAAGTCTGAGGAGGTAGATGGTTCTGAATGATATCTTTTAATTCTGAAAATGTCAAATATCTCATTTTATAGTAGTCTGTGTTCATTATTAAAGGGAGAGGGAAAGAACTTGATTGAGTACCCTACTGCGTGCTGAGATTTGTTTATTTTTATTTCATCCAAGTCTCAGCAACCCACTTTACCTCATGAGAAAACTGAGTCTTACAGCAACCAAGTGTTGATTTGTCCAGAGTCACGTAGCTACAAGCCAATGTTACAAGCCAGAACTTCAACCCTGGACTTCATGGTTGCAGAGCTCACTGGCCATACTTCCGCCTCCTTTATCCACAACAAAATTTACTGTTGAATTTCTGAGGATAGAACCTTCAGTGAGAGCTAAGTCAAACAAGTAAACCTCCTCTTATTTGCCTTTAATAATAGTTGGTGAGGCTGTAGATGAAATGTTTTGTACAGGAAGATGAAAAAAATTAACCTTCATAATTGATGGTCTCCCTAGCTAAGATCCTGCACTACTGTGTTATAACAGGTTCGTGGTAGTCTTACAGGTTATTTTCTATGTAAAAAAAAACAAAAAAGGAGCACCCCCTTCCACCACCTAATAGAAAAGCCTGCATTTCTCAGGGAGGTCACAAGAGAGGAATTAAAATGTCATGTGCCTTTGCTTCTGGCAGAAAGGGTATCAGTGCGTTGTAGACACACTGATTATTTGTATTGGCTTTTGGTGTTCTTGATGAACTATCTGGAAAATGAGTTAATTATATGGATGGAACTCTTCAGAATGGAGGGTTTATAATGGGAGGGGTCCAGGAGTGCTCAGTAGCAATAAGGGCTTACAGAGCTGCTGGCTGAATTTAGGTTAATCTTTAATCAGGGATAGTTATTACCATTTGCTTTAGGCTTAAATATTAAAGGTTGACTGTTCTAAAATTTATTTTTAAAGCAGACAAATGGTACATAATAAAAAAACAACCACTGAGAATTTTGTTTGAATGTAAACTTTATATTCTACATCAGTTAGTTATTTCACCCTCTGTCAAAACACTTCAGTTAACCTGAAGTTCTCAGTGATATAACAGTAAATTATATAAAAATGACAATGAAAAATTAAGCAGCTGTTTTGTGCATTATGTTCACAACTCTTAAATGGGTTTAGTTTAAATGGTCTCCTGCTTGGCCTGATAATACGGAGCGATGTCAGTGCTGCACACCATTTGGGTGAAGAATGGTTTTCACAGATTTGAAAGACTAGAGAAGAGTGAGAGGCGGGGCTTCTACGTGACACAGGGGAGTTTCCCATTGTGTTTGAGATCATTGTTTTCATGGCAATAAAGCTTTCAGCACCCTCGTTCCTCTAATTTGCTTTAAGTTCATAATTTTATTTTATATCAAGTGAGTTTAAGGCACATATTGTGTCTTCTAAGTGAGTTTGGCTAAAGGGTTTATGTACTGAATGCAAGGACGAAGTCTAAGGGTTAAATTAACAAAGTTATAGAAACCACATATTTAATAAATTGGTCCAACTGTGTAATTCTTGATTCAGATAGGTTTTGTGTTTGTCAGAACTCACTGTGCCATCTTTTATCATTTCACTCACCTGCTTTCTTTCCTTTTGCAGAGGTGCTACAAAATAGTGAAGCCCACTTAGCTTCAGTTTGGAGAGGTAAATGTTTCCATAGTCCTCCTGAGGTCTCTTGATGTACTTGAAAGAAAACAAGAAGCATAAACTCAATTAAATGAAGTATTTTAGGGATTGGTACCGTAGACGTGGAGTCACTGTCACAGGTGCTGGCTGCCCAGGCACTTCCCAGGCACCATGCAGGGAGCATCTCTTGAAGTGATTGGGGTAATGCTGCTAGCCTTGAGGATGAATCTTAAGTTGTAAAGGTGACAGCATGTCAGCATGAATTCATGCTCCTTTTAGCCACACTGCTAGTGTTCTGCTTCATTCCTTTACTAATTCAGCAGCATAATTCTGAGAATTATTTCTCCTACATATGGCCCTTGCCATCATGGAGCTCAGTGTCTACCAGGGAACTAGACATAGACACAGCTGATGATAAAGACAGGGATTGCTGTGCTGGTGGAATGACATGAACCATGTTCAGGATAACAGAAAAGAAAGGTTAATTCTGCCCAAAAGTGTCAGGAAAGGTGTATCTAACTGGTCACATTTGATCTGGGCCTTGAATATTTAGTTGAATTTTCACTTGACAGAGAAGGAAAGATACTCCAGTAGAGGGAGAGGGTTGTGTCGTGAGATTAACCTCTCAGAGCATCAGTGAAGATGCGGTCAGGTAGCACTTGTCCTTTTGCACAGAGTGTGAAAAGCTGTGGGGGTTATGTATGTGAAAGCGTGCAAATGTAATTGCTAGGTCTCACTTTTCTCATAGCTTTTGGTTCATATGTGCCAAGTAGAATAAATTACCTTGTCATGATAGATGTTTCCAAATTAGATTCTTACTTGGCTGTGTGTGTTTTTTTCCTTTAAAGTGACCATAGTTTAAAATGTTGATACATTGTTTGAGAGAAGTGCTATTATAGCCTAATAAAGAGCACAGATTTTGCAGCTAGAATCTTGACTTTGCAGCTATATGACCATGGGCAGATCACTTAACCTCCCTGTTTCTCTGTTTCCTTATATGTGAAATGGAGGTGTTGATAGTATCTATCTCATAGGACTGTAATGAGGACTAAATGAGGTAAAAATATGTCAAGTGTGTAAAATGGTACCTGACACATGTTCAAAGCTGTATGTATTATGTTATTTCAGAATTTTTTAATTGTTGAGATCATTTGCAACTATTACGTACATGTTACTCAATAAGCTGCATGTTTTGCCCAGAATTTGGTTTGTAGTCTATATATATTAGTGTAAAAAACCTCTTTTATAGTTAAATGACCTCCCACTAGTTATTTATATGTACATTTTAAAGAAGTTTTTGAAACTAATGCTTTACCACTTTCTTTGTGACCTCAGGTAAAGTTTTTATTTCCCATAAGCATCAATTTCCTCAATCTATAAAAATGAGAATCATTTTGGTATCTACCACATAGACTGTGAGGATTAAGTTAGATAATATAATTTAAAACTCTCTGGAAAGCTGTGGAATCTCTCCGTTAAATACATACACATAAATAAAATTTTGAAGGTGATTTCAGTTATGGACTTCCAAGAACCCATCTGTAGTCTCCCTGTGAATTTCAGGTTAAGAAATTCTGACCAGAGCTGTAGACCCAAGTTTCATAGTCTAATCTTGTCCCTGGTCATTTTCATTGGAAGTCTGGATATTCATTTTATTGAATGGCTTCTTGCCAGCAGTAGTGCACATGGTCGCCATCATCTAGTCACACTGTTTCCCTAATGCATCACCTGTGTGGTGTAGCCAGACAGTTAATAACCAGACAATGATAGTCCCTGGAAAGGTGGTTATTTAGACTTCATCAGGTTGTTCACTAATTGTTGATAACAGTTATTAAGTACTAATTCTGCTTATACAAGTAGAATCTGCAAAATAACTTTCCAGATGAGAAGTTACACAAGTCTTTGAATTAATTTAAGACCTTACTTTGCAACAGTTTCCTCCACCCTCCTCCCATCCCCCCTCCGGGTCACTCTGCCTTGCCCCAGGCCCAGCAAACATTTCTTTGGAGCTGATTCCAGCACTGTGACTACTAATTCTGGCTTTGAGCTATGCTGAAAGAATGTGTTATTTTAAGACGATGGTTACAAAGGAGCCTGCGTAATCCACAGTGTTTTCTTGAATATTAGGAAAAGGGGGAAAATGTGTGCCACAGATTGAGGTTGTATATGGAATTATTGGTCATTTTTATATTTGGCCTGCTTGAGGTTTTACCAGAGTTGAGAGGTAGGAATAGAAATTTAAACTTAATAGTTTAGAACATTTTGCTATTTGACATGGCAAGTTACCCCAGATACTTTAGATGAGTCTGGAAGACAAGAGGAGGCCAACTCACTGAGATAATTTGATCTGGTGCCAAAGGCGGTGAATATTTCTCTTCAAATGGGACACATACTTCAAAACTTATCAAAATGTTCTAAGGGCCACCTGAATTCTTCATCCCCTAGTAACAATGATTTTATGTGTTTGAGATTTTATTTTAGATTATTTTGCAAACCCACAGGAAGCAGGACTTCATTTTTCCATGGTAAATTAATTCACAGAATATCTGTAATCAATGAACAACTCTTCGAAGTAACTATACCAAGGATTGTTGTTCAGCCGAGCCACATAAGCGAGTATGTGAGTTAGGAATATGAAGTCACGAGAGAAATAGGAGCCACAATCATGTATTAGCTGATATTCACGGGGATTAAGGAATGAGCTGGAGAGAATCTCGGGTTTTTTTGCAGTGTGTGAAAAGTGTTGGCAGAGTTTTTTAATGTCCTTTAGTGCCAAGAGGATGTGTTTTTGCCTCCACTAGTTAAATAAACAAGAACAGTGATCAAAGGACTCAATTTTTCCTTTTTTACAAAAATGAAACCCTGATGATACACCAATAATGTAGGACTATGGCTTTCTTCCTTTGACCTATTATAGTTTATTGGGTTAAATTGAAGCATTTAAAAACTTGATTTTTATTACAAAGTTTGTTATTGCCTGAGGTAGATTACACCTTTGTGTTAAGGCAGCTGAAGTTAATAGGTGATGAGACATAGTCATTCCATAACTAACTTTTTAGATATTCATAACATTTAGAGAAATTGTTGTTTAAATTTTGTATTTCTTGGCTAGTTCCAGCATGTAAATGAATCTTTGTAAAATAAGATGTTTTAAAAGCTTTATTTTTGAGTGTATATTTTCTAGAAAAGCTATGCCTAGATCTACCTCATATTTTCATAAATGAAATAGTAATTTACTAGGTTGGGTAGGCTATTCATACTTGACATGTTGTTTTTAGACCTATGTCTTCATTGGCAACCTGATGGACAGTTCTATTTGAATGGAATGCTAATCATACATATGGGAAAAATTTCTGAGATGAAAAAACAAAATAAATTCCAGTTTATAGTTTTATAACTTTCAAAGCTGTTAGGAATCTTAGAGGTCATTTAATCTAATGATTTTCAAACCTGACTGCATCAGGATTAATTGTGGTAGTGTTAAGAAGTGTAGATTGCTAATAGTGTATATTTTTAGGCATCATCCTGGAAATGTAAATGATATCTTCTAGGAGTGGGTTCTGTACTTTTCATACGCCCCCAGCAAACTCTGATGTAGCCATTTTATGGACATTTGGGAATCTGTGATTTAGGCTAGGATCTTTCTTTAATAGATGAGGAAGCTGATTCAGAAGGGGAACGAAAACCCAAATCACCCAGTGGGTTAGAATTGAAATCCTTGGCCCTGTGTGTACATGTGTTACGTACGTGTGTATGTTTACTTACACCACGCTACCTCTTCCTTGTGAAGAAGCATGCCTTTTGTGAAAGTTTCCTAATGTCCTACTGGCCATCTGCAAAGTGCATCTGCAAAATCAGTCTGCCTGCTAGGTCCAACGTCTTAGCCTTAGGGGTGTACCGAGAACCAATACAACCAGACCATTGACTGGAATTTGGTTGGTATGCTGACCTGAAGCATTTGACTAAGTAAGCAACAGTGAGTGGTGTTGGCTTAAAAACTGTCCATAGCATGAAATGAGAAATAGCTATAAATGATCAAAACTCTGTGAAGGCCCTCCAGCCTCTGACATTTATCAGCTGCTGCTACACTTGAACACTTCTCTCTAATCAATGTTGACTACCACTGGATGGAAGAGGCTTGCAGAACCTGTGGCTGCTCACTGGGGAGGAATTTATTTTAATTGTGCCAGTGAGAAGGCAGAAATGATGTCAATGAAGATCAAGAACCTCCAAATACACTTAAGCTTGGCTCCTGGCCAAGTGTCCATCCTCAGGAAGGAGTCGGTGTCAGCTGCTGCCTTGTGACTTGAGGTATTTCAAAAAGAGCCAAAGGCATTACCTTTCCTGACTTGGCAGGCAGGAGTGGTACAGGGATCAAGGCCTGACACATGCCATCAGCCTGGAAGAAGTGGAGTTTGGACACTAATGATGGCTCTTGTCAAAGCTGAGTGTGATAAAGTCAGGACTCAGCTTGGGTGTTAGTTTGCATAGGAGAGGAGTTACAGCTTAGAGAACACCCGCCAAGAGTTTCACTGCCCCCATTGCATGTCAGTGACGGATTCTTCACCCTGGCCTCCTGACACTTCCTTTTAATGGGTGATGGCAGAGATGCTGGATGGGTACAGAAGAGAAGCAGCTTGATTATATGTAGCACATCTCCTTATTTGCTTGTTTTCTTGCCACTTTCTGTATGGAAATAAATTTGGCCATACTCCAGGTTTTGTTCTGTGTGTATCTGAAGGTATGCTGGGCCAGAGTCATAGGTCCTCTCCATAAATGCCACTGCTGGTGGCTACACAAATGTTTTGATGGGCAGTTATGAGAAAGCATTTTTGCTGATATATCTCTGTTAGAAGTGTTATTTTCAAATCTCAGCTCTGCCATTTAGTAGTTGTGTTACTTTTGGTGTTTGGTTTATTCTCCATTTCTTGTCTATATAGTGGAGGTTAGTAATTAATTGTGCTTACATCACAGGATTGTTGTGAGAATTAAATGAAATAGGAGTATAAAAATACCTGGCACATAACATTCAGATTTCAGTTATTGTTATTATTGTAATTATTTGGTCAAACGTCCTGTTTACTAGGAAGAATGGAATGAGGGGTTTCTAAACCACTGTCATGGTGAATTCAGGAATTGTGGTTTAGATTGAGTGGAAAATTGAAGTCAGGAGACCCAGAGTCAAGTTATATGGCTATGTTATATGTTACTTTAATTTCCATTAAAAAATTATACTAACCAGCCCTGGCTGGTGTAGCTCAGTGGATTGAGTGCGGGCCTGTGAACCACACGATTGCAGTTTGATTCCCAGTCAGGGCACATGCCTGGATTGCAGGCCAGTTCCCAGCAGGGGACTCACAAGAGGCAACCATACATTGATATTTCTCTCCTTCTCTCCTTCCCTTCCCCTCTAAAGATAAATAAAATCTTAAAAAAATTACACTAACCAAAGGCAAAATCAGCATCTCTGAGATCTGTTGGTACCCAAAGAATCTTTTTTAAAAATGATTTTTAAATGATTTTATTTATTTTACTTTTAGACAGGGAGGGAGAAAGAGAGAGAGAGAAACATCACTGTGTGGTTGCCTCTCACGTGGGCACCACTGGGGACCTGGCCCTGCAACCCAGGCATGTGCCCTGACTGGGAATCGAACTGGCAACCCTTTGGTTCACAGCCTGTGCTCAATTCACTGAGCTACACCAGCCAGAGCCCCAAATAATCTTTACATTCATAAAAAATATTGCAGTTCAAAAGAGCTTTTTTAAATGTGAGTTATAGCTTTCACTTTTTTACTGTATTAGAAATTAAAATATTTCTTAATTCATTTAAAATAAAAATAATCCATTACATGTCAACATAACATTTTACATTACATTTAAAAACTTAGAATAAGCCCTGGCCGGTGTGGCTCAGTGGATTTTGTGCTGACCTGGAAACCAAAGGGTTGGTGATTCAGTTCCCAGTTAGGGCACATGCCTGGGCTGTGGGCCAAGTCCCCAGCTGGGGGCATGTGAGATCCAACCAATGGATGTTTCTCTTGCACACCGATGTTTCTCTCCCCTTCCTCTGTCACTAAAAGTAAACAAATAAAGTCTAAAAAAGTTATTAAAACATCTTAGAATATCTTTATTATTTTGTATTTTTGCCACTCCCTTTAATGTTTTCAAAGACAATTAAAATTGCGTATCTATATACATTTGCATCTGCATTTATCTTTTTTAATATGTTGTTTTGGCTGAATTACATGAAGAAAATCTTGACTCTGTTTTCAAGATGTATGGGAAAAGGAGGAGAATTTTACTTTCTTTAGATAATTGTGCATATTCTACTATGATCTGTACCAGATCTCCATACTTGGTAGTTTCTTAAAGGTTATTTACAGTATGGAATCTGAAACCAAAGCAATAAATTTTCATACTCTGTTCTATTAAAATCAACTAGTCTGCCTTGCACTTTTTTTTAAAGATTTTATTTATTTATCTTTAGAGGGGAAGGGAAGGAGGGAGGGAGAGAAATATCAATGTATGGTTGTCTCTCGTGCACCCCTTGCTGGGAACTGCATCCCCTGCTGGGAACTGGCCTGCAACCCAGGCATGTGCCCTGACTGGGAATTGAACCGTGTGCCTTGCACTTTATATGGGTCTTTTATCCATGCATGATTTTGTAACATCATGCATATTGGCCATCTGGAAGATAATGGTTCACTGCGTTATGCAGATTTTTCTGAATATTGACATATTTAATTATATAATATCAAATAAATCAATTATGTTAATATCACCACTAATATTATTGGAAATACTTTTAAATATTGGAAATCCATGAAGCTTACAGTGGCAGACACAGATTTCCCAAATTCTAATTTATGTTTGAAAGCTTGAATCTCATTGCTGGCAACAAATTTTTGCCAGTTCTTTTTTCTGAAATGACATGTTTGCTTCATTCATTTTCAAGAAAATATCTTTCATACAGCCACATCTGAATAACCATAGTTTTCTGTTGTTTTTTTCAGGTAGAATGGCAGTCTGTGAAAAAATTGGCTAGTTTGGCTTACAACTCAGGCAGTAGCTCAAAGGGCATTTCCTTGAGAACAGCCATTGTATAGCAGAAATGCTTTATGTAGACTTCCGTTTTTCACACATATTAAACAGGTATATACCTGAGATTCAGTAAAATCAAGAGATTTTTATTTCTTTATCAAAGACATTGGTAAGTTAAATGGCGTATGTTTTTTCCCCGCTGCCATCAGTGCAAAAAAAGTCAACATAGTAGAAAAGGCAGAGGATGTTTTATCACTAATACATAAATACTTTTGACCTTGTAGACTCTCTAGAAGATCTTGGGGGTATCTGTGGACCCCACTTTGAGAACCATTGCTATGGGGTCCAAATATTAGGAAGCTTCTAGGCAGATGGTGGAAGCTGCTGTCATCCCTTCAGAGTTAAGACTCATGGGGTTGCAGTAAGCTATAGAAGAGACCCCTGTCATATTATTTTGGCATCTCCCTGGGGCTTAGCATAGTATTTAGGGGCTTAGTATGCTCAATAAAATTTGATCAATTAACACAGAATCTAAATATTGTATTTTTCAATTTTTTCTTATAAATGAACTTTATAATCAGTTTTTATGTTCTCATGGTGAACACCATGTATTTTTTTAGTATTGCTGATCTGTTTGTTCAAAGTTATCCTTTTATAACTAAGTTAATTTAATAGCTGTTATATAGAAATATTGTTTCTGTGTGTGTTTTATTCTCATTGTGGGGGGATAAGAAGTAAATCACATGGCATTTGCTTTTTTATAATCTTGAAAAAAATGAACAGTTAAAAAAACATAGCAAGCAGTGTTCAGATGCAGGTGTTAATAGGGCCTGGCGTAGGATTCAGCATTTAGGTATTTACTTGTAATAAATACCACCATTTCTTGAACATCCTGTCATTGTCAGGCATTGTGATTTATATCTCTATAAGTAAAACTTATATAGCTGTACACACACATATATACACATGTATATGAAAATATACATACATATTCAATATACAGGGGTGGGCAAAAGTAGGTTTATAGTTGTGAATGTGGGGAAAAGACATGCAGGTTATAGCTTATGACTATTACAATAGCTTTATGACCACAAAAGAATGTCAAAATGTGCACAGGGCTCTTAGGTACAATCTCATAAGTCCTCAAATTGCCAACCTTTATTATTTACACATTCTTGTAGTCTACTTGCTATACTCAAGCATACTTTGTCACAGAGTTCTTACCTACTTTTACCCACCCCTGTATGCATGTCACAGATTTGAAGTATGTAAATTTTGAGTATATATAAATACATAAAATATAGATATATTTATATACAGATAGTGCACATAAATCTACTTTTTATAAATATATACATCATTCACATTTAATCTTCACCATAGTCCCACCAGGTATTTGGCATTATACTCACTTTATACATGAAGAACGAAATTCTAATATGAGATGTGATTTGTTCAAGGTCACAGAGCCTTGGTTTGTCTGGTGCCAGACTTTTCATGAATGCCTGTTGCTCAGAGGAGGTGAAAGAAATATGGACTGGTTTGGGGAGAAGTAATTATTTTCCTGATGCTAGCTTCTCCCTAACTTCTTCCCAGATTTCTTCCCAATATCTCTTTTTTTTCTCTTAGGTTCTATAACATTTCTCATGGTGTACCTTGTATTAGAATTGTGTACAAGGCATATCTTTTCTACTCAGTGAACACAGATATTTGCACAGATATATATATGGCATTGATAAATGTTTATAGCATTTATCAATTAAACTGTAAGTGTCCCTTGCTTAATTTATTGTTTTTCTGAACAGTATAAATGAAGTCATTCAAATGTATTAAATTAATTTATGTTTTAAAAAATTATTTTAGATTTTATTTATTTTTAGACCTTTATTTTTTATTTTATTCATTTAGAAGGGAAGGGAGGGAGAAGGGGAGAGTGTGGTTGGTTTCCTCTCGCAGCCCCCCCCCCCCCACCACCACCACCACTGGGGGCCTGGCCTGAAACCCAAGCATGTGCTCTGACTGGGAATTGAACTGGCAACCCTTTGGTTCCTAGGCTGGTGCTCAGTCTGCTGCGCCACACCAGCCAAAGGTTACAAATATGTTGTTAATTTTTAAATAAATTCAATATTTCATTGAGGTGAATAATAACCCTCAAATCTGTTTATTCTAGAAGTTGGTAGGGTGCATCTTTTTGGGGGGAGGATGTCAAATTTGTTATTTTCAACTTCTGAGTTTAAAAAACAATGGAAAATATGGACATTTTTGTTCACGTTGCTAATGTCGATTAAGTAGTGCTCTCTTTGGCTCCTTAGAGAGGGTTCTATGATAAGATCGTTGATGAGGGGTTCCTGACTTGAGTTGATACTATGTTTGTTTTTTATGTCAGGGCAGATAGAAGAAAGTTGTAAAAGTTTAGCTTGCTAATCTTTTAAACATAAGAGATAGTCTTTTTGCAGCTTAATCAATTTTGAGATCAAAACATCCTCCATAAGATGTTGATTACAACAGATCCAGTAACTGGCAGATGATTATTTATGTCTCCAAAATAAACAGTGATCAGAAGCGACCAGCTATGATAATTACTCTACTTTTGTGTAGTCTCTGTAGATCGTCTCAAGGCTAACATCTATAGAAGTGACTAATTGCAAATGCTTAGCTAGCATCTTGAATGGAAACTGAGATCTGGGTAGAGGCGTGAGAGTAGTTGTCAGTTCTTTGTAAGCCACATGCAAATTCTGTACCTTCCCTTTGGGGCTTTCTTAATAACTATTTTCCAACATTGCACTTCCACAATAGAATCTAGGGTATGTGAAAACAAACTGATTAAAGGAATTTGTCCCAAATTTCCTTCCTAAGTCTTCCCGAGATATTGGGCTACACAAATGAATTCATGCAAGTTTTGGTTGTTAGATCTAGAGTCTTTCTTTGTGCTGCTCCGGGATGTGGAGGTGAGGAAAGGACATTCATCTCAAATCATAGCTCACTCCCTGTGAATCCAAGAGGGTGCGGAGTGCTGGGGAGGTGAGAGAAGTAACACCTTTCTTTGTGTTAGCTTAGTTAATGCTTCCAGCAACCCTTCTGATAAGGTGGTGCTTATTGCATTTGTCAATGCACTGAGATACTCTGTCCCACTCCACTGTTCTCCAGCTGGCCATGGAAGTGCTTGGTTTACATATGTCAAAGCAGTTTACAGTTACATGTTGTCCAGTCACATGAACATATTAATTTAACAGTGGTGATTATTGCTAACTGTGTAAGATCAACTAGGTTGTATCATTTGATTGAAATACTAAATTCTGCATTACCGAAGGGCGGTGATATGTACATTGTTCAGACTTAGGACCTTATTCCATGAAAAAGCTGTTGGTAGGATTCTCTTTTAATTTGTGTAGGTGTAACTGGGGCTAAGATTGTGCAGGGATGTGGCTCATTTAGGAAGAATGTCAGCTTGTAGGCATGGGAGCATGGCCTTAACATGGTTGTGAACTTTAAAGAAAGTGTAGTTGGGGTGGGATTCTTTTAGACACTGTCAAGCAGTAAAAATGAACATATTAAGGCTTTAAATTTTCAGTCACATATTCTCTTTAAGTTAGCTTAGAAATACATACTGATTACAGGCTTTCTTATTTACAAATTGCCTAGTGTATTTTCCTTAGGATTTATTTAAGTAAAAGTGAATTCCACTTTTCCCTTTGTTCTCTTTTATACTAGCATTTTCAATCTTCTGCCCATTTAAAAATGCTGGGGGGAGGACTTTTGTGCACTCTAAATATGGAGACCTTTTGAAGTACAGTTTTTAGGTCTTTTGCCTATTTTTACTAGTACTACTGATATTAAGAGTCTTCATATACACTTCTGTTGAACGGGGTCAATGTGCTAAAGTATGTATGATTAAAATAGACATTGGCAAACTTTTAAAGAAAACAGAAAAAGTAAAATCTAGATCTGATTATTAGTGTTGAAACCCTAACAGGTGAAAAATAATGCTTTTTGAGTGTAATAATAGATAAATTTTTTTGTTAATCTTCAACTGAGGACCTTTCTTCATTGCTTTTAGAGAGAGGGAGAGAAACATCAGTTGGTGCCTTCTTGTATGTGCCCTGACCAGTAATTGAACTTGTCATCTTTTGGTTTGTGGGGCAATGCTCCAAGCAACTGAGCTGCCACACCTGCCAGTGCCGAATAGTAGATACTTCTGGGGGAGAGAGGGAATCTTGTGAGCTGCTGTAAATGTTCCATAACTTGTCCTATGTATACATCTGTAAAAATCTATCAAACTTAAGATTTGTTCACCTTACCATATGCAAATTATACCTAAAAAGTAACATAGTAATAATCATATCTGAAGTCAAAATTTTGATTGTTATTAAGCATGAGTCATAGTTCATTTTACTATTGTTACTGTTTTTTAAAAAAATTGAAATATTTTATGATAAAAATAAGAGATGGATTTCCCTTTGGTCTACGAGGTGGAGCCCATAAAAACACCTGAATTTCTTTATAAAAAATGGTGTGTTTAGTCTTACATGTTTGATTTTGATAACTTTTAGTGCTTCTGCTGTTTTTTTTTTTCACCTCTTCCATGTCGGCAAAACATTTCCCTTTGAGAACTTTTTTCATCCAGGGAGACATAAAAAACTTGATCAGGAAGAGATCAGCTAAATAAGGAGGGTGAGACATAGGATCATGCCCTATTTGGTCAAAAACTGCTGAACACTCAGCACAGTGTGGGCAGGTGTGCTCGTAAGTCACCCATCATGAAATGGACGAATGCTAAAAGAGTATCCAAAAAAAGTCACTGAAGCTGAGAGTAGCCTGCCTCTCACAACGGTGATCTCTGTTGACAGTGCACTGCCAGGTGGGTCCCTAGAACACTCATCTGGGAGGGGGAAGCCTGTACTACAAGGGGCCCGCCCTCCAGAAGATAATTCTGGGTTTTTGGGGGTCCCCCTCATAAAGAGACTCATTTATATCTACTTTATGAGAGCTAAAGTTCCCCCCACCCTGCTTTTTTTCCCTTGAATTTGTCATTTTTCAGGTTTGGAATTTTGTGTTTTTCTTTGATGTTGCTGGGGAGATACAGATAATAAAGCCTTGTTTTTGTGGTATCACTTGTTCAAAGAGCTCAAGTCCAATCTTGTTATCAAAACCAGGTGATACGTAAATTCTTCCCATTCTTGAATCTGAGTGGTGAAAAGTCAGACCACTTGGCTCCAGTAAGTATGTGGTAGTCTAATTAAACACCAGTTTAAAATGTTCTCTTTTATAAGCATTCCTACTGCTTATTGAGGGTTTGCCCTGTACTTGATATTGTGAGAACTGTCTTGTAGGGTGGTATTACTATTTCATTTTGCATTTGAGGACACTGAGGTCAAGTAACTTGTTCAAGTTCTCATGGATGAAGTTGGGAGGGCGTCCCATTCTTGACCTCTAAAGGATACATCCTAAGCTGCCAATGTCAGAGTATAAATACGAAGGTGATTATTTTATTATTATCTTTGAAACTGACTTCTTATTGCCACAGATGTGGGTAATCACTATTTAAAGAAATATTCATGTACTATTTTAGAGGTCTTTACAGAGCTTGTGTTGAGTGTCCTTTAAAATTTTAGAATGATCTCTAACACTTTCTTAATAACTTGGTAATATGTCTTTGTCCTTTAAAACAAAATGTGGAGTAAAGAGAAATACTTATTTCCCTGTTGTATAAAAAAAGGCTGTTTTTATAAAAGGCAAGAAATTCTCTCTCCAAACCATGTTAGAACTCATGCCAACTTGGTACAGGTCCCTCGCCAGAGTAATGATGTAAGAATTTGAAAAAGTACGTAGTGCAGCTGCCAAAGCTCACACTGTTTAATTTCAACACTGTCTGTCTGCCAGAGTCCACAGCTCAGTATTTTTTTCTGCATGTACCAATTTATAATCACATATATATTTATCTCCTTGGAGGAGGGGAAATAAAGAGTTATTGTATGATAAGCTTAACTGTTTCTGAGGTAATAATGGTGCTGTTTTCCCTCTCACATACTCCTTCAACACTTTCCTGCCACCTAACCTTCGAGTATTATCCTGGGTGAATGCTTCTAAAATGTGACACAGAGGCAACTGACACCTCTCCTGGTTTATGTTTTGCAAGGAAACTCTTCCCTTTGCATGGTGTTCTCTATTCAGGATGTTCCATGTGCTACCTTCCATCTGTTTGCCAAGTCTTGGACTCATCCAAAGTACAGTATTTGGATATGCAGTACACATACCGGCAACAGTATACTCTTTTCCTGGCCTCTCAGAGAACGTTGGAAGCCAGAGGAGCAAATCCAGATGTTCTTGAGTCTGGCATGCTCAGTTCAGAATTCTAGATGGCAGGACTTTGTTTGGAAGTGTACCAGGCTTACTCAGCACCTGCTCTTGCCAACCATCACGTTTTTATGACCCAAGATTCTAGAGTTTGCCTCCTTTGCTGAGCAGAAAAACCACCACCAGGGCTGCATGGGAAGCCGCTCTCCATTGTTGGAGAGAAATGCTTGATTTGCTTCAGGGGCGTGTGGAGGGGGGTGGCTTTGCTGCTGGGGTAAGTCCAGGATGAGAGCGAGTGCCATTGCAGCTGCAGCTCTTTAACCAAATCTGGCCTTGTTTAATGTTTAAAGAACCTAAAATGTTTGGCATCAACATAAATGAAACATTATGCCACTACTGTCAGGCCCCTAACATGCTACCTTCCACAAGGAAGAGGTACTCACTGATGGATTAAGCCACCATTTATTGAGCACCTTCTGTGTACACCAGACAGTGTATTAGATGCTGGTGATGAATACGATCTTTTTGGCAAGAAGCCCACAGTCTGGTAGGAGGCACAGATTCTTATTGTACATAAACTTCAGTTCACCAATCTTATTGTTGCTGATGCCACTTAGTATTTTGTTCACTTTTTAGGTCAGCTATAAAAACCAATCCACAGGACTAACTTCGTGCCCTTCTAAGTACAAACCTGAGATTTCCCATCAGTACTGAAGTGTGCTTATTAGCATTTTTGCTTCTTTAGATATCTCTCCTGACTTACTCAGGGCTAAAGATTTATGGAGTGTGTAAAGAAAATACTAGTACACTAGACACCCCCTTATCTGCAGGGGTGCGTTTCCAAGATTCCCAGTGGATGACTGAAACCTCGGATATTACTGAACCTTATATCCTATGTGCTATGTTTTTCTCTATAGTCATGTGTTGTGCAGTGAACTTACGGTCAACGACAGGCCAAATACACAATGGTGGTCCCGTAAGGTTATAATGGTCCCATAAGATCACAATGGAGCTGAAAAACGCCTGTCTCATGGTGATGTAGTAGCTGTTGTAGCGTCATAGCATAGTGCATTACTCACGTGTTTATAATGCTGCTCGTGTAAGCAAACCTACTGCTCTGTTCAGTTGTGTAAAAGTGTAGCATGCAACTCTGTAGAGTACATAAGGCTTGATAATAATAATAAACAACTGTGTTATTGGATTATGTATTTACTACACTTTTTAATCATTACTTTAGAGTGTACTCTTTCTGCTTATTAAAAAGAAAGTTTGCTATAAATGGTTTGCTGTGCTGTGCCCGCAGAAGCCTCATACATTCCTTGTTTACTGCATCTCTTTGATTGTGTCAGTCTCATTTGTGCTTGATTTAATCTCATGTTGTTTTATACATAGTAACATGTTTCATAGGCCTGCAGCCTAGGGGCAGTAGGTTATACCATGTAGCCTAGGCGTGTAGTAGTTGATACCATCTAAGTTTGTGTAAGGGCACACTATGATGTTTGCACAACAAAATCTCCTGATGGTGCATTTCTCAGAACATATTCTCATTGTTAAGTGGTGCATAACTATGCATACATACCTTTTCACTTAATGGAAGCACTTTATGGCTTGTCTTTGGCATATCCAAATTGCCAACATTACTACTCTTGTGCTTTGAAGCTATTATTAAGTAAAATAAGGGTTACTGGAACACAAGCACTGTGCAGTACTGCAGCAGTCTGTCTGATAACGGAGACAGCTAGTAAGGGACTAATGGGTGGGTAGCATATACAGGTGGCTACTGGGCTGCACAAAGCGATGATTCACATCCAAACTTATTTCCTCATTCCTTTGATGCAAAGTAGCCTCAGACAAAACGTGTAGTGCTGCTATTAAAATAAGAACAGTTAAACAATCAAAATAAAGCTAAAAAAAACCCTACGTAGTATTTATGTAGGATAATACTTAAATAGTATTTATGTTCCAGGGTTTGTTTGGACTTTATATATAAGCCACTTAAAAGAAAGGTTATCTAATTCTCACAACAACCCAGTAAGAGAGGTACTTATTATTTTTCTCATTTTACAGCTGAAAACGGGAAGGCAAAGCGAGGTAAATTAACTTGCTCAGGCTCACAGGGATAATAAGTGGTGGCAGAGTCAGAATCTGAATCCAGAATTTCCAGACCCGTTGTGTTTTTAAACAGTGCACAGTACCATTTGAAACATACTCAGTTTGACATGGAATGATAACAGTTTCCCAAAAATGAGAGGGCAATAATATCTACCATTTGATTTCCCACTGTGTAGCGAGATATTACCCACGTGGGGTTACTTCTTTTCAATCTTATGGGTATGTGAACTGGTCACATTTTACAGATGATAATATCAGCTAACATTTACGGAGCACTTACTGTGGGTCAGGCATGATACTAAATGCTTTATTTGTATTTCATTTAGTGCTCACTATAGTTCTGTGGATAATTATTGTCACTCTTGTTCTGGATCTGAGAAAACTGAAGCCAGAGAAGGTCACACACCTAGAGTCAAATAGCTAAGGAGTGAGAGAGAGTTAAGGTTTGAATACAGGTTTGCCTGACTCCAGACCCCAAGCTCCTAACTCCCACATGGTATTTGGTGGGAAGCTGTAATGAGCTAGATATTCAGTAATGAGGTGAATCTCAGGACAGAGCCTTGCTCCAGGCTTGTTCTTCTTCATCCTTAATCCTCACAGAGTTTGCTGACAGTCCTGACCCTTGCTTTTCCTACTTCCCCACGACAGGAGACGTAGTGAGTGTCAGAGATCGCCTTGTCTGAAAACGAGTTCTTGTCTAACCTTTTCATGACATCCTGGCATGTGGTAAACTTGTCTTATGAAGACTTTGACTTTTTTTAAAATTTCATTTTCTGGAAGTTACTACTTTTTGTAAATTTTTTGTTGTTGTTCTCGTCACAGGATTTCCTGGAAGTTTATAATGGGGAGATGGTACACCTCTATGAGGCTCTGTTTTTGAAATACTGTACTGTGTTGGCATACCTCATTTTATTGTGCTTTGCTTTATCTTGCTTCACAGATGTTGTGTGTTTTAAATTGGAGACCCTCCACCAGCAAAAAGATTATGACCAGCTTTGCTGTGATACTTGTTTTATTGTGGTGGTCTGAAACGGAATCCATAATATTTCAGAGGTATGCCTCGTTAGGATCATAAATTTATTTTCTTTACCACCTAAGGTGTGGCAAGTATTGATTTTTGTTTATTTTAAATTATTTTTACGTGTTTAAATTACTTTTTAATTTTTTTTTATTTTTTATGTCCCACTGAGTCTCAGTAGTTGCAGTCAGCTAGCTCTATATTTCACATTTCACTCACTCCCTTTGCAAACTCAAACCTAATGATTTCAGAAATTAGTGTTTTCTCCTTCCCTACACATCTTTTCTTTTTCTGTCATTGGCTAGATTTTCTCTCCAACCAGTTGATCACTGAGATTTACTAAGTCTACCTTCCCAGTCGGTATCTGTCAGACTCTGGCCCAAGGTGCTCAACATCACTAGATAACAAGAATGAAAATAAGAAAACGCACTGATACGTACTACTAGGAGTAGGATAGTTGAGAGAATTGGTGGGTTTTGCTTTTTATTCTGTGTAATACTTCTTATAGGCATTTGGAGTTATTTTCCAGTAATATTTTAAGCATTTAAAAAATACAAGCAATGACTTTGATGAAAGGAAATGTCAAGTAGCATGACAAGTAATTGGGTAAGACGTTTGGGGCCATGTGGAAGAAATTTGGATGCCCTGCAAATCAGTTTTCACTTAGCTATGTTCATTTTACCATTCAGTAGGATAGCAAGAGACTACTCAGAGGTTGAATAGAGCAGAATATTAAAACAAAACAAATTTTAAAAAGCCTCACCTCCCCTTTACATCTTTTTAAAAAGAGTTGTGGTAAACACATAATCTAAAGCTTACCATCTTTACTCTTTATATACAGTTTAGTAGTGTTAAATGTGTTTATTCTGTTGGTCAGCAGATCTCCAGAACATTTCATCTTTTAAAACTTAAGCTGTGTACCTATTAACTCCCCATTTTCCACTCTTCCAGCCCTTGGTAACCACCATTCTATTTTCTGTTTCTATGAATTTGACTTCCATAGGTATGCGATATAAGTGGAATCCCAATCGTGTTTTGTGATTTGCGTATTTCACTTAACCTAATGCCCTCAAGATTCATCCACGTTATAGCATGTAGCTTTTGCAGCTTTGCTACCATCTGGCCAAAACCATTATCTTTTCATCTGAATGACAGCAATAGCCCAAGTGGTCTCCTTGCTTCCAGTTTTGCCCACCTCTAATTTATTTTCTATCTGGTGGCTAAATGCAGGTTTGACTTTGCTTGAAAACTTCACGCCCTGACTATATTTAGATAAAACCTAAATGCTTTCACCTGACTCGTTAAGTCACATCCTTTCCTCATTGCTCCCAAATAGACACACTCTTTGCTTCATCCACTCTAAATTTGTTCCTTGATCATGCTGACTTTCATGTTCCCAGTGACTATATGTGTTGACCATGAATCATGACTTTTAGTAAGGCTAACTGTCTTTGTCAGCTGCCTCTGCATGGAGCTAACTTGGAGACTTAATGTCAGAATGTAATAATTTAGTAATAAAATACAGACTTCCCATTTCCTAGCCTTTTAAAAGACCTTTCTCAACAACTAAAAATAGTCTGATCTGAAAACAAACAAGTGAATCGTAAGAAATATGTTAACCAAATTCATGTGAAGGGAAGGCTAGGGGGAAAACAAAGGAAGTATCCTTATTTGATAGTCTTCATTTTACTTGGCCCTTGAACAAAGAATGCATTAAAGGTTTCTCTCTCATTCACCATAATTTAATTTAGTAAGTATTGCGGGCCTGCTGTATATCCACTTCCATGAGTCAGCCAAGTGAATGACTGCCAAAGAAGTTTGCACATTTTGAGTAGCTACACATACCTCAGTAATTACCCCGTTCAGGTAACTTTTTTGGTTTCTCAAGCAGTGTTTTCTGACTGCTAGGTGGAAAATGACTAGTGTATGGCGTTCATAGACCCATCACAAAGCCAAGTATTTTTAAGGTAGTTAGATTTAGGGGGAACTAGCATATTAGACTCACAAATGAGACTAAAGTCACCCCTCTTTACACAAGTTTAGCAAATTACTACATAGTGTTGGAATGCATTTCACAGCTTCAGCCTGACAAAGGAAGCCCCTACCTACTTCAGCAACCTTCTCTATTCCCCCTGATCTCCAGCCACATTGCACATGTAGTTTCTTGAATATATGATTTGGTCTCCCCTGTTACTGCTTTTGCTCATACTGTTGCTTATGCCTGAGAAGCTCCTTGTCTTTTTCTTTACTTTCCTACAGATTCTCTTTATCTTTTAAGACTCATCTCAGATTCCTCTCCCAACTTGTCTTCCCCTTACCAGGTTAAGTGCTTTAACTTTGGGCTTCCATAATCTTAGGCTTTTCTTTATCAGAACACTTAGAGCACTATGTTTTCTGTTTAAGGTTTGTTTCTAGCACTGGACCTTGAGCTCCTTTTGGGCTGGTTTAAGGGCATTTTTGTGCTTAGCTTGTTGCAGAGTAGGTGCTCAGTGAGTCTTTGAATGAATAAATTGTACTGTTAATCAGTGCCTTAAAAAAGTGTCTAAGTATACAACAGAAAGACAAATCCCAGACCTACTAAAAAGTCAGTTGATTTCCAGACACAAGTTTTGGGCAGTGCAGTCTTTTTCCTGTACAGGCCATATCCTGTAAAGAAAGAGAGACTCCCTAAAAGGAAGAGAACTAGTGATAATTAAACACTGCTCTGTTGGGCACTAGGTACTTTGTCATTTAAGACTCTCATTTAGCTAAGTATTTTTCTTTTTTTTAAAGATTTTATTTATTTATTATTAGAGAGGGGAAGGGAGGGAAACATCAATGCGTGGTTGCCTCTCGTGTGTCCTCCACTGGGGACCTGGCCCAGCTACCCAGGCACATGCCCTAGACTGGGAATTGAACCAGTGACCCTTTGATTTGCTGGCTGGCACTCAACCCACTGAGCCACACCAGCCAGGGCAGTATTTTTCTGTTTTACAGTTGAAGTACCTGAGGCTCAGAGAATTTTATTTAGAAATTTACTAATGAAGCTTTGATTAAACCCCTGTTGCCTTACAATCTATACTTTTTTCCTCCACATTTTGCTTTCTGCCCAAACTAAGGATCTTATCTGGTCATTTGTTAACAGAAGGTAACAAATGAATTTCTAGGAACTATTTTAAAGAAGAACAAATGCCTTAAAATAATAATGTTGATGATAATTTGCTTTACCATTTACAAAGGGCTTTCACATTCACATGATAATCCAGAGATACCATTCTTTTAAGGTATTATATACTCTTTTAAACAATATTAAAATATTGGCACAGAGCATTGGTGCCAAATGGAAACTGCATTTTAGCAAACACTGAATGTATTCCTTAAAATTAGACTATATTGTTTATACTTAGCTAAAATTTTTTAAAGATTTTATTTATTTATTTCTAGACAGAAGGGAAGGGAGGGAGAAAGAAAGAGAGAGAAACATCAATGTGTGGTTGCCTCTCATGCGTCCTCCCACAGGGGACCTGGCCTGCAACCCAGGTATGTGCCCTGACTGGGAATCGATCTAGCGACCCTCTGGTTCTCAGTTTGGTGCCCAATCCACTGAGCCACACCAGCCAGGGCTAAATTTTTAAAGAGGTCATATATTTTTTTCCTACTTTTTCTGGAGACTTGAAGACTAATAAATTAATGATATCTAGCCATTTGTTAAAGTTCCATGCATAATTGAGACTGTATACTCGCTGACACCCAGAAATCTATTTTCATCATTATGTAAAATTGCATTCTATTGTACCACATTCTTGTGATCTTGGAAACCAGTTCTTTTTAAAGTTAGGAGCAGGAAAAAATTTTACCTACTCTCTAACAGTAAAAAAGGTTTAAAGAAGGAAAATGGCCCACTAAACCACAGAAATTATAGCTGCTTTAATGAAATAAGCCAGGCCCCAACAGCAAGTTGTTTGCATGTAAATGTGGACTCTGTTGTTTCCTAGCATTTTTGACAATGAGCAAGTCATTACTTTCCAAGCTTCAATATCTTCATCAGTGAAAGAGAGGCTAATAACAGTGCTGGTTTCTGAAACACATTAGGTGTAGGCAAGTATTCCAGTCTTTTAGCAGATGCAGAGCTTTCCCAGGAATCTGACCTTTCACACTAAGCTGATGAGCTTTCCTTCCTGGAGCATGCGGTTACTGTGACAAGTTCTTTTCTACGTGGTGCACGTATTCTCAGCTGCAGGAAACCTGGGGCATTGGTTCCTGTTAAGGAGAAATCCCCTTTGTAAGCCTCAAATTAAGCAGAATTTACAGGTACATTACAAAGAAATGAAAATGATAGCAGTTTTATTAGCTATTCTATGGAAAGTAAGAGGTTTTTTTTTTTCTCTTCTTCCTGTCAATATTTGAATTCCTCTTGACTGTAGGTACTTGGGTAAACATTACTGTGTGCTGTAAAGAGGCCATGTGAGTGCAGTCTATACACTTGGATTGTATTGACTTTGGTTTTTCCCCTCTCTTAGGAAATCTTGATTTTTAATTTAGTCATTCAGTACAGTGCCCTGAAAGAATTTCCTTTTTCTAGGCATGGTCTGAGATATGTTCTGTTCCAGCAGTTGGGCAGGCAGATGTTCCATGATATGGGATGGCCAGGTTGTAAAGGATGTGAAAGGCAAGCTATTTGCGTAAAGAACTCTTAAAGAATTTGGATTTCTTTAAGTACCTGAAAAGAAGTCATCATTCAATAAAGATTTATGGAATAAATGATGTTGGTTGTCTTCTTGCCTTGATAATCATTTGTAGATTTTTCTGTTATATTTTAGATACCAAAAATATATATTCATATTTAGTATTCTTTGCTCTCTACTAAAATATGAAAATAATTCAGATGTGAAAATGCTGATTTTTGAGCATTTTAATTTAGCAACAGTTGTCATGTCATTTTTGAAAACTGTGATCCTTATTCATGTCATTGTTTCCAAGTAATGAAACTCATCCATGAGAATAGAGTGTTTCATTTTATTTTGTTCTGATTTGCTGCTTTGCTTTGCTTTTACTTTTGGGACTTTTGGACCCTAATGTAGAACTCCTCTGTGTCCTGTTGGGAGGTTTGTTGATCTCAGTTCCTGTTGGTGGGAGTACAAATTGGTCAGACCAAATATATATATTTTCCTGATGTGTGTGTGTGTGTGTGTGTGAGAGAGAGAGAGAAATGGGGAGTTCACTACAGTATTATTTATAGTAGAGAATAATTGCCACCTGGATACCTACCAGGATTTGCTTTCAGATTAGTTTCTATATGAGGCTTTATAATGATATTAATTTTAGAAGAAAAACTTCCTTTGCCCTTCTTTATGGCTGTGGTAGATTTGAGATTGCAAATCTTTTAGATGTGTTTCTTTTATACAATTTCTGGTTAAATTGGCTACTAGAGATATGGTGCCCTGCACTTGGAAATCTGTGTGAGTGCGGTACAGTGATCTATTTCACTATTGGCCCGCTCACTTCAAACTACAGGGTGGGGAAAAGTAGGTTTACAGTTGTGAGTATTAGGTTTACAGTTGTGAGTATGCAAAACAGTTTATTCTTGTATCATTATTTATTAATTATTGTATTTTTTCTATATGAACAACTGTAAACCTACTTTTGCCCTACCCTGTATTTCACTCATAAATTCTTGCTGTCTTGTGTGTAGCATATATAGTCAGAAGCTTTTTAATAACCAGAAGTAGCATTTCTTCCTCTAATGGCTTTTATTCTGCTTAGTTTGTAACACCTGAAACAAATATTTTAGATATACTTAAGCCTTTGAAACCTGTAATTTAAAAGAAAATGAGTGATTTTCATACATGCATATATGAAAGGATGTATAATAGTAATACACACTGCTACTTGTAAAATTACAGCCACTACGTGTCAAGTGTTTGTTGTATTCCAGGTACTGTGCTAGATGCTTACAAACATTATATAGTTTTCATAACAGCTCTGTGAAGTGGTATGATTTTCCCTGTTTTCCTAGAGAAGGTTCCTGAGGTTCAGAGAGGCAAATTTGTCCAGAATCACACCGTCAGTGAATGCTCAAACTGAGAGTGAATTCAAGTCTTTGTAACCACAGTGCCCAAGTACAAGACCTTTATTTTGTTAGCTATTATGTATCCAATGCCTAGAACATATACTAAGAACTCAATAGATATCTCCTGAATGAATGAACTATATACCTGAAAGCTTTTAAGGGGCCAAGCAGAAGAAATTGTTCTGTTATATGAAATTGTACAGAGAAGTAATCCTGCAAAAAGGTAATGCTATTAGCCAAATGGAGGCACTTTTAAAATTTGGATCATAGTAGTAGATGACCAGATTGGGATCCTCTTTTTTTAAATATAATTGTCTAATTTTTTGTCAGTACATGTGGAGATAACATTATGCCTTTGTGGTACATGGATAGTCTTTACATGGATGTACTTGGTAACAATGACTTTGTTATATAGTTCTATGACCACAAAGACTATATTCCAATTGGAAAAAAGTTTGATACATAGACACCTCATGAACATAAATTGTTCTGGTTTGTGAGATGAATTGCCATAGAAGCCCTGTTGTGACTCCTGTCTCTCCTATTTGTATTTATCATATGTCTCAAATATTTGTGATTGCTAAGAGCCAGGTGAGTCACGGGTTGAGTGCTAGCTAGCTGTTTCATCATGGTGATCATGGCATGTACCATTAAAAGAAATGGTAAATGTTAAGAACGTAATCTTGGGGAAGGGAATGGAGGAAATTTTTAATCACATTTAGTGCTCGAGTTTATCATGATCTGCTCCTGGAGTGTCATTCCTTGCCCAAACCCGCTTTATTCTATCCCCTCCATAAGAAAAAGGGAAATACCTTGTTCTTCAACATTATCAAAAGGAGACTGAAGTTTTACATAAGATAGTGGTTTACCACAGATCTGAGTAGTAAGTCATTGTGAAATGAGTCTAAGTGTTTGAAGATACTTCATTTCCTTAATGGCTTAAAATCCGTTAAGATCTTGTAGTGTAGCCCTGGCCAGGTGGCTCAGTTAGTTGGAGCATTGTTCTGTACACCAAACCGTTGTGGTTTTGATTCCTGGTCAGGGCACATACCTAGCTTGTATGTTCTGTCCCAGGTTGGGGAGTGTATGGGAGGCAACCAATGTTTCTCTCTCTCTCCCTTCTGCTCTCTCAAAAATCAATAAACATATCCTTGAGTGAGGATTAAAAAGAAAGATTTTATAGTTTAGATCTCTTTGCTTGAGCCACATGGAACCGAGGGTGTACAGTCTTCCATTATTATTGTATGAACTATGTTCAACTTCAGCAGGATGGCATTTCCCCAGTTGCTGGACCCGTTCTGAAAGTTTCTAAACTCAAGATTCCTACCGTTGTTTAAATGATATGGCTTCTAGCCATAGTTATTCCAGTTTACAGCTTTTCAGCTTCATGGAGGCAGCTGATATATCTGTTTAGTTCATCGCTCAACCTGGGTCTAGCTCTGTGCATTATACATACTAGAATTTAAGATTCGTTGGATGGATGTCTAGAGAAAGAGGGCTGTGCTTGATCAACATTCAGTAAGAATCCAGAAATACCTGCTGAGGGCCCTTTCCTCTGAAGGCCTTTTGTGAGTTATTTATCGATGCTGATGGCATCCATGGAAATCTTTGCAATCAGATCCACAATATCTATATGTCTATCCTATCTGTCTAAGCTGTCTGCTTAAGTGGTCCCTTAAGCCAGGCTTTGCAGAGACTGATTTTTTTTTCTTGTAACAGTTCTTTTTCTATTGCATTTTCTTTCCATTATCTTTTAGTACGCACCCCGCCCCCCCAACCATATCCTCTTCCACCTCCACCCACCTGAGACCGAAAGTTGAACACCATCTGGCAAATCCAAATTTCTCACTTCTAAGTGCTATTTGTTCTTTAGCCATTAGTACGAATGTTTTTTTTTTTTAACTACCACTGGTAACAAAGCCTCAGAAGTGACTTTTAAAAGTCACCTAGCTAGATAATAGTAAAGATTTGATGTTATTTCTGATCCAGCCCATTTCTGGGAGATAAATGTACCTCTGCAGACTTCCCACCACATTATCTCCTTTATAGTTTTCCTATTTGCTTTGGAAAATCTGCTGCCTTACATACTCTGAAAGGTTATGTAGCACAGCCAACATTTTTTTCCTGGTTATTTGGCATAATCAAGAAACACCTACTATTTCTAGTTCCTGCTGGATTATTTTCAGTTTTAAAATGAGTCTATAGATATAGTTGGAAAATGTTTTACCCAAGAATTTCTTCTGTGGCTTTGATTTTGGAAATGTGAATTTTCTTTCCCATACCTGTAGGAGGCTATTGTAATTTCTTAATCTTGGGCAATATTTTAGAATTTTGATGTTTTTGTTCCAACAACCAAGAATTAGTTTCAGTATTAAATTGCACTTTAAATATTAAAATCTGATGTACTACCTCACTTTTCTTTCTTATTATTTTAAAAAAGATTGAGAGAAACATCTCTGTGTAGTTGCCTCTCACGTGCTCCCCACTAGGGACCTGGCCCTGAAACCCATTCTTGTGCCCTGACTGGGACTCGAACCAGCGACCCTTTGGTTCCCAGGCTGGCACTCAATCCACTGAGTCACACCAGCCAGGGCACCACCTCACTTTTCAAATACTAAGTTTCCCTGTACTCATTCAGTCAATTCATTTATGTTTCTAAGACTTGAAATTCTCTGTTCATTGTGGACAGCTTTTATCTTTGTATGTTTGTTTTAATTAAAATTTAAATAGAGAATGGTCTGTGCTGTAAATCAACCTGGAATCCTTGTATTTTCATTCTCTGTTTGGGAAGAGTCTCAGATAAGAACACTCAATTATGTGTTGTCACAGAATTGACATTTCCAGAGTGTTTTCCATGTGCCAGGAACAGTTCAGAATGGTTTATATATATGGTCCTTAAAGTGACCTGTCAGTAAGGCATTACTGTTCATATTTGATGTATGAAGAGTTTGAGACAAAAGCAGGAAGTGACTTTAGGGATTACCTAGTAAATAAGTGGTACGTCCAGGATGCCAGACCCATATCAACTTGATCCTAAGACCCATGCTTTTTGGACCTAGCAGGCATAGTATGGGTTGAGGATGGTATCAGAATTTAAGAACCTCATATTCTTCTTTATCACATCCATTTCATTTGATAGTAGATATGGAGGTTAAGACATGTAATAATAACAGAAGCTGCTTGCATTTAAAAAAACCAAACACTAAAGCCTTCAGGTGCAGCACTCATTACGTCTGGTCTTGACCATAAACCAAGTTCACAGTAATTGAAGGTCATGAGGCACTGAAAATTTTGCCTGTTTTGTGACTATTTTTTTTTATCCTCACCCGAGGACACTTTTTTCCATTGCTTTTAGAGAGAGAGGAAGGGGGAGAGAGAGAGAAACACTGATTCATTGCCTCCTGTACGTGCCCAGACTAGAGATCCCAGACTGGGGACTGGACTGCAAACTAGGTATGTGCTCTGACTAGGAATCAAACCCGCAACACTTTGTTATGGGATGATGCTTCTATCAACTGAGCCATACCAGCCAGGGCTCAAGACTCCCATTATTATAATGTAGGTTATTTAAATGTTCCTGTAAAAAAAGATTCAGTTCAGTATTTTTTTTAACAGTTTCTATCCACAGTTTTGTGCTTTGGTCATCCCAGGGGAGACTGAAGCTTCTTATCGTTGCATTTCTAAAATAACCTTTCTCTTCCTCTTGAACAAGTAGCAGGTTTCCAGTATTTGGTAACCATTGCTTTGTATTTGGTAGAGTTTACTTTTTAGCTACTTTTTAGCATTGTCCTTTCATCTAAAACCTAAGCTCAGATTCATAAATACAAGACTGAATGAATATACAGGGACAGTGCTGAGTATTTGAGGCAAGTATGACATGAGATTGTTCTGGCAAAGCCGGGCTGCAGGAGTGGCATGGTCACACACTGGCTGGGTAAAACTGTCTGTCTAGCATACAAATATTTTCCTTTTATTCCAGTTGAATTACTAACATGGTCAGCATTAGTATTTTAAGATACTTATTCATGCAGGCTGTTGTTTTGAATAGTATCTGTCTATAAGAAGTCATATCATGAAGATGAAGGGGGAAATATGGTAATAAATATTAGCTACCCTTTTTTGAATCTCTACTGCATGCCCATCCCCTTACTTTGTATACTTTATTATGAGTCCTTCCATACATCCTGCAGAGTGGCTATTTCCCCATTTTGCAGATAAGGACACTAAATCTCAGGAAAGTGAATTCATTCGTCTGATGCCATCTGGCTAGTAAAGTGAATAGGGGTAATCAAACTCAGGTCCGACTGATTTCCAAGGCCCTTGCTCTTTTGCTGTTCCTTGTTGTCCATGACATTGATACTGTAAAGGAGACTAGAGAATTAGTTGCTTTATATTTAGGAAGAACTTTCTGATACTTAAGTTAATGCCATTCCGGAACATTTTAATTAGGTTGGCTGTTACTTCCTGTCTGTCACTGCTATCTTAATAATCTTCATAAACTCTTTATTGTAGACCAAGAAGAAAAGTAAAACCTTTGATTTAAAAATGCCTTTTTAAAGGCATTTCTCAAATATTATGGTGTTTATCATGATATTTTCTACTTAGAGGTTAATTTCTTTCATGTCCAACTGGGTGTGTAGTTGAAGACAGGTGGTGTGGATACGAGCATTGTCTAGATCAATGCCGTCCAACAGAACTTTGTGCAGTAAGGGAACTGTCCCATGTCTGTGCCGTCCAGTGTGACAGCCACTAATTGCATGGGGCTACTAAGTGCTTGAAATGTGGCTAGTGCAACTGAGGAACTGAATTTTTAATTTTATTTAGTTCTGATTCACTTAAATTTAAGTAAAAATAGCCACATGTGGTTGGTGGGTATTGTATTGCATGGCAGTGCAGTCTAAGATCATAACTGATGCTTGTATTTGATGAGTAATGATAGAGTTTGAGAAAATTCATTAATTGGTAGTTTATAGTTGCTGATTTGTTTTTCAGCAATGTTAAATTTGCCATGTGTTCAACTTAAAGCCATGGGACCAAATAGAGTTGAATAGTTAACATTTCCAAAGCACTTTTGATCATTTGTGAGCTAATTCTATGAGTATATCAGGTATGACATCTTTTAAGACTTGTATTTGCTAGTAGGTCACAGAAGAAAAGCAGAAGAAGAAAACCATTTATGACTTTGTTGCGCGGGGTCTCCTGCTGAAATGGACACCAGTCCAGTCTGTTGGCACTCAGGTTGCAGCACAAGGGCCTGGGTAGGAGCCCATGCACTCTTTCCTTCTGCTCATTAATTGAGATCAGAGAATTCTCCCCCCCCCCACCTAGAATGTCCATTAATTTTATTTTTTAAAGTCTGAAGTGAAGGAAGTAGAGGAAATTTTTTAATTTAGCCTGGGAGCTATAATAATTTAATAATCCACACAGTAAAATGGAGCTTCCCTTTCCAACATTCCAAAATAATTCCTTAGGACTTTGATTTTAGTTCTTTGTTTTGGAAAATGCAACCCACTCAGATGTAATAGGTAAGATTAGTTTTTAAATTGTTATGTATCTTCCAAAGAAACTTTTGATGGACTTAAATAATAGGTTTTATATGATATTTTGAAGAAAAATTTGTTTCCCTGGAATCTTGATATGTTTTGGTTTCATTTTGATTGTCTTATGAAGTAATTTGTAAAAGATACTGATTTTATTATGCGTCACTTGTGTTATTAAGCATATATTTTTTTCTAACATTTTATTTCGGAAAACGCTCCTGTCCTTTATCTCAGAGCCCACAACTAATCAACTCTGAGTGCTTTTGATTTTTCTGACTATGCCAGAGCGTTGAATGAAGTTCCTTGTAGTGAGAAAAGAGAACACATGGGACTCGTGAATTTATGTTCTCCAACAATAGAGCTTTTATGACATTGGAGGTGGTTAAAAAAGCTAGAAGTAGCTCTCAAACATGGCATCCCTGTGTTGCCTTTTTTTTTTCTTTTTTTTTTGTATTCTCAGAGCTGCCAGGAGTGCATCAGGCCTGTAATTTCCTGTTCTCTGAATCCCCCATCTTTCTGCAGCTCCAAGCTTTGTGTCCCACAGCCTGTGACTCTGTGCTAACAAATCGCTATTGTCCAGTGGGGCGAATGGTGGCTGGAACTAAAGAATTGCTGTCTGGTTTCTATTCAAATCCAGGTAGTGAGATATATGAATGGACCTTTCGAATCGTCATGTGAATAACGCCTGCTCGGCATGAAGGCTCAGAGCCACGCTAGGAAAGATTAACTCCTAGACTGACCACTAATATCCTTTGTGGTAGGAGGTAGAAATATTCTGAAGCATCATTTGATTCACACTTAATTTTCCATTTCACCACCCAAAAGTAGGATTACCCATTGAATTATTTGACTACTTTTCTTCAAGTTTTAGTGTTTCTGTTGATAATACAAAAGTTTGGAAAAATGTTTTTCACTTAGAACACTGTATTATTTTCTATCGCAAGTTTTCCACCTTATATTTGTTATGGCATAAAGTTATCTTTGTAGCATATATACAAAAATGAGAGAGAGAGAGCAAGCTGTTTTTCCAAGAAACCAACCCTTTAAATGCATTTCAACCAATGAAGGGAAAACTCCTCCTTTTTTTTCCAATGCATTCTGCTTATTTGCATTTTTTCTCCCAAAGTCCAAATTTATACAAAGAAAATACAAACAACTTCAAATACAATATATTAACCAAACAAAACAAGCCTCCTTCAAATTAGGAACCAACTTAAGCATCTGTAAGTATTGCAGAATCAGTATTTTAAAAAACAGATTTGGAAGCTAAGCTATAATTAATAATTCTCATTTATCTTTGAAAAATTATTTTACCTTTCTCTTGTACACCCAAAAAATGTCCACAGGCTTGAAGGGCCATGTGTTTTACATTCCTTCCATATCACAGGTACTGTGGGATGGAGAGCCTTTTATGTTTCTTTTTGTCTTAAACTCAGACACTTTGTAAGCAGTAGTGTGTAGATTACAAGAGTTAGACAAAAGCGGGCGCGACTGAGAAGAGTTGGGCTGTGGAGGGGGGAGCTTGGAGCACTTCCTGTCACTCAACACATTCCAGATCACTAAAAAATTTCCACACCCCTGCATTCCCTCTTGCCCACCCCAGATCCCAGTATTTTCTGATTCCATATGTTGTGGTATTTATCACACTCCTGCCTATCCCTGGACTTTGGCAAGACTGCTTCAGAGAAGATGCATTCCTATAGATTGCACAAAGCATAGCTGGGAAAATGGCTGGCAGTTTCAGAATCTAGTCACGATCGCACGCATGAGCACCTCACACATCCATGCCCCTCTCCCCCCTTCTCCCTCCCCTGCAGCTGGCTGACCTGTCTCACCCACTGCTGGCCTATCGAGCGGCCAGGACTGTCTGGTTTTGGCTCATGCCTTTGTCCATGTCTGGCTTAGTTCCTCTCTGTCTACGCTTGCCTCTACCCCCAACGCCCCAGGCGGCACAAGTGTTTGGCCACACAAAACTACAGATAGAAAAGGTGGTGAAAACTTCAAACTTTGCTAGATTCTCCAACAGTTTATTCTTTTTTGAATTTCTCCATTCATTAAACACTCTGTTGTAAGAAAACAAACACAAAATTAATTTTCTAAATGCAAAGAATGCAAAGCAACCTTTGTGTTCCTTATAATAACTGACTTCATAACTCTCTCCAGCTGCGTTATGGGGTGTGTATAAAAAGCTTCTGTTCTGAGAACAAAGGAGCACGTGCAGAAATGAGACTAAAAAATCCGCTGACAGTATTTCACTACACAAATTACTTAAAAGATTTTAGACAAGCCTCTCAACAGATTCAATGTTAAAATGGTTTTTAGTTTAAAAAAAAAAAAAAAAGAAAGTGCTTACCCAGTAAAAGAACCGAAGTAGTCCTGAACTGTTACGTAAGACTTTTTACAGTTGGATCTTTGTCAAAAGGGGGTGGGGGTGATGGGAGAAAAGCAGCAACAACAATCAAAAAAGTTCGAGCTGCTGTGGCTAGAGGACAACTTCTGTGTTTCCAGATAGGATTCTTGCTGTAGAAATGGAACTTCCAGCCAGCACACCATCCTGTCCCAGTAGAGAAATGAGTTTGTCAGTAAAAAAAATTAGATACTGGAACCCAGGCCAGACGAGGTATTGAACCGCGCCAGATTTCCTTACAGCCCTGTCTGCTCAGCTTGCATTGAACTATATATGACCCAGATGATGGACAGAAGCACATTCAGTCATGTGCACACTGGAAGAAAGCGGATTTGCTGGTTCCTGGCAGTGCAGGGGTTTGTCTTCTGATTGGGCTGTGCCCTGATCAGTGAAATGTGAAGCCCTCGCCATTCAGAGGCCGTAATTCAGGACTGGCAGTTTGAGTGTCTGGCTGCCTCTAGTCACTGAGAGATACTTTGAAGGTGTTGCTTTTGTTTGGTGGCATTACCCACCCAGAGGTTGCTTATACCTATGTAGTGTGTCAGAAGCAATGCTGGTCTTTCTGAAATGGAAGAAGGCAGCCAGCTTTGCCCGAAGCTGTCCATCTTATTGTTGATGAACTTGACTCTAACTTAAAGCAGTTATTTGACTTGAGATTTTTTTGTGATCTTAAGTCCCATGTCCAGATCATACCCTGTCTTGATTTTAATGGGTTTGATAAAGTAAAAATAAAGGTGGTATTTGACTTTGAAGCTTTCTAGATAATATAAATTGCTCTTAATGAAAACTGGATGAATGGACAGCAGAGAAGTTAAATTTTGGATTCTGGAGTCTTTGAACATACGAGGGTGAAGCTGTCCCTCTTTTCCCAGTCCTCAGTCTGGGATAAGAGTAGGGACTCCTGGGGGGGAGCTGGCAAAGCATAGATCCCATCGTGCTGTGACATAGCCTTTAATCATGCAAACAGCCCATTCTACTCTCTTCAATCTGCCTAAACTAGGGTTTTGGGGATTTATTTCCCATCTTTCTGGGCCACTGGGAAACCAGGTCATTATATAGGACAGTCAGTTGTGACATTTTTGCGTAGTCTAGGAAAGTGGCATTGCTTAATGCAAATTAACATTTTTTTTAAATGTTAACTTTTTTTTTCTGGGGACTTTCCTGTCTCTTTAGGAATTAGCTTATATAATCCAAATTTGATATTTAGACATAAAAATACTTTGGCTTATTTTCTGCTTCTCTTACCCTTATAGAAATAAACCTATGGTCAGTGTGTATAGTATCTGTCTATTTTGCTGTAAACTAGGGTTTGGGTTTATATATTGGTATTTGTAATTTCTTGGTTGTTAACAACATCACATTGTCCTAGGTATGAGGACTGACCCAGAATTCTTCTCATGTTAGTTCAACTTGGGAAAAAAGCTGGATTGATATATTACCAGATATAAAAATGGTCAAAGTTACAGAAGAGTGGATATATTTTTATTGATGTGAAAGAGAAACATTGATTGGTTGCCTCTCGTACATGCCCCAACCAGGGACTGAACCCACAACCTAGGTATGTGCCTTGACCAGGAATTGAACCCGCGGACTTTTGTTGTATGGGACAACATAACAACTGACTGAGCCACACAACCAAGGGCCCAAGTTAACCATTTAAGTGTATAGTTTTGTAGCATTCAGTGTGTTCCCATTTTTGTGCAGTCATCAGCACCAGCCATCTGCAGAACTTTTTCACTATTTCCCCAACTGAAATCATGTGCCTACCACTGACTTCCCTCTCTCCAGCCCCTGGCAGCCAGCATTCTGCTTTCTGTCTCTGTGAATTTGCTGCTTGAAATACGTTATATAAGTGGAGTTACGTAATACTTACTTTTTGTGACTGGTGTCACTGAGCTTAATGTCCTCTAAGTTTATCCATGTTATAATATGTGTCAGAATTTTCTTTTTAAAGTTGAATAATACTCTATTGTATGTATATACCACATTTTATTTATCCTTTTAAATGTAATGGACACTTTAGTTGTTTCCACCTTTTGGCTATTATGACAGTCATTCTTGACCATTTTTTTTTTACAGAGTGTGAGGGCTTCTTCAGAGCTTCTCTGACCCATCTCCAAAGCTGTTTTGTTTTATAAGTTGGAAGGGTTTGGGTTTACCTGTTAACTTGAGACTGGACCCTCTTACCAGATTTGCTAGAGAAGGGCAGATAGATTCTCTTCAGCCTTCCTGGATGAGACAGTACATACTACACTCCTGTCTTTTGTACTTGTTGTTTATGGCTTTATCTTTCCTATCTATTGTGAGCTCTTCCTGGGCAGGCACTGTAGCCAGTCCCTCGTGAACTGTGCCTGTGCCTGATGTCCAGGCCAGGACCTGTAACAGAGTAGACACCAGTAAGTACTGGTTGGGGAAAATATGAATGAATGAATAATTATTAAAAATGGCTAATTTTAATTGGGTTTTTATTATGTATCAAGTGTTTTTTAGACATTAGCTTATTTACTCTTAGAACAGTACTGTTGTCTTCGTTTAGTAGATGAGGAAACTTGCTTAAGGCCTAACAGCATATAAAGATGTCATTGGGATTGAACCCCTGACTCTCTTGGCTTCAGAGCCATTATGCTAGAGGCAGCCTTCATAGTGAGATGATGATCAGTGGGTTTATAAAGAGGAGACTTTATAAAGACTCCAACATACAAAGAACTGAAAGAAGTGTGATCTGGGCGGTGAGAACAAGAGCTCTGAGCTTGGCGTATTTGAGGAGCCGCAAGGGCAGCCTAGCCTAAAAGGAAAGTGAATACAGAGAGGTGATGTTGCGGAGGTGGGGTGAGGCCCTGTTGTATAGGGCCTTGTAAGCTGTGGGGAGAAATTTGGATTTTTTTCCCATCTGTATTTTTCCCCCCAAGTGATAGGAAATTGGAAGGTTTTATATAGAAGAGTACTTGTTCTGCAGGCCAGAGAATTCCTTCTGTGTAGTTCTTGTCTGTGTTTTGTTCCTGAGGCTTCCTGACACCACCTCTAACTGGAGTCCCTCCAAAGGCGGGGACTTTGTCAAGGCTTTCACATGTTAGTGGCCAGCTCTGAGTGTCCTAGAGGAAGAATGTTTCCTTTAGAACACTTCTGGGGCCAGTACTGGTTTCTTTGCCTTTTCCATCAGGGAAAGCTTCTCCAGCAAGAGTCGCTCCTAGGTGATTTCACATATTACTGTTGTTTGGATAGGCTCTTGCGGGCTGGTTCTTTATATAAATTTAAGATAAAATTCAGTTCCTAATTAGATCTGATCTTTCCGTGTCAATAATTTAGAAGACCGTGTCCTTGGTAGATGATGATGGCTGACTGTTTCTTTTATATCATATACTTAAAGGCATATGGATGGGAATCTGAAATTGACCAATAAAGAGGAACTTTCCCAGTAGTCTTAAATAAGGTTGTGTTCAGATAGTCTGACTCTAGGAGGGGTAATTGCTAACATTTGACCCACATTATTTTATTTTTTCAAATCTCAAATATTCTGAAACACATGGAAAATAACACTACACATGTCTGATCATCTCATTTTGTAGGTCAGTGGCTTTCAAGCTTTTTGACCATTATCTATTTAGTGTAAGATATTTTATATTTTAATTTATACATATGTCTATCTATATATCAATATCTATATATGTAAAACTTCACTTTCATAAAATAGTACTTGTCCTTATTACAGGTAGTATCATATAATATTTCCTCTTTTATTACTTTGTTTTACTTGGAAGTAAAACAAATTATGTGGGAGCCACTAAATTGAACAAATAAAAGAATTTATTTGGGAGCCACTAAATTGAATTTAAAACTCGTTGACGGGGCCACCTGAACTTTGCAAAGCACTGGGAAAAAACCGAGGCCCTGAGAGGGTGTGGCTTGTCTAGTGTTCGTAGCAATGGAGTGGCAGAGCTGGGACTTGAAGCAAAGTGTGATTCCAAAGCCCTAATTTTTTTCTACCACATTATATAGTTTCCCAAGTGGCACTAACCTTTAATGAAACTGAACAAACAAACAAACAAAAACAACACTGCAGACTTCCGGTCAGGGTGGCAGCACAGGCAAACATGGCTCACATCCTCAGACAGCCGCATCAAAATTACAGCTGAAGTATAGAACAGCCCTTACTCAGAACTGTCATAAATCAAGTTGATGGAAGTCTGACAACTACAGAATTAAAGAAACCACATCCATCCAGACTGGTAGGAGGGGTAGAGATGCAGAATCGGCTGGTTGCACATCAAAGTGTAGTGGGTAAAAATTTGGGATTGATATCTTGGGAGCGAGGAGTCCCAGCGTCATACCTGCCTCCCCAGCCCAGGGTTCCAGTGTCAGGAAGATAAGTTCCCCATAACTTCTGGCAGCAAAAAATATCGGGATTAAATCAGTGGAAGAAACTTCTGGAGTCCCAGGCAGTTCTCCTTAAAGAACCCACACATAGTCTTAGACTCACTCCCTCTGATCTCCAGCACCAGGGTAGCAGCTTGAAAGGCACCAGTGCCATACAGAGAAAAACCGAAGTGTGTGGCATCAAGACGGGAGCTGGGGGACAGCTTCCTCCCAAACAGAAAGGTGGGCAGATGCCATTGTCTCTTTTCTGAACCCTCCCTCCATGGAGCCACAGAGCCGGAAGGCAGGTGCCATACCTAAGACTCCATTAACCTGGCTAATACTGTTTGCCCTGCCCTGGAGATCCCCTGAGACTCCATCCCACCCAATTTATAGGTCCACCCAAACTGTTAACTGTGACTTTTCCATATGAATGTCTGGTCTTGGCTCATGCTTCACAACTTTCTAAATCCTCTGAAATAAGCAACAGCTGGCCTCAGTGAGCCCCCAGCCCCTGTACCTCCTGCTAAGTGGCCCCCAGGCCTGACACTAGCAGGAGTCAGCTTAGATCCACAGCTTGATTTCACCTGGGAATCTCCAAGCCCAGCACAAGTAGCAGCCATCTCAGATTGCTTTATAGTTCAGGCAGGGTGGCCTTGGGCAGAACACAGATGGGGCTGACCTTGGCCTGCACTGTCCAGGGGAACCCCAGAGCCTGCACACCCAATGGACAGCTACAGACCACACTGAAGCACACCACCCTGCCCCTGCACAGCTGATCTTCCAGGGAGGGTGGGGGTTCCTGGTCAGTGGTCAACAGCCAGTCCTTGCAGCTGACTGGCTGGATTAATCCTTCCATTTGACCTGCCAACAGCGATCAAGGCTCAACTACAAGAGGAGAGTGTACTCAGGTCACACAGAGGGCTCACCTCGTATACCCAGCTTGGGTGATAGGAGAGACTGTGCCGCTGGACCCTATAGCACACCTACTACATTAGGCCATGCTACCAAGACAGGGAGTCATAGTAGCTCTACCTAATGCATAGGAACGAACACAGAGAGACTGCCAAAGTGAAGAGACAAAGAAACGAGGCCCAAATGAGAGAACAGACCAAAACTCCAGAAAATGAAGTAAACAAAAGGGAGATAAGGAATCTATCAGATGCAGAGTTCAAAACACTGGTTACAGGATGCTCAAGGAATTAGTGAGAACCTCAACAGCATAAAACACATCCAGTCAGAAATGAAGAATGCACTAATTGAAATAAAGAACAATGTACGGGGAAACAACAGTAGAGTGGATGAAGGTGCGTTTCAGATCAATGATTTGGAACAGAAGGAAGCAAAAAACAAAACAAAAAAAACCACACAAAAAATGACCAATTAGAACAACAAGAAGAAAAAAAGAATCTAAAAATTCTTGGACAGTGTAAGCAGTCTTTGGGACCACTTCAAACACTGCAACATTTGCATTATAGGGGTGCCAGAAGGAGAAGAGAAAGAACAATAAATTGGACATCTATCTGAAAAGATAATGGAAGAAAACTTTCCTAATTTGGTGAAGGAAATAGACTTGCAAGTCCAGGAAGCACAGAGAGTCCCCAACAAAATGGATGCAAAGAGGCCCACTCCCAAGACACATCATAATTGAAATGCCAAAGGTTAAAGATAAAGAGAAAAATCATAAAAACAGCAAGAGGAAAGAAGTTAGTTACTTACAGGGCAATTCCCGTAAGACTGTCAGTTGATTTCTCAAAAGAAACTTTGCAAGCTAGAAGGGATTGGCAGATGGGAGGTGTGTGTGAGGGAAATGGGTGAAGAGGTGAAAGGACTAAGAAGTAAGTACAGGAAGTTACAGAATAGCTGTGGGGAATACAGTAAGGGAAATGGAGTCGCTAAAGAATTTATACACATCATGGCTTGCCTGAGGGAGTGGGAGGTGCTGGGTGGAGGGGGGCAAAGGGAGAAAATTGGGACAAGTATAATAACATAAATACAATTTAAAAAACCACTACAAATGACCTTTAATAATAGCTATATAAAATGTTAATTTCTCAAGCAGAGGCTATATAGGAAGGGGCAGAAACATTCCTTCTCTGAGTGTTGTCTGCATTTTACAGTGAGCTCTTGGCCACTTGGAAATGTGCATATCTTGGACAGAATGCTGTTGATAGTACTCATTAGTTTTGCTGGAAACCCACAGATTCCCAAAGCACTTGTATCTCATTACTCAGTCTAGCCCTGAGTTAATCTTGGCTTCTTAAAATAATAGCCATGTAAGACCTAGCTTCTGTGTCTGAGAGTGTGGCTTCTCAAAAGTGAGTTGTTGAAATGTGACTTGAAGTCAGCACTCAGATATGGGAAAGGATGTCTAAGGTTGGAGTTCTGCCCTGCCAGAGTTGCCATGTACATCCTTTCAAATATACTGCACAACATCCTCCCTACCTCCCGTCAACACTCTGCATTAAAATGGTACAATTTTTATAACCACTGTACTTTTGCTGACACCCAAAATTCATAGTTTATATTATGGTTAACTTTTGGTATTGTACATTCTATGGGTTTTGGCAAATGTATCATGATATCATATGGGCTTTTAAGATGGAGATTTGATTTGACTTCCTGAATATTGGAATTTAGAGAACATTGTTTCATGGAGACCACAGAACAAAATACTCTTGGGAAACCCAGGGTACAGTTACTGTATGTAGGTGCCTCCATCAATCAGTTCCAGTGCTTATCTGCTTTGGTTAGTGCTCCGAAGGGGTTATGGAATAGACTACAGAGTAGGTGAGGAACAGGGATGCACTTTTGTTTGCTCAGGTGGCTTGCAAAGGCTGTAGGAGCTCTTATGGGTGCTACTGGGCTTCTGGAGACAACAGAGTCAGATAGATCTGTCTTCTAAAGGCATACAGCTAGAATTTGAAAGCACATTGGTTTGGATCCAGCTGCATTTTAAAAATATATTTTATCGATTATGCTATTACAGTTGTCCCGTTTTTTTTCTCTCCTTTATTCCCTTCCACCCTGTGCTGCCCTCACAGTCATTCCCCCACCTTAGTTCATGTCCATGGATCATACATATAAGTTCTTTGGCTTCTCAATTTCCCATACTATTCTTTTTTTTTTTTTTATCTTTAGAGGTGAAGGGAAGGAGAACGGGAGAGAAGTATCAGTGTATGGTTGCCTCTCGTGAGTCCCCTGCTGGGAACTGGCCTGCAACCCAGGCATGTGCCCTGACTGGGAATCGAACCGTGATCGTGTGGTTCGCAGGCCCGCACTGAATCCACTGAGCTTCCCATACTATTCTTAACCTCCCCCTGTCTATTTTGTACCTACCATTTGTGCTTCTTAATCCCTGTACCTTTTCCCCCTTTCTCCCCCCCCCCCCCCGCCCGCCACCGCCTGCTGATAACCCTCAATGTGAACTCCCTTTCTGTGATTCTGTTCCTGTTCTCATTGTTTGCTTAGTTTTTTTTTTAGGTTCGGTTTTTAATAGTTGTAAGTTGTCATTCTACTGTTCATATCTTTGATCCTCTTTTTTTTCTTAGATAAGTCCCTTTAATATTTCATGTAATAAGGGCTTGGTGGTGATGGACTCCTTTAACTTGACCTTATCTGAGAAGCACTTTATCTGCCCTTCCATTCTAAATGATAGCTTTGCTGGACAGAGTAATCTTGGATGTAGGTCCTTCCTTGCCTTTCATGACTTCAAATACTTCTTTCCAGCCCCTTCTTGCCTGCAAAGTTTCTTTTGAGAAATCAGCTGATAGTCTTATGGGAATTCCCTTGTAGGTAACTGTCTCCTTTTCTCTTGCTGCTTTTAAGATTCTCTCTTTCTCTTTAATCTTGGATAATGTAACTATGATGTGCCTTGGTGTGTGCTTCCTTGGGTCCAACTTCTTTGGCACTCTCTGAGCTTCCTGGACTTCCTGGAAGTCTGTTTCCTTTGCCAGATTGGGGAAGTTCTCCTTCATTATTTTTTTCAAATAAGTTTTCAATTTCTTGTTCTTCCTCTTCTCCTTCTGGCACCCCTATGATTTGAATGTTGGAATGTTTAAAGTTGTCCCAGAGGTTTCTAAGCCTCTTTTCATTTTTTGAATTCTTGTTTCTTCATTCTATTCTGTATGAACATTTCTTTCTTTCTTCTGGTCCAGACTATTGATTTGAATCCTGGTTTCCTTCCCTTCATTGTTGGTTCCCTTTATTTTACTTCTCATGGTTTGTACTTTTTTCTCTATTTTGCAGCCATCTCCAAGCAATTCTCTGAGTATCCTGATTTACCAGTCTTTTGAACTGTGCATTTGATAGGTTGGCTCTCTATTCATTGCTTAGTTGTAGTATTTCTGGAGCTTTGATCTATTCTTTGATTTGGGCCATATTTTTTGGTCTTAGTGTGCATGTTACTTAGTAAGGGGCAGAGCCTTAGTTATTCACCAGGGTGGGACAACCCACATCACTGCGCTGTGGTACTACATGTGGGGGAGGGGTCCAAGAGGGAACAATGCTGCTTGCTGCACTTTCAGCTGGCTTGCAGTCACTTGCCCCACTACTCACAAGCTCATTGGACCCTTCTGATGCTGATTTCCAGGTGGGTAGTTTGGTGTGCATTCTAGGACCCTGAGTTCACTCCGATGAACTCTCTTGTGAGGCTGGGAGTTTCTCCTGCCATCTCAATCCCCACAGGTTTTTACAGCCAAAGGTTTTATTTTGCGGCACTGGAACCCTGGGTTGAACCGTCTTGTCTTGCTCTCTGTTATTTCCTCCCGGTTTATCCTTACAGAAATGTGAGACCACCTGCTCTACCAGCTGTCACCTTGCCAGGAATCCTCTCTACCCTGGCAGCCTATCTCTGCCCCTCCTGCTGGTCTGTATGAATGGTTTTTCTTCAACACCTTGGTTGTTGGACTTCCATACGGATCAATTTTCTGGCATTTCTGGTTGTTTTTTGTGTTTAAATTTATTGTTGTCCTTCTTTTGGTTGTGCGTCGAGGCACACTGTATCTACCTATGCCTCCATCTTGACCAGAAGTCCCATCTCTTTTTCTTTACCAGTATTTCTAAAATATGTGGCACATATTAAAAGCTCAGAAATTGGTTTAATTTTTCAGGAGGATCAATACATAATCTGCTTTTCGGCTGTCCACTGAAAACATGGAAAACAAGTCTGTCACTATGAATAAATTTATAGTGATTTTTTGTGTCTTATTTGCTTTGTATATTTTTTCTGATTGTATTTCTTTCTGAAAATGGAACACCTTTTTTTCTAATCTTAAAGGCAGTGCATACACATTTGTTAAACATGTCTTCTAAGTTTATTTCTTCTGAGAGCTTTACAGTGAAGTCGCATGTCAAGTACTCACTCTGGAATTATTAGATAAAACTGAAACCATTAAAAGCTCAGGAAACATAAATAGTGGTTTTGATATTTGATAAAGAGACCTATACTCACCCTTCTCCCTAGCTATAAGCCAGAATTCTTTTTTAAAAATATATATATTTTATTGATTGTACCATTACAGTTGTTCTATTCCCACCTTCATTCCCCTCCACCCTACACACCCCCTCCCCCACCATTCTCCCCCCTTCCCCCTTAGTTTATGACCACGTGTCTCAAGTTCTTTAGATTCTATATTTACCCTACTGTTCTAGCCCTCCCCCTATCTATTTTCTACCTACTGTCTATGCTATTTTCTGTACCTTCTCCCCCCTTCTCCTCCTCCCACTCCCCTGTTGCTAACCCTCCATGTGTTCTTCATTTCTATGGTTCCACTCCTGATCTAGCTGTCCTCTTGGTTTGCTTTTGTTTTAAGTGTGGTTGTTAATAACTGTGAGTTTGCTGTCCTTTCACTGATCATATTTTTCATCTTCTTTTTCTTATATAAGTCCCTTTAGCATTTCATATAATAAGGGCTTGGTGATGATGAACTCCTTGAACTTGACCTTATCTGAGAAGCACTTTATCTGCCCTTCCATTCTAAATGAAAGCTTTGCTGGATAGAGCAATCTTGGCTGTAGGTCTTTGGATTTCATGACTTGGAATACTTCTTTCCAGCCCCTTCTTGCCGGGAAGGTCTCTTTTGAGAAATCCCCTGACAGTCTGATGGGTACTCCTTCGTAGGTGACTATCCCCTTATCTCTTGCTGCTTCTAGGATTCTCTCCTTCACTTTAGTCTTGGCTAATGTAATTATGATGTGCCTTGGTGTGTTCCTCCTTGGGTCCAACTTCTTTGGGACTCTCTGAGCTTCCTGGGTTTCCTGGAAGTCTATTTCCTTTGCCAGACTGGGGAAGTTCTCCTTTATTATTTGTTCAAATAAGTTTTTCACTCGTGGCTGTTTCTTTCCCCCTTCTGGTACCCCTATAATTTGGATGTTGGAACGTTTAAAGATGTCCTGGAGGTTCCTAAGCCTCTCCTCATTTTTTTGAATTCTCATTTCTTCATTCTTTTCTATTTGGTCATTTTTTTTCTTCCTTCTGGTGCACTCCCTTGAGTTGAGTCCCAGTCTCCTTTCCATCGCTATTGGTTTCCTGTGCATTTCCCTTCATTTCAATTAGTTTAACCTTCATATGTTCCTCTAATTTGTGACTATAGTCAACCAGTTCTGTGAGCATCCTGATCACCAGTGTTTTGAACTGTGCATCTGAGAGGCTGGCTATTTCTTGGTCACTTAGAGTTATCGGCTCTGAGGCTTTGAGTTCTTCTTGAGCCATGATGTTTTGGTCTGTTCCCACCTGTTAATGTATGAGGGGCAGAGCACTAGGTGTTCACCAGGGTGGGGCAACTCAGTTGCTAGGTTGTGATGCTGTATGTGGGGGCGGGGTCAAAGAGGAGCAATGGCGTCCTGTCTGCCGCCTCCCGCTGCTGCCGCTGCAGCTACCACTGTCACCGGGGCCCGCGCGTTCCATCCCACTGCACGTGAATGTGCCACCTCGGTCAGCCCTCCACCACTGGGTTCTCCCGCTGGGGCCTGCCTGGTCCGTCTCACTGTGCGCGAATGTGTGACCTCGGTCAGTCTGCCCCGCACCCTGACTGGGTCTGCGCTGCCTGCGTGCCTGGGTCAGGGGATCTTTCCTGCCCAACCCTGCTCCTCTGCTGGCTCTGCCCCTCTTACCGGTCCCAGTTGAACGGTTCGTTGTTGTCGGACTTCCGTGTAGTTCAGTTTTCTGTTCTTTGGCTGTGTCTTTGTTTACTAAACCTTTGTTGTATTCACTTTGTTGTGGGAGAAGGCACAGTGTTTCCACCTGTGCCTCCATCTTTTTGGAAGTCCAAGCCAGAATTCTTAATGCTTTTCAGTTATCTCAATCTGTGTGCCCCTTTGGTCCCTCAGGCCTGCACTATCTGCTGTCTTTCTTATTTTTTTGGTGGGATGAGTAACAGCATTAAAGCTGTGGTCACCTCTGCAGTCTCCTTTCTGGCCTTTTTGTCTAGTCAGCCAGCCAATTTGGTCATCTCCGTTTACACATTGCCTTTTATATTTCTGCCTTCATCTTCAGGTAACCACCAGTCTACTCCCTTCCTCCTCAGCAGTCATTTTTTAAAGCTTACATTTAATTTTAAAGATTTTATTTATTTATTTTTAGAGAGATTGGAAGGGAGGGAGCAAGAGAGGTAGGTATGAGAGATACATTGACTGGTTGCCTCTTGCACACCCCAATCAGGAACCTGGCCCACCACCGAGGCATGTGCCCTGACTGGGAATTGAACCGGTGACTATTTGGTTTGTAGGCCAGCACTCAACCCACTGAGCCACACCAGCCAGGGCAGCTTATATATGTTTTGATTACTTTATATGTCAAAAACTATGCCAAATGATTCTCAACCAGACTGAATTTGGGGACATGTTTGGTTGTCACAGCAAAGGAAGGGTGAGTAGGTAGAGACCAGGTATACTGCTACATATCCTGTAATGCCAGACAGCTCCTTGATTTAATTTTAAAAAATTTTTTAGCCCTGGCTGGTGTAGCTCAGTGGATTGAGTGCGGGCCTGCGAACCACACAATCGCGGTCCGATTCCCAGTCAGGGCACATGCCTGGGTTGCAGGCCAGTTCCCAGCAGGGGACTCATGAGAAGCAACCCTACATTGCTACTTCTCTCCTTCTCTCCTTCCCTTCCCCTCTAAAGATAAATAAATAAAATCTTTAAAAAAATAACTTTTTAAAAAAGATTATTGGCCAAAAATGTCAATAGTGTAGAAATTGAAAAACTTGAATTATGTTGTTTCACATCTTATTTAGTTCTCACAACTCTTTACATGGTTTTTATTATCCCTACTTTTAGATCACAGGTGGCAAACACAAGGTCCGAGGGCCAAATCCAGCCCTCTACCTTGTTTTATCCGGCCCAACACCTTGTTTCTACCCAGCAGCAGTGCCAAGCTCTCGATTAATTGTTAAGGAGTAGTTATATTTATACAGTTCCAAAATTATATTCAGCACTTTGAAGGCAACCGCGAGGCTGATGTGGCCTCCAGTGAAAATGAGTTTGAAACCCCCGTTTTAGATGATAAAACTGAGGCTCACAAGGTTTAAGTAACACACAGCTAGTGATGGAGCCAAATTCAAATTTAGGCCTGACTCAGCCTGAGCTTATAGTGCTCATGATAAGGAGTCTATTCATAAGCTTTATGTTGTGCTTAATTAATAAGCCCTTAACTTCTACCTGGACTATTTACAATAGCCTCACAAACTGATCCTTTTGCCTCTTGTCTCTTCCTTTAAGTCTGTCTTAAGCATAGAGTAAGCCTGTAGTTATATACGGCCTCTCTGCTCAGTCTTCTGATGCACGTAGGGTGTATGTAAGTTTGGTTCTTCAGCCTGGCACTCAAGGCCACAGCTGCTGCAGTCAGTCCCTGAACTACCTTCCCAAGTAATTTTTCATAATTCACTTTCAATGTGCCTGTGACATGCTTTATTTTTTATTATTTACATTTTCCAATGTTCTGTACACATATACTGTTGTTAAATTTAAAAGGTTATTTTTAATGGTGGAAAGGGTCATCTAGCCCATCTGACAACTTAGGGATCCTAATCTAAAGTGATCCTGTTAAAACAGTATGCAGTTTTCTCAGAAAACTAAAATTGGACTTGCCTTTTGACCCAGCAATTCCACTGCTAGGATTGTATCCTAAGAACCCTAAAACACCAATCCCAAAGAACCTATGCACCCCAATGTTCATAGCAGCACAATTTACAATAGCCAAGAGTTGAAAGCAACCTAGGTGCCCGTCAGTAAATGAATGGATCAAAAAACTATGGTACATATACACAATGGAATTTTATGCTGCAGAAAGAAAGAAGGAGCTCCTACCTTTTGCAACAACATGGATGGAACTGGAAAGCATTATGCTGAGTGAAATAAGCCAGGTGTTAAAGGACAAATACCATATGATCTCACCTCTAACAGGAAGCTAAACAACAAAACAAACAAGCAAGCAAAATATAACCAAAGACACTGAAATAGAGAACAGGCTGACAGTGACCAGAGGGGAGAGGGGAGAGAATTTCAGGGGAAATAAGGGAGGGATTTAGAGGAACCTATATAAAGGATACATGGACAACAACTGAGAAGGGTGGAAATGGGAGGGAGGGGGGAGGATGGGGGGTGGGATGGGATGGGAGTAATAGACTGAAAACTGTACTTGAAAAATAATTAAATAAAAAAATTGAAAAAAAAATAAAGTGATCCTGTTGTTATTTAAAATACTGTGTGTGTGTGTGTGTGTGTGTGTGTTAAAAACTGTGGGTACTTATATACTAATAAATGTTAAGGATTATTTTTAAATTTCTAGACTTACTCTATGTAATCTTTTATTCTTGCTGCATCCTTTGTCTGGAATCTCACACAGATTCATTATCGCTATTCAAATTCTACTTGGCCTTCAACACCCAGACGGAACACAATGCCTGCCGCTGAGCCATACAGCAAAGAGGTTAAGAACATGTGCTTTATACATTGACACAGGCTAAGTTTGAGGTCTGGTTCTGCTGGTAACTGAGATTTTAAGCAAATAACCCAGCCTCATTAAGTCTTTTGCCTCATTTGTAAAATCAGGATGGTACCAAGCTCACTGAGGGATTTTGGAATTCAGTGAAAACTTGCATGTAAAGTGCTTAGCACAAGGTCAGGCACAGTAAGAATATACATTCTTATTGAATGGATATTAGTCCATTATTAGATGCCATTGTTACCGTTTTATTTCTGTACTCCTTTAGTGCACATCTCTGTATCTCTTAATGGTATGAGCTCTAGAGTCAGAATTCTTGCATTTAAATCCTGGCTGCACCACTCATTTTGTAAACTTAATCAAATAACCTAGCCAACATGTGCTTCAGTTTCCACATCTGTGGATATAATAGTACTTGCTACATAGGGCTTATTTCAGGATTAAATGGGATGATACAGGTAAAGCGCCTAGACTGGGTCTGGCCCATTGTAAATGTTCCATTACGTTATTACCATTCTTCCAACACTTACTACTTCTCACTGGTTTTATACTCATTGGTGTGCTTGTAAGCTCTCATGTCTGAGGGTTAGCCCCTTGAAGACAAGGATTATAAAATATTCATTCTTGTGCCCTGATCAGTGTTTTGAATTTAGTTGTAATGACATAGTTATATTTTACTTGATTAAGGACTTTCACAGACATCACTGTATTTGAGCCTCACAGAAATCCTGTGAGGTAGGCAGGCAGAATGCTGCTAAGTGTGTGCATAAGTAAGAAAGGTAGGTAGGTGTGGTGCTTACCCTGCTTTAGGTATTGAGTCCTTCCTTCACATTGTTTATTCTATATAGCTTTCATAGCTACCCTGAAAATATTGTTTATTACTACAGTTTATTAATTTATCAGCTCTAGTAGTTTGTTGGTGGAATCTTTGGGGTTCTTTGTGTATGGTATCATGTCATCTATAAAGACTGGTTTACTTCTTCCTTTCCAATTTGGATGCCTTTTATTTCTTCTTGTCTGATTGCTGTGGCTAGGACATCCAGTACTATGTTAAATAAGAGAGGTGAAAGCAGACATCCCTGTCTTGTTCCCAGTCTTAAAAGACACAGCTTGTGGTTTTCACCCATTGAGTATGATGCTGGCAGTGCGTTTGTCGTATATGGTCTTCATTAAGTTTAGGTATGTTCCCACTAGTCCCACTTTGCTGAGAGTTTTTATCGTAAATCAGTGCTGGATTTTATCAAATGCTTTTTCTGCATCGATTGATATGATCATGAGGTTTTTCTCATTCATTTTGTTTATGTGATGAATCACATTTATTGACTTGGCGAATGTTGTATCAACCTTGCATTCCTGGAATAAATCCCAGTTAATCATGGTGTATGTTCTTTTTGATGCATTGCTATGTTCGGTTTGCTAATATTTTATTGTGAATTTTATCATCCATATTCATCAGGGTTATTACTACATTTTAAATAAAAGGAATCTGAGGCTCATAAAGGGTTAAGTAACATGAAAAAAATTCAACCAGCAAATAAGCTTCAGAGCCTGGACATGTTACCACAATCCTTGTTTTCTCATTATTGAATTGTTATGGTCAGATGCCATATTTGGTAGTATCTAAACCACACTCCAACCCTGCTCCTGTCTCAACTTTGGAATCTGGCTACCTTGTCTGCTGAAGTCGCTGTTGAAGTCAAATGCTGTAGTAATGCCAGGAAAGAGAAACCTTATGACAAGGACTGACCATCAGAAAAGCTGACCTTAGATTTTTTAGGATCCCTGTGTTTTAGAGACTGCTAAGAAATAGTAGATGAACCTACTCAGTCTGATGCCAGTGATTTCAAGGACTTCCTGGACGTTTTTATATGCCACTCACTCAGTTTGCAATAGACTCTGGTGAGAGTGTTCTGAAACTTATATTATAACCTGTATTATGTTGGAAAGGGCTCTAGGTTGTTTGAAATCAGGCATCTAGGAGTTCTTATACCAGTAATCCTGTTTGAGTGAGATTTTGTGTGTCTTTGAAGTTAAACAGACCTGATTTGAGAAAGTTACCTAACCTCTCTTGAGTGTTTTTTCTTGTGTGTACAATGGGGAGAAAAATACCCATGTGGCAGAGTTTTGAACATTAAATGGAATGAAGTATGTAAAGCATCTTGCCTAGTACATTATAGGTATTCAATAAAATAAACAGTAATAATAGCAAATGTGTGTTATTCCCACCCACAGGAAGAAGTCCAACTGTTTAGTCTGGTACAAGACCTTTCCCAACCTGGCCTTCCTCAGTGTCCCTCAGTTTCCTCTCCTGCCACTCATTGTCATGTGCCTTAAACTCTAGCTACACACAGTTACTTGTTTCAGAACAGCCTGTGCTTTTATGCTACCATATATTTGCATATGCGACTGCTTTTACCTGGAATGCATTTTTCACTCGCCCCCCTTTCTTTGCCCTTTTCAAACCTATTCCTTCAAAACTGAGCTATAATGCCACTTCTGGCTGAAGTTTTCATCAGGCCCTTTCCCACCCCGCATGGATTTATTATCACTCCTGCCTGTGAGTTCCCATCAGTACCCTTGCTTGAGCTTTTCTCATGACACTGTAGATAACCTCCCGGTCTGTCGGCCCCACAATTTCCAGAGGACAATTGACCCTGTGTTAGTGTTTCTCTAGAATTATGAGGCAACGGTGTTGCATTACTGTATCTCTCTTAGGGCTTCTTCTCCAGCTTGAATTCTAGAAGTGAAAATATGATGGCACATCTTCGTTACAAACCTCTGTGAGGTATAGGCAGTCCACGTGGCTAATCTCGTTGCTCAGATTTGGACATCACCATGTATGCAGTTTCTTTAATCCTCCTCTAGCTATCAAAGTGGATTTAGCAGTTGGCATCCTCTTTTTTCTGTCTGGGACAATTGGAGCTTTGTAGAATTTGGCTTGGCGGAGCAATGACCTTGCCTTCTCAATTTAGGATGATCCTGGGGTATGGGACAGGATGTCATTGAGGACCTAGCATAGCCCCAGTGTGGCCAGTGACACAGTACCATGGGTCCTGCTTATGTTTATTCAGGAGACTGGGGATTACATTCAGCCTCTGATTTAATTTTCTGTGACACATTGACTCTCTTTTAGCCTACAGAACACTACAGAATTAGTGTCCTAATTCTCTTCACCCTACCTCTTTCCTACCTTGTAATCTTAAAAATCACTATCTTTTAAGACAGTGCTATTTTTGGCTAGTAGCCTTGCATCAAAAGTCACCATAGCACAGTGGAAAAGACTGCTCAGAACCATCTATGTAAACAAGCCAAAATTACCACTACAAAGAAACTGAGAGCAGTGGTGCTAGTTCGGATCAGTGGTAGGTGATCTGTTTCTGGGACTTGTTGGTATTTCTCTGCCAGGTGGGAGAGGGATTTTAATTAACAGGAACAGAGTTGCATAACTTGTTTAATAACCAGTCTGAAGAGCAGTGATTATAACAATAATAGCCATCGTTTTCTGAGGCCCTCCTCAGTCTCTAGCCCAATGCTAGGTACTAGAGCCACAGAAATAAATTCAATAAGGTTCTTGTCCTGGAGGAGTTTGCAGCTTGGTGGGAGACAGACATTCATCAAACTGGTCATCCTGCAGTAAGATGATTTTAATAATACCAAGAAGTACAGGGTATTGAGTAGCACCGAGAAGAGATAGGCCGTTTTTTTTAAAAGAAACCATGTTTGACTCTTCTCTGCATAGTTTGGGCTTTATTCACTCTCTTCATAATCCATTGCTTGAATGGTTTTCCACCCCACCCAGGCCAAGTTAGATCCCTTCGTTGTTACACATGCATCCTGTATCACACTTAACCACAATTAGGATTAATTTTTTTTACATAATTGCTTAGTGTTTTCCCTTCTACTAGTAGCAGTCTATAAGGGCAGAGGCATGCCAGTCTTGCGTGCTCTGCATCCCCATCATGAGGGTTGTGGGTACCCAACAATAAATACTTGTTGAACAAATGATTGAATTCTCATACTTCCCGGAGTCTTCAGCTTGTTTCAACATTGTACATGTTTAGTGTGTCAGAGGTTTAGCAAAGAATAAGCCTACAGTCTTGTGAGAAAAACGTCCCATGCCAGGTTGATTGTCATCACAATGCCATCATCAGGTTCCTACACCTGTGTCCTTTACAAGGTGCTTGCTCCCTTAGGTTCTCAGCTGTAGTGCAGAGTAGACAACTCTTACACTAACTAGGCTTTTTTTTCTCTTGCATTTTCCACTGTGTGGGTTTTTTACTAATGATGCCACTATTCCCTGAGAGGGAAAAAAGCAACAAAACAAGAAACATGTGTCTACAGTGGCTGGTATAGTATTTTGATATGTAATCTCTCACCCAATAGCTCCTCACTCAAACTCAATATGTGATTGTTTTTCTTTGAAACTGCCAACTTTGCAGAGGCACTGGAGTAGGCTGGGTTCTTATCCGCGTTCTGTCAGCGTGTATTGTGTGTATCAGATGTGAGGCCCTTTACATTCTTTCCGTTTGGCTGTTGAGGGGTCAGAGTTTGGAACTGACTGGGCAGGATTTGTGCCTGCCTTGGGGAGATAGATGCTGGTGAGACTCTTGATGGAAGTGTATCTGTGTAGTTCACCATTTTGTCCCTAGCACCTAGACAGGTGCCAGTTGCATAATAGTCAGTGCTCAATAAGTATTTAAATAATGCATTTGTGGCCTACATAGGACTCAGGTTTTATTTCCTTGATGTGTGTCCAGTGTTTTCAGACAGATACCATTATCCCCTCTTCTCATCAGAACACTTCCCTTATTTACCCATAGTAATTGGCCCTATGCTTCCTTAACAATCAGCAGAAAATATACTGTAATTTCTTCTGGTCACCTTTTTAGGGTTACTGAGTTCTTGGTTAGTTAGATGGGAGCATTGCTTATGGAATTGGGACTGAAGTAGTTCAAAATATTGGTTAGCTGCAGAGGGGTGTTTGCTCTCACTTCTATTCAGTCTGTCTGTAAGTTTTGAGGCTCAGAAAATCCTAGAGCATCACAGCTGAATGATATCCTTACATGGATATCTCCTAAAACTGTCTCATTATGCAGATGAGAAACATGAGACCCATACATGTGCCTAGGGTTATTCAGCAAGTTCGTGATAGTCTGGACTAGAACCCCATCCCAATCACATGTAAATTTTTTAAAACATGTTAAATAACTCTGAAAGGAAGAGTTCACAGAAGAGTAAAATTTATTTTTTTTAAATGGACCTATGTTGAAGCAGTGATTCCAGATCATGCATGACACTTCTGTTATAAGTCTGATAGGGGTTGCACTTTGCAAATTTGGGAAGATTTCACAAGTCTTCAGAATTCCAAACCCTTGTCCTACGTCCAGTAAAAAAGCAGTAGCTGCTGGAATTGAATAGGTTATGGTTTTTCATCTTTACGGGAGTAACTACCAGAGAGTTGTCATGGTCTTTGGGGAAGGATTCTTGGCCCCGTTTTCTCTACAATGTGTGCATCTGACAGCTGGCCCATCGTTCTATTTTTAGACATAGTCTATGGGATTACAGAGTGGCTTCATTTCTTTTAAAGCTACACTGCAGAAATGTAAGCTGTGTAGAAATGGTTTTGCTTTGTAGCAATTTGGAGATTATTACTTAGATTTATTTTTTTATTTAATCAACTGATAACAAATTCCTTTATCCAGAGATTTCATCTTAAAGCCAACTTCCAGTTGTATATTCTAACTAATTTGGAATGCAGAAATACTGAAAGTGGAGATTATTTTTACCACTTTGTATCACATCACTAATCTTCATTTCCTTCTCTCTGGGTCACATGAGGAACAAGAGACATTCCTTGTAGGATAATTCATAACAAGCATTCAGTAAGTACCCCCTGCCTTTTATTGAACATACCTACCCAGGAACTGAGCAAGCCCAGGAACTGAGCTTGCCTGGCATGTTCAATTACCTTGTGTTAAAATAACCATAAGAGGTAAGGGATGGTATCTCTATTTTATATAAGAGAACTGAGGCTCTGAGCTGGGGTGTGCAACCTGCTGGCATCTATGGGCTACACTGGAAGAAGAGTTGTCTTGGGCCACACATTAAATACATTGCAACACATAATCACAAAAAAAATCTCATCGTGTTTTAAGTTAAATTTACGATTTTGTGTTGGGCCTCATTCATAGCCATCCTGGGCCGCATGCAGCCCTAGGGCCACAGACTGGACACCCCTGCAAGCAATTGAGTAACTTGCCCAAGAAATAGTAAAGCAAGAATTGGAATCCAAGTCTCTCTGATCTCAGAATCCATGCTTTTTTCCCTCCAAAGTAGGTAGCCTCTACTAGTTTTAAGAAGACGATAATTGGTAGAACTGGAATGGCTCAGTTCAGAAAGGTGCAATAATTCAAAATACAGAGATGCCAAAATACAATGGGAGGGGGTTGTATAGTTATTATACTATAAAATAGAATTCAGATAGCTGTGTGTTCATAAACATTTGCTTTGACTTAGAACTGTCATCATGCAGGTTGGGTTACTTTCTTGATTATATGGATGAAAAAATTAGAAAATATAATTTACTACTTTAGCATCTCAGATGTTCATTTGGAAAAGGCTCTTGCTTTTAGTTCACAAATTGTTTACAATTTAACAAATGATTTATGAGATAAAGTTCCCTCAAAATTTGAAGGAAAATCTGTATCACTGCAAGTTAATCTTTTGTATGCCAGTGACCACTTTATCTAGAAAACCATGCCAATTATTTAGAACTTGGCAGATATGACTTTATTCTCTAGACTGGAATGTCTAAGAAGCGGTAACTACAGAAGTGTTTATCCAACACTGTACACAGAATGATATGTTGAGACAACAGGAAGAAACCATTCTTTCTCCCAGGAAATGGAGGAAGTTCGAGGCAGGACACCTCAAGAAAGTGAGAGGCCCTAGTAGACAAGGCCTTGATAGTTTGGGGAAAGAAAAAACACTCAAAACTTGGACTTGGCTCTCAGCTCTCTGCACTTGGGATAAAGTGCGATGATGATATCTTCTTACAGGGTTATTTTGAAGTCATGGTTGTAAGTGGATTTTTTAAATGATCAAGGCGAAGGAGTGTGTTTTGAAACTACTTGGATTGCAACATTTTACCAGTGGTGTAATTGTAACAGTAATTACATTTAAGTAACCTGCTGCCATACTTTGTTGTAGAAAAATACCTTCTCATGCAGCTGGTTTCTTCTTGGCCTATTTTAATATAGTTTAAATTGAATTCATTTAACTAATTTGGCATAACAGTAAAAATTCTTGTTTCATTACTCATCGTTCTGCAGGTTCCAATTCTTGGTCGGTGGGCCCTGAAAACAGAACAAAATGCAAAAATAGTTTTCTCCTCTAAGTGTATATACATTTGTGGCAGGAATGATGGGAATTCAGGATGGACCCTGAAAGCCATCTAAGATGGGAAAGGGAGGCGCTACAGGAGACAGAGACCTTTTTGTCTCCTGGCTTGTCTTGACTTGTCACTTGCTGTGGTAAGTGCAGAGAGAATGTGCTGGCTTGTTAAGATTAAAAACACCCCCCCCCCAACACACACACACACTGTCTTCCCCCATGTTCATTGGAACCACTGCATTTTGTGTTGCATTCCTTAAAAAACAAAACAAAGTTTTGTTTATTTATTTATTTATTTTTACAGAGGGGAAGGGAGGGAGAAAGAGAGCGAGAAACATCAGTGTGTGGTTACCTCTTATGTGCCCCCTACTGGGGACCTGGCCTGCAACCCTTTGGTTCACAGGCTAGCGCTCAATCCACTGAGCCACACCAGCCAGAGCACAAAACAAAGTTATAAAAGAAAACCTTACTGTTGTTTGTGAAGATGTGCTCTTTACACCCAACCTTTGGCTATAATGGAACTGTTCACCGTGACATCCTGCTGAAAACCCCTTAGCCTGTGCATTTTCAAAGCCTGCTGCAGCCCAGTGCTTTGTATCTTCTACCTTTTGAGCTTTTTTGCCATCCCATATCTAGGAGTGAGTGGAAGAGAGGGAAAGAGATACATCGTAGTTCATCACCCCACTTTAAGCAAAAATAAGAGTGGGGACATACTAGTTTATCCTATAGCTTACATGGATCAGTAGAGTCAGTCTGGTCTCAGCTCTACCACACTCCAGTTGTGTGACCTCTGTCGAAACTCTCATCCCTCAGAGCTCAATTTTGTCACCTACAGAAATGGGAGACGCTGTTTTTGTCTCACAGGCAGGACGTGTTGAAAAATATATAATATGTGAAACACTATAGTGCTTAGCACATGGGAAGTGCTCAATAATGTTGTATTCTTTTCTTCCAAAAACATTTTCTAAATAGAGCAACATTGATTCTCGCACTTATCTGAGAAACATGTATAAATCACTGTGTTAATCACTCCTACAAGGATAGCTTCTCAATCCTTTGTCCTTAAGCTCCATTTTATTATTGAGAAAAGCCTTTTAAGTTCCAGGAAGCTAGCTTAAATGTGACTTTGGGAACATATATAATTTATAAATCAGGATCTGCCATGCAAAAAGAGCTCTGGAGATAAACCTCTGGATTTAATTTATCCATGACATTTTGTCCCTTATTATTAGTGCATAGGATAATCATTGTGCATTCTAAACAAAACTAGACCCTAGATGTATTAATGTATTAACCAGAATTATCCAGAGAAACAGAACTAGTATGGTGTGTGTGTGTGTGTGTGGATAAAAAAATTTTTATGAGGAAATGGCTCACATAACTACGGAAGCTGTCAGGTCCAAAATCATCAGGGTGAGCTAGCAGGCCGCAGACCAGAAGAGCTGATATTTCAAATCAGGTCCAATGGCAGTTTTCAGGAAAATTCTCTCTTGCTTAGGGGAGGCTGGTCTTTATGTTCTAATCAGGCCTTCCACTGGTTAGTTGAGACCCATCCACATTATGAGGGCAATCTGCTTCACTCGCAGTCTACCAATTCAGGTGTTAACTCATCCAAAAGCATTTTCACAGAAACACACAGAATTATGTTTGACCAAATATCTGGGCACCAAATGGCCAACCAAATTGGCACATAAAATTAACCATCACACTTTTTTTTTAAGATTTTATTTATTTATCTTAGAGGGGAAGGGAAGGAGAGAGAGAGAGAGAAAAATATCAATGTATGGTTGCCTCTCATGCGTCCCCTGCTGGGAACCGGGAACTGGCTTGCAACCCAGGCATGTGCCCTGGCTGGGAATTGAACCGCGATCATGTGGTTTGCAGGCCCGCGCTCAACCCACTGAGCTACACCAGCCAGGGCGACCATCACACTAAGTTTAATGAAGAACACAAGACTTAGAAATTCTTGTTAATATTGATCTCCATTTTTGTGCCTCTTAATAATAACATCACTGACCACAGCTCTTTCAAAGTATTTTCATGTATATTATCTCCGTTGATCATGGCAGCTCCCGTGAGGCTGCTGGAGTGGAGGTAAAAGCGAGTTCGTGTAAGAGAGTGCTAAGGCTGAGACACAGATGAGGAGACTTGTGCGAGGTCTCGTGGCCAGTGAGTGGCAGAGCTCTCGCACGATTTACTGAGACTCTGTGACTTCAAGCCCAGGTTTCTCCCACTTGGCCATTGTCTCTGTGTCAGCTGGAGGATTCTGGAAGTGATTTTGAGAGGCTTGCAGCTTTTCTTACAAATAGTACCCTACTTTGTCTTGGAACCATTTCATGATAGGAAGTTAACAAAATATATTTGGTGGCAGAACCTAAACATCTTTTTTTCAGATAACTCTAAGGACAACCTGAGGCAGGGAAGGAAGGGAGGGAGGGACGGTGGGAAGGGAAAGAAAAGGATGAGTGGGAGGAAAGGGGAGGGAAGGAAGATGTTAACAGCAAAAAGTAATGTCAAAAAATAATTAGAGCAGGACAAATGGATTGTGCTGCCATGTTCAAGGCTGTTATTTCTGTAGGCAGTGAGTGGGAAGGACACTAATGCAATGTGACGGATCTGGAGCAAAACCTAGGGCGCTGCGCAAAATGCAGAGACTCAACCAATGGCAGTGCTCCGATAGCAAGTTTTGACTGAGCAATATTTGATATCTCAAAGAGTTGTTTCATGTTGTTTGGAGAAGCTCTGGTGTCAGGGGACCTGCCTTTTTATTTCAGCTTTTGGGAGCCTGCTTCATGGTACCCTGTAGGTAGTCAGTGTGTCCTAGGGTAGCTCCCATCCCAGCAGTCTGTCCTTCCATATCCCCGGGCTAGGCAGGGGGCATGATGGCAACAGGGATTTGGAAGAGAAGATATCTAATATAAAATAATGGGGGTCTTACTATTCAGAGAGAAAATGGAATAAAAAAGGAAGTCTTATCAGTGTTCAACTTGGTATTAGAAAATTGACCAAGAAAAAGGCAGAAGGTAATGCTTTCATTTGTCTGAGGACAGGATCTTTGATTTGCCAGCCTGGCTGTCCTGTGACTGTGATCCCACTGCCACCGCCATGTACAAGGAGACTGTCACAACCCTCAAGAAAAATACAGCATCTGTCATTTATCTGAAAAAAAGTCCTCACAAGTGGATTGACTGTCCTCCCTATAAATCACCATACCTTTGAATCATCTTACTAATTGCTACCAACACTAAGGCATGGCAGTTAAGAGCTCGTGCTTTAATACTCAGTCAGTTTAGGTTCATGTTCTAGTTCTGCCCTTTATGAACTGTGTGACCTTGGGCAACTTACCTAACCTCTCTGAGCCTCAGTTTATCACTGAAATAATGATAAGCTTACTTCTAGACTAGTTGGGAGATTCTGGTAAGATGATACACATAAAACATTTAGCACTGGTGCCAGGCACAGAGTGAGGACTTGGTAAGGGTGGAAGAAAAAGCGTGGGGTGTGAGCCTTAAGTTGTTTACCAAACAGGCCTCAGTGGGGAGTTAGAACTGTATTCTTCAGTACTTGAGTTCAAGCAGAAATAAATGGTTTATCGCTCAAGGCCTTATAGTACAGCTGAGATAGGGCTAGATTTATTAAACCAGATTTTCTTTACTTAATACTGAGGAATGGGAAAGGGAAATTTAGACAAACATTATGATTCTAAGAAGTTGGACTCCCAAGGTATAGACTATTGCTCTTGGTTATGTGAAGGGAATCAACTTTCCTTACTCGCTCTTAGCTTGTCAGAACTGCTGCCCACCCCACCTCGAGAACTTCTGATAATTCAGAGCTTACCAAAGATAAAGTTTTATACCGTTATCATATCCTTACCTTTCTTCAACTCACTTCATTTTGACAGTTCTTTTTTTTTAAGTTTATTTACTTTTACAGAGAGAGGAAGGGAAAAGAGGGAGATGCATCAATCAGTTGCCTCTCTCATGCCCCTAACTGGGGACCTGGCCCACAACCCCACAACCCAGGCATGTGCCCTGACTAGGAATCTAACCAGTGACCTTTTGGTTCCCAGGCTGGTGTTCTATCCACTGAACCATACCAGCCAGGTCAATCTTGAGAATTCTTTTTCCTTTCTTGTCATACCACCATCTCTACAGAGGGCTGACTAGTGAAAGGAACTAAGAGACCTCTCCCACCTCCAACAGAGACAGACGTTTAATTGGCACACTACCAATATTTCTGGACCTTTGGAAGTACCCTGCCTGGTGCTGGGTTCATAGCTCCCTTACTGTGATTTTTATTACACTGTGAGTCTTCTGTGGTACCTTAGCACCCATGGGTTTATAAACTACTTCCAAGGTCTATTTCTCTATGCATAAATTCATGTGAAAATGAACCCGTTTGTACATTGTGCCTTGCTTGTTCAGGATCTACATCTCTATGAAGAGGCCCCAAGAGCCAAGGTTGAGCTTAGTTTCCTGCTCTTTTACTGGGTTTTTCCAGTACTTTTCTTGGTCTGACTAGGATTTCAAAGCCATTGGTTTGTGGCTTTTTCCTAATAGCCTCTAACTTCTCTAGGTACCTAAATCCTAAGTGTAATACAGGGTATGAAGACAAAAATAAATCGCAAATAGGTTATAGTAGTCCAGGATTTGTAATTTGCTGACCTTAGATCTTTTCTAGTTTATCAATTATTTGTAAGGCCTTTCTTTTCAGAAAATGTGATTTGGTAAAATTATCTCAATTGTCAAGATTTAGTTCAAAGTGTTTGAATTAACAAATCAAGAGCCCTGATCTTTTTAGCAGTGATCAAGAGAAAATGCCAAGGAAACTTTTGCTGTGGTTTTTGCTTGTCTGAACTAATTTCGCATTTTTAAAATGGGAGTAAGGGAGACTACTCACATTATCAGTCCAGTTCAGTGTGCTGGACACAGGAGTTCTTACACAGAACCAGTTCTTTCCTACTGTAGCAGTCCATACCTCGTCAGGAAGACATTCATTGGTCACACTAAGCTTTTGTTCATTTCTTAGTTGCTTTCCTGGTTCTGGGGAGGCCTGTGGAGACTGCAGATGCAGGCAGCCTTTTGTGCTTTTTTAGGAATATATTTGGCTAAAAATTAATGGTCTAGCCAAAGGAGAGAAAGAGAGAGGAGAGGAGAGAGAGAGGGGGGAGAGCAGGAGGGAGAGGAAATATTCTATATGGCTTAGGGTTTGAATTTTATCTCCTGTCATTCCTCTGCAGTTTTTCTATACAAATTGAAGTATGGGATGCAGTTAGAATAATGCTCAAATTAAGTTTTTGAAATTTCAATTACTTTTCATAGAAGTTAGGAGAGTACATTGACTCTCCACTGTGTGCTGAGCATTTTATGAGCTACTCAATGGAAATTTTTTTCGTTGCTTTTGGGAATTGCTGCATATCCATAATGACCTCACTTTTACCCCGAGTGTGTAAGGGGAGATAATATCTTTTATGTAAGCTTTCTTAAATGTACGTTTATTCAGAAAGTTTAAGAATTAAAAAACTCCTGTCCTTCAGTGTTCACCTGAAGTGTGATCACTGTTTGATTATCCCCAGCGTCTTGCAGTTATTTGCTTAGTTGTGTTTCGGGTCTGGGTTCTGGGTCCTTTATTTGCTAGCAGTGGCTACAATCTAGCTATGTAACTTTGAGCATGATTTTCCTTTTCTCTTTGGTCTACGGCCATACTACCCTGAACCTGCTCAATCTCGTCTGACCAGGCGGGAATCAAACCCTCAACCAATTTGGTGTACAGGGTGTTGTTCCAACTAACTGAGCCACCTGGCCAGGGCTCCAAGCAGTTTTTAATCCACTCTCTGTGTCTATAGATTTGCCTTTTCTGGACATTCCATATAAAGGGAATCAAACAATATGTGTTCTTTGTGTCCTGTTTCTTTAATTTAGCCTAATGGTTTTGAGGTTCATCTGTGCCGTAGTGCAGATGAGTATTTTTCTCTTTCTGAATAGTATTCCATTCTATGAATATACTATACATTTTGTCTGTCCATTCACCAACTCCTGGGTAAGATAGGTATTATTAGAAGTAATGCTGCTATGAACATTCACAAACTTTGTGTGGACATGTGTTTTCTTTTTTTGAATTTAGAAATATTTTTAATTATTAAAGTAATACCTGCTTGCCCTGAACATTTTTATATATGAATATATGAAACTTGGTAAATCAGTCACCACGTTAAATATACTTCCCACAGGTGGTGATGGTAGTGACTAGTAGTTACCATCACCATCTGTCATCATCCGAGTGTTCTGAGCATTGGCTGTATGTTAGCACTGTGTTGCCATATCTGTAGGGCAGCAGTTTAATCCAGTTATATCTGTATATACGAGGTCTGTCTGCAAAAAGTCCAGCCATTGTTAATATAAGAAGAATGGTTTGTGCAACATCAGTGTAACCTGGCAGCCAAGGAGGGTGGACTGGAAGGCACATAGATGAACAATGGTGACTTCACTGTACTAGTCAGGGGGTACAGTAGATGCTGTTGAGTGAACATGTGTACTGTGTGGCTGTCACATTCAAAATGACTGAACAATGAATCTCTGCATCAAATTTTGCATGTGAAGCTTGAACATTCTTCCATGGAAACTATTCGGATGATTCAGAAGGCAGCAGCTGTGGGCAACTGGTGATTGGCAGCTTCATCATGACAATGTACCCACTCATGCATCACATTTCATGTAGAGTTTTTTGGTGAAGCATCAAATCACCCAGGTAACTCAGCCCCCCTACCGTACAGCACAGATTTGGTGCCCTGCAACTTCTGGCTTTTCCCAAAACTAAAATCACCTTTGAAAGGGAAGAGATTTCAGACCATTGATAAGATTCAGGAAAATATGACAGGGCAGCTGATGACAATTGGGAGAACTGTGTAAGGTCCCAAGGTGCCTACTTTGAAGGGGACTGAGGCGTCTTTGTTCTATGTACAATATTTCTTTTATCTGTCTTCTTCAGTAAATGTCTCTACTTTTCGTATTACATGGTATTACATGGCTGAATACTTTCTGAATAGACTACACACGCACACACACACACACACAATGTATATATATGAAAGAATGAATGAAATATTCATTGGAGGTTGATGGTATTTTTTCCCATTGTATGAGAAAACTGAAATTAGAGGATTAAATGTAAAATTACACTTCTAGCAAGTGCCAGAGTCAAAGTTTAAACTTGGACAATATCATATATGTTCTACCAGGCGTTCCAAAATATCATTTTTTAAAAAAACAAAAAGTGTATACTTATTTTATTCTGTAACTTATTTCACGTATTTTGTCTTGGAGATTGTTCCATGGTAGGATTTATACACCTGTCTCATTATTTTTATGGTTACATTGAATGAATAAGCCAGGATTTAATTAATTCATCTTTTGGTGGGCATTTGGTTGCTTTCATTTGTTCTCTGCTATGAACAGGACTGCATCAGGTGTACTTGGATAATGCTTTGCTTAAGTGTGGCATTCCTTTCGCAGCATAAAATCTGAAGTGGGATTTCCAAGTGAGAGGTTTGTACCTTTGGATTTTAGTGCTTTTAAATCCCACCCACACACTCACACTGGAAGGTGGTAAATAATACCCCTCCCCCATTCTCTGTCACCCCTGCACTCCGGATATGAAACCCTATTTTTCCACCCTCATCAATGCTGCATTATCTCTGTAATGTGGGCTATGATATAAATGTTTCAGCAAGGGGTAGTGGCGAGTAGCTTACCAGTAGTTTCCTGACTTTTGACTGGTAAGGATTTGGCATTTATCTAGATTCTCAAGAGCTGCAGTATTGGAGTAGCCCAAACTGTAGTTCAGATTAATTTAGTATGACTCAACCTGGTCGATAATCTAAAACAAACACTGAGACCTTTCAGCTACAGGCGTTGCCATGTTCTTCAGCCTATACGCTCACTCTGTGGTCTGATTACCTTTTGCCTCATTTCTGCCTATAATATCCCTCCCTGCCTTACACCCAACTCAGTTGAAAGTGAAGTCAAGAAAAGGGGAATTGAGAACTTGGACATCTGTGATAGATAAGTGTGCTTGCCCTTTCTATTCTTTCTCTCAACAAAAACAGCCAAAGTGAGGCCAACAGCTTAATGCTGTGTTTTTTTAGCCTCCTCATGGGTGAGGCTTCAGTCATCTCTCTTACTAGTGGGATCCAAGTTGGCATGGTCTGTGTAACCAGGGTGGCAGCACTCTGTGCACCCGTTCAAGGGAAAGTAAAATTTTTAACATGGTGCCAGTAAAGGAATCAAGGACACAAGAGTGTTCGATGTTGCTAGTTGTTAGTTGTGGGTGATCCCTACTTGTCCTGCATGAGCCAAGGCCTACCACACCCTTCCAGATCTTGGGAGCCCTGATTAGCGCTGCCCTGTAGATTTGCCTTTGTCTTCTGACCATCCCTTTCCTCTCTACTCCTATCCTGAGGCCCTTAGTCTGGAGGATGCTGCCCTCTGCTGGTGGACTGTAGGACAGCTACAACTTGGGATAGGTCTGATCACTAGGGGGACTGACTGATATATGGAGCCAGAGTTGTAAAGTTCTCTAGTCTCCAGCTTTGTGAACCAGTCCTAAGAATTTTTGCTACAAAAATAATTCAGAAGGTATTATAAAATATGCAAGTACTGAGACTTTTGTTATAACATTATCTATGGTAGCAAAATAATAGGTCCAGCAGTCGGGTTTATACTTACAGCTGCTAAAATTGGCTATATAAAAGACAGCATGGAAGAATGAAAATATTTATCACAAAGCAAAAACCAGGCAGAATATACCAATTGCAGTCATGGGGGATATCTCTTATGGAGGATAATGGCTAATTGGGAATACTCAAAAATAGTTGTCAAAGCTGGGGTGATTTCCTTTGATATCTCATTATACTATTAGTAAAACAGTATGCCCACAAGTTTCTATAGTATAGTTTCCTCTGTCTTTTTTCCTGAAACAAATACTTGACATTTGAGTGGCCTGCTACAAACATTTCTATGATGTGTAGTCCTCCTCCAGACCTACTTTCCTAGGACAGTAAGGCGGTGCATTAGGAAGCAACACTAAAGCAGGCACCCCAGCTGTGGCAGGAATTTCCTAAACAACCGCTTCACCTGTGGTTTCTTCTATAGTAGAGGAGGACAGCTAGAAGGTAGACATTAATGGGATTTGACAAGGACCCTGCTTGCCTCCCTGTGTGGGTCCATACTTCAAATGATGCTCAGTGGGATAGGTTATCTGATATTTCTGAGAACTTTCTTGTAAAGAGCCTTTAGGAGGGAAAGGAGCCTTTCAAAAAAACCAAAACTTCTGCTTTCTGAAACTAAGCACCTTGCCACACAACATTTGGGTGGAAATAAAAAGTATTCATACGTCTTGATCCCTTTCATTTAACAAATAATGTTACTCAGTTTTCAATAGGGCCAGGACTAGAATGAGGCAAAGGAGATACCCAAAGTGTAAAATTTAAGACAATAGTCATGCTTAGGGTCATGTAAGTACAGGATCAGCCCAGTTTCTCAAATGGTCCTTGAGCACTTACTCTGTTAGGCCCCGTGCTCGAATCCGGGGAAAACATCATTCCTGGTGTGATGGGATAGATTGTTCATTGTCCTTTCTCAGACTGAGCCTGGACTTAGAGCCTAGGGACTCAGGGCTCTAGGAGTGGCTATCTGGTTGAGCAGGTTTTAATGGACTACTTGGCTTTCAGTGTGTGGGTTTAGCACAAGGAGGAGTAGCCCACTAATGAGTTAATCCTTGAAAGTGTGATTTGCCCTTCAGGTAGTCTGAGTGGTCCTGTGAAGTCAATGCATTGCTCTCAAAATCACTGCCAGGATGTGCTACCTACCTACCTCCAACCCCCTGCCCCAAGGATATACTTTGCTGCCTCTTTGTTCTATTTTTCATATAGGGATCCTAACACCAGGAGAAATGCCTACAATGTTGTGCTGGAGTTTCTGTCCAAATTATTTGGGGTAGGGGGGTAGTGAGGGACTGCTTGTGCAGATGATCAGGAATGGGTTGCCTGCCTGCTTACTACTTACTGCTTAACATCACCTTAGGCACATAGTAATGGTGAGAAGGGATGGCTGAATGATCGACAACTTGGGTAAAATTCAGGATGAGTCTTGCAAAGTGACCAAATATGGTCAAAACGTCTGGTTTCTTATTTCCTTGGTCATTTTTTTGCTCTTGACTTTTTCTATATTGATGAATACTTGAGTTTCTTCCAGCTTTTAAAAATTGTAACATGTTTTAGTGATCATCCTCATCGGGTATCTTTGTGAACATGTGTGAGAATTTCCATAAGATAGAGTAGTAAAAGTGGGGTCCTTGGGTCAAAGAGTGTGCGCAGTTTAAATGTCGGTAGATGCCGGTAAGCTCTATTCAAGCTGCGTATCAACCACCAACGTTGCATGAGCATATCCATTTTCTCAGACCTGTCCAGCACTGAAACATTCTCAGCATTCTCAATTTTTTTGTCAATTTGTTGGATGCTAAAGGATACATAGTAATTGCTTTAATTTGAGTTTTTATTAGTGACGTTTTCATTATTATTTATACTGTAATCATATTAGGGCATCTCTGCTCGGTCATACACTTCACTCATTGGGGAGTTTGCTTGTCTCTTACTGATTTATAGGATTTATTTATGTTTATAAATATTAGTACGTGTTGTTATGTTTAGGTATCTTTGCCTTTTGGAAGTTAGACACTTACATAAATGCAGGTATGATTATCTTTTTTTAGGTGATGTCTGTGTTTTACACTATGCATAGAATGACATTCCCTCCCCCAATAGTAAAAAGTACATTCTTCTATTTTTTTTATTTTAATACACAAAAAATTTAACTGGAAAAGTAAGTGATTACTTCTTTTATGGCTCATGAAATAGAAACTTTATGGCTAAGGAAAAAAAGATGAATGTTTAATTCAGAAAGACCAAAGCAGCGTGCCCTTTTGGTGGTGGTTACTCTAGATTATAAACTTGGAACCACAGCTGCTCTCTTGTCTTCACTGTCCCAATTGTTGTATTTTTCTTAAGTATCTTTTTAAAATACCTGTTATTTTTTACTAAAAATAATAACTGCTTGGCATTGCTGTTTATAAGGTGTTTCCACATACATTCTAATTTGTTTCTCAGAGTACTCCTGATTTAGGACAGTAGGTATAATAATTCTCATTTATAGGTGAAAAATTAAGATTATAGAAGTAATAAGTTAGAGGTTTTTTGACTTGTTATTTTAGCTATGACTCTTTTTAGTTCTCTAAATTCCATGAATGTTTGAATATTTACGTTCATAGAATTTAAAGAACAACAACATTCTTCTCTTGTTCATCTCTTTTAAAAAGATTTATGGTTCAGCATATGCTTATAAGGTTTTGTAACCATAAGGGAACCAACAGTGAAGGGAAAAAACCAGTAGTCGAATCAATGATTTGGAGCTGAAGGAAGAAATAAACATTCAACCAGAACAGAATGAAGAAACAAGAATTCAAAAAAAAAACGAGGAGAGCCCTTGCTGGTGTAACTTAGTGGACTGAGCATGGACTTCGAACCAAAGGGTCACCAATTCAGTTTCCAGTCAGGGCACATACCTGGGTTGTGGGCCAGCTCCCCAGTAGGGGTCATGGAAGAGGCAGGCACACACTGATGTTTCTCTCCCTCTCTTTCTCCTTCCCTTCCTCTTTCTCTAGAAATAAGTAAATAAAAATCTTTATTTAAAAAAAATAAGGAGAGGCTTAGGAACCTCTGGGATAACTTTAAACATTCCAATATCCAAATCTTCAGGGTACCAGAAGGAAAAGAGCAAGAGCAAGAAATTGAAAACTTATTTGAAAAAATAGTGGAGAACTTCCCCAATCTGGCAAAGGAAATAGACTTCTAGGAAATCTGGGAAGCCTAGAGAATCCCAAAGAAGTTGGACCCAAGGAAGCACACACCAAGGCACATCATACTTAACATTATCCAAGATTAAAGATAAGGAAAGAATCTTAAAAGCAGCAAGAGAAAAGGAGACAGTTAGCTATAAAGGAGTGCCCAAAAGAGTATCAACTGATTTTTCAAAAAAAACCTTGCAGGCAGGAAAGGTATGGAAAGAAGAATTTGAAGTCATGAAAAGCAAGGACCTACATCCAAGATACTCTGTCCAGCAAAGCTGTCATTTAGAATGGAAGGGCAACCTGGCTGGTGTGGCTCAGTGAATTGAGTGCTGGCCTAGGAATGAAAGAGTTGAAGGTTCAATTCCCAGTCTAGGGCACAAGCCTGGGTTGTAGGCCAGGTCCCTGGTAGGAGGCACAAGAAAGGCAACCACATATTGATGTTTCTGTCCCTTTCTTTCTCCCTTCCCTCTCTACAAATAAATAAATAAATAAATAATTTGTCTGCCCTTCCATTCTTTTTTTAACTGCTTCCCAGATAAGGTCAAGTTAAAGAAGTTCATCATCACCAAGCCCTTATTATATGAAATGTTAAAGGGACCTATCTAAGAAAAAGAAGAAGATCAAGACTATTAATAGTAAAATGACAACAAACTCAAAACTCTCACAACTAAACCTAAAAACAACAAAAACAAACTAAGCAAATAACTAGAATAGGAACAGAACCACAGAAATGGAGATCACATGGAGGGCTATCAGCGGGGAAGGGGGAGAAGGGAGAATGGGGAGAAAGATACAGGGAATAAGAAGTATAAATGATAAGTACAAAACAGGCAGGGGGAGGGTAAGAATAGTATAGGAAATAGAGAAGCCAAAGAACTTACATGTATGACCCATGGACTTGAACTAAGGTGGGGGGATGCTAGTGGGAGGAAGAGTGCAGGGCAGAGGAAAATAAAGGGGAGAAAAAAATGGGACAACTATAATAGCATAATCAATAAAATATACAAAAAATTAAAATTAAAATAAATGCCAAAGTTTAAATACAAAGATTCTTGAAAGCAGCAAGAAAAAAAGCAGTTGGTCACCTTCAAGGGAGCTCCCTTAAGACTGTCACCCGATTTCTCAAAAGAAACTTTACAGGCTAAAGGGGTTGGCAAGAAATATTCAAAGTGATGAAAAGCAGGGACCTACAGCCAAGATTACTCTACTCAGCAAAGCTGTCATTTAGAATCAAAGGACAAATAAAGAGCTTCCCAGACAAGAATAAGCTAGAAGAGTTCACCACCAAACCAGTATTACATAAAATGTTAAGGGGTCTTCTTTAAGATAAAAAATATGGTCAATAAAATGTCAATAAATACATATCTATCAACAATTGAATATAAAAGACAAAATAAGCAAGCAGAACAGAAATAATCATATGTACATAGAGCACTTGGTGGTTGCCAGATTGTAGAGGGGGTTGGGAGAGTGGATGGAAAAGGTGAAGGGATTAGGAAGTAAAATAGGTCATTACAAAATAGTCATGGGATGTAAAGTACAGCACAGGTGAGTAAAGTAGCCGAAGAACATGTATGCATGATGCATGGACATGGACAACAGTCTGGGGATTGCTTGAGGGGATAGGGAGGTCTGAGGAGAGGGAGACAAAGGGGGGAAAATTGGGATAACTGTAATCACATAAACAATAAAATATAATTAAAAACAAGTAAATAAACTCAGACCAAAAGAGAAGGGGTTCAGAAAGAGCATGGCAAATTAGATCAATTAATTATTCAACATCTATCAATGAAATACTTTGCTGTTGCTACAGATAAGCATTACAAATAATAATTATTAAATCAATACATATTTAATATATGTTATGTTAAATACTATACTGTTTTTAAATATTTGAATAATATTGAATAACACTGGTAAATATAATATGTTGAGTGAAAGAAAAACTATGTATAATGTATAAACTGTAAAAAAAATAAAAATGAAAAGTATATACACATGAAGAAAAAAAAGATGGCAGGAAGTGGACCAAAATGTAACTGATATTACTTGCAAGTCTATTAAGGTAGTGGAATGAAAGTGTTTTTCTTTTACTTTTTTGTTTTCTGGATTTTTCTGCTACTGCACATATATTACTTTATAATAAGAAAAGAAATATTGTTCTAAATAGTATCAACTATAAGTTTATTGAGAATTTACTGTATATGCCAGGCATGTGGTGTGTATTTTTCATAAGATTCTCTCTTTTAATTCTCACAGAGATTCTTTGGGGTAGGTACTCTTAACTCATTTAAAATTAATTTATTAATTTATTAATTTATTTATTTCTGATTTTAGAGGGGGGGAAAGCATCGGTTTTATTGTTCCACTTATTTATGCATTTATTAGTTGCTTCTTGTATATGCTCTGGCCAGTGATTGAACCCACAACCTGGAAGTATCAGGATCCCACTTTAGCTAACTGAGCGACCCAGTGAGAGCCTGTTAACTCACTTTGTAGATGAGGAAATTACGACCGAGGTTATAGAGTTTGCCTAAAGTCACATAGCTAGTAAAAGCAGGGTACAAAATTTGAATCTAGGTTTAACCCCAGAACTTGTTTGCTTACCTTCTTTATTTTCCTGTAAAAGAAAAAGAAATAGTCCTGCGCGTGATGAATGAGTGGGGTTGAGTTCCAGCTCTAAGATGTCCTGGAACAGTACAGAAGGGTTTTTGTCCCTGGGATACATACAAGCTCTGAAGTATGTATCCCAGCCTCTGATATCTCTGTTCCCTTTACTCAGCATGTTTAAAGGTCAGGCTTGTAAAAATCTGAGTTCCAAAGCCCAGAATTGGGTCATATTTCAGGATTCACCAGAGGGGCAAAGCAGATGGGTGAATGCACACAGAGAGGCAGCAGGTAGAAGGAAAGTAGAGGGAAGCAATTTCCCCTTTCATCACCCTGCCAAGCAATAGGGGGTTGACCCTATTGGTCAGAGCAGGGCCAAGGCCTTCAGGGCTACACAGGCTGCCAGTGGGAAAGTGAGGGTGCGAACATAATGGTCCTGGAGTTTGTTCGCTTCTGTCGCCAACATGCGAGCACAGCACTATGTCGAGCTGTTAAAGGTAATTTTAGTTACTTTGATCTGTATACTTATTTAATCAATAACCCTGTGGAGTAACTCTTCCCATTTAACATGTATAGAGGCTGGGAGTTCAGGGAATTGGTGAAATTATCCAAATGTACGAAATCTAGTGTAAGTTGTATAGCTGGTATTTGATTCCAAATGTGTCTAATTCTAAAGCATGTAATCTCAGGCTACTTATTTTAGTTAGCTTCTTCTGTAGAATGATGGGTTCTTTGGAAGCCTAGGCCTTTAAAAAGAAAACCTAATCAAGCATGAATCAAGTACCATCTTGTCCTAGGTTCTCTGGGAAGTACCAGGAATACAGAGATGAATCATATCTTGTCCCTGTTCTAGAAGTGTTCACAGACCTGTGGCCGGCAGTCATACAAAGGGAGGAAACTGGAGAAATCGATAGGATTGGAACCTTTAGGGCAGGGAAGAATTGGAGGTTTTTTGGAAATTAAATAACTCATGAAAACTGTCCAGGCAGAAGGAACAGTATGTGCAAAAGCACACTTGGGTAACCGCAAGGAGCGCTGTGTGTTGAGAGAGAGGGAGAGTTTAGCCAGTGGCTCAGTCAGGAAGGCCCGTGTAATCTTCAGAAGGTGCTTTATTCCTCCCTGACAGATTTAAAGTGTCATGGTTTTATTTGAGTTTTAGAAAGTAGCCAGGTAGAGAATGGATTGGGGGGAAGATGGCAGAGGGAGAATAGACATGTGGAACAAAGTAGGAGCTGACAAGGTAGACCTACACGATTGTTAATCAAAAGATCGCCAGCGACGTGTGATTCCTCATTGATACAGGAGCTCAGCAAATAGCAGATACTGCTCAAAAATCTTTTACTGCCAGTTCTGGGCCTTCATTATTGAAAGATTCATTGTCAGGTAGCCTCACAAATATATATATTTTATATATATTCAGAAAAAATATATATAAAATAAAGGGCCTGGCACATTAAGGACTTTGGAGTGAAGTTTTGGGTGTAAAAACTTCTTCCGAAGTAAGACGAAAGAGTTAGAAAATGTGAAAATGAAGTAGAATATGAATGTGCCATTAAGTTTAATGAAATAACTGCACCACAGCCCGCCCACCCACACAACACACACACACACTGAGAACCTTCTAATTACTTGAGCATATTATGAATGCCTACCATAACCTAAATCTAAGGCTAGACCCTGGGAATACGAATACCAAGGTTTGACTCTTTGGGTACATTCAGAATAATAAGATGGAACTGTAAAATAAAAAATACTAGGTGATATGTATTATCATGATATATTTTAGGGATCGAGGCAGAATAGAAGGAAGATGAGATTTGACTCTGTCTGATTTGAGGGCTGGGAAGATGGGATCAGAATACCTTGCAGTGGCTGTAATACTTAAATTGAGTCCAGAAAGATGAGTGAGTGGTAGTGGAAGCTATGAGGAAGCAGTGAGAAGAGTTATCCAGGCAGATGGGTACTCACACTGCAGGTGGGTCAGTATTGCTCAAGTGATGAGTGTACATGGGAGTGGTGGTAAATGAAGCTGGAGAGATCAGCAGGGGTTGGTGGTAAAGTGCCTGGGGGTGTGGACCTTGATATTTTAGGTGCCTGGGAGCCATCGACTGGGCACAGTGATACCATGCAATAGTAATTCAGGGTTTTTATCTTGGAGGAGTTAATTGTAGGCAGAAATCTCTGCCTGTGTCATCTGACTTTTTTCCTCTAAGTTGGGTAGATAGGCAAATGAAACAACTTAAGTCAGGACTCAGGCCAAAGTTCATCTGGAAAATACTGGACTTCAAGTGATCTTCCTGTTTAGTCACACCAAAGGGGAAAGGCTGTAGGTCCATTTGCCGTGTCTTTATAGTCTTGCTTTATACAACTTTGATTATTTTAAACTTCATTTGCAAATGTTGCTTAACAGCAGTTTGAAATGTTGCTATATTCCGGGGTATAATATTTATTTGCACTAATCTCTGGGCTGACTTAGATTTTTAATTGTGAAGAGGTACCAAATTGGGATGATTTGAGCCCAACTTGTTCTGATCTCTCAGGATATATAGTAGCTGGTTGCATTTATGTTTATATACTGAATATCTGGTTCTTTTCTTTTTCTTTTCATTCAAAAGGGACTGGCTTATTTATACTATAATCTGTTCTTGATTCTGATACTTTTTATCTTTAGAAGGGAAGGGAAGGAGAGAAGGAGAGAAATATCAATGTATGGTTGCTTCTCGTACATCCCCTGCTGGGAACTGGCCCACAACCCAGGCATGTGCCCTGACTGGGAATCGAACCGCGATCCTTTGGTTCACAGGCTGGTACTCAGTCCACTGAGCCACACCAGCCAGGGCAGGAAACTGATCTATTTTTTTAAATGGTGTTTGTTTGTTTGTTTGTTTGTTTATAGAGAGAGGGGAAGGGAGGGAGAGAGAAACATCAATGTTTGTCTGCCCCCACTGGGGACCTGGCTCGCAATCCAGGCATGTGCCCTGACTGGGAATCAAACCTGCAACCCCAGGACTCACAGCTCGTGCTTAATCCACTGAACTACACCAGCCAGGGTGGAAACTGATCTATTTAAATACCCTACCCGTATTTATATATTTCCTTGATTGTCTCAGAAATGTCTTTTCACAGATGATTTGTTCAAATCAGGATCCAGATAAGGTCCATACATTACATTGGGTTGATATACACACACACACACACACACACACACACACACACACACACAGTACATAATGTATTATACACATATAATAACATAAATATATACATACATGCATACACACACACACACACACACACACACATAATGTTACTCTTTTGCATACAGATTTAATTCCTGACTTTGTAGCATAGGCATTAAAAAGTCGTTTGAGGTCTTCCCGGTTCTAACCATTCCTTTGAGTCCTGAAATACCTCTCCTGTCTACTCGGGGAATGTGAAGGTTCTGCTCACATGTCCTGCCCTCTCTGTGGCATTCCACTCCAGTCTAGTGAAGTGTTTCTTCATCTCTTTCCCTAACAGTAAGTACTTACCTCTTTGACAGTGCTCGTGAGACCATATTGTCATTCCTTGGTTTAGTGTGTTTGTGTTGTACTACGTACGAGTGGGTCAGTCTGGAGGGTGGAAAGTGAAGCTGGAGAGATAGCAGGTGGTTAGCAGCTCCGGGGCAGGGGCAACGTGAAATGTATCTGTCACCTCAGCCAGCACGGTGCCCAAGTCGTAGGGGACACTCTGTAGATACTGTAGAGTTGGATTTTTTTTAAAACCTAGTTTCTAGGATATTTTTATTTTAAAACTTAGCTGTTTTTAGTTTACTGAACTATGAATTCCCTTTTCCAACTACAGGAATAGAAGGCAAAACTGGAAATTATATCTGAGTATGTTCTTTGTTGCTTCTTTTTTTTTTCTTCATTTAGGAGGTTTTCTTGTTAGTCCCACAGTATCAGCTTCATTTGGCTGTGTTTCGTTATTCCTGTTTAGTCATTTTAAACCCTGTCTCTTGCCATAGGGAGTACCTGTGTCAGAGATCTGCCGGGTCAGAACCAGAGAGCTTGGGCTCTTATTTTTTGTCATTTTCAAGGTTAAAAAGGATTTAAGACATTTTCTACGTACTTCTAGTCTTCTAAAATGGATAGATAGTTCCCCTCCATCAGAGTGATCATACAGCTTTCACTTTGCATTGAAACTTCTTAGAAACAAATAAGGTTGTAGTGATTCCAGCAATTGTGTGGAATTGTGTAACACAATTGCTACCTTTTGTGTTACATTGAAGAACTAAGCGTATTATTACATCTCGATGCCCCCCTGTAGCTTCAAAACCTGCAGTCTTTGAAAACTGCTATTTGAATAAACAAACAGATGGGGAATAATCTTGAATAGTAACATCTACAGAAGGTTTTTTCTATTCAAGATATGTGATGTAATGGAAGAAATGAGGGACTAAGATGTTTGGTTGTCTTCTCAATTGGTCTAATGACTCCTTCCCCTTCCTTCCTTCCTTCCTTCCTTCCTTCCTTCCTTCCTTCCTTCCTTCCTTCCTTCCTTCCTTCCTTCCTTCCCTTGGGCCTCAGTTTCCCCAAATTATATAAAGACTTTATATGTTTAAAATAAAAGTGGAGGCAGTCCCTCACAAGGTTAACTAAGGCTCCACCGTTCACAACTGGAATTCAGATTTTGAATTCTGTTAGATATGCAGTATGCAAATGCTGCAGATGTTGGTTGGATGCAGAATTTTGTTCATCTACTTTTCTCTACAGTACAAAGTTAATATTAGCAAGTAGAAAATGTGCTGATTTCTTATTTCCTTTTCTCCTCTTCCTACTAATAAATTCTAAGAATCCTTTTAACGTTTTTAAAAGGTTTTTTTCCTCTCCAGTTGTTTGTAACAGTCTTACTGTGAGCCCTAGTTAAGATTTAGAGTTAGCCATTTGTATTCATGTGGCCGATAAGGTACATGTCATGTTCTCTTCCCCCTTCCACTCAGTAGAGCCTGTAAAGGGCTCCTTAAAAACCTGTGGGACTGAGGATGCTAAAGAAATACGACTCTGTACAAAGATAAGACTTACCCCGCTTCTTAAATATATTAAAGATTTGTTCTCAGGCTTACAGGTACATCAAGGATTAGTGCTAAGACCCACCCTTAAAAACATCAAGGGCTCTGCTTCAGTCTTGATACTAGAAGCCAGACCAATAGCTTCCCATTTCATTTTTTTCCTCCAAAGAGTGGTGCCATAAAGCAAAGAGGCTTTCTCTACTTGTGTTGTGGGTAGGAACTAAGTTCAGATAAACCTGTATCCTTCAGAGAAACAGCTGCCTTCGAATGAGAATTCCCAATTGAATAGCTTTTTGCTGATGGACTTTCTCCCCTTATTCAGCCTCCCCCCCAGTATTCTATTTATAGTCACTTTACAAAAATTGTAAGAGCTACATTAAGTTCTCCAGGGATTGAGGTGAAAATATTACTCTCTTGACTTGGAAGGAGTTGGGGTAGGAAAGCTGGTTCATGTTTGGGGTGAGGTGTGTGTTTGCAGTGGCAGAACATTTATTTTTAGACAGATAAATAATAGCCTTTTCTCCTTCTCTAAATCATTGGTCACTTTCTTTTTAGGTCCTACTCTGTAAGATGACCCTAATGCTCTCTATTGGTTGGGAAAGCCCTCTAATAAAAGTGGTAGCAATATTTGCCATTCGGTTATACAGCTGCCAAGTGATGGATCCCACTCCCACGTGATGGATCCCACTCCCACCCCAAGAAGGGTCTCCTTTTCTCTGGGACACTGCTGTAAAATGTGCCTGGCTTTTAAGTTAGTCCCACAGCTAGAATAGAAGGGAGCTTCCGTAGGATGAAACACTTTGTGCATTTAAAAAGCGTTTATCCCTGGGAATCAGTCTCTCTTTGGGCCATCCCACCTCCCGAGTGCAACTTGCCCTCTTATTAGGTTCTGACATCTGAATGGATAGCTGGATGTTTGGCATCATGTGCTGTAAGCACATGACTCAATTTGCCATCCTGTGCAGCTCCGTGGCAGGGTTTGAACAGTGTTTTGCATACCTGGTGTGACGCACTTTGTCACGTATTACTGGTACTGTTCACGAAGCAGGGAGACATTGCTTAAGATCTTAGGAGTTTTAAAGGAATGAAGCAGGAAGCTTACTTAAACGTTTAAGAATTTGGCTGGGGGCAGTGGGTGGAATTTCTAACCTTTGCTTTCTCCACAAAAACAGGATTTTGCAGACCGGGTTTCCTTTCTCCACATCCTTTGAGACCAGTGTATATAACCAGAACATAGAAATTAAGGACCAGAGTTGAAGTGAACCCTGCAAATAACTCAGAGCTCCAGGTTGTAATTTCTCAGAAAAATTCGCCTTGTCATTGTTTATTATAATGACAAAAGGCAGGGAATCCCCTCCTCTCCCTTCCCCCCTCCCCTAAACACAGGCATACCATGGAGTTTCTGTTTGTCTTCTCCTTGTGCCAAATGTTTCAACTCCTACATTTTCTAATCCAGAGTATAGAATAGTTCTTGAAAGCAAGAGGGGAGGGGGAAAAATTCCCACATACTAGATCTTTTTAAAATTAAATGAAAACCAGGTCCTTCTAAAAGGTTCCCTTTTAATTTTAGAATCTCAGTTTAAAGAACATCAGAGGAGTATTTCCTGTTAAATGTTTCCATTGTAGTTTTCAGCGAGACATGCTAGGCAGTATAGTTAACTAAAGAAAATAAGTCCATCGGTTCCACTTAGATAACCTTTGGTAATAAACGAACTCCATACACGTTGTGACCTTAGCGCCTGAACTTTCTAATCACATGACCGGCTTGTAAACTGACCTGTGAGGATGACTGTCGTAGTCCCTGCTAAGACAGAGAAATTGGCCAAGTGTCGGAAGGGTGGTTGGTCATCAAGCTGGACTTGTCCTCTAATCTGTTTCTTCATGGCTGCAATAGCACTTCTCAACAAACTCCAAGAAGCATGAAATGGAGACATGGGAAGGTAAGGGAACTGACTGTTTAAGATCCGGACCAAATCTAAGGTTTAGAAATTCTTTGAAGGTTTAACGCAAATAGTAGCCTGAGGGAGGAGGGAGACAGTCCACTCCTCTTTTGTGTTTTGGCAGAATTCAGCCAACAAGTTTTCCTGTGTGTAGCAGCTGGCTATAAACATTTTGGAATAGAGAAGATCCCAGGAAAACTGTAGCAAATTGATTGTTGTGGTTGGTGTTTTTAAGAAAAAAAGCAGGAAAAAAGAAAAAACTTAATTTAAATTTTATAATGACTTGGAAAATGTTAAACTTAATTTTATATCACAGTTCTTAAGTAAAGTTTATGTTTGAAAAATTGTTTTGTTTGCCTCTTGACGGAATTTGTTTGTAATTTAAATTCCTTAATCCATTCATCCCATCTGCCAAAGGCTTAGTTAGTCCGGGTAGTGATGGGTAGTGTTGGGTTGTGAGGCCGTTGATAATGCAGCCGCAGTCCCTTTGGCTAGCTTGATACTCTGCAGTTTGGGGCATATGACTAAACCACTGCTAATTTCTTTTTAAGTGGGTAAATTTTTTCCCCTCTCATTAATAGCCCTTAGATAGTGTTGCAATTTATGTATTTGGAGATAGACTCCTACTTGTGTGAGTGCCCCACACCTTTATTATTTGGGCCAGGAGAGACCTACACAGCTAAAGAGACAGCTAGAAGATAAATGTTAGTATTAAAGGTGTGCTGTATTTGTTTGATGCATTTATAAAGTTTGGAGTCTAAGAGTTTGCCAAAAGTTTGGTTTCTTATAGGCAAGCACTGCTGAGCTATATAGCCAGAAGAGTATCAGGCTCTTTGAGGTAGTTGGTAAATTTCTAGGCCATTAACCTATGAAATAGCTCCTCCTGGGAAAGCTTCCCAGCCCCTTGCAGCGTGGCTAACATCCCCCTCAGGCAGCTTTGCAGTTTCATTCTCACCCTGAGGATGCACAAACTCAGGAAGTGGGGTGGAACCCCCTCATAACATTCTTATTGATAGTAACACTGTCTAGTAATGCTCCCTCATATGTTCTTATATACCAGGATTATGTCATCATTGGTTTTTATTGTGAATTAGTAAAACAGCAAAGTTTGTAGAAATGACCAGTTACATGCAAGACCTGTTATTTTTTAATCTTGACCAGCATCTCTCCTTCCCCCTAGTCACACAGAAAGTCTTAGTTAAACTGTTCTGGATGTACCAGCTTTTCTCGAAAGCGGTAGTTTAAGAAATAAGATTTGCTCTGGATCCACTGGAGTGGGAGTTTGGGAGTAGGCAGAGATAACAGCGGTGGTGACGTGAGTTTGGAAGGCACAGCTCTGGAGGATTTGGCTACGTTTTTTGTTTTGTTTTTTTCCTTTCAGCAGCTTGAATCTCTTAGTGATACGTAGTTAACAAGTTCTGAAAGAGAAAAACCGTTTAAACAGAAAGTTCTCCCTTAGTGCTTATTTAAGCATTGAAAATTTGATTTTTCTTAGGTGTTCAATGGCAGAAAATAACCTTAGGGTACTAAAATAAGAACTTTTATAAAATAAGGAAGTGAATTTTAAAATTTTCACCTGAATCTTTTCGTACAAAACTTCTACTAAAGCAAAATGAATGATCCCAGATAAAGGAGGTCTCTGGAAGCTTAAAAAGCAAAATCAAACTGCTTACAAAAGAGACCAGTGAAAATGCTACTGTAAAAAAAAGCACTGCCCTGTTTTAGATATTGGGCCCTTGTCCACTTAAATTAACCTTTGTCACAGCTGGGCATACAAATGTTTTGTTTTAGTTCACAGAGGGTTAACTCTATTCAAGCTTTCACTGTGGCAGGCCTGATCTGTGGAGTCATACAATCTGGTCTTTCAGCCCTGCCAGTCGCTAGGCAGGAAGTCTTATTTCTTAAGCTATCTTTCAGAATGGGGGTTGGGATTTGGAGAAAGGTGGGGGAAGGGCCTTGGAGCATCTGTAAGGATCAATAACAGAGAGCAAGCCGCGAGAGAGGCCATTGTGCGCACTCAGGATAGATGCAGCCCTTGTGCACAGTCCCTGCCTGGCAGGACAGACACCTAAATCCAAAACAATGCCACCAAATGATTTCCTTGTGAAAAATCAGATTGCTCTTAAAGGAGAAGTAATACTTAAGAATGCCCCTTTAATATTAGGAATATTCTCATTCCTCAACTTGCTACAATCAGTAGTCCTCACTAGAAATAACTCCAAATTGATTTTTAAAAGCCTTTTGTACTCATGCTAATACTGTATTGAATTGGAGAGGGTGATCATTTTGGTCTTAGTCCATGCATCAAAGCATTGAGTAATTTTCTTTCTTTCTCTCTTTCTCTCTTTCTCTTTCTTTTTTCTTTCTCTTTCTTTTTTATTCTAACATTTGCTTTACCCTATTAGTGTTGGAGGCATCATTAAGGGAATGAAAAGAACAAAATTTTGTTAGGATTTCACTAACACATGTTTGAAATCCCTCCCCCAATAGCTGTTATTGGCTCTGGAAAGTTCGACTGAGCTAAACAGATGCTCTTGGTGTGTTATTTTTTAGCCAACAAATATACAAAAATCATAGGTCTAATTTTAAAATGCCCTTAAGTTGTGATATTGTGCCACATTTAATGCATATTATATTTGTGTTAAACAGATACTTCAGCTTTGGAAAGTGAGTAGTTCCACCAATGAAATTATAACTTGTTTTAATATATAATCTTTATTATATTTTTCAATTACCATTTATCCCCTATACCACCCCCCAGCATTCACCATCCTGTCACCCATGTCCATGAGAAATAATGACTTTAAATGTGCTACCAAGCTTGTTTTTTACTCCAGCCCAGATTTTCATCTTTCCAGATCCCCTTTCCCAAGCTCAACTGTAACCTCCCTGTTTTACTGTATCCTTTCTCAGTGGATTAAGGCAGTAATTCAGTAGGTACTTTTATTATGCAAATTATTTATGGCAGTTGGAAAGAGTATTGGAGTCATTCCTGCCTCTCTTCCACTAAACCCCCAAAGTGTTGGTGACACAAATAGTAACAGCGGTGGAAAAGGAAATTATGAAGAGCCTCTAATAACCTTCTCCCAGTATGAGATCTTCCAGGGATAAATGTATAAACCAACTGGGGGGCCATAGTGTGACTCACAGACATACAGATGGAGTAAAGGCGGGAGAAGGCCTGCATTTGAAATGAGCCCCTGATTTAATTCATTGTGTGCCTCTTGAATGGAGACCTGACATATTCTTTTGGACAGTTTTGAGGCTTAAGAGAATACTTAGACATTCACGAGATCATGTGGATGTTTTTAACCCACCTCTAACCTGTACCCCTTTCCTAGGGAAGACAACGTATAAAAAGAATCTAATCATCACAAGCAGCGCCTTCTTAATGCCATTGTTTTGCCTCTCTGACAGTATTATAATTCTTCATTAATATTTAAGCTGAGGGAGCAGTTCTTTTAATCAGCATTTTCCAGAGAGATACAAATATCACTACAAAACTTGGGAGTTCAGTTATCATTTACATTGTATTAAAATAGGGTATGAAACCTACCATGACCCTTTTGAACAATGTGGTCTTTAATGTGCTTTAGGGGGAGGGCCTAGTGAAGGAAAAGCCATAAAAGTCTTTTGGGTTCAAGATGAGGTTGAGATTTTAGTCCATTGCTTTTGTCATTTTCACACACAAACATCACTGCAATCATGTTTGATTTAGCATCCTTAATACAATGAGGTAGGAGAACAAAAGGATATCAGAGGCACAAGCAAGAAAGCCAAACATTCTCCCCTCCCCCAAATTTTTTCAGATCATTCTCTTTTCTCCTTCTTCCCTGCTACTGGGGTTTCTTTTTAAGCCAAGGAAATCAGTTCATTTGTAAGAATCTTCTTTTTACATGCTTCAGTGGATTGCTTAGGAAATTGAAAACCTAGTCACTCTTCAAATATTTTTTAGACATAAAAAGTCATGTCCCAAAGACTTAGTAAAAATACTATAATTAGGAAAAATGGACCTACTCGTATTTCAAGGTTGCAAGTTTGGGGGGGGGGCGTTCCAGTGCACAGCTGCTTTACATATTTTGAAAAGCCTGATAGATGTAAAGGTCATTGCTAACTCTAACAGGGTCTTGATGCTCACACTGTGATCCAAGGACCTTGCATAATTAGGATGAGAAGCATGGAAGGTCAGGAGTCGACTGGCTGGTGGGCCTTGGCGAATTGTCATTGGGGCCAGTCAGAATTCCTGTAGGATTTTTAGCCATTCACACCAAACCAAAGCAAAAATAGCCCCTGCTGCTGCTTCCATGGCCCTTGAGCAGCTCCCTTAGGCTGTATGGTAAGGACTTGGGCCCTGCTGCCCAGGTGGCTCACAAAAACTTGGCTACAGGATTCCCACCCAGTGTTGGGGAAAGATCCTGAACAGCCTGACTCTGTCACTCGGCCAAGTCATTTGACCTCTGAGCCTCAATTCCCCACATGTGTAACAGCAGATAGTAATGCCAATCTCTCGGGGCTGCTGTAGGAATTAAGAGAACCTCTGTCCCAGGGCCCAACACACATTTACGTGCCTTGAAATTGAAATGAGTTGGGTTTTTTTTAACTCTTTTTAAAGATTTTATTTATTTTTTTTATAGAGACGGGAAGGGAGGGAGAAAGAGAGGGAGAAAAACATCCATGTGTGGCTGCCTCCTGTATGCCCCCAGATGGGGGCCTGGCCAGCAACCCAGGTACGTGTCCTTGCTGGGAATCGAACCAGTGTCCTTTTAGTTCACAGGCCAGTGCTCAATCCACTGAGCCACACCAGCCAAGGCTGAAGTGAGTTTTAAAGAGTAGCAAATTTAGGGAGATTAGGAAGAAGAGGATTCTTGGGTGAGCTTGTGGCTGATGCCATTTATATACCAAGTAGAAAAGTCCCCAGGGCACGGTGTCTCTGTTCAGTGGGTGGCAGGCAGCACTCAGCGTTGGGCCCTTTAGAAATTTTTCCTGAAAATGCCAAACAACTAATGAGATGAGCTGCTTGAGTCATCTCCTACAAAGAATTGCAATGCTATTCCTGAGCATTGCAATTAGTATTCCACATAATTAGTGGAACCCTGCAAAAGTTAGGCTTTTTCCCTACCAGAGTCTTTTACAATTAAGTTGATTGGTTGAAAAAGAAGTGATGGGCTGTAAGTGAACACACTGGTTAAATCATAATCAGGAAAAGGATAGCCATGTTATTTATATCTTGTTCCATGTATTTTGGTAGATAAATAGATGCCAAGACAGTTGCCATCACCAAGCTTAGTAGTCCCTTCTCAGAAGCTTTAGGAGGACGGGGTAAAGGTGGGAATATTGTTAGCATGCTAATCCTTGCTCTGCTTACCCTTTGAATCTTGGGTCTCCCTGCCTTCTGGGGGTTCAGAGGTTATATCAGTGGCTCATTGTTCTGATCTCTGCATATAAAATTATAATTTAGGTAGGCAACATCAGTTGAGCACTTACTGTGTTCCAAACCCTGGGACCATAGGTGAAGCAGACATAATTCCTTAACTGAACTGCAGCTCTTCTGAACTGTGAAGATGGAAAAATAATTTTAATGTTGCTTACTAGATACTAACTATTCATCAGTTGAAACATAGATTTTTTTAAGAGTAATTGCAGGGCAAGGAGGAACATGTGGCAGCCAAATCATTATTCAAAACTGGCAGTGGGATTTGTTTTCACTTTGGGGTCCTATATTTCTTTAGTGTTTTTTTCTAACTATGTTTACCATGCATTTATTAAACTTTTTTTTTTTGCTCTTCCAGTGCATGGTTGCACAAGAGAATATTCAAATAGTTTTCTTAACATAGTAGAATTAGAGTCCTGGATTACAGTTGGCATAAGTGTGGGGGAGACTAAACATCATTTCTGTTTCTGTGTTAGCATCCTCTTTGCTGCTAGCAAAACATTTTCTGTTGGTGAAGTTTCAGCATGCACCCTCAGTGTGATGGCTATAGCAACTGAGCTTTGCTTTTCAAAGGAGCTGTTATGGATAACTTGTTAAATGTCAATTACAGCTTATTAAATTACTGCTGTACAACAAATATGTTTGGGACATTTCTTTTTTTTAAATATTTTTATCTATTGATTTTAGAGAGAGAGAGAGATATGAATTCACTGTTCCCCTTCTTTTTATGTATCTGTTGATTGATTCTTGTATGTGCCCTAACCAGGGAATCAAACCTAGAACACTGGTGTATCCAGATGATGCTCTAACCAGCTGTGCAGCCTGGCCAGGGCTGTTGCATACACTTGAAAAGAGAAGGGTGGGAGGAAGCCATTTAATTACAAACATGTGCACCTGGGTCATTTTGGAAAGAAGAGATGTATAGTGAAAGGCTTGCCGCTAGTCTTGAAGTCTTGGCTTTTATAAGAGTATATTTACATTTACATACTCTCGTGCAAGGTTTTTGTTCTTTAAGTTTGCTTCATTCGAGGTAGTTGTTAATTGCTACTGACTGAATATCTACTTCCCTTGCCTCTTTGATTTGATTAGGGCAGGATAGAGGTGAGGTGATGATGTGCTGCAATTAGTGTCTTTCCCTGTCACTGGATATAGTCCAGCCATCCAGTGTTTCAACCATATCCTGTATTAAAGTGGTACTTTAAGAAACACTGTACTGTTAGGATTCTAGGTTTGTCGTCATCGTTGTTTTTAATGTGTAGAAATTAATTCCCCCATGGCACCTCGGCTCTAATCCCCACATGCCTTTTGGAATCTGGTACACTAAAGCACTTGCCATGAGGTTATGAGTCTGATACTAGAGAAAAACTACCCACCATAGAATAGTTTTTGTATGGAAAGTTGATGTCATATGTGGAAAAATATTTCGACTCAGTTTCTTTGTTCTTCACTTCCTACAGCATTAGTCATACTAATAGCATTAGTAAGAGAATGATGAAATCTAGGGGGTCTTGAGGAGTGGGGGGAAGGAGTGCTAGTTTTATGAAAGTATTGATCCAGTGCCTCAGGGAAGTGAAATCCTTGGGTTCTGACGGCTACATTAGTAAAACCATGAGAGTGTAATGCTCATATACACTGTTTACATTTCATAATTTGTGCTCTTAGTGTTGAATGCACAGACTCCAGCACTTATTCTGATCATTGTTTTACACATGTATGTAATTATAAGATAACACTTACTGGCCAGTATGATGGGAGTCTCCTTTAATGTATATATCTGTGTTCTGGGCTCATTCTACTAAATCTGATCAGAATTCTGGAGAAAGTGACCTTTTGGTAAGACATTGTGGCAGCTACAGTTTCCATTCTCCTAAAACATATGGTTTCATTTAAAGCATGCTAATTGATCTCTCTTTCACCAGGACCTTAGAATTGGGCACGGAACTGAGTACTAAGCTTTGAGCATTGGCACAAGATTTCTGGGCTGGCCCACTGATTTGTTGTTTAGAGTTCTTATAAAGTGTATGTTTTGATTTGCAAGTAGAGAGGCTACACCATTCAACTGACATTCTCTAGTGGTTGCTCTGTGCTTGGTATGTATTAGGGGTACAGGCTGTGGGGCATACAGCCTAGTAGAGGGATATGAATAGATAAGTATAACAAAGTGTTGGAGGCACAGCGTTAGCGGTTCTGGAGGGTACTGAGTTTGTGCAGACGTAGAAGTGCTCCTTTCTGCTTGGGCTGTCAGGTTAGGCTTTAACCAGGAAGGCATCATGAGAGATTGGTTGATGTTTGTCAGGCTGGGAAAATGGGAAAGAGTCTCCCAGGCAGAAGGAGCAGCATAAACAAAGGCATGACAATATAAAACAACCTGACAGGGTGTGGGGTGAGTTACAAGGCTCATAAAACAGAAAGATTGGTTTGTGTTCTAGGTGGAAGGGAAACCCTAGAGAGCTTTGGTCTGTGAATGGATGCCTCCTACCCCTGTTGAGCAGAAAAGAGCCCTCTTCACATTCTGTTAGTCTTCCCTTGCAAATGTGTTGAAGAAGTTAGTGTACTTTGCTCTAAAGGAACACAGGTTCACCTCAGAGCTAGAGGCCTGAACACTGTTGCTGGATTTAGGCAGAGCCTGCAGTAGTAGCTTTACTTAACATGGTTACAAAGTGCCGGAGGGAGAGGCGCTGGTTAAATGGTTGTAAGTTACACACTCTGCCTAGGGACCATCTGTGCTCTGGGGGAATGTTCCAAACTGAGATGGAGTCTGTTTTGTTTTGTTTTGAATGCGTGAAGAAATAGAGTCTTAATGGCTTACCCAGACCTTTTCACTAGTTTAGATTAAAAGTTTCTTTTGGTTTCCTAGGGTAAGTTGTGTGTGTTTTTACTGAGATAATCACTGTAATTTTACCTATTTCTTGGTGAAATAGTTGATGACCTAGTGGGCAAAACTTTATACTAATGTTGGATAAGGTAGTATTAGGTGCTTTCATTTTAAAATTAACATACAGTTAAATTGAAGGTGCAGTTTTATGAATATAGACTTGTGTAATCATCACTAAAATAAAGATACAGAACAGTTTCATTAATCCTTTGTGGTCACAGCCTAACCTTACTCCTGTCCCCCAGCAACCACTGATCTGTTCTCTGCTCCTGCAATTTTATCTTCCTGGCCATGTTATATGAATAGAATCATATATATATATATATATATATATATATATATATATATATATAATTAATCTTCTGAAGTCAGCTTCTTTCACTCATTGTAGTGCCTTTGAGAGTCCACATTGTTGCATATATCACCAGTTCATTCTCTTCTGATTGATGAATAGTATTCCACTGTATGTTTGTTGACCCATTCACCTCCTGAAGAACATTTATTTTATTTCCAGTTTGGTGTGAATATGACTAGAGCTGCTATAAACATTCATGTACAAGTTTGTGTGTGAATTTAAGTTTTCATTTTTTATGGTGGGCTAGGGAATACCTGGGGTGGGCTTGACAGATCGTATGGTAAGTATATGTTTATAAGAACCTGCCAAACTGTTTTCCATAGTGGTTGTATCATTTTACATTTTTACTTGCAATGCTCCGGATCAGGGATGTCAAACTCTTTTTCACCGGGGGCCTCATTTTCAGCCTTGTGGTTGCCTTCAAAGGGCCGGATGTAATTTTAGGACTGTATAAATGTAACTACTTAACAGTTAAGCAAGAGCTCAGGGCTGCCACTGGGTAGAAATAAGGTGCTGGGCTGGAGAAAACAAGGTGGAGGGCTGGGCCCGGCCCGCGGTCCTTGTGTTTGCCACCTATGCTCTGGCTCTTCACCGTTATTTGATGTTGTCATTTAAAATTTTTAGCCATCTAGTATGTAGTATTCTCTCACTTTTGTAATGGCTAATAATGTTGAACATCTTTTCACATGCTCCTTTGCCAGCCATATATCCTCTTTGGTGAAGTGTCCAAGTATTTAAACATGTTTAATTGGTTTTAAAAAATTATTATTATTACTATTGAATTTTGAGAGTTATTTATATGGTCCTTTTTTGGACAAATTTTCTTTACAAAAGCTAAGTGACTAAAGATAGAAAAGGGATACAATTTGCTTATATTTCCAGATAATTCTAAAGTTGTAGTTTATCTCAAACCTTTTGTAACTCACAGCCTTTTTATTTAACAGCCAACCTATACTTTATGACACAGGGAGTTTTCTCACAATCCTACAGTGCTGTATGAGATTTAGAAACGTTAAACAACTGAATTGATGTATTATGATGTAGCCCTCTGTAATCCTCTGCTTAGTTATAAATCGCTCTTTGACAATAGGAAAGGATTATTTCCAGTGTATGGCATAGAGAGTGGAGGAAGGATAGAATTAGTTAAGGTCAAAGAATTAGGCTAGGGCCTGATCATATAAGGCTATGTATAGATAGGCCATAGGTTTTCTTTCATGTACAAGAAGAAGTAATTAGAGAGTTTTGAGCAGAAGAATTTTTAAAGATCTCCCCTCCCCACAACTGCATTGTAGAGTGGATTGGAAAATTGATTGTAGGGAGTCCAAGAGGACTAGACTGGACTGGTCATCTAGGTGAGAGATGATGGTAGCTTAAACTAGGGCTGGTGGTAGCAGAGGTGAAGAGTAGATTTGAGATCTGTTTCAGAAAAAGAATGAACAGTTTGCTGATATTTGGTTGCTGGAATATAGTAAAGGGATTAAGAAATGACTCCAAGATTTTAGGCTTGATTGACTAGTGGATATTGGTTAGTTTTGCCTTTGACTTTATAATTATCGTAACAATAAACAAAATGTCAGAGTAATTTACTACACAAGGTCAAGAAATAAATTTTTGGTTCTCTAACCCAAGCAGCAATCTCCAGAACCATAGGTAGATGTGAAGGGGAGCAGTCAGCCTACTGAGGAGAGTTAGGTATGTTAAGCTACCATAGGTACAGAAGAAGGTGCTTTTCTGTACCTATGAGGCAAACCCTGTAAGACCCAGGCATTTAAGAGTTAGAGGCTCATTCAGGTGAATTACCTCCCTTCTTCGTAGGTACCCTGAACTTTAGAATATATGGGCCACTTTCTCAAACGTTTGTTTGGTCTTCAAGGAACTTTTCAGGGGGAATCACTGTCCTTATTTTACTGATGGATATCCTGAAACAAAATGGTTATGATATGATAACAATAATAATAACAGCTCAGGTTTATTGAGCATTTATTATGTGTTAGGAGCTTCAGATACATTACCTCTCTCCTCAGCACTAAGCTTGTTACATTTATTAACTGAATCCTCACAGCAACCTTGTGATTTAAGTACTGTTGTTATCCACCTTTACAGATGAGGGAACTGAGACAGTATGGCCATGTATTTAATGAATGTAAAAGCAGAAATTTGAACTCATTTTGATTTCATAGCTCATCCTTTTAATCATTATACTTATGGAAATCATTTCACAGTCTGTCGAATGAAGTCATTATGCCATACACCTTAAACTTATACAATGCTGTGTATCAATTATGTCTCAAAACTGGGGCAAAAAGTATAACTATAAAAATATAACTGAAAAATAAAAAATTTTGTTATTAAAAGACTCTATACTCATTATGTTACTTTTTGGTATGCAGAAAAATGACCAGCCTGAGATCTAAAGCCTAGCCTCACCAACATTGTGAGGTACACGCAGGGCACGGAGGAGCCCTTCAGGTGTTTATCAGTAACTGAGTGTCGGGATGATTAAAGCAGGAAGTAATAATTATCAGTGAATCAATGTCTACTTTCTACTTCCAACTTCAAAAATACTTACTTGTTTAGAACTGTAGCGTGTGGGACCAAGCTATCTATTATTGATTAAATATCTGTATTTTTTTTTTCCGAGAAGACTCCTTAGACTTAACTAACTCACTTTTTCCTATTCCCATTAACAATCCAAGTAGGACAAACCACGGATTTGCAGGTTCTTTCCTCCAACTGGAAAACTTAAATGAATGAATATGAAAATTTCTCATGATAAGTAGAAACTTGATTCTTAATTCAGAGATTCCTACATGTAAGAGATATGAAGGAACCAGGGACTGTGGTCTGAATTTTCATTTTCTGGCCCCCACCTGTTGGGTGATAGGGTAGCCCTTTCCCTGGATTCATTTCCTGTGGCTTCAGCTAATTGTAATTTGTGAGCCATTTCATCGTTGTTTCCAGGCCTAAGAAGTTAATGATGGCAATGTATTCTTTTGTCTTTTTTCATTTTTTATTCAGTGGCCTGTAAGGATAACTCCCAATCGTTCAGTTCATGCTAGTCTTGTGATTTGATCGCTTGTTCCCATTCAACTGATGTAATTTTTTAGAAATGTCCCCTGAGGAACTCATGTGTGGCCTCTGGAAATGGATTTTTATAGTGGTATGTGCAGTGGAAGATGAGAAGTTTATGAGTAAAGGAGAAATCCTATGACTTTTATTTACTTCTGTTTAAATTCTATGTTTGCAACGGAAGTTTTGAGGATACCTATTTCTGATTTCAATTCTGCCACATTACCTGAGGCCTTCGCCTTCACTTCAGATGGTGGCAATGTGCAACTGATCAGGGAGTTGGAACCGGTAATCCATTTGAAACAGATCCCCTTTGTTTTAAATACCCTTTAGCCAGGCAAGTTCCAGATTGCCTTAAATGTCGGCATAATTTTGGTCGAGTGAGCAGCTGTACTCTCCATTTCCTAAATCTGGCCTTCATCACAGTGTGAAAAGCAGGTTTTGATAAAAATCAGTTTACAAATGTAATTTGTGTAACCTGAACCCTTGGAATGGGTAAAATGCTCGTCTTGGGGTGGGGGAGGTATTTTTTGTTAACTGGCAGGGCTGAGCCCAGGTATGAGAGAGAGTAAGCAGTGTTTTGGTTATGGGCTTTGGTCTGTATTTAGCCAAATTAAAGTAGAACTGGTCACTAATATGAAGGTAGTTAGTGCTCACTCATAGGATCCTAAGAATACTTCTAGTTGTTTTCTTAGATTTCATTGTAACTCGTGTTTCTTTGGCTTAAAAAAAAAGCAGCAGCAGCACCGAAGCTCAGTGTTGGTTCATATCATCCCTCTCTTCTCGCACCCGACCCCCCAGGAGGTAGTGTGGTGTAATGGGAAGTTCGTCTTTGGAAAAGTCATAAGGCTGAAGCAGCTCCGTCACTGGCTGGTTTGCTCTGTGACCCACCGTGGATTTTATGTTTTACCTGTCTCTTCTCTGACCTTGTCATGTCACTTCCCTTCCCTTCTCTTTTTCTCATGTTTCGTCCTCCTGTTGCTTCTCCATGTATCTTCCTTGGAGAGACTGTGCCATAGCTCTGCCGTGTGTAGATGACTTTCAGATCCTTCCCTCTAGCCTTAACCATGGCCCCCTAAATAACTTGCCTGGGATATGTTTCTGCTTGACTCACCTGTCTTCCTCTCTTAAACTAAAGTCATTGATTTTTGTCCCTCGCTCAGCTTTTGCTTTCCAGCTTTATTAATGATACCATTTTTTCATAGCCACTTTGGTTTAGAATCTCCAGTTTATTTTTGACACTTTCACATCTCCTAGAATCTCCCCTCTGGAATCTAGATGGCCCATGCCATCCACCTGCACATCATTTGAGATTAATATTCCTAATCTCACTTTGATCCAGACATACCTCTGCTTAAAAATCTCAGTACCATTTTATCTATGGGGTAAAATCTATTTCAGTCTCTTCCAAACTGGTTTTCTAGACCATTCTTCATAAGATGAAGAATAGTCTAGACCATTCTCCTTCCTTTTGCCAGTGCTGATGTCATTTCCTTTTCCTGGAGTGCCCTGCTAGCTTTTGTTCTTAACCCTTTTATTGTGAAATCTAACACTGAGAGAAAAGTACATAAAACAAATATATGGTTTAATGGATTAATATAAAGCTAGTACCACCCAAGTCAAGAATAGAGGATTCAAAAGATCCTCTCCACCCCGGCACTGTCCTCACGTGTGTTTCTTTCTCCTCTGTGTTTGTTTTGTTGTTGTTTGTTTTGTTTTAAGTTGTTTAATATAAATGGAATCCTACAGCATTTTTTTCTGACTCCTTTTACCCAACATCGTATGTCATTGTTGTTGCAGTGGTTCAAATATATTTTCTGCTGTATAGTAGTATTCCAGTGTAGGAATTACACTGTAGCAATGTTGATGAATATTGGGTTAATTTCAGTTTGGGGCTTTTTACAAAGCATGTCATTTTAAACATCCTTTGATTTGTCTCCTGATATACATGTGAACACATTTTTGTTGAGTAGATCCTGGGGGATAGGTCACAACTTTAAAAACAATGACACACTTTTTTCTGTAGTAGTTGTACCAATAAATACTTTTACTAACGGTATGTGAAAGTTACTTTCTTCAAATTGCTACCATAACTTGAAGTCATTTCTCATTTTAGCCATTCTAATAGATAGGTAATGGGAAATGCGTTGGCCAAAAAGTTTGTTTGTTTGTTTCTTCTGTAAGATGGCTCTGGTAGCACTTAGTTGTCTTTAACTTCATTCAAAACAGTTTTGTTAGATTGTATTGTGACAGCAGCTGTCATATCAGTTTGCATTTTAAAAAAATATCAAAATTGGTGAGTTTTGGGTAGCTATTTTAATGTTGAAGATGGAAGAAAATACACAAAATTTTCTGCATATTATGTTTTATTATTTTTAAAAAGGTAAAAACACAATTGAAATGTGAAAAAAATTGTACAGTGTATGAAGAAGTTGTGACTGATCAAATGTGTAAACGTGGTTTGTGAAATTTCGTGCCAGATAGTTCTCTCCAGACGGTGCTTCGGAGGTGAGTAGACCAGTTAAAGTTGGCAGTGGTCAAATTGAGACATGAACTGAGCACAGTTGACATTATACCACATGGGGGGGTAGAAGACGACTCAAAATATCCTAATCAGTGAAGTTATTGGTGAAAATGGAAAATGTGTCTTTATTTAATGGAAAAATTATACCGACTTTTTGACCAACCCAATATATCATTGTGGTTTTAATTTCATGTTTTTGAATACTGATGGATTTGAGCATCTGTGAATAAGTTTGTTTAGCCTCCTTTGTGAAATCCATGTCAAGTCTCTTGCCTAGTTTTCTGCTAGGTTGCTTTTTACTTGGTGATCTATAGGAGTTTTATATATTTTGGATATGAGCTCTTTGTAGGTCATCTGTATTGCATCTATCTTCTCCCACACTGTGGCTTGCCATTTCACTCTTAAAGTTCTTCATTTAAATACAGTCCAGTTTTATTAACATTTTACTTTATGATTCATGCTTTTTGTGGCCTATTTATTTATTTATTTATTTATTTTTAGAGAGAGGGGAAGGGAAAGAGAAAGAGTGGGAGAGAAACATCAGTGTGTGGTCGCCTCTTATGTGTCCCCTACTGGGGACCTGGCCTGCAACCCAGGCATGTGCCCCAACTGGGAATTGAACCGGCGACCCTTTGCTTCACAGGCCCATGCTCAATCCACTGAGCTATGCCAGCCAGGGCTTTCTGTGGCCTCTTTTAAAAATCTCTTTCTAACCCAACATCCTGAAGATATTCTTCTTTATTCTGAGAGGAATGTTACTTTGGTTTCGATACATAGGTTTTTTTAGTCTCCTTGGAATTAAACATTTGCATGTTGTGAGGCAGGATCAGGTTTCTTTTTCTTCCCGTTATAGCTACCTAATTGTCCCGACACTGTTCATTGGAAAGTATGTCTTTTCCTCACTGCTTTGCAATGCCATCTTTATCATAAGATTAATATTTGTATATGCATGACTATGTTGTAGGATTCTCCATTTGGTTCCATTTGGTCTGTTTGTCTATCCTTAAGCCAATAAAATATATTTTAATTGCTGTGGCTTTGAAATGGATATTGATATGTGGTAGATAAAGTCTTGTTTTTAAGTGTCTGCTATTTTTGTTCTTTTGCATTTCCATATACATTTTAGAATTGCTTGTCAAGTTAGACACACACACAGTTGAGAATAGGATTTTACTGAATCTATATCATTACAGTAGTAACTTTCCCAGTCTGTGAGCATAATGTTTCTCTCCTTTTACTGAAGTCTTCCTCAGTATATCTTAGAAATATTTTACATAAAATAACTGTTATAACTTAACAATAGAGCTCTTATATCTTTATAAGATTGCATCCTAGCCGTTTTATGTTTTTTGATGCTGTTGTCAATGCCATCTTTTAAAAATTCATTTGTGGCTAGTATAGAAATATGTTTAGTTTTTATATGTTGCTTATTTTACTTTGCTGGCTTCAACCTCTATATAATGTTGGATGAAGGTATTGGTAATGGGCCATCCTTGTCTTACTTTCAATATCAAAAGAAAAGCTTTTTAAAAGCATGTCACAGTTAAGTGTAATATTTGATGTAGGTCTTTTTAGATAACCTTTATCATATTAAACAAGTTTTTCCCTATTCCTGGTTTGCTAAGTGTTGAATTCTATCAAACCCTTTAAAAAGTTTTTTTTTTATTTTTTTATTTCTGTAGAGGGAAAGGGAAGGAGAGAGGGAGAAAAACATCAATGTGTGGTTGCCTCTTGAGCACCACCTACTGGGGACCTGGTCTGCAACCCAGGCATGTGCCCTAACTGGGAACTGAACCAGCAACCCTTTCGTTTGGAGGCCGATACTCAATCCATTGAGCCACACCAGCCAGGCCCCTTCCCCCCTTTTTTTAAATTAAAGCACTATTTTGTGCTTTTGTTTAAGATTGATTTTTTAAAACAAAATACTTCCCAGAATGTTTCATAAAGTTGAAAATTTTTATCAAGTTCTAATCTTACAGAAAACCTATCTTTAATAACAATGGTACAGCTAACATTTACTGTGCATTTCCTCTATGTTAGGCATTATACTAAGCAGTACGGTATAGTGTGAAAGGTCTCAGATCCTAGTGCAGAATTGTCTGCTTTGAACTGTGGCTCTGTTGGCTACTAGCTGTGAGACCTTGGGCATATTACTTAACCTATGTGTACCTCAGGTTTTCCATCTGTGAAATTTATCATCTGTGATATCTACTACATAGAATTGTAAGGAATGAGTCCTGGCTGGTGTGGCTCAGTGGATTGAGTGCAGGCCTGCAAAGCAAGGAGTTGCAGGTTTGATTCCCAGTCAGGGCACATGCCTGGGTTGCAGGCCAGGTCCCCAGTAGGGGGACACATGAGAGGCAGCCACACATTAATGTTTTTCTTCCACTCTTTCTCCTTCCCTTCCCCTCTCTCTAAAAGTAAATAAATAAAATATCTGGAAAAAATAATTGTAAGGAATGAATGACTTGTCATATGCAACACATACTGAACAAAGCCTATTACATAATAAGTTCCGGGTGTGGGTTAGCTGTTATCATTGTATGTCTATCTCATTTATTCCCTAGTAACTTCATGAAGTGAGTTCTGATGTTATCTATTTTATAGTTGATAGACTTAGAGAATCGAGTTGTGTCCATGGTTACAAAGGTAGGAAGTAGCAGGAAGAGCTGGAATTCATACCCAGTGTGTCTTAACCACTAAGTCAGTGATTCATAGTACTCTACCATGCCCATGTGTATACTGACACACAACTTGCACACGCCTTAAATGAAAGACAGCTTTCACAATACCTGTACTATGTGTGATGCACTTTGATATTTTCTATTGTATTCCAAAAATACTACTCATGATACTATGGATTATGATTTGTAATTTGGAAAGCCCTGCACATACATTTTACTCATTTATTGTTCATTCATTCATTCATTCATTCTTTCTTTCTTTCTTTCATTCAATAAAATGAGCATCTTCTCTGTAGAAATCACAGTGTCGGATATTGCTGTTAATAATCTCTTTGGTTGAGACTTAACCTGCAGCTCAGCCTCAGTTAATTATAACTAAGGAGTCCTTCCACTTTTATGAGACAAGAACTTAAGTATTATAAAATTCTGGTCAGATTGGTGACCAGATTTGCTTATAAATATCTTTGTTCTCATTTACTTAACATTCCTGCTAAAGGCTGTAGAAATGGAACATTCATCTGTTTGAGCAGACGTGTGTCAAACGTCTTTTGAGCAGCGGTGCTCTGAAAAGGTGTTGCTAGGGCTCTGTGCCTGGTTCAGATGGTTATTAATCTCCCAGGCCAACCACATAAGCTGCTTTATTCATCTTTTTCATTATTTCCTTTGAATTTGACATTTCTGCCTCTGAAAATTGTGTCCATAGAGACTCCAGCCAGGCTCTGCATCTGCCCCCTTATCGGTCTCAGCAGCAGTGGTAACATTTGAAGGAATGAAGTTTAATACGATAGTCCCTGTTACCTGCACTAGAATAACTTCTGAATAAAAAAAAAAACCTAAAGATTGTTCCTAAGGTTTAAGACTATAGCAAAGACAAGCATGTTACCTTTTTTCTAACAATGTTCATGCATGATTATATTTGTGAGTGATAAAGCTCCTTTTAGAACATTTTGCAGAAACAAAATTGCGGGCAGATCATGACTCTTACATGCAGGGTGGGGCAAAAGTAGGTTTACAGTTGTGAGTATGTGAAACAGTTTATTATGTTTTTATTAATTGTATTATTTTCCATATGAACAACTGTAAACCTACTTTTGCCTCATCTTGTATTGTAGAGAGAGTTTAGGTAAAGATTTGTACAAGGCAATTTTTAAGGTACTTTCTAACTCTAAGATTCTAAATCCTGTAAAATGGGGATAATGATACTTCTCACAGTTACTGTGATGAAGGAGACAGCACCCATAAAAGCTCCGTGAACATTACACAGTTGGTGCTCTCTAAGTGCTCTTTGCCATTATCTATAAGAATAACCCTTGTCCTGGCCTTGTACCAGGGAGATAATGAATGTAAACATGCTTTAAATATCCTTTAAGTCCTTTACAAGAATAGGAGGTGTTGAAATCTGTTACGTGTTTTCTGGCCAGGCACCATTAGGGCCATTTTACTTTAGTTTGTTCGTTTACATATTTGTCTTTCTCTGTTTCCCTGTGTGGTCTCATATATCTCCTTCTCTCTGCATACCTGCTATTTGCTCTATGACTTTGAGCAATAGCCTTTATACGAGGTCTGTCCAGAAAAACTGCAGCCATTGTTAATATAACTAGAACAGTTTGTGTGACATGATGTAACCCGCAGCCAAGGAGAGTGGCCTGAGATGCACATGTGTAAACAGTGACGGCTTCATTGTGCTAATCAGTAGGAGCAGTAGACTCTGTTAAGTGAGTGTGTGTACTGTGTGGCTGTGGCTTTCAAAATGATTGAGTAGAGCCATGACTGTATCAGATTTTGCGCTAGGCTTGAACATTCCTCTGTGGAAACTATTTGGATGATTCAGAAGGCATACAACAGTGTGCCCACTCATGCATCACATCTAGTGCAGAGGTTTTTTTGTTTGTTTTTAAAGATTTTATTTATTTATCTTTAGAGGGAAAGGGAAGGAGAGAGGGAGAGAAATATCAATGCATGGTTGCCTCTCCTGCGTCCCCCTGCTGGGAACTGGTCCTGCAACCCAGACATGTGCCCTAACTGGGGATCAAACCACAGTTGTTTGGTTCGCAGGCCCATGCTCAATCCACTGAGCTACACCAACCAGGGCTTTAGTGCACAGTTTTTTGCCCAAACATCAAATTGCCCAGGTGACTCAACCCCAGATTTGGTACCATGTGACTTCTGGCTTTTCCCAAAACTAAAATCACCTTTGAAAGGGAAGAGATTTAGACAGTCGATGAAACTTGGGAAAATATGACAGGGCAGCTGGTGGTGGTTGGGAGAACTGTGTGAGGTCCCAAGGTGTCTACTTTGATGGGGACTGAGGTGTCATTGTCCTGTGTGCAGTGTTTCTTGTGTATTGTATCTTCTTCAATAAATGTCTCTTTTTTAAATCATATGGCTGGACACCGTCTGGATAGACCTCGTATATAGCACCATGCCCCTCCTTTAACTTTATGTTCAAATGGTTTTCAGGGATGTCATTACATTAAATATGGGCCTGTTAGGAGAATAATAGCTACTGTTTATTAACTGTCTATTGCAGCCCAAGCACTGTGCTGAGTCCATGTGGATACTTTATCCACAGTGTATAAGTACCATTATAATCCCCATTTTACAGATAAGCAAAACTAGACTCAGAGAGGTGGTATAACTTAACTGCCTGGTTCACCCAGCTGATGAATATCAGAACTGGAGTTCTCTCTGGCCAATGTGGCTCAGTGGATTGAGCACAGGCCTATGAACCGAAGGGTCGCTGGTTACATTCCCAGTCAGGGCACATGTTTGGGTTGCAGGCCAGGTCCCTCAGGGGGAGGGGACATGCAAAAGGCAACCACACATTGATGGTTTTCTCTGTCTCTCTCTCTTTCTCCCTCCCATCTTTCTGTCTAAAAATGAATAAATAAGTAAAGAACTAGAATTCAAATAAGCACTTCTAATTCTAGGGGCAGTACTTCTGCCCCCGCACATGCGTAGCCTCCACTGTTATCGACCTCTGTACCTTCTAATTAATTTTGCTGACAACCTACACTTTTATAAAAAATAAAACCTATTTAAATATATATTAGAAACACCTAGCCCTGGCTGGTGGAGCTCAGTGGATTGAGTGCGGGCCTGCGAACCACATGATCACTGTTCGATTCCCAGTCAGGGCACATGCCTGGGTTGCAGGCCAGTTCCTGGTTCCCAGCAGGGGACGCACGAGAGGCAACCATACATTGATATTTCTCTCTCTCTCTCTCTCTCTCCTTCCCTTCCCCTCTAAGATAAATAAATAAAATCTTTAAAAAAAAAAGAAACACCTAGAGCAGAGGCTTGCAAAACCACCTGTTTCTGTACAACTCGTGAACGAAGAATGGTTTTTACATTTTTTAATGCTGGGGGGCGGATAATGATTTGTGAGATGCAAAAATCAAATGGAATTCAAGCATCAGTGTCTGTAAGTAAAAGTTTTATTGGAAAAAATAATCCTAAGGGCTGTGTACTTCATCATTATACCGTTGCCTGTTACTCAACAGGGGCTCGAATCTCTGGTTTCCTGCCTTGGCTTCTGATCAAAACCTTTCCTGGAGGTTTCTTGCACCCGTTAGCAAGGTCTGATGTCACAGTGTATCAGGGCGCTTTTTGTCGTATGCCTATTCTTTGGCACTTGCTTGGTCCTGAGTAAGTGGAATTTGAGGGAAGAGGAAGTGTAGAGCTGTATTCCAGCCTGACTTTCCTCTTTGACTAATTCGTTTGTTGTTAGACAGTGAGTTCTTTAATGCCTGGGTATAATGATGATTCATTTCTGAATACACAGTACCTAGAGCAGAACCTAGGCACAGAGTAGACGTTCTACTAGAGTGTAAAGCTTCACTGGGGACTTTAATTCACTGTTGTATGCATGCCTTACCATAGTGCCTAGGCTAGAATAATTGCTCAGTATATACATGTCTTTTGGTTGGCTAGCTGGCTCAGCTGGGCGTGGTTAAAGCCTCTTGTTAACAATTACAGTGATCGTTTTGGGGGAGTATACCACGTGCTGGGCACTTATATACATTTTTGGTAATCTTTAACACCCTCCTATAGGGTAAAAGTGATGAGCAGTGGCAGGAGGAAGCTAAGGGAGAGGGAGGAATAAAGGAGAGGAAGGGTATCTCCAGCTTTCTGACTTGGATACTGGTCCCAGTGATGATGAAATCCAGGGGGAAGAGTTTGAGTTCTTTTGGCTGTATAGGCTGTATTTGGTATCTGCAGGTAGAAGCAGGAGTCTGTTCCTAGGACAAGGGTTCTAAAGATGTCCTTTGTTTTCCAGTTATACTGGAGATGGCGATGCTCTTGATCTAGCCAGAGCAGGGTTGTTTCCTTTAGAAATGCAGGCTTAAAGCCATTTTTCCACTGTATTCTAACTTGAACATGTTCAGTTTCTGTTCCAGATGATCGGGCTGAACAACGAACCTGTCTCATTTGTGGGGACCGTGCCACAGGCTTGCACTATGGAATCATCTCCTGTGAAGGCTGCAAAGGGTTTTTCAAGCGGAGCATTTGCAACAAGCGGGTGTATCGGTGCAGCCGTGACAAGAACTGTGTCATGTCTCGGAAGCAGAGGAACAGGTGCCAGTACTGCCGCCTGCTCAAATGCCTCCAGATGGGGATGAACCGGAAGGGTAAGTGGTGTTTGTGGCTCTACTACCCACCCTTCACCCATCTTACCTTTAGTATCAGCTGTTAGGCCTTAGAGTTATTTATTTCCCAAGCCTCCACCGTATGCCTGGCCTTGTACCGTGTACTTAAAACTCAGAAATGAATCTGGGACAGTTACCGCCTACAGGGACCTTCCAGACTACATGGGGAAGAAGACTGGTAAGATGCTAAGGATTCTGTGAGAATGAATGCACAGGCTCCATGTGGCAAGAGCAAGATCCCGATTAACAATCAAGTCCAAACTGGAACTAATATACTGAACTAGTTCTTCTCTCAGGGCATGATGACAGGAAGTAGCAATTTGAGACGAAAAGATAGGAAGGCAGTAAGTCCTCTGCCTTACTTAACAAAATGTAATATCATTTTGTTTGCTGGAATCAGGGCATACTCAGAGACTAGGCATGCGCAGGAATCTGCATCTAGGTTGGTGAAGAATTTGGGATTTGTTTGGAAGTTTTCCAAGAGCCATTAGCCCAAAATGACATAAAAAAAACCCCAGATATTCTATGAGGATTTTATCCAGAGGGCAGCTTTGAAGAACATAGTGGGGTGTTGGGGAAACACAAAAGCCACCTAGAAAGTTTTCAGAAGAATGCAAAGAAAGGCGTGAAGGATTTGAAGGAAGGGAAAGTAATGACTCAAGATGGGGAGATGTGGGGGAAGCTCACCTGATGGGAGCTGGAGAAACACTGGCCGTTGGGCAGCACCAGAAGTTGAGGTTGGAGGTTTGAATTAATAGTACCAACCCTACCAAGAAAAAAAAGTCAGGCTAGAAAAGCAGGGTGGGGCAAAATGTTGGCCTTAGTAATCCTGAGTTGGAGGTACCTGAGAAGGACACCTACAGATGCCCACCAAGGAAGTGGGATATACAGGATGGGAACTGGGGTGAAAAGTCCTGCCTGCAGAGCTGTTGTAGAGCCGTTGGCATAGAGGTGGTAAAATTTTGTTAGTGTAGAAATCACCCAAAAAGAACTTGGATGCAGAAGAGAAGGGGGCCAGGGTCACAGCCAGAGGAGTGTCGTCATGGATGGAGGAGCATAGTGCTGTGTGGTTCGGTAGAAAGAATGGAGGCTCTGGAGGCAATGGAGGGCTTGGAGACAGCCTGCATGTCTCCACGCAGACTGACCTTGGAGACAGGTCATTCTGTATCTCTGATGCTCAGTTATCTTACCTTTGAAATGGTATGATGATACCTTTCAGAGTTCTCTGTAGAACATTAAATGTGACAATGTATGTAAAAGTACTCAGCAAGGTATTAGGGAGTCCTAATAGCAGTGTGCAGAGCTGGGAGTTAGTCAGCTTTAGTGAACTGTTCAAATTGGTTTGTAACATTAAAGAATGCAGGCATCCTGATATATTTCAAATTGGTTTTCCTGTGTGGGGCGGGGATGAGAATAATCTTTTGAAAATTTGCCCATATGGGAAAAGGTCAGAAATAAATAGCAAGTCATTGAGATAAATTTAGAACATTTATAATTTATTTAAAATGTTAATATTTATAAGCATTATGTGTACTAGAAACTCTTATGCACTTTCTCTACATTGCCTCATACACACAACAACCCTGGTATTAACTCTTACCCTCAGATTACAGGTGTAGTTTAAGGAAGTAAAATGATTTTACCCCAGTCGTTAGTTTAGTAGTGATGTCAAGGTAAGAATGGCCAGTTTACTTGAGCCAAAAAGAGGATACACCTGGAAATAAGACCTCAACAGACAGAGATAAATGCTTCAGAGAATAGCAGTCAGCAGGTTCTTAGTATGCATTTGAGATTAAGGAGAGAATGTAAGAAGATTACAGGGTAGTTAAGATTATGTGCTGTCTCTAGGGTGGTCATGTGGATTGGATTACAGGGTAGTTAAGATGATGTGCTCTCTTAAGGGAGGTTTATTTCAAAGATGTGTTAACCTAGGTGCACAGAAACAATTGACAGGACTTGCTTAAGGCAGAGATAAGCCTTTTACTAAAGAAGTAATATACCTAGGACGTGACTACCCAACATGACTTGCCCAGTTAGGAATTTATGATCAGATCACCTTGGGAGGTCACTTTCCATGGAATCCTTTTTTTTTTCTGGTCCACAGCAGCCACTAATATCAAATGAGAAATGTCTTGAAGAGAATGTGTGGTCATCTACCCACCTTCATCTGATTTTGTGTTGGTCTGTAGTTTTGTTGCCCTCCCTGTGGAGATTATTTTCTCAGAGTTTATTTATGGGATGCCCTCTTGATTACCCAGCTGAATCATCCAACGTATTCAGTTGGCATGTGAGATTCTGAGCCTTCCAGCCAAATTCACCTGTCTTAGGGAAGAAGCTTGACCTCATAATCTTTCCAATCATAGCAAGAAGACACAGGGATGTGATGGACGGAGAGCTGCCTCTTGGGTCCCTGTGTATGAAGAGCCTGTAGACTCAGCTGCCTGCAAAGGCTGCGTCTAAGAGAGAAACCCTGCCACCTCCTGGTTGCTGCTGGGAAAGCATAATTAAAATTAAAGTTGCCATTGGAATATTTTTTGGGTGATGGAACTGTCTTGCATTGGATGAGCTCTGACGTTCAATACATAATTTTATGCATTTGTTAAAACCTATAGAATTATACACCACAATTTTAATGTATATAGTTTTTGTTTTTTAAAACGCCTTACTTCAGGATGTGTTTATTGATTTGAGAGAGAAAGAAGAGGGAGAGACATCAATATGAGAAAGATACAGCAATTGGTTGCCCTCCATACATATCGTGACTGGGGTTGGAAACCAACCTTTTGTTGTACCGGCCAACTGAGCCACTCAGTCAGGGCAATATATTGTTTGTTTGTTTGTTTTAAAGCAGCCTGTATGTGGCAGGGGGTGGGGATAGAATGCAGACTGTGACAGACAAATCTGATATGTGAGGTCTACCTGCAATTTGAGGAAATAAATCACATAGCCACACTGAAGGCAATGGGAAGGTAGGAGCTGCTGACCTTGGAAAAACAATGTTTGGGCTGTATACTGTAAGGCTGAAGACAAAAAGAACTGTATATAAACAAAGCACCGTAGTTTGTACATTTATTTCTCTCAGGGCTATGGGCTTGGAATTCATCACTACTTTCTTTGAATACTAAGGTCGAACAAACAAGTCATTATATTGTAGATAATGAGAGTCAAGTTTGTCACCTAGAGAAAGAAGTCATAAATCAGGAAAGGGGAAGGCTGGAGTGAAGCCTCTGGTGCCACAGGAATCAGAGGCTTCCATGTGGATTCCTGTTTAGATAGATTGGTAAGAACATGTAGAGAGATATGTGTGCAGATGCATGAGTTGAGATCAGTAGACGCTGTATTTTGCCGCGTATAATGGACATCCAGGTTTTTGGCCTAAACTTTGAGAGGAAAAAAATCTTTCCTTTTAATTTTTTTAATTTGAGTATTTATTTATTTATTCATTTAGATACCCTTTTTTGGTATTATAAAGGAATTTCAGCATTTATTTTTCAACATACTAAGGTACAGAAATTTTATGTACTGGTATCACCCATGTATAAAGCAAATCCGTATATTTCCCTCAAAATTTAGGCAAGAAAACTGCATATTATACACAGCAAAATACTGGTGGGTATATAGATATTAGTCTGTCCAGAAAGTACCCAGCCATCTACTGTGAAAAATAGAGACATTTATTGAAGAAGATACAAGACACATTATACGTAAGACAATGATGCCTCAGTCCCCTTCCAAGTAGACACCTTGGGACCTCACACAGTTCTCCCAGTCACCATCAGCTGCCCTGTCATATTTTCCTGAATCTCTTCAATGATCTGAAATCTCTTCCTTTTCAAAGGTGATCTTAATTTGGGGAAAAGCCAGAAGTCACAGGGCACCAAATCTGGGCTGTAGGGGGGCTGAATCATCGGGGTGATTTGATGTTTCATCAAAAAGCTCTGCACGAGATGTGATACTTGAGCCAGCACATTGTCGTGATGAAGCTGCCAGTCACCAGTTGACCATAGCTGTGGCCTTCTGAATCATCCAGATAGTTTCTGTGGAGGATGTTCAAGCTTAACACAAAGTTTGATGTAGATTCATTGCTCTACTCAGTCATTTTGAATGCAATGGCCTTCAAATGGCCAATAGTACACAACAACTCCTTGCTTTGCAGGCCTGCACTCAATCCACTTAGCCACACCAGCCAGGGCTATTATGTGTGTGTGTATATGTATATGTGCATGTGTATGTGTATGTGTATGTGTGTGTGTGTGTGTGTGTGTGTTTAAAGAAGGAAACCCTGGCTGGTGTAGCTCATGCCTGCGAACCAAAGGATCACAGTTCGATTCCCAGGCAGGGCACATGCCTGGGTTGCAGGCCAGTTCCCGGCAGGGGATACATGAGAGGCAACCATTCATTGATGTTTCTCTCCCTCTCTCCTTCCCTTTCCCTCTAAAGATAAAGAAATAAAATCTTTTTTAAAAATAAAAGAAAAAAGAAAGAAAGGTAAAGAAGACATGAGATAAATAGCATATTAGAAGTCCAGTTATAGCTGCTGCAGGCAAGATCCATGTATACATGCCAACATATAGAGCATAGGTTTAAACAGGTACAGTAGTTTGCATAGAGTACTTAGGAATTACAAAGAGAAAAATAAGTTTTGGTAGAGAATTCTGATATATACCACTTTAGCCAGGCAATCAGGGTTAACATCACCAGTGTGCTGACATTGACATCATATAACCTCCTGATGTGTAATGGATAGATCTAGATATCTCTGTGTGTATACAAACATATACATACGCATACACACACAGGGATAGGTTCATTTCAGTCTAATCTTGAGAAAACAGGGAAGCTCAAATTGAGAGACATTATTTGAAATAATTTACATTCTACAAAACCCTCTTCGAAAGTGTCAAAGTTACAGAGGACAAGGAGAGACTAAGAAACTGTCCCAGGTTGGAGGAGATTGTGGAGACATGACAACCCCGCGCCCTGTGAGTCCTGGGTTGGATTATAGAGCACAAAAAGGACTTCAGTGAAACTGGGGGAGACTGAATAAGGTCTGTAATGTTAGTTAATAATAATAGTGTTGTACCAAAGTCCATTTAGATTTTGGTGAGTAGTCTTTGGTTTCATAAGATGTTAAGAGAGGGGGAAGCTGGGAGTAAGGTGTATGGAAATCGTCTGCACTATTTTTTAAACTCTTCTGTAAGTTGAAACTTACCTCAGAATTTAAAAGTTAATTAAAAATGCAGCTGCCATATATGAGTCAGCCCTCCATTGTTCACCATTTCTGGACATAAATATCTTTTCAGATCTGGAAATTGGCTGTTTATGAAATTAATTAGCAAGACATTGAGCGAGATTTAAATAGGGTGGTGAGTGTAGGCTGGGCCCTGTCTGTCCATCCGTATTGCTAACCCAGTACTCCTAAACACATATTCCCCATTGTCTGACAGTTCACAGGATAAAGGGGCACTTCGGGGTGGTTTTCAGGGACCCTCTGATTCTGGCATCAGCCACTTCATTCCTTCCTTTTTCTTTCTGCTGCTCCCCACATACAATCATCATTCCACCCCAGCTCGCCAAAACCTGAATATTTCCATTTGTGGAATTTCGTGTGTGTGATTTTATCTTCCTGGAATATTCTGCCCCCTCTTCTTCACCCTACTGTATACACTTTTTATTTTTTTGGAGGCTCAGCTTTTATTTATGACATCCTCTAAGAAGCTTTCTCTGATACCTTCCTCCTACCAGGTGATCTGTGCTTCAGCAGCCCCTTACCGCCCTCTGCCATCAGCCCTGGTCACCTTGTGCTGTGTCTGTCTGTTATCTTGTCTGTTCCCCTGCCCTCATTTTCAGACAGTGAGCCCCTCAAGGATTCGGACCAAGTCCTACTTTCTCTGTGTCCCTCAGCAGGTAACCCAGTTAAGGTAGGGCGCTTCCTGGTGTGATCGATTGACTGTGGTGGGGGCCCGGGCAGGGAGTGGGATAGGAGAAATGAAATAGTCCCCTCCTTAATTGCAGGAGGTATGTCCTAGTACCCCCAGTAGATGCTTGAAAACCATGGATAATACTAAACCCTATACAAGGCGGGGAGAACCTTAAAAAAACAAAATTATCTTCTGGAGGGTGGGCCCCTTGCAGTACAGGCCTCCCCCACTAGGTGAGTGCTCTAGGAACCCATCTGTATCAGTGCACCAGCTGGTGTTATGAGAGGCTGCGTTTGGCTTCAGTGAAATTTTTTTAAGACTCTTTCCATGTGTTTGCCCATTTCATGATGGGTCATTTACAAGTGCACCTGCCCACACAGAGCTGTGTTCAGCAGTTTTTGACCAAAATTCATCCCCATACCCCACCCTCCCTGTTCACCTGGTCTTGCCCTGAGCAACTTTTTTGTTTGTTTGTTTTGTTTTCCCTGATGAAAAAATCCTAAAAAGGAGTTGTTTTGCTGATGTGGGAGAGGTGAAACAAAAAGTGGCAGAAGCACTAAAAAGGCATCAAAATCAATGAGTTCAAAAACTATTTTCAGCAGTGGAAAAAACATCTCAATAGGTGTTTTCCTTCTTTCCGTCTCAGGCGCTTTGAGAGCCATGGGCTTGGGTGCAGATACAGCCAAGTCCAAGAACGACACCACACACAACCAGTCCTAGAAATGACACAGAAATGGCACCAAGACACCCCAAACACAAAGATAGAAGTCTCTCAAGGTGGTAGACCCCAAGTTCCTGGGGAACATGCACTTTGCCAAGAAGGGCCTGAAGAAGATGCAGGCCACCAGTGCCAACACCATGAGTGCACATTCTGAGGCTATCAAGGCCCTGGTCAAAACCAAGGAGGTCAAGCCCAGTATCCCAAAGGGCAGCAGCTGTAGGCTCAGTAGACTTGCTTACATTGCTTACCCCAAGCTGGGGAAATGTGCTCCTGCTCACATTGCCAAGGGTCTCTGGCTCTGCTGGCCAAAGGCCAAGGCCCAGACCAAGCCCCAGGCTGCAGATGCAGCTGCTACTCGGTCTCAGGCTCCCCAAAGTGCCCAGACCCTGCAAAGGCTCCATAGTAGAGGCCTCTGTCTGCCGCTGTGAGGACAGAGGACTGATGTGCCCTCAGGGCGGGGGTCCTCCTGTAGTGTTTCTGCAAATAAACCTGAGGCAGGGTCCAAAAAACATAGGTGTATTGCATCAGATGGAGAGTGCTTTGAAGGTGACTGCAGTTTAAACATGTAAGAATAAATACACAGGACTTCCGCCAAGATGGAGGCATAGGTGGAAACACTGTGCCTTCTCCCACAACCAAGTTTGAATACAACAAAGGTTTGGAGAACAAAGACACAGCCAAAGAACAGAAAATTGAATTATACGGAAGTCCGACTACATCTAACCGTTCAACTGGGATGGTAAGAGGGGCGGAGCCAGCAGCGGAGCAGGGTCAGGCAGGACAGATCCCCCGACCTAGGCACCTAGGCGCACAAGTGGCCCGGACCCAGTCAGGGTGTGGGGCAGACTGACCGCGATCGCACATTCACACACAGTGAGACGGACCACGCAGGCCCCAGAGGGCGAACCCAGTGGTGGAAGGCTGACGTTGGTGGCACACTCGCGTGCAGTGGGATGAAACACGAGGGTCCCGGTGACGGTGGCAGCTGCGGCACCTGTGGCGGCGGCGGCGGCAGCCAGAGGCGGCAGACAGGACGCCATTGCTCCTCTTTGACCCCGCCCCCACATATAGCGTCACAACCCAGCGACTGAGTTGCCCTGCTCTGGTGAACACCTAGTGCTCTGCCCCTCATACATAACAGGCAGGAACAGACCAAAACATCATGGCTCAAGAAGAACTCAAAGCCCCAGAGCCGATAACTCTCAGCGACCGAGAAATTGCCAGCCTCTCAGAAGCACAATTCAAGACACTGTTTATCAGGATGCTCACAGAACTGGTTGATTATAGTCACAAACTAGAGGAACATATGAAGGCTAAACTAATTGAAATGAAGGGAGATGTCCAGGAAACCAATAGCAATGGAAACTAGGACTCAGTGGAATGGACCAGAAGGAAGAACAAAACATCCAACCAGAAAGGAATGAAGAAATAAGAATTCAAAAAAATGAGGAGAGGCTTAGGAACCTCCAGGACATCTTTAAACATTCCAACATCCGGATTATAGAGGTACCAGAAGGGGGAAAGAAACAGCCACAAGTGAAAAACTTATTTGAACAAATAATAAAGGAGAACTTCCCCAGTCTGGCAAAGGAAATAGACTTCCAGGAAACCCAGGAAGCTCAGAGAGTCCCAAAGAAGTTGGACCCAAGGAGGAACACACCAAGGCACATCATAATTACATTAGCCAAGACTAAAGTGAAGGAGAGAATCCTAGAAGCAGCAAGAGATAAGGGGACAGTCACCTACAAAGGACTTCCCATCAGACTGTCAGCAGATTTCTCAAAAGAGACCTTCCCGGCAAGAAGGGGCTGGAAAGAAGTATTCCAAGTCATGAATTCCAAAGACCTACAGCCAAGATTGCTTTATCCAGCAAAACTTTCATTTAGAATGGAAGGGCAGATAAAGTGCTTCTCAGATAAGGTCAAGTTCAAGGAGTTCATCATCACCAAGCCCTTATTATATGAAATGCTAAAGGGACTTATATAAGAAAAAGAAGATGAAAAATATGATCAGTGAAAGGACAGCAAACTCACAGTTATTAACAACCACACCTAAAACAAAAGCAAACCAAGAGGACAGCTAGATCAGGAGTGGAACCATAGAAATGAAGAACACATGGAGGGTTAGCAACAGGAGAGTGGGAGGAGGAGAAGAGGGGAGAAGGCACAGAAAAATAGCATAGAGGGTAGGTAGAAAATAGATAGGGGGGAGGGCAAGAATAGTGGGGGAAATATAGAATCTAAAGAACTTGAGACACGTGGTTATAAACTAAGGGGGGGAGAATGGTGGGGGAGGGAGTGTGCGGGTAGAGGGGAATGAAGAGAATAGAACAACTGTAATGTATAATCAATAAAATATATTTAAAAAATTTTTAAAAGAAATACACACTTTTTTACAGATAAATTTCAGGGCTTTTTTGTGGTCTCTTCTCATATATACCATGTTTTTCTATCCATACATACCTATGATAAGGTTTAATTTATAGATTAGGAAAGTAAGAGATCAAAATTAACTATTAATAAAATAGAATATTTACAACAATATGCAATAATAAAAGTTACATGAATGTGGCCTGTGTTTCTCTTTCTCATAACCAAGATAGCTAGTGAGTGGAGGGTGACTCGTGGGTGTGCAGTGCACAAAGAGTGGGTGTGCTGGACAGAGGGACGATTCACGTCGGGGGCAGGACTGCACAGAGTTTCACTGCACCACCCATAACGGCACCCTATTTAAAACTTACATATTGTTAATCTGGAGTTTCCCATTTAGTATTTTCTGACTACAGTTGACCACAGGTAACTAAAACCGTGGAAAGCCGAACCACAGATAAGGGGACTGCCGTACTGTTAAAGTCATCAGATGCAAGAGGAGGTTATACTGAGTCTCATGGAGAAATTCATGTCAGTTAGGTAATTATGTGAAAGAAATTAAAATTTCCTTAACTTTGTTGTCTCATAACTTCCTAGTCAACTCGTTTGGAATTCTAAAAGGGTTAAGGCAAGTTTCTTGGCAGATGTTCACGTTTGTCGAATGGCACTGAGAGACAGATCTTGTGGTGTCACTGTATCACTGCACCAGGATAAAGGTGGAGCCCTGAGAAATCTCATGAACCATCTTGAAGGAGTAAAGTTCAGGCTCCTTATGAACTTAAAGAGCTTTTTAAAAATGACCCCACCCCATCCCCTTTCCTTCTTTTCTTTTCATGGGGGGGGGCAGTTACAGACATTCAAAGGGGGTTGCTCTAACATAACCACAGTACTATTATCAAATCAGGAAATTTAACGTGACATAATATTATTATCTAATTAGCAGATCTTATTCAGATTTGACTGATTATCCCAGTGTCCTTTATAGCAATTTGTTTCTTCTAATCTATGAGCCAACACATCACATTTAGTTTTTATATCTCTTTAATCTTAATCTGAAGTCATTTCTCAGCCTTATTTTGTCTTTAATAACATTTTCAATTTTGAAGAAGATAAGTTATTTATTTTGTAGACTGTCCCTGGACTGAGTTTGTCAGCTTCTTCATGATGAGATTTAGGTTACACATTTCTAACAAGAATTCCACAAAAGTGACGATGTGCCCTTTCAGTGCATTATATCAAGAGCACGTGGTTTTGGGTTTTTTTAATTTTTATTTTTTAAGAGCACATGGTTTTAAGTCTGTCCCCTTATTCTTCGTGTTAACTTGATCCACTTGAATAAGGTGATGTTGCCAGATTTTTTCACTGTGAATTTTCTTTGAGTCAGGGCAACAACATGTAAGTGAAACAGAATGGCATGTCCAAGGACTAACAAACAGTTCTCTGTAGGTACATAGTGTGTAACGTTTGTGGCAATGGGGAACCCCAGAGGGAACCAGATCACAAATGGTCTTAAATGTACAGCTAGGGAGCTTGGACTTAGCTCACAGACCAGAGGGAGCCGGCGGTGGGTTTTGAGCAGGGCATCGGTGTGGTTAGCTTTGTGTCCTGCTGGTGGTTCTGGTTTCTGGATTCGGTTGGTTGGCCAGGCCTAAGTGGGGGATGGTAGATACACGTGTTCCAGAGCAGAAAGAGTACTTGTGCTTCTGAGCAGACAGAAGAACCATAACTGGCGCCACTCTCTTCGGCTTGGAGAGAGGCACAGCAGACCATTTCTGTGCTCTTGGACCCAAAAGCCCTTTGTTTGCTTGTTTCTTTTTAATCAGTTCAGTGCCAGAAAAGACTCTCAGCCCTGCTGAAATACTTGCTCTTAGCCCAGTGTAGCATCACAGAACAAGCACAGCTTTAGAATCAGAAGACCCAGATGGAAATCCAGCTCTGTACCCTCTCCTGAGTAACCGTGACCAAGTCCCTTGACATCTCTGAGCTTCATTTTCTTCATCTCTAAACCGCATGGAATAATAATGATGTACACCCTCCAAGGTTGTTTTGAGGGTCAAATGCAATGACATGTGAGTGTATTATAGGCTTTATAATATGACCCAACTTTCTGTTTTAACAGAGGCGCTGTGACCCGTTGTGTTGTTCCCACACTTCAGGCAGTTTCACACCATCTCGACAGATTCTGCCATCTCTGACTAAACCAGGACTATTTACTTTTTATTTTTCTTTAAGTCAGTTTTTTAGAAAAAGTTAATTGTCTTCTTTTTTTTAAAGATTATTTCAAAAAAAAGATTGTTTCTTTTTACAGCAAGGGGAAAGGAGGGACACAGAAGGAGAGAAACATTGAGGTGAAAAAGAAACACTGATCAGTTGCCTCTCATATCCTGATAGACACCAAACTGGCAACTTAGGCATATGCTCTGACTGGGAATCGAACCAGTGACCTTTTGAGCCACTCGAGTCAGGACAGGGTTAATTTTCACAGGGAATTTTTTATCTCCTTGGTGAATGAAAAAATCAGTAGTTTTTAGTGAATGTAAGATAAGTGTATAAGGGTTTATCTATGTACCACCTAACATGATGTCTTCCCGGTGGGATGCACACACTATAGGAAATACTAGTGCTGGAAAGAAGCTGGCCTTCATCTGGTAGTCTGGATCCCAACCCTGATCTTGCTGTTCAGTTTCTGGTTTCTTAGGCAAAACAGTTCATTCATTTCTCTGGCCTTAGGCTTATCTGTTCAATGGGAGTGATGCTAATACTTTCCTAGTGAGTATATGAATGGGATTGAGGGACAACATGAGCTTTTAAATGTCACCATAAGCAATTGCCAAGATGTAAATCTTTAAAGTTTACGGTCCCTTAACAAAGAGGAAAGCATGTTGAGTTCCTTCACCATCTAAGACGGTGAGAGTGAGATTTCAAGTGAAATATATTCAGTGTTTTATATGCCAGTGATCTTTGTTCTGTACCTGTGAGTTGACACAGAGGCATGTGAGGTGTTAGTATTGGAAACAGAAGTGCCTGAAGACTGCCATTGACCCTGGAACAGCAGAGAGGAATTAAGGATTTTTCAGAACTTGAAATTAAGCTGTAAGAGAGCTCCCAGACAACCAGGCATGCTTCTACCCCTGACATAGTCTGTGTATTGTTCTACTCCAAATTCACAGCAGTCTTGTAAAAAAGACTCTGTTGACTTCATTTCACACATGAAGATACTAAGACTCTAGCAAAGTTGAGAATGGATCCTTGGTTTCTTAACTTTTGTGTTTGGAGGAAAGAGGCTGGGGAGAGGGAAGGATTAGTTACTGAGTACGTACTCTATAAGCCAGGCTCTGTGTTTGGTGCTTTCGCTGTATTATTTTGTATAGAATCCTTACAGTAACCCCACAAGACAGGTTGTAATAGCCCCTCTTTATTTTCCAGTAAATTTAATTTATTCTGAAGTTTTATTTATTCAGAGATGTGAAGAAACTTGTCTGTAATTACACAGACAAGGATTTAGGCTCAAACTTACCTAATTCTGATATAATCTAAGGATACCACGACCCATGTCTGCTTTAAGGGGAATGAACTTCTGGCCAGCCTTGCGGTTATCGCAGGAATTGAGTGTTATACCCGGAGCCCTCACCTTTTCCGGCAGCAACGCTGCCCCAGGGACTTTCTACATCTTCATGGTAGTTTTTGTTCTAGTAGGTATATTAGAGCAAAGCTTGCTGTCATGTGATGCCACCCTCCTAACCACCCTCTGCAGTGATCATCACAGATTTTTTAAAAATACCAACTTCACCTACCCTTTTCTGGATTCCATCTTATCCTCAGGTTCCTCTGCCAAAGTCCATAGTTTCAGCCTGGTATTCAGCACTCTCTCTAATCTAGCCTGACCAGCCTCATCTCTTGCTGCTCTGCTCTACACATGTGCACGCACACTCACACACTTGAGCCAGATTGAGCCACTTGGACATTCCCAGAAACTGCGCTCCATATTTACTTTGAACTTACAGCTTTTCTGAGCATCGTTCCCTCAGCCTGTAGAGGCCTTCTTCTGTCTGCATAAATCTTGTTCATCTGTTATGGTTCAGTTCAGAAGTTGTCTTTACTAGAAAGCTTTGCCAAACACCAGAGCCTTTTCTATAATTGTAAATCAAGGGTTTCTTTTCTGTGCCCCATATTACAATGAAAGTAATAGTATTGGTGGTTATAATTCTTAATGAGGCTGGTACTATTTAAAGGATGCTTTTTAAAGTTAGAAGATGCTAACTAACTTCGTACTTTCGTTGAATCACCTGAGTGGAAAATCAATGGTGAGGGAACTCCACTATCTGCCCTTGTAAGGAGCAATGAGTGAAGTCAATATTCTAATTTAAAATCAAACAAAAAACCCTGTTCTCCTCATTCTATAAATTAGACTCAAACTTTGACTGGAAATAAGAAAATACATAACAACGAACATACTCATTCTATTCCTCTCCTTCAGTTTACCAGTCTTCAGATGCATTATCCTGATGGGATATTTGTGACTTCGGGGCTGTTAATGCTGTCACCTAAGTTGAGCACACTGAATGCATAGTGTGCATAGTGTGCACCTAGCACCTTGGGGGCCCAAAAGTATCTGCTGCCTATGAGGTGGCCTGGGATAATGGAAAGAATATATGCTTTGAGGTCAGAAAGGCCTATGTTTTCATCTCGGCTTCACCCATCACTACCTTGTGCTTTTGGCCAAAGAAGTTCTCTTTTTGTGCCTAGCTTCTGTGAGCATGCTTCTGACTCTTGCTTATGTTTCCTTCCAGCAATCAGAGAAGATGGCATGCCTGGGGGCCGGAATAAGAGCATTGGGCCAGTCCAGGTGAGTTCGTGGCCTCGCTCTTTATAATCCATCCCAGAAGCCCAGGGTTTTAGATGCTCCTGTAGCTGCTCACCTTGATTCTCTCATATTCTGGGATTGCTGGGTCATGTGATACTTCTGGTTTTAATTTTTTTAATTGTCTATAATTTTTTATTATTGTGCAATTACCATTGTCCCCGTTTTCCCCCCATTACTCTCCCCTGCCCTACCTATCCCCACCTCCCACATCCAACTCTCTTGTCTCCCCCTGAGTTGTTATTATCCATGGGTGCTTTATACATGTTCCTTGATGACCCTTCCCCTTCTTTGCCAAGTTAGCCCCCTCTTCCCTCCTCTCTGATTACTGTCAATTTGTTCTTTATTTCCATATCTTTGGTTATATTTTGCTTACTTGTTTATTTTGTTGATTAGGTTCCACTTTCAGGTGAGATCATATGCAATTTCTTTTTTTGAGAAACGTCCATACTGTTTTTTGTAGTGGCCATACCATTTTACATTACCACCAACAGTGCTCAAGGGTTCCCATTTTCCACATCTTCTCCAGCATTTCTTTTCTGTTTTTTTTCTTCCTGATAATGGCTGTCTTAATAGATGTGGAGTGAAATCTCATTGTGATTTTGATATGCATTTCTGTGATAATTAGTCACATTGAGCATCTTTTTATATACCCGTTGATTGTTTATATGTCTTTGGAGAAATGCCTATTCAAGTCATTTGGCTTTTTTTTTAATCCTCACCCAAGGATATGTTTATTGATTTTAAAGAGAGGGGAAGGGAGGGAGAGAAACACTGATATAAGATAGAGACATCGATTGGTTGCCTCCCATAGGCACCCTGACTGGGAATCGAACCAGTAACATTTTGATGTATGGACGATGCTTCAACCAACAGAGCCATCTGGCCATGGGTTGACCATTTTTTAATCAGATTATTTGTTTTTTTTGTTACTGAATTGCAGGGATTCCTTATGTATCTTGGATAGTACCTCTTTATCAGATACATGGTTTGCAAATATTTGGTCTCATTCTGTAGGTGAATTGATCATTTTGTTGATTGTGTCCTTTGCTTTGTTGAAGTATATTATTTAGATGTAATCCCATTTGTTTATTTTTGCTTGTGCTTTTGGTGTAATAGTCAAGAAATCATTGCCAAAGCTGAGGTCGAAGAAGCTTTTCCTTCTTTGTATTTTTTAGGAGTTTTATATTTTTGTATCTTACATTCTAACACCATTTGTCTTAAACTGTCCTTTCCCCATTGTATAGTTTTGGCATCTTTATCAAAGATCTTTTGACCATATATGCATGAGTTTATTTGGGGGCTCAATGTTCTATTCCCTTGGTCCATATGTCCATATGTATGCCAGTACCATACTGTTTTGATTACTATAGCTTCGCAGTATATTTTGAAATGAGGAACTATAAGGCCTCTAGCTATGTTGATTTTTCTCAGGATTATTCTGGTTGGAGTTCTGTGTGTTTTCATAAGAATTTTAAGATTGCATCTTCTATTTCTGCAAAAATACCATTAGGATTTTGATAGAGATTTAGCATGGGCATTTTAACAATAGTAAGTCTTTCATTCTGTGAACACAGGATATCTTTCCATTTACTTATGTTTTTAGTTTTTTTTCAGCAGTGTTTAATTTCTTTCGACAGTGTGCAGGGTTTTTCCTCCTTGGTTAAGTTTATTCCTAAGTATTTTATTCTTTTGATACTACTGTGAATGAAATTGTCTTCTTAATTTCCTTTTTAGATAATACATTATTAGTGTAAAAATGGAACTGATTTTCGTATGTTGATTTTATATTCTGCAACTTGCTGAATTCTTTTATTAGTTCTAACAGTTTTTTGGTGGAATCTTTAGGGTTTTCTACCTATAACATAATGTCATCTGTTAACAGAGGTAATTTTACTTCTTCCTTTCTGATTTAGATGTCTTGTATTTCTTTTTCTTGCCTAGTTGTTCTGTTAGGACTTCCAGTGCTGTGTTGAGTAGAAGTGTTAAGAGTGGGCATCCTTGCCTTGATCCTGATCTTTGAGGAAAAGCTTTCAGTTTTTCTCCATTGAGCATGATGTTCACTGTGGGTGCGTCCCCTGTGTGGCTCTCTTGACATCTCTTGACTCTATTTAGAGTTGAGGGAGCTGATGCTCAGAGAAGCCTGTGTCATCCATCATTGCATTTGACTTACACCACTGGGCATTTAATTTTCCTTTTAGTCCTTTACTGTTTCTAGGGTATGTTAAAAAGAGAGCTATGATTGCCAAGTTCTTAACTGTGCTTAAGCGTAATTAAAAATAACAAGGAATATGCCCTGCCTGGTATGGTTCAGTGGACTGAGTACTGGCCTGTGAACCAAAGGGTTGCTGGTTTGATTCCCAGTGTACGGCACATACATGGGCTGCAGGGCAGATCCCCACTAGGGGGCATTTGAGAGGCAACCACACATTGATGTTTCTCTCCTTCTCTTTCTCCCTCTCTTCCCCTCGCTAAAAATAAATAATTAAAATCATTTTTAAAAAACAAGGGATAGAATTTTTATTTATTGAGCACCTGTTGTATACCCACACTTTATAACTTTATCTTAGATTAACCTCCCAAGTCTATCTGACTCAAACCTGCATAGAATTTCTTTGCTCCAGCACCCTGTGAGGGAACTCTGGGCTATGAGGGAGGTGGTTTTATTTCCATTATCTCCTACAAATAAGGGAGCTGAGGCTTAGAGAATTTGAGTGACTTGCCCAATAGTAAAAGTCCAGCTAGGAAATTGCAGATGAGATTTGAACGCAGCTTCAAGCACTCTCAACATGTTCCATCACCTGCCTATTCAGTGCATCAGTGGTTTCTCAGTGTCCCATGGCACCCACAGGGAGAGACAGGTGCAGTCTGACTTGGGATCCCAGCTGGAATAAGCTGATGCTACCAGGACTGGCCCTTTTCACCCATCTCGAGTTATTCCACGTCCATCCAGCTCTGGTCTTGCTCTCACCACCATCACTGAGGCTGCTTCAGTGGGGGCCTCAGTGGGTATCTTGTAGTTTGGTGGCATCGTTTGTCTTCATATGACTTAAAAAGTGCAAACAGTGATTTCACTGTTCTTGGGGCCCCTAAGAGAGCATACCTTTTATTTATTTTTTGTTTGTTTATTTATTTATGTTGCTTCTGACTGAATAAAGAAAGACATCCCCTTCAATTCAACATGTAGTCCAGTCTGTTTAAGACCAATCACTCTACCTATACACCAGTTAAATGTTTCTTGTTTCCCCTCCGATTCCTATGTGCTCACTGGCTTTCAGTGCTAAATGCCTCCTATACTTATGATCGGAATTGCTCAGGGTTTCCTCACAGGCCCATAGAGCAAAGAATTATGCAGGTTTGAGTTAGACAGACCTAGGAGACAATGTCCTCTCATTCTTTTCATAAGAACAGGGGATAAAAATGTATCTGGTCTTCCACCTTAGCACTCATGCTCATCCTGCATGCTGAGCTTAGCCAGGTGGGGTTAACTGACACATTGCAGGTGTGTTTGTTCACTCCCTCTATGGGGTAGTAGCTTAAGCACTGGACTGAACATTTGGATATACTTTGACCTCTTTTTCAAACTCCTGCCCAAACATGGGCATACAGTATGATCTTGGGCAAGTCAGTTCATTTATCTCAGCTTTCTTAACTCAGAAAATCCATGTAAAGTTTTGTGATCAGTAATAAGTGAGCATTTGTTCATTTATCCAACATGCATTTATTGAGCACTTACTTTTAAAATATCCTATCATGGCCTTAGGTCTTATAGAAGATATTTTTATGATTCATTACTATAAATGTTATAACATTAACAATGAATATTTTCAGCCTTCCATAACTATTGCTATGCACTAGGCTCTTTTCTAAACATGTGTTAATGTATTAACTAATTTAATCCTCAACGTCAATCCTATGAGATAGATACTATTATTCCCTCCACCATACATGTGAAGGAATTTAGATTCAGATAGTTAAATGACTTGCTCAAGATCGTACAACTAGAAAGTGATAGAACCTGGATTAGAACGTAGGTGGTCTAACCCTAGAATTCACACTCTGAACCGTCATGCTGTCATCCTCTCTCTCACTGCACAGAATCAAGTGGATAGAAATAGGACCTAAATTTTTGTCTAGGTAATGATAGAAGGACTTGCAAAGAAAGTGACATTCAAACTGCATCTTAAAGGGCAAGTAATAATTTATTATTAAAGAAGGGTGTTTTGGGAAAGAATAGACTCAAGAACAAAGAGTAGTATTGAAGAACCTAGAGACTTTATGGCTTGAGAGGGGTTAATGGGCGAGAGAAATGCCATGGTGAGCCATGGTGCTGGGAAACAAGCAACCAAGCTGTCTTAACTTAGCGAGAGACCTGGACTGTGGGGGTAGAGAGAAGGGTATCTGGGTTTCTCTCTAGGGAGTTTGGGAATCTCCATGAGATTTAAATAAGTTCTCAGTCCTAAAAGAGGAACAGAAGATATCCCGAGCACCCACTCTAACATGTGTCAATTCCTTGTCAAAGATATCAGAGGAAGAGATTGAAAGGATCATGTCTGGGCAGGAATTTGAGGAAGAGGCCAATCACTGGAGCAACCATGGTGACAGCGACCACAGTTCCCCTGGGAACAGGGCTTCCGAGAGCAACCAGCCCTCACCAGGCTCTACTCTGTCCTCCAGGTGAGCTACAGGGCAAACCCAGCATCATCTAGAGATCACTCAGAAGTAGACCCACACAGAACCCTCTGGGCCGGGTATTCCTGCTAGTCTATCTCAGCAATTGTACTCTTGTTCCCTTAGTCTTCTAGGGTAGGGTCATGGTGATGCAAAGCAGTATTTTGCAACCCATTTTTGCTAAAGACCTTGAAAATGTCAGGTCTCCTCTGCAGACTGATAAAGCACTAGAGCTGCTGTCTGTGCCCATACATTCTTCACCAAACAGCGCAGCATTTCAGACAGAGCTGTTTTCTCTCATTTACTTTATCACTGAAGTAAACAAGCCACACTGACAATGTCAGATTGAGTTGTAATTTCTCTCCCTTGGCAGGAGTGAAAATTTCACTTTATAAATTTTAGGAAACAGGGAAAACGTTTTAACCTAGTCAGAATTGCTGCTGTTATTATGGAATACCACTTTGGAGACTCGGTTCAAGAATGGTAACTTAAGTGAGTTGTTAGGTGTGAAATAAAGCCATCAGCTACCAGGGAATGCTTTCTTTCCCCAGAAATCCTTCTTACAGAAAAGGGATCAACACACTGTCTATAAAGGCCAGGTAGAACATATTTTAGACTTTGTAGGTTTGGTTTAGGGCTCAACTGTTCAACTGTGCCACCATAGTGTGAAAATAGCCAGAGACGGTATGTCAGTGACTGAGTGGCTGTGTTCCAGTAAGTCCAATTCACCGAAGCAGGCTATGGGCCGTAGTGTGCTGATCCCTGTTACAGGAGGTGCATCCAGGTAAAACTGCAGGACTTTTTTTTAATTGGTTGAGAGTGGCTAGATTTCTCCAAAACAGGGAAGGAAGATAAGAATCTGCTTTTTTCTTCGTCTTTCATCATAACCTGTATCCATGCAGTTCCTTAGTTTGTTCCTTTCTTTGAATGTGTAGGGAGTTGTTGCCACATGCCAGATTTTTTTTTCTAAGTACTAGATTTGTTTTGTGGCCTGGCAAGGCACTTAGCCTATCTGTGCCTTAGTTTTCTTAGCAGTAAAAAAATAAAACATCCACCTTTGTCATCACAGTCTATGCATATCCATTAAAAATTCTAAATGCAACACCCATCTGAAGAATTCATTTAGCCAGTATTTATTCAGCATCTGCTCTGCCAGGTCTTGTGTGTCTGCTGGTAAACCAAAAGTACACATGCTCACAGAGTCCCTGTTTAACAGGGGAGAGTTCGTGTAACCATTAGTTATGTCCCCAGCTTGATGAAGACAGACAGTATGGCCAAAGAATGCCTGAGCCACCTTCTGGCCCATTTCCTTTGAGTAGGCAGTAGACCTGCTGATTCTGCTTGACGTGAGACTTTTCTCTCTAGTAGGTCCGTGGAACTAAATGGATTCATGGCATTCAGGGAGCAGTACATGGGGATGTCTGTGCCTCCACATTATCAATACATACCGCACCTTTTTAACTATTCTGCCCACTCGCCACTTCTGCCCCCGCAAGCTCGCAGCCTGGATCCCCAGTCATACAGTCTGATTCACCAGCTGGTGTCAGCTGAGGACCTGGAGCCATTGGGCACGCCCATGTTGATCGAGGATGGGTGAGTGAGCCCTGCCCTGTTTAGCCCTTGTAGCTCCAAAATTCTCCCTACCCCACATCCACCTTCGTCCCTGGCTGCTTTATCACAGGCTTCAGAATATGTCAGGGATAGTGAGTGATGACTGAGCATCAGAGGGTAAGTCTGTGCTTATCTTTGAAGTCAGTGGACCCTTATTTTTCTCCTGCACGTCTTTTCTCATAGAGTTTAGGCTATTAATCAATCCCTTTGGAATTAGGAGAAAGGGCTTTTCTGCTCAGGCCTAGGTAGGCCAGACCCTGGGATGGATCTGAGCACTTCCAAGCCAGAGATGAGCTATTATTCTGGGGATAAACATACATCAGGTTTAGGCTCCTTAACAAGACACTGAAGACACTACCCGGTCATAGCCTGCCTGCATCCCCAGCCAACACACCCATGGTGGTGTGGTGCCATGTGCACGGTGTGCGGGCCCGCGTGGGTGGAGGGAGTGCTCACTCAGGCCTCTGTCCGCTTGACCTGCATCGATAATAGTTCAGTCTTTAGACCCATCCACTGCTGCCCCCAGTACTTCTTTGGCCTGGAGCATATGCCATTTGAGTATTTCTGAACTTAGACCCTCAGATTCCCAAAAGGACCCTCAGATTGCTTAAGCTAGACTCTTAATTTCAGAGAGAAAATTCAGATATCTGCAAGAAGGCCACACAGAAACTTTATAAATCTGGACACAGGGGTGAGAGGATGAGTCACGCCAAGGGGCCTTGAGATCCAGCCCAGAGATGAGGAATGCCCTGCTCTTCTAAGCATCCTGCAGTAGCTTAGAAGGGCTGAGCAACTCTAACTCCAGTTCCTGAGCCGTCACCACCAGGGGGCGCAGTGAGAACAGGAATGGCTTCTCAATGTGTTCTGTTCTTTTTCAGCCATTTGGCCCCAGGCTCATTTTTCTGCCAGTCCCTGTATTTGGTGGGCACCAGATCCCCCTAATGGAGCCCTCATTGCCAAAACAACTGCAGGAGTGACTGACTGGGAGTTTTCTCTAACGCATGAAGCTCTAGTAGACACCAACTTTAAAAGCCATACTCCCTGATAACTGCACAAACTTCTAAGACTCCTTTCTCTTCAGCACCCTTTTCTCACCAAACCCACCTCTGCAGCCCTGCATTTGCTGCTGGAGATTACGGTGACAGGCGAGGAGCTCACTGCCAGAGACCCTTTGTACCCTTAGGATTTTCCTCTCCCTGTGCCCCCATCCTCAACCTTTGGCCACTGGAAGTGACTTGCCCCTGTCCCTACCTTCTAGGTATGCTGTGACCCAGGCAGAGCTGTTCGCCCTGCTTTGCCGCCTGGCCGATGAGCTGCTCTTTAGGCAGATTGCCTGGATCAAGAAACTGCCTTTCTTCTGCGAGCTCTCAATCAAGGATTACACGTGCCTCCTGAGTTCCACATGGCAGGAATTAATTCTGCTCTCCTCGCTCACCGTCTACAGCAAGCAGATCTTTGGGGAGTTGGCTGACGTCACTGCCAAATATTCACCCTCTGATGAAGAACTACACAGGTGAGGACTGCTGGCTAAGAAGGTGTTCCCAAGCAACCAGACCGTTGTCATCCCTGCAAGGCAGCAGGGTTGCTGACACTCCAGAGGATGGGCCTTAAAAGCTCTACTCTGCCACTGACTAGCTTTATGACCTTGGTCAAGTCTCTGATCCTCAGGTTCTGAATTTGTAAAATGGGATAACAGCATACAAATAACAAATGGGATGATAACAAACCCCCCAACAAGACAGTTGAGAGAAGCAAATGATATTGTGCAGTGAAGCTTAGCAGAGTGCTGAGCTTTTGTTTTTATCACATCTGGATTACCGAGGTAAGGTGACATACCTGGAAAAAGCAGAAATCTAAACTTAGCTTATAAAGGGAGGGGCTCCCAGGTACAGTTTTACAATCTGAGAACAAGACCCAGGACTCACTGTGGCGTACCTACTGTGTTCCAGGCACTGGGCTCAGTACTTATGGTTGTCTTACTTGTTTATCGTAGCCTCCAGCATTATAGCCATGGTTATGCCTGGAGTGTAGATGAGAAAACTGAAGTTCAGAGAGAGCTCTGCCCTTGAGGGTTTTTGAGTTTGAATCCAGAGCCTGGATTTAAACCTGTGCCTGCCCCACTGCACAGCCTTAAGCTTTTTTACAAGCATCTTGTAAAAGGTGCTGCGCTGCAGTGAGACAGTAAGAGCAGGGGACCAGGAAACTGTTGTCGTCCTGTGTTTTCCAGCGTGAAGTCTCGTCCCGGCTGCCAGCATCCTTCTAACCTCCTGTGTAGAGCAGGTCCCTGCTCACTCACTCTGGAGACCTGGAGCATGTGGTGCCACCCAAAGTCAGGGCAAGTGACCTGCTGACACAACCTTTTTGGCTTATTAACTTAGCCATATGAAAACTAAAGCTTAAAACAACATTTAAATAGATATTTAAATAATTCACCTTTACTGGACAATATAAAATGGTGGGAATCTTGGGATTCCAGAGCACCAGGAAAGAGGGAAGAAAACACACACGCCCAGCAACGAAAGCTAGAGAGGGTAGGATGCTCACACTTGTCTACTCGGGACTGGGGTGTGTCTCCCTCTGGCACCCAATCACATGGCATAAAAACGAGCCGAGACTTAGGCTGAAAGCAGAGCTCTGAGACCCTCAAGGGCCTGTGCACAGCTGAGGGAAGGAGGAGTCTGGGTGTTGACTCTCTCCTGGTTTTCTAATATTTTCTTTTTAGTGATCACCCTCCTGGCTTCAGGGTGATCTATAAATGACAGAGTTTTGAACCCAGCTGACACTTTGTCCTGTAAACAGAGCTATCTGATTTTGCAAATGACCTAACCCCTTGTCTTGGGCCTCTAATTTGTTGTATCCATCAAATTCCTGTCTCCTTCTCTGTAACTCTGGGCTGACAGTGTGTTTGGATAGCAGTTAGCTGGCTCTAATATTGTCAGGATTCGAAGAGCTGGCCCAGTGAGCCCAGCCTCCCTATTGGTCTAGAATCCACCAGTGCTCCCCAGACTGCCTACGAAGGCAGCCTGTGGGTTTCACTCCCTCTAAAGTGATGGGTTTTCCTGAGCCTTCTACAGGTGGGTAGGGATCGCCGGTCATGCAGGACTCTCTGTGGCTTTGAGCCTCATAAGGCACCCCACCCACTGTATCTAATTCCGTGTACCCCAAGAGCAAGGCAGAGCCCAGTAACAGCTGAGTAAGTGAGCAAAGTTACATTTCCTAGGAAGGTTCCTTACCAAGGAGAATCTGGAGCTGCATTGTCCAATATAGTAACCTTTAGTCTCAGGTGGCTTTTTAAATTTAAAGTTAATTAAAACTAAAATTTCAATTCTTCATTTGCACTAGCCACATTTCTTGTGCTCAGTAGCCACATGTACTTAGTGGTTACATATCAGATAGTGCAGATATAGACTATTTCCATCATCACAGAAAGTTCTTTTGAACAAATATGACTCAAACACATGTTGCTGCTGAGCTCTCAAGTGAGTTCGAGGATAAGAAATAGATTTGGCCCTGGCTGTTGTAGCTCAGTGGATTAAGTGTAGGCTGCCAACCAAAGGGTCGCAGGTTCAATTCTCAGTCAGGGCACATACCTGGGTTGCAGACCAGCTCCCTAGTACGGGGAGTGCGAGAGGCAACCACACATTGATGTTTCTCTCTCTCTCTCTCTCTCTCTCTCTCTTTCTCCCTCCCTTCCCATTTCTAAAAATAAATACATAAAATCTAGAAAGAAAGATAGGAGGGAGGGAGGGAGGTTGATTTATTGTTAGGACCCTTACTCAATTGTGGAAGCCTTCAATGGACAAATGTGAGTTAGACTTACCACTTTAGTTCTGATTCCATGCCCGTTTCCTGAGCACTTATTGTGTGTTAGCAAGAGGGGTGTTGGGATGACAGGCGGTGCGGACATGGTTTCTGACTCTGAAATGAGAGTCCCTATTCTTGGTTTAGGGTGTTGGAACACACATAGATACAGATACAGCCTACAGTCTAGGGTGATATTTTTGGTGGAGGGGCATGTGGGGGACTTCAAGCACCCGCTGGGGAGTGAGTGCCTCTATTTGCTTTATCAAGGAATGCTTGCCAGAAGAAAAGATTTGAGCTGCATCTCGAAGTGGGATTTTTCTTGGTAGATTATAGAGAACAGGAGGAAGGCATGAGAGTAACACAAAGTCCTAGAAGTTAGAGATCTTTGGATGGTTGCTTTGTGTGGGGAACCAAAAAGGCAGTCCTGTGGAGTAGGGTATAGAGATAATGTGTCTGAGACAGAGGAATGAGGAGGGGGATGACTTGGAGAGAGAGGGACAGAAAAGACAGGTCACGAAGGTGCTCAAATGCCTATCCAAAGAATTTGGGTTTTACTGTGTAAGTACTGTTACATCCCAGGACACTTTTAAACGGAGTGAGTATGCGGTCAGGTTGCACTTCAGGCAGATCCCTGTAGCTGTGAAGCTCAGGACGGATTGGCAGGGGCAGCGGCAGAGGGCCGTGGCCGGGTCGGAGGCTGTCCCTTAGTCCAGGTGGAAGTAAACAAGGCCTGGGCAGGGCAGCAGTGACGGAGTCAATAGGGCAGCACTGAGTTAGGAAGGGGCGAGGAGGTGAGTGAGTCAGAGGTGCTGCCAGGCAGGTGGGCACCAATCTCTTAGCCAAGATAGTGGGGCCAGGGAAGAACGGGCTGAGAGACGAGCCACTCCGAGTTTGATTTGGGGTCTGTTGAGTCTGCGTGTGGAAGTGCCCCAGAGGTCGGAGGAAATGCACCTCTGAGAACCCCTAGAGTCAGGTTCATCACTGGGAAGCAGTCCCCTCTCTACCAGAAACCCGGGGTGTGGAGGCTGTAGTTGGCCGCAGCCTTTCCCACCTTGCCCGCTTCTGCATGCTCCCGCTCCCCCAAATGCCTCTACTTTTTCACAACTCTCGAGTGCAAGTGAGTTCCTGCTGTCACGGAAAGGCTTTTCCAAGATGATGCATGACCACCTCCTTTTCTCTTCTCAAATACTGAATCAAATTTATGGCGCCCATTTTCCTTAATCAGGCTGTTATCAGACAGTGAGCTGGGTGAATTTGATTTAAAGCAGATTGTAGCACCAGCCGGTGACTGCTCCTGGCCCTAATCAAGACTCCTTCACTCTCAGGAGAAGATGCCTTGTGCTAGATGGGCTTTAATGGGCACTTGCACCTCAGGAGCACGAGCTGCCTTTCTGCCAGATCTCTGGAAATTTCCCTCCCAGCGCTCCTGCTCGTACCCTAGCTTTAATGTTTAGGAAACACACTCTTTTTTTTTTCTTTCTTTTTTTTGCTGTGGTAATGGGAGTAATGGTGCTGATGCTATTAATAACGATAGTTGTTAAGAATTATAGATTGTTTATTGTGCCAAATTCCATCTTAAGTGCTTCACAAACATTATTTTAGTCCTCACCACCACCCTAAGACACTGCACCACTGTTATCCCCGTCCCTCAGGTGAGAAGCACTAGGCTCAGAGAGGTGAAAACTCTAGGTTACAAAGCTGGAAAGAGATGGAGTTGAACCTAGATCTCTTGTGCTCCAGACCCCATTCCCTCTGCCATTAGTCTGTACTAGATGCTTTGGCCTCCTCAAAAGTGTAACTTCCTGGAAAGTGGCCTGGAGCCACAGTCTCCCTTCTCGTCTGGGAGTCTGTATGTGGTGCTGAGGGGGCAGCTGCCCTAGGGTTGGGGCCGGTGACTGCCTCTGAGCGTAAGTGCCTTCAGATGAATGAAGAAGAGACAACCGGGCCTCTCAGCCCCCTTCGTGGGACATAACTTACACAGTGTCAGCTTCAATTGCTGCCTGAATGGTCCAGTGGTTTGGGGGGTCCTGGCAGGAATGTTTTCCTTGTCCTAGCATGCTTGTGTAATGGGAACCTAGAAGAAGAATGGGCGTGTTTGTCCAACTTTCTGGCTTTGAATGCTGATAATTTGTAGACAGGGACTACAGGGGCGTTAGAACTGTGGAGTGAGCAGATGTGGAGGAGGCATGGCTGCAGGAGAAAGCCAGCCCGTGAAACAGAGAACAATTTGTTTACCAAGGGGTGGGATGCGGGGTGTGGGGAAAGCTTTGCAGTCAGGCTGTGGATACTGAGTGGGGGCTGCTGGGCTGGCTGCCATCCCCCCACCATTGTCTCGGGTCCGTGATGGTAGCCTGTCCTAAGACATTTGGAAAAGAGACATGTGCTTTCCCCAAGAGAAAAGGCAGAGCTGGGGCATGCACTCAGGCCAGGCGCTTGGGAGCTCATTTGTGTCTCTCGGGTCGAGACTCCACCAGGAACAAGGCTGGCAGTCCTGGCTGGGGGGTCTGGCTGACAGCCACACACCTGCAGGTTCTGTGTTGCCAGAGCGAGCTCTTAGGCGAGAGGTTGCTGATTAAGGGAGTCAGCATTATCTTCGCTTGCTACACTGGGTTGCTCAGCCACCAGACGACAGGAGCTGACACTGTTGCTCCACCTTTCCCCTCCTTTTTTATACCCTACCCCATGCCATCCCTACCCCACCCCCCCAAGCAGATACTAGAGGGAATCTGCACTAACGATCCTTTCCTCTCAAGAATAGAAGTAGCCAACTGAGTATTGTGACGAGACAGGATCATCCCTCTCCGGGACACTGCCTCCTGCAAGTCTTGACACCATGGGAGCCTACAGGGCAGCTCTGGGTCCGGCCCTGCCTGAGTCCCTGTGGGAACAGAGGGCCCCTGAGGTGCCCTGCAGTAGCGTGTGGTGGTCTCCCGCACTTGCCGGTTAAGAGCAAGGCAGTCAGGGAGCAGACGGGGCAGTGCCAAGGAAGCAGCAGGCTTGGAATTAGAAAACATAGCCTGAACCTTAGCGCAGCACCACGCCTTTACTGTGTGACCTTGGGGAAGGCACCTCTTCTCCTTCCTCACTCCTAACCTGAGGCGATGTGACTTACCCCACAAGTTACCAGGAGGGTAAAGTGTGAGAATGCAGCGGGGGTCCAAGAAATAACCCGCCAGCCTTTGTTTCCACATGTGAACAAAGAGGATTACAAGACATCCATTTGGGGGATTTATCGGGAGTATCCAGTGGAATGATGTATGTAGACTATTTAACAAAGTGCCTGGCAAGCAGCAAATACTCCACCAATGAATGGTGCAGTGGCTGATACATTTATTTATAGTGGTTTTTCGGTATAAATTTGTCTTATCCGCCAGTCTGGGAAAATGTCATAAAGTTGTAAAAAGCCATTGGGCCTGGAGCAGAGAGAAACAGAGTTAGCCATCAGACTTCAAATCAGCTGACCAAAAGCAGCCTGAGCTCAGACTGACTGGGAGCCAGACCTCGAGGCAGAGGGCCTGAGCGCCAGGGGAAGGAGCTATCTCTGTGGCTCCCCCTGGTGCTCGAGAAGTACAGGCACCTCTGGCCCCAGCCAGAGCCAGGCTCTCCCCAGGACCTTGCAAAGCCTACAAGTAGGTCAATGCAGAAAGCAGTGAAGATGCCCAGGTGTTCTGGACCCTGCCTAGTTAGGGCCTTCTTGCCTGGCATAGGGCTGTACGATTATGTTTGGTCCCCAGATCTGGACATAATCACCAGGAAGCAGTCCTGGGTTGAACATCTTCTCTGTGACTGAGCTGCATCTAAGACCTGTCTGGAACTCTCCTTGGCCCACTCCTAGGAGTGGGGAGACTGGGCCTGGCCCTGGTTTTTATAAACTACTTCCCCATTAAGCTTTTGCCTCCTTGGTTTGGTGATATTTCCATCTCTGTTATGAGACATTCCCCACTGTGACCCAGGGTGTTAGTCCCCTAGCTTGGTGCTCTTTTGCCTAAAAACTTGGTCTTTCCTCAAGGAGCTTACTCATAATCCAAAGAGATAAGCCCCAAGCCTTCTCTGCTGTGATTTGCCACCTTGGATATTGGGAAAACCAAGGCCTTGGGGAATTAGCCCCAGTTCCGAGTTCTAGCTCTGCCATCACCTAGCTGCGTGCTGTGGACCAGTCCCCTCTGTTCTTTGAACTTCAGGTTTCTTATCTGTGCAGTGGTGATGGCAAGTCACCTACCCGTGGGGCTGAGAAAATTAAATGAGATAATACACATAAAGTACCCAGCACAGAGACTTTCTTGTTTCCCTCCTTCCCTAGTTGAAGTCAAGGATACCAATACAAATTTTCACTGCATAACATTAGCCCTGCTGGAAACGGTGAACCTGAAAAATACAATCAGCAGCTTTTTCTGCATTGTGGCAGAGGCTTACATGGAGTCGCCATGGCAGCTGCCACTGATACTGAAGCTGTTCCTCTACAATAGCTGTGTATTAACGATGCCATATTTTTCCACATTCACATCCCAAACCTTAGGAGCCCCTGTTACCCCAAGCAGTCAAGCATTATTATTGTACAGAGGAGGACTTCACAGCTTAGAGGGGTCCTAAGGACTTCTCCAAGGTCTCCATAGCTTTTATGTGATGGAACTGGCTTTTTGATCGACCCTACCTGACCTTGGGCACAGCAGCTTGTATGAGTTACCTGCTGGGCCCCTTGACAAACCATGGACTCACCTATCATTCGCAGTCTGGATTCCATTTCCCCCAACCTCAGCCTTTTTCCTGTTAGATGCCTTGAGCTGTCAGAAGTCTCTGTCTTCCTGTCCCTGACCTCTGCTGCTCTCGGAGCCCTGGTTAACAGCTCTGTCTGTTCCCCAGATTCAGTGATGAAGGGATGGAGGTGATTGAGCGGCTCATCTACTTGTATCACAAGTTCCATCAGCTGAAGGTCAGCAATGAGGAGTATGCATGCATGAAAGCAATTAACTTCTTAAATCAAGGTGAGTGGCTTCGGTATGGGAAGAGTGGGCCCATTTTGCTGTGAACATTGCCCCTCATGTTCACTCCCCCCTTTTACCCTCGGGACTGTCACACGGAATGTGGCACACCATGTAGGTGCCAGGCTTGGAAGGCCTGTGCTTCCCTCATCACCATTGGTGCAGGGCACACTTTGGGTTTTTTCCTCAAACGTAAATGCCACAGTCTCTATAACTCATAGCAGAAAGAAGAGGATTTGCTTTGTTTAGTCAGTTTCAATGCATTTAAATGCAGGCATCAAGGACAGTACATGCGTCATTTAAAATGTGTACCAAGTTTACCAGTGACTGAAGAAGAGCAGAGTGATGAAACTGTTAGAGATAAGGCCTCCGTGACAGGCTGGCAGTGGTTCTGACGGCCCCTTCAGGCCAGAGCGGGGGTGCACAAAAGCTCACACATGCACATCAAGCACAGCTTTTAATCAGAAGTGTGCCGAATGGGACTGATGTGGAGTATTGCCTGCAAAGTGGTGCTTGGTAGCTGCTGGTGACCAGAGTAGGAAGGAGAATTTGTATTTTTCCCCCCAAAGTAGCATACGAGTGTTCTGCTCTTGGAGAACTGTTTTGCTGCCTGTGACATGAAGAGTGATCTGTCCTGTATTCAGTTGCCTCGTCCAGAAACTGTCCATCCCCTCCTCTTTGCTTCTCCTCCCCCGCAGTGGCCGAACCTCCTCCTCATGCTTCTGCACCATTCATGCATTTATCTGGTATTTTGTGTGCCTCCCTAGACCTGGGCCTGTGGTGAGCGTTAAAGACATTAAAAAGCAGATTCCAGGTCTCTGGCGTCAAGAAATATATTCTGGTGGCACGTGGCACATTACTTGAGCCTCAGATGGGGGGAGATCAGTAGCAACTACGTAGAACAGGAGAAATCTGAGTTGGGTCTCAAAGACTGGGTAATACTTATGTATAGAACATCTAGATTCTGTGTATAAAAAAAGGGTTAGGAGTGTGTGCATTTGTGTGTAAGGAGATGAGAGAGAGATAGAACTCTGTATATTAGTAGGAAGAAGTGGAGTGATGTCACAGAGTAGTGTGAGCAGAAACACAGGAGACCATGGGAGTATATGTGCAAGCATGAACATGCAGGTACCCGCAAAGGGCAAATTTGAAGGTACCGTGGAGGATAGATTAGGAAAGGCAGATCGTTCACTTGGTTAATTTATCAGCATCTACTGGTGCCTGTTCACATCAAGCCCTGTGCTGGGAGCTGGGGGCTCCGTCTAGAGGTTGTCTTGTATAAGTTTTTTCCTTGTTTGTCTGATTTTCTTCCCTGATCTAGAACTTTGTTCCTCTGCATCAGAAAGAGAAAAGATCCCTTGTTGTAATAATGTTTAATAACTTTTTGTTGAAATACGCACCTATTCGAGGAGTTGGTATTTCTTCCACATTAGAAAGCCCCTCCCATTTCCTGTGTGGTTTTCTTCACAGATATAAGGGGTCTGACAAGCGCCTCTCAGCTGGAACAGTTGAACAAGCGATATTGGTACATTTGCCAGGACTTCACTGAATATAAATACACTCATCAGCCCAACCGCTTTCCTGACCTCATGATGTGCTTACCTGAGATTCGGTATATTGCAGGTAACATTCTTGGTGCTAGGTTTCCAACTCTCTTGCTTTTTGTAGTTAATGAAGAAAACGGGTCAAGCAGTATTTTCAGGATGCTCATTCCAAGCCGGTGACCAAGTGCATAAAAGCAGTTCTACCATTGCCCTCAGAGAAGTTAGGCTACAATGAGAAGTTTGACTTTTCTTCGTAGAGAAGAGAATCTAATGTTTCCTCAGCACTTGTGCTGTGCAGGGCACGTTGTGGCTTTAAGTCATTTAACCTCAGGGCAAATCTCTGCGGGCCTGGTGGTCGGTGATGCTGCGGCCATTCTGTATCTGGGGAAGCAGGCTCAGAGCTTCTCAGGTTAACCTCATTTCCTGAACTGTGTGCTGTAAAAGGGTGGGTTTTATGTTATGTGAATTAATTTTATCTCAGTTTTAAAAATTAACTTCATTTCATAGAATTGCCTATAAGTTTTGGGGGCTCATTCATTTAAAGTGGTGTCTTTAAAATAATTCCCCAGTCCTTTGCCTGCAAAACAAGCTTTGTTGTCTTTTTTCTGGTCTTGACTCCTGCTGAGCTGCTTGACATTTTAATAGGTCCGTTTCAATTCAGAATTCTAGTTTTAGTTATTGTTGCTCTACTTCGTTTGGTGAAGACTGTTGTTTGTGGGTACCCAGCGCTTGCTGAGGGGCAGCTCAGAAACGGAGCCTCTACACAGAGATGTTCTCCTCAAATTCAGCAGCACAATTTGGAAGGCAAAAAATTTTCAGTTTGACAAAGGGATTTTTATTCTACTTTTTGGGCCCAGAGTAATCTAGTAGATGTGAACTGGACCTCAGCTATTGGAATTTTGGGAGTGTTCTGATATTTATGTCTCAGCATTTTCCAAGTGGGGTTCTGCCAAATGAGATGCTCACTGTGTGATCCCTGAAATAAAGGGAGGTCAGTAATTATACCCCCTTGCCAGAGCCGTGTTCTCCACCCTGGCAATACCGGGATCACCTAGGAAGCTTTTAAAAAACGTCCATGCTTAGGTTGCACCCCCAGAGATTCTGACTGGATTGGTATGGGAGGCACAGGGCATTAGGGTGTTGTTCACACTCCCAGGTGACTCTAAGGCACTGTCTGGGAGAAGCACCGCCCCAATACTCACGGTGGCTCTTAGTGCTCTGAGAAGTCCTCTGGTGCAGACACCTGTGCACCTCCAGCCCTGAACTTCTCAGTTGGTTTGCCCCTGGGGCACCCTCACCTCCTTTTTTCCTCAGTACTTTTATTAACCCATCATACTACCATGAAGAGCAATTTTATAGAATGCCAGTTAGAGAATCCATCAGGGAAAAAAATAGTTGTAAATTTCTTGTGGTGTTTTAGCTCTAAGAGGGCATCTAGAAAGGAGCAAGCTGCTTTTCTAGATTCCTAGTCTGTAAAATGAGGATAAAAAGTAGTATCTGTCACATAGAAATATTGTGAGAATTATGCATGTGGAATGAGATAATGCATTTAAACACCTAGCACAGAGTAGGTATTTCCTGGATGCTAGCAATGAGTAGAACTTGCACCATTGCTAGGCCCCCTCGGGCACCAAAACGGGCCAGGGCATCACGACATCAGCCCAGTCTGTCTGTCTCTGTGATACGCCTGGCACTCTCCTTGCCCCAGCCACTCAAAGAGGCCGCATTTTCCTTTCTCCAGCCCATAAAGAGAGGAACACGCTCTCCCACTAGCAGCCACTGCTAACTTTTTTCCCACCTGTTCCCAGGAAAAATGGTGAATGTGCCCCTGGAGCAGCTGCCGCTCCTGTTTAAGGTGGTGCTGCATTCCTGCAAGACAAGTGTGAGCAAGGAGTGACCATCCGGCGCCCCTCCGCAGGCCGACCGCAGAGCCGTGGTGGGCAGGACAGGCTCCAGAAGAAAGAGCCAGAGACCAAGACGGAGGCTGTGGAGCAGCATTCCCGGCCGCCTCCATAGCAAGAAGAGTTTTTGTTTGTTTGTCTGTTTTTTTAAGCTCATTTTTCTATATATTTATTTCACGACAGAGTTGAATGTATGGCCTTCACCACGATGCACATGCTTTTGTGTGAATGCAGCCGATGCATTTCCTTGCAGTTTACAGAATGTGAAGATGTTTAATGTTACAGTGTTGTCATTGTTTAAAGATAGTTCTTTTTTGTATTTTGAGGGAGGGTGGGATGGGGCTGAGATGACTATTTCCATAAATGTTAACAAAGACGACTACCTCAGTGGAAAGGAGGGGTGCGACCATCCCCACTTTTCCCGCCTGTTCTCAGCAGACTCGTACGTGCGTCTGTCAGAGAGCAAGCTGCCTTTTTCTAGCCACAGAACTGCCCGGGGAAAAGCACACGCTGTAAAAGGGCTACGTGGTGTCAGGAGGTTTACCGAGCAGAGCGGGTGAGGCACTGGGAACGAGGCAGGAGGTGGGGGTATGAGCCATCGCTTTCCTTTGGGAAGCGTGGAAGTGGAGAGAGTGGGGCACAGTGACCGAACCGAAGTTAGGCATCCTGCCTCCAAACAAGGCCTCGGGGAGAAGGGCTCCAGTCCCCACACCGCGCTGTGGGGCCCCTGCCCCACCGTCAGAACCGCCACGGTCAGTTGCTGCCACTGTGAACTCCACTTCCAGAGTCCTGGCAATAAGGTAATCCTGGGGATTGTCTGCCGACTTGTCTGCCGGCTCCCTCGGGCTCCCGGCTACCTCGTTTCCTTCCCTGGGCCTACCAAGGCCTGCCTCCCTTAGATGTCTGCCCCTGGTAAGTTTGCCTTTCCCTTATCAGTTTGACTTCCTATTGGCCCTCTGAAAAAACAGCTAAACAAAACGTCGTGCTCTGAGTCCTGGTGCCCACTACTGATTTCTTTTCCTGTCACCTTGCTTTCTTCGAGGGGTACTGGAGCAAAGTCCAGACTAGAAGAACAGACACGCCTCCTTCGGAGTTCTCTGTCCTGCCCCGAGACTGACTCCAAAACCTTCAGTCTCTCTTTCACACAGTGGGAAGGACCGATACATCCTACTGACCAGAATTTTTGCCCTTACATTCTACTCTGAGTTCTTCTAATCTCTCCAAAACGAGACCAGGATTTCTCAGGACAGAGAGTCCAAGGTCCAGAGTGGCCCACCTGCCCCTTAGCGTATCAGTAGCCTGGCTGACCGTGGCCTGGACGGCTGGAGTCCCAAGCACCTGGAAAGGGAAGGGGGGCCTTAAACTACCTCATGTTCCCAAGGGCTTGGCTGCCCCCTCTCCTGGACCCCTTGTTCTTTCACTTCCTGCCCCCCCTGGTCCTGGGAAGTGTTCCTTGCCCTCTTGGCTCTGGCCAGCAGCCACCCCATATCCGTCTTGGAACTCCTTTGGGTGCTTTTCCCTTCTCTGCCTTACTACAACCGTTGTTCCTGCCTCCACCCAGGTGCCCCCGTGGCCAGTGCAGCAGACAGACCACTGAGACGGGTGCGTCCCGGGTGGGCCTGAGGAGCCTGCAGCACCTCCTTTTGCCTGTTTAGTCAAAGGCTGTTTGCGCTCTTCCAGCTCAGCCTGGCAAACTGACCGAGTGGGCCGCCACATAGTGTGCACACCGGGCTGTCTGTGTCAGATTGTAATTTTTTCTTTTCATTGAAATGTTACGGGTACCAGCAGAGTGATGACTTCGGCCCTTGGTGGATCTAAAGCAGAGCATTATTCCTCAATGCCATTTCCCTGGCTGCTCCGAGAAAGAAGGAAGGAAGAGATCTGTTTCTCGGGAAGAGCTCTAATCAGTTTGTTTCACATACCAATGGGAAGATTTGTGTGTGTGTCTGTTTATTTCTCAGTTCACAATAGTTTTGTTTTCCTGGATGTTTTATTTAACCATCTAGATCACATTCTTTGGCTACAGGTCAGACTCCAACCGCTTTCCTCACTGTAAGGAAGAGACAGATATCAGAGACCCTTCTCCAAGACGGCTCTTGTGTGCACCATCTTTCTCTGCTTAGACCTCCATCTGTCAAATTATTATTATTTGAAATGGCTTTTCTCTTATGCATTTTGTCAGTGGGTTGGGTATCAAAGGAAATTTCTCTCTGATGAGGCAAGAACATGTCTCTCCAATAATGCAGCATTAAACAGTGCAAGTTGTTAATTTGTGGAGTGGGGGAAAGGTTCTGCAAGTTGCCATTGTACAAATCCATCTTTACAAATGTTTGCAGCAGATTCCACGGAACAAAGAGCCCATTCATTGCCGAGTGCCCTGCAGAATCTCCGAGCCAAGTGGCCGTGTGTTCTGAGCCGGAGCCTGACCTGTGGACCGCCTTTAATGTGTTCTGCACCCAGTCCTTTTATGACGTGGGCTTTTTTAAAACAGGGTAGAATGAATGTGTTGCATTGCAAACTCAGGTATTACGAGGAGGTGGTAGGAGTGTAGCTAGCAGCGTGGAGACATTAGGTCAGCCACTAGATGTGTTTGCGAATTTGGTTTGAAGGACACAGAAAGGTTGGAGGGGGAGGTTTGGTGTGTTTGTTTTTGCCTTTCTTCCCATAATGTTTGGTTAACAGGTAGCCTTTTTGCTAGTGGAAGAAGAAAAAAAGTTGTACGTGTGGTTTCTTCATTCCCCTCTCTTCTGTCCTCTCTCTGATCTCCTGCCACTAACAGCACTCATTTTGAGTGAGAATTTTTCCACCATAAAAATACGACCCTGAAAGCTAGGTGGTCAAGGAGAATCCCACCTCCTCTCACTGCATTGAAACATACAAGCCTTCCCCTTCCTTTCCCTCTGAATGTTTTCTTGACCCAAGACAAAAATTTGCCATCTTGGAACCTCACCTACAACTTAGGCTCTCTGGCTCCTTTGTAGATTTTTGGAGTCTTTCGCATGGTTTGGCGGTCTGGGCCTTGGTCTGGAGAAACTCCCCAGAACCTGCCTGAAAGCACTCGACCTGGCTCACAGGACAGACAGACACCCAGGCTCCATGCCCAACCCACGAGTGAGGTGGCCGACCCGCTAGGGACAGAAGGCAGCAGGCAGGAACCTCCCTGCCCTGGTCTCCAGAACCAGAGAAAGAGTAATGGGGACCTAGGGCCTCCGTGGCACATACTGACAGCCACCTACTCCATGCCAGCCTGCCTCTTACCTGCCACCTCCTTTCTCAGGGAGAGGACTACCTGCTATGGCCAATGTGTCACCAGGGCCTTAAAACCCTTGGGCTCTCTGAGCTTGCAGCCTTGCTCTGCTCCCCATTTCCTACTGTAGTTTGTTCCTTCTTGATTTTCTGGGGAGTGGGACAGACAGAGACAGGAAAGCCTAGCCTGGGTGACCCCTAGGCCACGTCCGAGGTTGGCTAAAGTAAAGGGACCCTGGTCTCCCTGTAGGTCAGGAAGCTGAGCAGTGGTTCCTAGTCTCTTGGTCCTAGCCCCTGGTTTATGTCTTTTTTCCTTGTTTTAATTTTTTTGCAATTGTTTTAAGAAATCCATTCTTTTTCAGACCAGCCCTTTTATTTTCTTTATTGATTTTTTAAAGTAAAAAAACAAAAAAAAATCTCAAAAACAAAAAACTAAACAAAAAAACCAAAGTCTTACTTTCCCCAAATGACTATGTGCCTCCCCCTGCACGCCCCTCTGCCTTTGCAGTTGACCATTCTTCCCTTTTTCCTCGACTTGAAGCTAGGTCTCCATCCAGTGTCTGTGAATGATGTTTATCTGTGTCTCGGGATGAGAACCGGCAATCATTCCACCAGGTGCTGGGAACTGGTCAGCCTTGAGGCGAGGGTTTCTAGGGCCACAGCTCAGGGATGTGTATTTAATTACAGGGTCCCCAGAAACCCCTCTCTTGGCCACCACGAACAGTAGCTTCTTTTCTGGGCTTGGGAGCCAAACCTAGACTGTTTCCTCAGAGGCAGGAGCCCCACAGAGCACTCCGAGGCCGGGGCAGGCTGGGGCTTCCTCTGGGGCCGTTCCTGGGCTACCTGGAGACTTGACAACTGGCTGGCCTGGGACATGAGCCACAGCGGCCCTGCTTCTGCCCACTCATAAGATCCCTGGTCCCACTGCCGAATCCAGTTCTTGTCCGGCCTGCAGCCCTAAGTGGGCTGCAGCCTGCTCGGGAATCGATCGCAGACTCAAAGGGAAGCTGTGAGTCAGACCACAGCGTGATCCAAGCCCAAGTGAAAAGTTGTGTTACTGGTAGAAGCTAGTCTTCCAAGTTCTGGAGCCAGCCCTGCCAGCCAAAGTATCATTTTTGCCCTTTGGTGATCATTATTCCTTCCTCTGAAATGTTTTATAATAGGTGATAATGTTGTTGACTCAAATTTCCATGAAAAACAAAAAAAATACTACCTCTTGAGTGACATCCTGGTCGATTCCTCTCTGAGAAATCCTGTGGGGAAAAAACGTCGTAGCTCCTGCTCTGTTTACATGTTTCCATTGGGAGAGAAGCCCTGCCTGCCTGGGGCGTTGGTGTGTTTGTCTGTGTTGCCACCCGGGCCTGCGACGGGGGCTTGTGGGTGCATTGGGATGCCTGGGCCACGTCTCAGCAGTCCTTCACACCTGCCCAGCCGGTGACGAGTCGCCCCTTGAAGGGGCCTCTGTTCCAACCATCCAAGGTGCAGGAAGCACAGCCCTACCGTCGGGGACCCCAGTGGCACGTGTATCCCCAAGCTGACCTCTGGGCTACGTGTCCGAGATCCACCTCTACCCACAGTCCTGTGTAGGAATCAAGTAAACGGATGTCTGAGCCCTTGTCCCCAAAGGGCCGGCCAAGGGCTTCCTGCCAGCCTGGCTCCGTCAACCCTGCGTGACCAGGTGCTGGTTGGTGAGCTCTGCAGGCTGCCGGGCCCTCTGCTACCTCCCACCCTGCCGACCGGCGAGGGGTGGGCCCTTTTCTGTGAATTGACTACCTGTGGAAATGTGACCAATTAGTGTGAAATGCATGTTTAGAAAATGTTAGGTACTGTATTTGAACAATAAATGTGAACCCTGCACATGGCATTTGTCTGTGACGCTTGTCTGGTGTTCTGGGGGGGACGGTGGGGTATCCTAAGGAGCTGGCTCATGCCTTCGCATCTGTTGTTGCTGCTGTTTGTAGCTGACCCCACCCCAGTTCCTTTCGCTGAGGGTCTGGAAGAGGGGCGCCGCTTCGAACTGCTTGGATTCATGAACCAGCAGTGACAGGTGCCTGCTCTGCACCTGGCTCTGTGTTGGGACCTTTCACAAACCTGAACCTCCTTGAATTTAAAGGAGTTTCATCTCTATAAATGAAGAAACTAAGATTAGGTGAAAGGACTCACCCAAGGCCACCCAGCTAGAAAGTGGTACAACTAGAGGAACTGAGTCCTCTTGGGAGAGGCAGGCAGCCCTTGCTGTACAGGGGCTCTGGGCTGTTACTGAGGACGAACGTGGGGTTGTAATGGCCTGAAGGAGTGGCTTATTCTACTCTGGAAGGCTTCACAGGTAAGGGTTAAAAGGTGGGCTTTGAAGCAAGCCACCCGGTGGAGGAGGATAGACCAAGGAGAGGGGTCAACAAACAGTGTGTTTGAAGATTCAGCTGTGAATCAGAAAAAATACGGAATGTACAGGTACAACAAGGGATTGCCTGGCAGGAACGGTGGCAGATGGGAGGAGTTAGTGAGAGTTGAGGCTGGAGAGGACTTGGGGGTCCTGATGGCCACAGCTGGGAATTTGGGGAAGGAAAGCCATCTGCTGGGCCTCAGGAAAGAGCTTCGTCTCAGGGACCGCAGTGTGTGGGTGGGTGGCCTGCCTAGTATGTCATTGTGGTCCATCTGATTAATACCTATCCTTCCAGAAAATAGGGGAGGGTTTCTAGAGGTGAGGAAATGGAGGCTCTGAGAGGTCAAGGGATGTGTCCAAAGTCACACAGGCCGTGTCAGAGTCTGAACTTGAACCCAGATCCGCCCAAATCAGAACCCCAAGGGTCCTGTAATTTTGTTGTTCATACGACCAGAGAAGTGCCAGAGCTTGGGCCGAGGGTTATGTGAAGACAGATGGGAAAGAGGAAGGCTCCTCGGGGAGATAAAGGCTGAGGAGAGTCTGATCAAAAACGTCTATTAAACCCTCACGTGTGAAGTGAGGGAAAGCCAGCTGCCTTCCCATACCTCAGCCTCCTCCAGCACAAGGGACCAGAGAGCCCTTGTGGTTTGAGTGAGGTTTTAGAACAAAGGAAATGCTGCAGAACTAATTAGTAGACTGTTTCTCGGCCCACAAGAGGGAACAGATAAGACAGAGATGCAAGGAGGGGAAGGAACACGTTTGCTGGCCGCTTCGTGTGCGCAGGACGCTGGTGCTTTCTCTGCATTGTCTCCGGTGATGTTCATAACCATTGTGCAAGTTACAGGTCTCAGTCCCATTTTACTCTAAGCAAACTGAGGCTCGAGGAAGTGAAGCCTTTTGCCCAGGATGACAGTAAATGGCTGGATTGGCTTTTAAATCCAGGTCCATCTGATAACCAAAGTTACAGCAGGCTTCCTCCCTGCCCGACCTTAGCAATTCAGTAATGCTGAATATGAATGTCTGGAGTTTGTAACAGTAATGGCCTCTGGTTGAACTTTCTGCGATTAACACAATAAACAAAACTCTTTAACAATAAAGGATTAATTTCTGTAAGAGGGGAAAGAGTGGACCCAGCCAAATATGTCTGGAAACCAGTGTTGTTCTAGATACACCCCGACCACTACAGGCACCAAGTCCGTGTGGTTCTCAGATCGTAGCAACTCGCAAGGTGGCCCCATGGGAAGAGAAGTAAGAATTGTTTTGCCAAAAATCTGGGAAATGCTGCACCTACTCTTTGATCCCCAGCCTTCATTGGCATAGGAAAGGCTCTGAGAAGTCCTTCTAAAGAAAACTAATTTGGGCCCTGGCTGGTGTAGCTGGATTGAGCGCGGGCCTGCAAACCACAAGATCGTGGTCCGATTCCCATTTCAGGGCACATGCCTGGGTTGCAGGCTGGTTCCCAGCAGGGGACGCAGGAGAAGCAACCACACATTGATATTTCTCTCCTTCTCTCCTTCCCTTCCCCTCTAAAGATAAATAAATAAGTAAATCTTTTAAAAAAGAAAAAGAAAACTAATTTGGGCCCACAAAGAAGTATTTGGGCATGAAACATTTCTTTCTCCTGTTGGGATTCTGTTGGGTCAGTGTTCCCTGGGTCAAAATGGAGGATGCTGCTCTAACTTTGTAAATTGCTCCTTAACTGATGCTGAGCTTTTGGTTTCCTTGAGTGCCTGTCAGTAGTTTGGAAGTAAATGATTAATGTTCAGAGCATGGCAAAGCGTTTTCTGTGCACTCGATTACAGGCTCCTCGAAGCCACCCTATGAGGTTGATGCCATAATGATCCCATTTTACGGATAAGGAAACTGAGGCCCAGAAAGGGTCAGTCCTTTGTCTAAGGCTGCACAGCTTGTGTGTGACCTCAGGAATGAAGGTAAACCAGTACTGAGTGCGTAACATTGGGATCTGTGTGCTGAGATCCTTACTGGTGTGCGGACCGCCCCCCAAGGTAAGATCATGTCTGTGTAACTGAAGAGGAAACTGCTACATCTGGGTTTGTCGGGCTGGAGCCAGAACCTGGCAGAAGTGATGGCCAGGGCTGGTGTTGGGATCAGGCTGGATGTGGCTCCCTAAAGCCTGGGATCATTTCCTTAGGCAGCTTGTGTGACAGCAGGCACATTGACCAGGAGTCTCACCATCTCAGTTCTAATTCCAACTCGTCCCCTTACCTGCCATATGTGGCCTTGACCCAGATAGATGCCTTTACAATCCACACCTTCCCTGTCAGATAAGGATTCACCCAGGCTGGTTCAAAGTTGGGGCTCAGTGAAGTCCATCCATAAAAGGAAGCTGTGTGAGGCAAGCTGCAGCCCCTCACACCCCAATAGCAGAAACCCAGCAGAGCCAGAAGCCACTGCTCAGGCTTGGCCTCGCCTTGGCCTGGTTGCCCACCAGAGTTCCCATTCCACCTGAAATCAGCCTGCCTGAGATCCTGTGGCAAAAGTGTTCAACTGTCAGACCCAGGGCTCTTGGAGTCTTGTTCCCTTGGCAACAAGTCTCACCATGGAGACCATAGCCCCATCCTTGCCCTCCCTGCATGTTCCCTCTCCACGGACCTTCCCTGTTCAACACCTCATCCTAGGAGCAGTGCGGGAACCAGGGAAAGCCCCAAGGGGGCCCTTCCTCAGAGTGAGGAGTTGGACTAACGGCCAGCAAGAGAGGCAAATGGAACCCCCACTTTTTAGGTCCACATTATGCCTGGTAGCGCTCTGAAGACCTTACATGTATGATCTCATTTAGGTGGGAAGGCGCTATTTCATGAAAGTAGAAACAGACTCAAGGAGACCAGATGGACCAGTCTCACAGCTGGTCAGTGTTGGAGCTGAGACTTGAATGCAGGGTTTCCAACTTGAACCCCTGCTTTCTCTGTAACGCTCCTACGTTGTCCAAACACAGCCTCCAGTCTAGTCTGGGGAGCACTGGAGAGCTGGGTGAATCTGCCCCCTGCCCCGGGGCTCGGCTGGAGGGGCCCTGTGGGGTTTGGCCTGTGCCCCGCAGCAGCAGCCCCAGCAGAGGCACTGCACTATTTTAAGCCAGGGCCAGCGGGCCCAATGTGGGCACAGGGAGTGTGGCCTCGGACCAGCTTCCCGGAAGTCGCCATGGCCTTCCTCCTCTCCCCTGAGTAGCTTTCTGAGGCAGTCACTTCCCAACAAACAGGAAGGAGGCCCTCAGGCCTGGAGACCTCCAGCCCTAGCTTCCTCCTCCTACCCTACCCCCCAGTCTTCTCTGCCACACCAGGGAGCCCACCAGCTCCACACCCTCATCAATGTCCATTATCTGGCTGAGTCTTTGCAGGTGTGGGTTGGGGGCCTCTAGACTTTTGCTTGGCGTGCTCCAGTTCACCCCTTATACGTCAAGAGTCTCCCTTGCTGAGTCCCTTTGCCCCTTGCCCACAGCCTGATTTCTCATATACATTCCCATTGAGGCAGGCCACTGGGAGCCAGAAAGAAGAGCAGAGATATCTCCAGACATGGTCCCACTCAAGGACCAGAGAGAGAGAGAGAGAGAGACACAAAACAGAAACAAGCTGGGACCTTCCGAGAGAAAGACGGAGGCGAAAACAGTGATAGATTCATTGGGGCAGACAACATCAGAAAGATGCTCAGAGAGGGAAGCAAAGACAGGGCTGCCAAGAGGGCAGCGGGGTGGCTCTGAGTCGTTGCTCTGACCACCCCCAAGCACAGGCCCTGGCTCAGGCTGTGGGGGGCCCACCGGCTGCGTGGCTGAAGAGGAATGTGGGGAGCAAGGCTGGGTCACCCCTTGAGGGCTGAGCGCGTGCACTGGGAGATAAGCTACCCCGGGCAGGGGCCCCAGCTGCGCTGCGTGCTCCAGGAGCACGGCAGAGAGGCCCAGGCCCAAGGCTGAAGCCCCAGCCCCGCCAGTCTCCCAGACCTGCATCTGGTCCTGAGGGGCTCCTCCAGTTTCATATTCTGGAAGGTCCCAGGTTCCTCAGCCCAGTCCTCAAGGGCATGGCAGATGCTATGGGTGTCCCATTCGTAGACAAGCAAGGTGGGTCCTGGGACCCCTGTGGCTGCACAGCCTCCCTGCTGCTGCTCTGGCTGCAGCCCTGGCTCAGGTGAGGGGCCCGTGGTCACCACACTGACCAGGCAGAGCAGGGCTCTGGCAGAGGAGAGCTGCAGTGTCGTGGCTGTGTGCAGAACTGAGCCGCCCCCGAGTAGCTGTGTGCATCTGTGTGCACAAGTGTGGGTCTGTGTGTGCGTGGATCCCTGTGCTTCTCACATGGGGTTGTGCAAATGTGTACATGTCCACATGTTGACAAGAGCCCCACTCTGCCTCCACAAGTCCCTGCTCTCGGACTGGAGAAGTGCCCCAGAAGGCACCTGACCTCTCCCACCCCACCAGGTGGTCCAGCCATGAAGCAGAGCTGGAAGAACAAGCAGGTCTATCGCCGTCCCCCCAGCCCCCCTCCCCGCACTGCAGCTGAGGCTCCCGCTGGCCACGGCCTTGACCCGGCACTGTGGACTTCTCTGACATTGGCATCGGATCTGAACATCTGGCAGCAGGCTGATAAGGGGTGCAGCGGAAACAGCCTCTGCTGCTGCCAGCAGCCCCACCCCCTCCACTGCCCTGTGAGGGGTCTCCGCACCCACACCCCCTCACCCTGTAGCTCTGGGCCCTGCCCCTCTCTCCCTTTTCATTCTTTGCCTCAGTGTCGCTCTGTCTCTCTCCCTCTCCCATTTCTTCTGGCTACATGAATTTCTCTCTCCTTCCTTCTCCCGGGCTCCCCTTCTCTCCCTCTTCTCTCCCTCTTCTCTCTTTCCCCACTTTCTCCCTCTGACCATTTCTGGGTCTGTTATGCTCATTTCTCTAGGGTTTCTTTTCCTATCTGTCTTCTAATCCTCAGCATTTCAGTTTCTGGGTCTCTGATTTGTTTGTTCCTCATCCCACCTCCAGGAAACAGGCCTGGCACTTTGGGAAAGTCCCCACTTAGAAGAGAGACCCTGGGCTTTGTTTGCTTGGGGAGGGGGGGGGGCTGGGTCAGGACTATTCTGCTTCTCCTCCCCCTCTGCATGAGTCTTATGGCCTGGGACCACCTGGGCTGGGCTTGAAGGAAAGGACAAATAGGCCACCCAGGGGCTCTGCCTGAGTGGAGAGGACCCTGAATCGGCCACCCCAGGCTCTGGACTCCTGGGTATGGATTCAAATTCAGATTCCACCACAGCCTTGCTCTGTGACTTTTGGAGACTCTGGAACGAGTTTCCTCATCTCTCCAATGCTGCTCATGGGAGGTGAGGGGAAGATGCAACCTATCTCCCAGGATGGTGGAGAGGGTTCGAGACTGACCACGGGTGTGGCCTGGTTGGTAGGGGACCCAGCACACAGAAGGCACTTCTGTGTTAGGGCCATGCCATTCCTTTCCAGCATGTCTCACCCTTAAGGTCGAGGGCTGGGGAGCAGTGGCACAGAGGAAGGACGTGTCAGTAAACATATCCAGGGTGACGAGGGGTGAGGAACATCCAGCCCGAGTGGTGACAAGTGCCAGTTAACTGTGTACAGAGAAGGCAGCAGGTCAGAAGGAGGCTGTCAGCATGTGGGGGCCTTTGGTGCAAAGACCAGGTGGACACACGCTCACTGAGGCTCATTTGCACTGTGCTGGCTGCTGGGGATACAGCGAGCATCAGCGCTGGGCCTTTCCTTGAGGGTTCTCCAGGCTGGGGTGCATCACTCGGCCACAGAAGGGCAGACGATATGCAGGGCGATGTTGCAGTGTCAATCTCCACACAGAAAGGGGCCCCAAGGATAGACTGCCAGTTCTTCCTTGTTTCTCAGTGTTTTACTGACATTTACTGAGCACAAGCAATGTGCCAGGCAGCCTGTATATGATGCATGGATTGTCTCGTTGTCCTCATTTGATGGAAAGGACAGGAGACCCGGGGAGGGGAAGTGACTGGTCCCAGGTCACACAACAAGGAAATGGCGGAACTGGGATTTCATCCAGCATCTCTGACCCAAGTCCCTCAAGGCCTCACGGGAGACCGGCCAAGCCAGGCTGGTTCTCTGCACATCACCACGGTGTCGAAAGCCCCTGCTCAGCCTGCCCAGGAAGGCAGGGAACGTGGTCCCCGTCTTACCAAGCCTCCCCTCCAAAGAGGTGCAAAGGACCATGACGGCTGGTTGTTACATTATGTGACATGTTGGTCCTTTAGGGTGTTTGTTGGCATATTCCTTTTTTAAATTCAGAGGGCGAGTGGTATTAATCCAGAAACAAAACCCTTGCATTAAAATGGGGAGACTAGTTAGGTTCAGTTATATGCAAGAGAAGTGAATCTTACAAGAACTTCTGTGAGTGAAAAATACGTAATTAGGAGGTCATCTATGTTGGGAATGAGTTGTATGTACTGTTGCAGATAGAATATACTAATCAGTAGAATCCATCATGACAGGAAAATTATTGTCTGGTATGGATTTTCACAGTGAAAAGAATTTCTTAAGCGGCTCAGTAAGGAAGACACACTAGGCTTTAAATGCAGTTGGTTTCAATGATCCAGAAAAACCCCTCTAGTCCCAAGCCAGGTAGATGAGGTGTTCTGTGTTGCTGGTGTCTTTCCTCCAATGCAGCGTTCTCAACAGTGATTGGCCCACAGTCCCCCTCACCCAGGAGCTGCAAGCTCCTCCCCACCCCCCCTGATGAATGGCTGGGAGGTAAATCCTCTAAGGACAGACTTCTTCCCTCTTGTCCAGTGCCCAGACCAGTGCCTGGCACCTAGTGGCCCTCAGTAAAGGTGGGATGAATGAAGGAAAGCACTAACGAGCGTGTCACCTGCGGCAGGGGGACAGAGCGCAGCAATTTGGGCTGGACTGGACCAGGACAACCCAGGACCGGCCCGAGCCTGGGGCTGGGACAGGAGCACCCCCAGCTGTGAGAGAAGGCCTGACCTTCTACACAAAGCCCCCGCCCCTCTGCCCTGCCCTGTCCCAGCCTAGCTACCCACTTGGCCCAGACTGGGGCCACTGTGGCCACCTGACCCAGCCTCAATCCTCCCAGCGATCAACAGGGAGCAATAGCAGCCCGTGGACATGGGAGCGTCCGGAAAGCCAGCACACAATGTGCACAGGAGGTGGTCGGTCAGCTCACCTGCTTGCTTTTCGTCCCCCTCTTCCTTTCTTCACCTCTGGAAGAGGGAAAAGACCCAGGCCAAAGTCGCAAGGCCAGCTGGTCAAGTTATCCATGCCCCTGCCTACGCGCCAAGCCAACCTGACTCTACCCCCATGTCTGGGCCGGACTGGACCCCGCTGGGCCAGGCCCCAGGGAGGTAGCCATTCAAGGGGAGAGAGGCTGGGCTGCAGGCCGGTGGGGGAGCTGCCCATAAATCAGGGCCCACTCCCACCCAGTCGCTAACAAGCGGGGCTGCCTACCCGCCTACGTGGGGTCCCTGCCTCTGGGCTCCCACAACGGCCCGGAGCAGCCAGCTGGACAAGGCCTCCAGAGTGCCTTGGCCTCCACCCCCACCCGCGGCCCCCAGATAGATAGGGGTGTATTTTTTTTCTTTTAGGAGAAGAAAAAAATAGACCTAAATGAAGAGAAATACCAACAAAGAAGGAGAGAGGCCTGCAGAGTCACGTGGGGGCAGAGACCAATTGGGCCTCTGGTGGCCCCCCCCCCAGGGCGGGGAGGAGGAGGACGGTTGGACAGGGCCAGCCTACTGTCCGCCCGCCGCTGCCGTGGCGTGAAGGAGTTCCCGTGTGCCCACGGTCACCACTGCCCCACTTGGGCCGCCAGAGCCACCCTCTGGACCCCCGGTACCCACTGTCCACCCTCATCTGGTGCGAGAGCTCGCCTTCCGTTCCGTAAGTGAAGGCCTGGGCCCAGGCCTCTAACGGCCAGCCTCCCGCCTCAGTGCCGCCCTGCGGCCCGGCCCGGCCACTGCCTGCTCTGCTGCGTGGCTGGTGCCCACTGCTCTGGGCAGAGAAGGGGCCAGGGATCTCCCCAGACCTGCCCTCCCAGCTTGCTACTCCCTCTTTTTCCCTCCCGAGGTGGCTGGTGGGAGGAGCTAGGCCTCTGGGGGGACAGGCACCCAGGGGGTCACTGTTGTTGATCTGTGGCCAGTGTCCCCAGGGCTGTGCTGGCTCAAGTCTAGCAGTTTGCTAATATATCCCTGGTCACCGAGTCTCCCAGCCTGCATGTCTGTGTTGCCTTGGTGGGTGTCTCGGAGACCCGTATGGGTTTGCATGTCTGTCTCCAGTATCCGTCTGTCAGTCTGGGGTCTGCGGCTGGGCCAGGTCAGTGTTGCTTCCCTGAGCAGGCTGCTGAGGAGCTGTGGTTCCCCACGTGGGCTGGAACCTGGGACTGAGGGGTGGGTGCAATGGGGCCTGGAAGCTCAGCCCAAGAAATTCCCCGGAAGAGGTGGGTCAAGCTGGAGGGAGAAGTGGGGGACTAGCTTGGAGCAACCCCCCCCCGACCTGCCTGCCTACCCCCGGGAGCCCAGGCTGTACTTACACAGCCTAGGTCTTTCTCAACAATGTCCAGGAGACCCCAGGGGGCTCTACCCTAGAGAGGTCGACTCTGACCGCCCCCCCAGCCCAGCCTTCCCCCTCATTCGCCTCACTCCCCTGCAGAGGAATACCCCTCCCCGTTTCCCACTTTCTGAGGGCCCCTCCCTGATGGGGAGCTGTTCAGAGGCAGTGGCCCCTCACTCCCCCTCTAGCTCTGGTAAATGCGGTTCTTTCTAGGACTTGAGATGGGGGGTTCTGCAGCCAACTGGGGCTCTGGTTCTCTCTCCTTCCTCCTTACCAAGATTCACCCACGGAATCGCATGGAAACTGCTGAACCCCTTCTATAAGGCCGATCTTTTCCGTTTCATGCACGAGAAACTGAGGCTCAGAGAAGCGAAGTGACCTGCCCGAGCTTGCACAGCAAGTCGGCTGCAGATTCTGCCCTTCGTCCCGGCGTGGTGAGCGAGAAAGAAGCGGTCTGCGCGGGGTCTCCAGGCCCCGGCTCGCAGGACCCAGGCGCCAGCTGGAGCTGCAGCGGGAAGCCTCGGCCCGGGGGCCCAGACGCAGGCCGCCGAGGGTTTGAGCCTCCGGATCGCGGCCTTTCGGTGGCAGCGGCGCAGGACTGGCCTGTTTCTGGGCTTCAAGATCGCGGCTTTTCTGCCTCGTTGCTCGCAACACTTTCTGGGACCCTAGGCGACCGAGGGGGCGGGGGCGGGTGGCGAGACGGCTCCTTCCTCAAATCTTCCATCTGAAAAACCGAGAGTGACCACGGCGTTCCCCAGCCGGGAGCGACAGCTCAGCCGGGCGCGGCCAGGGGACGCCTTTGTCCCTAGGGCTGCGGGGCGCTCCCTCCCCACCACCCCCCCAGCCCGGTACGGGCGCGGCTCCAGAGCGGGACCGTTCCTTGCACCTCAGGGTCTGAGCCACCAGCTCCCGCACTCTCGGTGGCTTCGGGTGCTCCCTACCCCTCGGAAAATTCGCGGGGTGGGATAACTAAGCTCCCCACTTCCAGCCGAGAAAACTGAGGCCCGAGGAGGAGAAAGGGTTTGCTCAGGTCTCCTCGCTGGATACTAGCGGTCGCTTCCCAGTTCAAGCGTGGGCTTTGTCAACTCCACTTCCGTTCATACCAACGACCGCCCCTCGGGGAAGGCCACTCATTAGTCCCATTTCACAGATGAGGAAACTGAGCGCCGGAGGCGGAGTGGGGTCTGCTTCCGTCTTCAGTGAGAAATGCGGCAGGTCCCGGCGAGAACCTAGTTTGTCGCCTCGATCCCCTGCCGTGGCCACGGCCCCCGCGCTCGCCCTTACCCACGTCCCACGACACAACGGCCGGCGCCCCCGGCGTGGCCCTCGCCACCACTAAGCCGGGTGGACGAGCAGGGGCCCCCTTCTCCCACCACCGGCGGTTGGCACGAGGCTCCCAGGCGCCCAGCACCTGCCTGGATTCCGGGGCGCGCGGGCTCCGGGGGACAGGCCGGGGCGGGAGGGGCAGAGGATGGGGGTGAAGGCGCGAGCCGGCAGAGGCGGCGGGGGAGGGAGCGATCCCGGCCCGGGGTGGGGAGGACTCGGCCGGCCCTCCGCCCCCGGATACCGCACGCGCCAGTATAGAAGGGCCAGCCCCGGGCCGGGCGCGGCGGGTTCGCGTGGCGCGCACTGGCTGCCGAGGGGCCCGGGTCCCAGGTGCGCGGCGGGGCGGCCCCGGAGGCGGCGGGGGCGGGGAGGCGCGGGTGGGGGGAGCGCCCGAGCCCCGAGCGGCCGTCATCGCGGGCGGGCGGCGCTGCGCCCGGGTGCGGCTCGTCGCCGGCGGCGCGGCCGGGAGGTGCGGGGCTCCGCGCGGGTGGGACGCGGACGCTGCTGCTCGCAGGAGCCGCCAGGTGGGCGCCCCTTCGCGCTTCCCGGCCTGGGCTCTGCGCCCTTCACGCCTCGGGGCTCGGACTCTCCGCCCGAGGTCTCTGCCCGCCGCCCGGCTTGCGGCTCCCTGCGCTGCGCCCGCCGTCCCCGCGGCGCCCTCTCCGCGTCCGTCCGCCCGACGTCTGGGGCTCCGCGGCACCGGCTGCGCCTCCCGTCGCCGTCTCTGCCTCGGGCTTTGTCTGTCCCCCACGGGGCCCTCGGTCTCAGGCACCGACGTTTGCCGACCCCTCGGGCTCAAGCCCCTGTCCGGGTTCGACCCCTCGGGGGACCCCCGTCCGGGGGAGCTTCCGCGCGGCTCCGCGTCCCGACACCCTGGCCGGGCGCCTCCTTCTCGCCAGGTTTCTGTCGCCGTCTCGCTCCGTCTCGGCGACCACGGCGTCTCCGCTGCTGCGTCCGTCCCTCTCAGGTTTCCTCCGCTGGCCTCTGCCTCTCGGTGTCTGATCGCTCGCTTTTTCGTCCTCTCACCGTCTCCGTCTCTCCATCTTTCTCTCCGTGTTTCTCGTCTCCCCGGGTCCTCTCGGCCTCGGCCTCACTGTGTGCCTGGCACTCGGATTGTCGCGTCTGTCGGCTCGGGTACGTTCTCGTCCCGCATCGCCAGCCGTGTCTGTCGCTGTCGTTTCTGCCCATCTCTCTGTCTCGCTCAGACTTCGTCTCTGTGTCCCTTGTCCCTGCCGAGTCCCAGAACACCCGGGAGCCACTCCAACCGGGTTCACTGGCGTCTCCCTCGCGGCCCAGCCCATCTCGTTTTCTTAGAATCGGGGTTTTGTTCTCAGACAAACGAATCCGGCTCGAAGCGCGTCGAATCCTCGGGTCCGGGCTGGGGCCCCGCCGGGGCAGCGCCCGAGGAGCCCCCGGGAAGGACGAGGAGTAGGGGGCGGGCGCGGGGACCCGGCAAGAGGCGGGGGCGGGCGGCGCACGGGGCTCGAATGGGGGCCTGCCTCGGGCGGCCTTGCCCAGGGTGCCGTCCTGGGTGACAGGGGCCGGGCACGAGGTGGGGGCCGGGGGCGGGGCGCGGCTGCGTTGCCCTGGGACCTCTGGGACCAGGTGTGTCGCGATGCCGGTCGCGGTCCTGCCCGCGCTGACCCCCTCCTCCCTCCTCAGGCGGACGCCGCGGGCATGGACTATTCGTACGACGAGGACCTGGACGAGCTGTGCCCTGTGTGCGGGGACAAGGTGTCAGGCTACCACTACGGGCTGCTCACATGCGAGAGCTGCAAGGTGAGCGGGGCGGCTGGCGGGCAGGGGAAAGCGCGTGGCGTGCTGGCAAGTGCTGGGGGGCCGGGGTACGCGGGGCAAAGCCCCTCAGGGAGGTAGAGAGGGCTCGGGCCCCGTCTGCGCTCATTCCCCTCCCCGCCCCCCAGGGCTTCTTCAAGCGCACGGTGCAGAACAACAAGCACTACACGTGCACCGAGAGCCAGAGCTGCAAGATCGACAAGACGCAGCGCAAGCGCTGTCCCTTCTGCCGCTTCCAGAAGTGCCTGACCGTGGGGATGCGCCTGGAAGGTGCGCGCGCCGCCAGCCTCAGGCCCCTGCCCTCGGGGCCAAGCCGGTGGGGTGGGATGGAAGAGGGGGCGAGGGGAGGGCGCCGCTGGCCTTCTTAAAGTTTCTGGGGCCCAGCGACTGCGGCCCCTCATGTGATCGCAGAGCCGCCCTCTTCAGGAAGGGGTAAGAGTTGGCCTTGCTCAGGACCAGGCAGGGATGTGCGCAGGACCCGCCAGAGCTGCGTTAAGAAGCGCCTGAACGTGGCCCCCAGGGAAATGAGCCTTTCCCCCGCCCCTGAGAGGGCAGAGCACACAGGGCAGAGCTTCCCAGAGCTGCCCCGTCTGAGGAAAGTTCCGCAACACCCCTACTGACACTCAACGCGGGCCAGAGCCAGCGCTTTCAATGCTTCGGCCGGAGTCGGTGTCCCAGTGCAGCCACGGACGGGCTGGGCGACATTAGGCAGGTTCCTTAACCTCTCTGAGCTGCAGATCCCCCCTCTGCCAATGGGCTTACCGCAGCACCTTCCCCTTGAGTTAGTGTGAGAATTGAGTGAATAGCTCCTGGTTCCGTGCCTGGCTGTAGTCAGTGCTCAGCCGGTTAGCCATTACCGTCATCACCACCGTTCTTTATGTTATTCCCGGTCTGCGGTCCCAGGCCAGCCCTCACTCATCCAGCCTCCTGCTCTGTTCATCTCTCTATCCGTGCAAAGGATTCACTCAGTCCATTCACTCAGAGGGTGAGATTCCTTCCCACTGCGTTTTGAGCCAGACCCTGAGAGAGCTGGGGAGGGGGTGGCCATCACCTCCAGAGAACCCAGGCCCATCCTTGCCTCCCCACCCCCACCCCCCAGCTCAAAGCCCACAGGAGGAGCAAAGACGGTTCAGCAGGAAGGACTCAAGCTCTTTGAGGGTGGACGTCACAGGCTCCCACTCTGCTGGCCCCAGCTGGGCTGCGCAGGAGCAGGCAGCTGCTGGCTTAGGTTTTTTCTAACCCAGAAGACCCCTGGTGACTCAGAGCTGCAGGCCACAGTCCTGCCACCTAGAGGGAAGGGCTCCTGATGGAAGGTCTCCCATCCTGTCCCCAGATTCCGTGTCCCCAGATCCAGGCCCTCGGTGGCCAGCAGAGCTGGTTGTTGTGAGCAGCAGAAACCGCTGGTGGGGCCTAATGTCTGGGAGCAGAGCTGCCCACCCCCATAGCAGGAGGGAGAGCTGGGTGGGCCCCCAAGCTCCGTCCCTTGCTGAGCACTGCTCTGCGCCTCCTACTCTCTCTCTTCTCCCAGAGCCCAGGCTGGGCTCCCGGTCTGAGGAGAGGCCAGGGCCATGCTATAGCAGCAGAGCTGCAACATTTGGGTCTGTCTAGTGACATATTCTTGGCTAGGCAGAAGGACATCTGCTCAGCAAGGGAGGACTTTTCCCCCATCACAGAGCCTGAGGCAGCCTGAATGGGAGTCATTTTGCAACGGGGGTTTGCCAGAGTCACCCGGTCAGTCAGTAACCAGCTGGACACTGGGACCCAGCTATGAACAAAGTTGTCCAGGGTCTACTACTTCCTGTCACCATCTCCTTGCTGGGCCCTGGACTGGGCATCTGAACCCAGACTGAGCTTCTAGGAGCTCTCAGACTGGGTCACCTGGCATGATACCTCTCAGCAGGATGAAAGTGGGCAAGAGGCAGGACATCTGGGGCTAGGACAGTGGCCTCCACCTGAGAGAATCTAGGAATGCTTCATGGAGGCAGTGACCTGAGGGCTGGGTGTTCATCAGGCAGAAGAGAAGGAAGGGGTTTGAGGCAAAAGGAATATTAAAGGGAGCGTGGGAGGAGTGCCAGGTTGCGGAACAGAGAGGTGGGTAATTGGGGTAGAAAGAACAGAGGGTTTGTGAGGGACAACCCAGAAAGGTAAGCAGGGCCTTGAGTGCAGCACTAAGGTGACTGACGTTACCTGCAGGCAGAGGGAGCTGTGAAAGGGGGTTGCGCTGGGGAGTGACACAGTCAGAACTGTTTGGGAAAGCTCTGTGAGTGGGGTGGCTTGGAGGGGGGCGCTGACCCTCACCTGTGCCCACAGCTGTACGCGCTGACCGCATGCGGGGTGGCCGGAACAAGTTCGGGCCCATGTACAAGCGAGATCGGGCCCTGAAGCAGCAGAAGAAGGCACAGATTCGAGCCAATGGCTTCAAGATGGAGACAGGCCCCCCCGTGGGGGTGCTCCCACCGCCTCCTCCCCCACCGGACTACATGCTAACCCCCAGTCTGCATGCGCCAGAGCCCAAGGGCCTGGCCTCTGGTCCACCTGCTGGGCCACTGGGTGACTTCGGGGCCCCAGCACTGCCCATGGCCATGCCTGGTGCCCACGGGCCCCTGGCCGGCTACCTCTATCCCACCTTCCCTGGCCGGGCCATCAAGTCCGAGTACCCAGAGCCCTATGCCAGCCCACCACAGCCTGGGCCACCCTATGGCTACCCGGAGCCTTTCTCTGGAGGGCCTGGCGTGCCTGAGCTCATCCTGCAGCTACTGCAGCTGGAGCCAGACGAAGACCAGGTGCGGGCGCGCATCCTGGGCTGCCTGCAGGAGCCTGCCAAAGGCCGCTCCGACCAGCCTGCACCCTTCAACCTCCTGTGCAGGATGGCTGACCAGACCTTCATCTCCATCGTGGACTGGGCACGCAGGTGCATGGTCTTCAAGGAGCTGGAGGTGAGTCCCTCCTCCCACCTGTCTGGCAGCTGGGTCTGGGGTGTCCTTTGGGCTGCCCAGGCCTCAATCTCAGTCACTCCCCAGGTGGGCCCAGGCTGCCCACGGGCTTTAGGCACTGCCTGGGGACAGGGAGACGCTGAGGAGTGCCTCCGGCCCATTGCAGCCTTCCTTACCTCCCTGCTCATTTATACCCCCTCCCCGTTCCTGAGTCTCTGTCTCTCACAGCCTCTGCTTCTTGCACCTCTGCCTCCCTTTCTCCCTCTCGCTTCGCTTAGTGTGCTGTCTCTCTGCTTGTCTGTGTTTCTCCAGCCCGTTTTGTCCCTGTTTCTCTTAGGGTCTCTATAGGTACTTCTTTGAGTACCTGGGCCCCCAGAGGACTAGCTGAGTTCTTGGGACACGGTCTCTGGCTGCCCCAGCCCGATGTCAGGTAAAGGGTCCAGCCCTTCCTGTCATTCCATGTGGGGAGGCGGCCGAGCCCTGCCAGCCTCAAATGCCACAGATGAGAGTCTTCATGTCTGAGTTTGGAAAGCTTCTGGGTCTTCTCCATCCAGCCGAGGCACAGGGTCTTACTGCCTCTGACTGTCTTGGGCACGATGGTTGGTGCCATGCGCGTGTCTGCGTGTCTGCGTGTCTGTGTGTGGGGGGAGCAGGGTGGGAGGGCAGGTGCGGGGGTTGCAGGGCCTGCCCCGGATCCTCCAGTTGAGGTCGGTTCTGCGCTACAGCGAGGCCTTCCCCCGAGGCTGAGGGGCCTGCAGCTAAAGCAGCAGGTGACACTGAAGCCCGACAGGAGGAACTTCCCAGTCATCCTGCCTCGTGACTTCAGGGCCCATGGCCTGGCAGCCACCCCCCTAGGACCTCGGCTCCCTGTGACCAGGGCACTCTGCTGCCCTCAGAGGCACTCCAAGCCAGGCCAAGGTGCGTCTTCCCTGGCCTGGATGCCGGCAGTCTTTAGTCTCTGCCCACCGAAGTTCGCCCTTCCCCGGCCAGCACCACTGGCTGTTCCAGGCTGGGCGTAAACAGCGGGGCCTGCTGCCCCCCGCCGGGGTCACCGCAGCCTTGAGCAGCATTGTCAGTGCTGACGCCACTCGGGCCTGGGCTTCCTCTGGGGCAGGTGGCCGGATGGGCCGGGGGCACTGCCTGCTGGGCTGGACACGGGAGAATCAGGTGGGGATGGGCACTGAGCCCTTGAGGCATCATGGAACTGGGGGCCTGGGGTCATCTGGGAGTCAGGAATTGGCGGGGATGGCCCCCGGTTCTGTTGTAGAGGGCCTGTCTTGGCTGAGGCTTGGGCATATGCCATGTGTCATGAGTGGGCCTTTTCACCCCTGCGTCCTCTTGTGGCTGCCGTCATGGATGGGACAAGAGACAGGGCCCTGAACAACCCCATCTGCCTTCTACTCATGGCTGGAGGCCCTGGTGGGGATGAGGATCTCAGTGCCGTTGGGTTGGTCGCCATAGACTCCCCGTGATCCCCCTGTGCGGAGGGGAGAAGGAGAAGAGCGTCCGGCCTCCCAGAACCAGGGGAGGGGGCGGATCCAGGGGCGGGGCACTTCCTCTGGCTGCCTTCCTAGTCTCTCGGGGTTTTTCACGCAGGATGGGAAGGGCTTTTGTCCCAGCTTCGCTGAGTGTTTTTTCCTGCTTCTGGTTTCTCTGTGGTCCAAACCTTCCTGCTTCCCCTTCCCAGAGTCTCTGAATTGAGCCCAGGAATATGAACCGCAGCCACCACCCTCTGTAAAGGAGCCTTTCGGATAAGTACCAGCCCAGCCCCTAGAGGGCCTCTCACAGGCCGCGAGGACCCTCCTTCCCACTGGTCCACCGCCCACAGGTGGGGAGGCAGAGAAGTGGCAGCGGTGCTAAGTGACCTGTTCTCCCTTTGGGCTGACCATTCACCACCCCCCACCTGCAGGCATGATGCACTTTAGCAGACACAACGGGGGCTCCCTATCTCTGAGAGTCAGGCGGCCCTTGGCTGGGCACTGGGAACACTGGAGTCGGTTGGACCCTCTCTAAGGAAGTTGGAGCAGGTTTCTTTGCTCCCTGCCTTTCCAGAAAGCCGTGTGCGAAGGCTGAGGCATTTCAGGAAGTGGGACGAGCGCAGGTGAAGGCCCGGAGGTGTGGGGAGGCAGCGTGTGTCCGGGAGCTCAGGTGGCCCTCTGGGGCGGGGCCGGAGAGGTTGGCAGGGGCAGAAGCAGACCTAGGACCAGGAGGGGGGCCTCTGGCAGCCGGTGATGGACAGCCGACCCGACTGCCTGGGGCCCCGCACCCTCTTCCCGGCGGCCCACTCAGCTCTCTGTGCAGCTGCTGCCTTGATGGCCAGCAGGAGGCCTGGGGTCTTTGGTAAGCTGTTGGGGATTCCAGGGGCTGAGATGTGGGGGCTCAGGGTGCTCTTTGGGGGCTCTCCCCCTCTATCCGGTCTCCTAGCATAGTGGTCTCTCTGCCTCCATTTGTCCACCTCACACTTCGCGCCATGTCAGATCAGACAGTGGCATGTCAGATCGGACAGTGGCACCAGACTTGACAGCAAAGACCAGAATCAGAGCAGACTGTGTTCAGGTTCCAGCTCTGCCACTTCCCAGGTGCGTGACTTTGGGCAAGTCACCTCACTCCTCTGAGCTCGTTCCCTTAGACGGGGGTGGGGGGGTGGGGGGAGCGGGCGGGGGGAGGCTGAACTAATGCAGCCCCCTCCCCACGCCCCCCGCACAGGGCCGTGGTAAGGACCCAGTGAGCCAGGCAGGTAAAGGATTTAGCACGGGAGCAGCTCCCTTCCTCACCGCTCGTCTGCTGCTCTGTGACTTAAGCTACCCCAGCAGGGGGTGTGCAGGCCTGGCTAGAAGGACTGAGAAAACGGAGGACTCTGGGAGAAATGGGGCCCATGTGGCCCTGGGTTTATAAAGCAACTTCCTCCCTGTTGGGTAGCAGAACGCCGCCTGTACCTGCTGCTCAGCGCGGGGCAGCGTGCAGGCCCAGGCGGTCCTGTCCTCCAGTTCCCAGGAAGGACAGGCGGGGGGATGACAGATAGGAATCAGGGAGGGGTAGGTGGGGCCACGAGTGCCTAATGACCCATCTTGACATCCAGCTCCGAGGCCCCTGAGTGGCAACAGATCTAACTGCTCAGATATATGGTTTCATGTAAGTGGCAGTAACCCTGTCAGTTCTGGGCTGACAGACGCCGGGCCTGCCAACCACTGGGCCTGCCGACCACTGCAGAGTTGCAGAGCCTGCTGGCCTTCGGCCGATCCCAGGGGACTCCGAAGGGGGGCCTGCCGGGAGGGAGGTCAGCTCCTCGACCATAAATACCCCGACCATAAATACCCCGTCTCCGAGGCAGGCCGTGAGGAGTCAAGGCTCTGGGGAGATTTGTGGCAGACAGCGGGAGTGATGGGCGGCTGGTGGGCTGGGCGGGCCAGCCAGGCTGAGGAGGGACCCCAGGGCCCGCATAGCAAATGTCCTTGTTCCCCGGGGCAGCGGGGAGGACTGGGGAGAGGAGGGACCTTTCGCTGAGAGGGAAACTTATGGAAGGAAAAAACCTGCCCTCTTGGGTCCAGTGAGCCTCTGAGCCGCCTGCTTTTCCGTGGAGAGAGGCTGGTGGTAGCGGCCCTCTGGTTTCCTTCTAAATAAAAAAAGAAGTGTGTGCGTGTGTGTGCTCATCTGTGTGGCAAGTGTCTTGGGCTTTGGTGTCTTTATGTGTCCATCTGTCTGTCCAGGGAGAGAGGGAGTACAAAGTCTGGCAGGAAAGATTGCTTGGCTGGGGCGGCGGGAACCCAGGCCGGGGCCCTGTCCCCAGGAGAGAGCCAGCCCTGGTCCACAGAGCTCTTCACGATGATGTCACTGAGTCCATGCGTTTTCTCTAACCCAAAGAGGGAGGATTTATCTTTCGCATTTCCCGGAGCAGGAAATTAGGGTAGAGAAAGGTGTGTGGCCGGGTTGGAAATCACACACAAGGCCCCGGGCGCCAAAGCTCTGCCACCATCTCGCCCATCTTTGCCCCTGCTGCCCCTGCCGCCCCTGTCAGCCCCCTGGGCAAGGCCGCCCCTGCTGCGGGGGGCTGAGGTCTGGGCACAGAGTCTGCTCCAGGGCTTGGCCAGCCGGGTCACTGTGACCCCCTTCTGCTTTCTGCCCGAGGCTCAGCTTGCTTATCTCCTAATTCTCCCCCCTGCCTCTCACTGTTGCCTCTCCCCACCCCCTGTTCCTTCAATCCAGGCACACGGGTGTCTGCTCCCGAGGGCCCCCTTGGGTGGGGGACAGAGCCCAGCCCTGCACGTCCTCCCTCCTCCTCTGCCTCCAACCCGTCTCCCAAGGTAGGCCACTGGGACTCCGGGGCCGGGGCCTCCAGCAGTCCCCAGGCCCCCCTCCCAAGACCAGCCCAGTGGGGGCGCATCTGGGCAGAGCCTCTGTTCTCTTATCTGGGACACGAGCCGAAATGGTGATAGGGCAGGGGTGAGGAGTCCTGGCGGAGCTGGGCCCGGCCCAGTCACAGGCAGTCTCTGAGCCTTGCCTCCCTCCCCACAGACCGTACTGGGAGGCTTCCTGCCAGCCCTCTGGGGACTGGCCACTTCCGGAGGACAGATAAGGTGGCCGGAGGAGAGGCGTCTTTGTGACTCACCCTGGCCCCTGTGGCCCTGGGCGAGCTGCCGCTGACCCCCGGGGCCCCGTTGCTGTTCTGACAGTAACTGGCTCTCAGAAGAGCTTTCTGCCAGGGAAGAGGAAGGGGGCTGGGTTCTGGGCCTGGCGATGGGGTGAGGAGGGGAGGACGGGAGGCTGGGGCGGCACAGAGCCTGGCCCTCCCTCCTGCCCTCAGTTGTGTGGGCTGGGGAAGGGGTGGGCAGGAGAGGCCTGGAGGGAGCCTGTGGGTCCTGCTGCTGGCTTTGCTTTGTGTCCACGATTTTTCTCCCTGTCTGCCTGAGACAGGAGAGGAGGTCGGCAGAGAGCGGGAGGGGCTTCCACCCCACAGAGGAGAAAGCTGTTCGTTAGGCCTGGCCCCTTCTGGCCTCTGGTTAAGGGGTAGCTCCACAGTGCTCTTTGTGCGTGTCTTGGGGAGCACGGGTTTGTCCATCCACTGTTCACGGGCCCCTCCTCTGGGGGCCCAGCCCTGCCTTCCCAGATGGCACCTGTCCTGGGGGAAGCAGAGGCATGAGTAGGCACCATCAGATGTTGCAGGCGCTGCACCCAGAGGATGGTGAGGGCACCCAGAAGGGAGGCAGCACTGGTGAGGGCCCCAGGGGGGCGGTAAAGAGCGTGCCATGAAACCTGGGGTGGCCAGGGCCCGTCTTTGCCACACCTAGTGGCTAAGAGCGCACATCTGGAGCCAGAAGAAGCCGTGTGACCCTGGGCAGAGCCCTTGACACCTGGGGGCTCCTTGCCCTCTCTCCTTCGGTGGGGATAAGAGCCACACCGACCTCACGGGGCTGCCCTGCTGCGGTACGGCGGCAGCTGGCTGTCGCGTTCGCATTTACCCAGGAAGGTGCCGGGGGGGGGGGACGGGGGGGGTACCTGCTGGGTGGATGGAGGCTGTTTGCAGAGGCTGAGAGACGGGCTAGGGTCTGTATGGTGTCTTCCTCGGATGACCTACAGCGCCCAGCGGTAGCCTGAACCCCGAGGAAGGCTCAGTGTTTGTCACCATGAGGAGTGGTGGACAGAGAGTACTGGCTGTGGCCGTGGGCTGGCTGTGCTTCTCTGTGACCCTGGGAGGGGCCCTCACTGTCCCTGGGTGGCAGATTCTTCGTGTGAAAAATAGGAGTTTGGGTCAGGGCGTCTCTCGGGGACCTCCTGGCTCTGTTACCACCCTCCTGGCTCTGGCTCACGGTTTTGAGTCCCACGCCCCACCGTTAGGAGTGACCGAGCCTGCGGTGTTGAAGGCATCGATCGCCCAGAGCAGAGGGCAGCTTGCCCAGGCAGTCCTCACCCTTCTGCTGAGTGCCCCGCCTGCAGCCCAAGGGCTCAGAGTCTGGCTCCTGTCACTCTTCTGTTCCTGCTTGAGGGATATCCCTGTTTCCTCTTCCTGGCTGGCTTTTCAGGTGATGGGAGCTGCTTGAGAGGTGACCACAGGACAAATGGGCACAAGTTCAAATTAATAATGCTCTTTCCTTGCATTGGAATGAGACCAGCATTTATGGGGTGCTGGGTGCCAGGCCACCTTCCAGGACTTGGCCCGCTTTACAGATGAGAATGCTGAGGCCCGGAGAGGTCATGGGGCTTGCTTAAGGTCACACAACTTGTAAGAGGCAGAGCTGGGGCCCGAAGCTGGTCCCTGTTACTGTTTTGCTAGACCCCCACCACACTTGGACGAAGTAGGCATATAGGCAGCGCGGGCACAGGGAAGCTGAGCCGTTTACCCAAGTCATATACCCCACTGGCACTGAGAGTCGGGAGGAGGGGGAGGTAAGAGGAAGGCGCCTGGCTGAGCCATGCTGGACGCGATCCCGGAGTGACGCTTCCTCGCAGGTGGCCGACCAGATGACGCTGCTGCAGAACTGCTGGAGTGAGCTGCTAGTGTTTGACCACATCTACCGCCAGATGCAACACGGCAAGGAGGACAGCATCCTGCTGGTCATCGGGCAGGAGGTGACCGGCCCCACCGTGCCCCGCCCCCACCCCACCTGCGCTCCCAGAATCCTAGGCGAGAGGTCTCAGGCCTCTCCGGGCCTGGTTCTGGGGACCCTGACTATCAGGCCGATCTCCAAGTTCATGGGGTAGCCACCGGCCTGACCTGCCTCTGGTCAGCCCTGGCCACGGCCTTGAGAGGAGGCTGCCCCTGGGAGCCCTGCCTGGGGGAAGCAGCTCAGGGATGTTAAGAGGGTGGAGAGACCCTTGGAGGAGGTGGTGGTGGCACCGGGTCTTGGTCATGTAGTGAAAAGGTGCTGGGGGCCGCCCACCTCCACCGCAGGCCAAGGAGGGAGTGTAGGGAAAGGCTCAGAGAGGGACGTTTAGAACCCCTGAGCCACCAGGAGCCACTGGTATGCTGGACCGTGGGTTTGGGGGACCCTGTGTGTGGAGGGGGGAGAGGTAAGAGGTAAGGCTGGAGAGGTTGCCAGGGGCCGGACTGGGCAAGACCCTGCAGGCCCTAAATCCTCAGTGAGTGAACCAGCGGATGAATGAACGAGCGGGAGGGATCTGAATGAACGGAGGGGTCTGGCCTCCAAAGGGCTCACTCAGACTTGAGCACCCCTAGGGCGGTAGGGCAGGAACTTGGGGCTCAGACACTCCTGAAACGGAGCGGGGGCCAAGGGGACAGTGTCTAGTGGGGAAGGACGTGGCCAGGTTTCTGGGGCACATGATGGGGCAGGATGGGAGGGAGGACACGAGGCGGCCTCCCACTGCTCAGAATGCAGGGCACCTGGGGGGCACCACTCCAGGAGGAGGGCCCCCTGCTTGTGAGAGGAGGTGGAGGTGGTGGAGGAAGAAGGCTCTCACCTGGTGGAGGGTGGAGCATCCTGGAGGGGGGGAGGGGGGAGGGGATAGTGGGGTACGGTGGATGGGGCCACACCTCAACTCACATTCACAGTCAACTCACAACTCACACTCCCAGGGTTGCCCACCCACTTTAAGAAGTGAACACACACACACGTATGGTCACATCAGGGCAACACAGATGGACACACGCCCATGTATGTGTTCTCACTCATACATGGGCTGGAATGTGGGAGTGGGAACACACTCCCACTGCCACGTTCCAGCCGTGCAGGGCGGTGGTGGGAGACTGAGGCCCTCTCCCCAGCCCCACGTCCACCTCGGCCCTCTGCTCTTCTGTCCTTGTCCTCAATTCTCACTCTGGGCATCTCAGGCCAGGTGTCCTGGGTGTCCAGGGCCAGGGGAATGCTGGTCCCAGGGATGACTTTGAGGCCGCTGAGTGTGTGTGTTGGTCCATGTTGACATGCAGGTCGAAGTCTCGAGGCCATGAGAACAGCCTGTGTGTATGTGTTTGCCTGTGTTTTGTTGTGCAAATACCTCCAGGCACTTACACATGTGACTGTCGAGATCTGCCTGTCACCAAGTCCATGGGAACACATGCTTGGGCGTGTGTCCATCTGTGTGGCCCTGATGTGACCATACGTGTGTGTGTGTGTGTGCTCACTTCTTAAAGCAGTGGGCAACCCTGGGAGTGTATGTGAGTGTGAGCTGAGATGTGGCCCCCTCCACGCGTACCCAGGCAGACTTGCCCCGTGTGGCCCCCACGCCCAGCATGGTGGAGTGTGTGCTGTAGACACCGCACAAACACAGAAGCAGCATGTGCCCCTGGGCCTGGCAGCAGGTCTTTGTATGTGACGGGCCCTTCAGTCTCGTTCCGCACACACCTGCCCTGTGTCAACGCTGCTGCTACAGCGGCCCTCCGCTCTGGCGGGCCGTGGGAGGGGGGCTGGCAAGCCTGGGCCCTGGTGGGCGTAGAGGCTGGAAGGGCTCCTGGGGCCTGGGGAGACACTGCCCTTGCTGCGCTCAGCCTTGCCTGAGCCCCTGTCTGCCCACCCAGGTGGAGCTGAGCACGGTGGCCGCGCAGGCCGGCTCGCTGCTGCACAGCCTGGTGCTGCGGGCACAGGAGCTCGCACTGCAGATGCATGCGCTGCAGCTGGACCGCCAGGAGTTCGTCTGTCTCAAGTTCCTCATCCTCTTCAGCCTCGGTGAGTCACAGGCAGCGGGGTGATAGCTGAGTGGGCACTGAGACCCCAAGAGAAGCTACGCGCTGGGGGCCCTTGGTGAGGGGACCTGGCTCATATAGTGGGGGTTGCTTCCTCCCTGGGCCCCAGTTTCTCTGTTTGAAAGTTCAGAGGCCATGATCAGGTCTAAGTCTTGCCCATGATGAAACGAGGACCCCTTCAGAGAAGGTGGTGAATTCCCAGCTGAGGCCCCGAGAGAAGTGCCTATACCACCTCCAGAAAAGGCCCGTGTGGTTTCAGGAGCCTCCTTGGTCTCCTCTTGGCAACCCTTTTTAATCCCAACTCCCTGCTCTGGGTGGAGGGGGGCATCCAAATTCTGACTATGAGCTCCCCAGGGCCCAGGCATCCTCGCCCACTCACTCACTCATCCATGCATTCCACAAACACTTGCTGAGCAACTGCCCTGGGCAAGGTACCAGGGATGGAATGAACAAAAAAAGACCCAAATCCTTGTGTTTGAGGAGCTGGCCTTCTCTTGAGGAGAGAAACATGAGCCTAAGATGGCTGTAAAATATATAAATTAGGAGAATTATTAGTAAAATGGACAGCCTCCTCCCATCCTGCCTCATCCAGTAAGCCATCTCTAGTCAATGTCCTCCCTGTGCCCAGCGATGCTGCCAACACAGAGGTGTCCCTTGCTCTCAGGTGGCTCCCAGTCTGGGAGAGGCCTCGAGCCAGTGCCGTGAGGGTGGGACCGAGAGGTGGGGAACCCAGGCTGGGGAACAAGGACTGCCTGGTAGGCTTCCTGGAAGAGGGACTTGGAGGTGCAGGGTCTTGGAGGACGAGCAGGAGTTTGCTGGGGAGATGAATCTTCCAGCAGAGGTGTAGGGGGGAGTGGAAGGTTGGAACAGGGCCATGAGGGCCTCATCACGTGGGGAGGGGGCAGCAGTCGAGACTTGGTCTTTGTGGCAGATGGCGTCATAGCCACAGTCTGCCCGAGAGCAGGGAATTGGGGAAGCAGGGGGGCAGAAGCGGGCTGGGAAGGGGCAGTTTGAAGTGCTGATGGCACTCAGTCCGTGGCTGTGGGGCTGGGTGCCTGGGCTGGGTCTTCTGACTCAATAGGCTGGTAGCCAAGGGGCCGCAGAGTTTGCTGGGGACAACCATGGTGGGGTTCGGGGCTGAATCTTGGGCAGCCAGTTAGGAGCTGGAGCCTAAGGCCCTCGGAGGGGACTCTGGGGCCCTGGCCAGGCTGCTCCAGTGGGGGGAAGCCCCCTTCTCCCTCTGCCTCCAGGGTTACCCTCCTCCTGGCCCTGTCTAGGAGCTGCCGGGCTCTGGGGACGGGCTGCTGTGAAGCCCGGACGGCCGTGGTGGGGGATGTGGGGACTCCAGGAGTTTGGTGGGTGCGTGTGTCTCTGTGTTTGTGTCTTTGTTGTCACACAAGGGCAGACTGTGAGCTTCTACAGGCTTGCGGTTTTGGCGTGTCACGTTGTGGAGAGTCGGAGTGTGACTGGGGGGTGACAGGAGAGGGGAGATGAGGGTCTTAGACTGATGGGAAGTGCTTGGGGCCCATCGTGTTGGAGGGCAGGCTCTGTGGCGGTCTGGGTGGTTTGTGAGGTGACCTGACCACCATCAAGAGGCCACCAGGGGGACTCTGGGGGGTTGGGTGGAGGGAAGGCTGCCAGCCAGGCTTCCCCTGGTCTCAGGGTCCACCTGTCCTGGGGCACCCCCTACAGAGCAGGACCAGGTCTCAGCTTTCTAGACTACCCGGGACAGAGGCACATGCTTTGTGGCCCCCAAGCCCTCTTCCCCCCAAAGCCCCTGGCCCCGGGGGATGGCCAGGCCCAGCACAGCCCGGCCTCCAGCCCCTGATCAACCCAGGACTCGTCCTAGGGGTTTACAGAGGACAGCACAGCTGGGCCCAGCCCTCTTTCCTGGGCCTGGGCCAGGGGCCATGCAAGGAGCCAAGAGTGCCTGCCCCTCACACCCGCCTTCCTCCTGTTTTCCAGAGGAGGAAGCTGGGGCCCGAGAGCCCGGGAGCCTGCAGCGCTTGGCGGGAGCAGGCTGGCAGGGTAGGACGGGGGAGTAAAAGTGGCTGCGTGTGTGTGCACCCATGCCAGGCAGGGTGGGGCTGTGGTTAGGAATGGGGGCTAGGTGCAGCCCACCTAGATTCTAAATCTGGACTCTCTCTGGCTGTGCGCTCTTGAGCTAGTCGCTTTCCTTTCCGAGCCTCTATGGCTCCATCTGTGAAATGACCATTTTAATAATCCTGAACTTGCTCTGAGGATTTAATGGGAATGTGTGCCGGCATTGCCTTCATCATAACCATCATTATGAAGCTAACAAGCAAGTGAACAAGTTAATGGGCAGAGCGAGTGAATGAGCGAGTCAGTCTCTGTCTTTCTTGCGCGCTCTGTGGCCGGCATGGTGCCTAGCCTTCGGGGTCTGAGGTGGCTGGGGGAGAGCATCTAGCCCAGCAGGCCAGAAAGTCCAGGGAGGCTGGCATGTGAGAGGAGAGGGCCCTGGGCCCCAGGCCTGCCTGAGTGGACAGAAAGCAGTGAGGGAGGAGGCCACCTGAGACACGTGCAAGGCCTTGAATGCCAGGCCAAGTACCTTGACCCTTCCAGCAGGGAGCAACCAGATTGGGTTTGCATTTCAGAAGGTGCTTCAGGCTGCAGCTGGGAAAGGCTGGCTACAGGCAGCCCAGAGCCCTTCGAGAGGTGAGAGGCGCAAGGTGCAGCCCGAGGTCTGGGTGAGGTGGAGAAATTTGGGCACTAGAAGGGAGATTTGCCCAGAGTCTGGAAGTGGGGGGTGCTCTTCCCAAGACCACAAATCCTGGGTCCCCAAGGGGCCTGGGGCTAAGAGAGGATGGCCACTTGCTCATAGACCTCCAGTTGGCATGCTGGGCGTCACCCCAGCGGCAGGGCCTCCCTGGGCTGGGTGGCCTGAACCCATGTGAGGCCTGCCCCCGCACCCCCCCACCCCCACCCCACCGCACTGCCCTCCAGCCCACTCAGCGCCTGCTTCTCGCCTGCCTCTGCAGAAGGGTGCCATTTGGTGTCTAAATAGCCGTCTCAGGCAGGCGAGGAGGCAGGTAAGGAGGTTTAATTAAAATTAGTGCCTCTCTCCTGGCAATCACGGTGTTTATGAAGATGGGCCCGGCGGGCATTGTTCCGCAGAGGACTTAATCGAAGCTTAATGGATCGACCTAACATTCGATTTCCTGACTCCCATTGAGGCGGCGGCGGCAGCATTCCCTTAAGCGTTTGCAATTTACCCACTGCTCCGCGCCAACAAAAGGCAGCCTGAATAGCAGCCCCACTCGAGGGGCCATTGTGCGCGGGGGCGCCTGCCTGAGTCACCGCTATTGGGACAACATTCTTTATGCCTCGCCGGAATGAAAGGATTATTCAAATATTCAATTAAACCGTGAAAAGGGGGCTTTTCTGAGAACCTGGGGCCCCCAGCTCCGCAGAGCTAGCGGGCTGCTCTCTGAGGTGGGGGCGCCAGCTTCCAGCCCCCTCCCGCCTCCCCACCACCAGGATTGCTGGGAGCTCACAGGCTCGGAGGCGCGGCAGGCTTTTCTGGAAGGTGCCCACTGCCAAGCTGCGGCAGCTCAGGGCCCAAGGCTGGGCACACAGATTAGGCCCAGTTCTTGGGTGCCTTGTGAGGCAGATGTTAATCTGGCCCCATTTCGGAGGTCACAGGAAACTGAAGCCCTGGGAGGGGAAGGGACTTTGGCCGAGGACTTTGCCCATCTGGTGGTAGAGCTGGGATTTGAACCCGTGACACCCTAAAAGAGAGTCTAGGTGCGTGTGAGCCCTGCTCTGCATTGGGTGGATGAAGGGCGTGGTGCTCTGTGGGTGTTGGCTCTGTCACACCTGCTCTCCCACAGTCGTCACATAGTCCCTTTAAACGGGTGCACAGGGGTGCTGGGAGGAGGGGCAGGATTGAGAACCACAAGGTGAGAACCACAAGGTTGAGTCGGGAGTCCAGAGTAGCCTTTCTGGGGAAACCGGGACCCCTGCCTTGGATGAAACACCAGGTTGCCACGTCCAGCCAGAGACCTGGTTTTGATCAGGGCCCTGGCATCTACTGTGTGTCACAGGCTCGCCCACTGCCCCTGCATGGGGGTGGGGGCGATGCACTGTGCTGCCTGCCTGGGTGTCTGCACGGGTCGACTGAGCTGGGAGCAAGATGTGTGGCAGGAGCCCAGGAAACAGGGGCCGCTTCCACTGTAGTTGTTGGGGCTCAGTTAGTGACTGGGCTCCCCTTGTGGGCACAGTGGGTGCTTCCAGTCTGTGGAGAGCCAAGAGACTCATGGAACTGCTAACAGGGGGGCTGTCCCTGAAAGCTGTGCCTCCTCTGTCCCCAGCCCCTGGCCCCGCCCCGCTGTCCCTGGTCCAGTGCTGCCGAGAACAGTAAATCCTGGTAAAGCCCAGGCTCTGGTCCTTCTGCCGCCACCCCCCTCCTGCCTCTACTGCAGCGTCCTGGCCAGTCCTCCCCTCGGCCCCAGCTATTTCCTCTGGGCCCCTTCACTGTTGCGCACCCTTGAGCTGGTCCCTACCCTGCTCTGGACCCCCAGCCTCCTATTGTGAATTGTCAGAACACAGTGTCAGGAGAATTGCCCAGCCTGGGAGTGGCAGGGGTGAAGGCAGAGGGAATAGTGTAAAGATGGAGAGAGGTTGCGATTGGGATGGAGCCAACCACCCGATTGGGATGGTTGCGTGGGGGGACTTCCTGCAGCCTTTGCGTGTGTCCAGAGCCGGCCAGCCTGAGGGCAGTTGGGCAGATTGCTCACTGCACAGGGGCCCCAGGCCGGGAACAGGGGACGAGTAGGGGGCTGAAACCCAGCTTGTACGTCCTTTGCCAAGCTGTCTTTCTGTGGACAAAGAGGGACTTCTTTCTTGGTACAAAAGGGATGGACTTATGAGCTAATGGCGATGCTGGGGAGGCAGGGAAGAAAATAACCCTGGCTTACTTACCGAAGCAGGGTGAGGGCTGGGAGCGGAGGTGGAGGACTGGGGCCAGGTCCTGCCATTTCCCCCGGGCCCAGCTCAGGTTTCCCTAAATCCCACTTCGGACAACACAGGCCTCCTTTGGTGCTCGGGGGCGGCTAGGGATCAGGGTTGCCAGGAGGGCACAGCTCTCCCGGCGCACTGGGTGTTAAGAGGGATTAGAAGGGCCAAGGGCTGCGCACGCTGGGCTCCTAGCTCCCCCGCAGCAACAGGGCTTGGGGAGAGGGGGGCCCAGGGGAAGTGGACAGGCGGACAGCCCTTTTCTGAGCCACTGGACGCCACATCCCAGGCGAGTCCTGGCTAGGATTTGGGGGTGGGGGACCAATCCTGTGGGTTCCTGCTGACCTTTAGCCTCCAGGCGGGGCACCAGCTGCAGGTACTGCCCAGGAGCCGAAAGAGGACTTGGGCAACAAGAAGCTGACCCTCGTGGGGCACCCGTGGGGGCCCAGGCACCTGTGTAGACCTCTGCACCCACACCCCTGCCCCTGCAAGGTGGGCACAGCCCCTTTCTTAGAGGAAGAGGGCCTTTCAGGTCAGGAGGGGCCGGGCCCAGGCCACTGCTCCTACATGGTGGGGCCGGGATTTGAACCCCCATCTGTCTCCAAAGACATTTTATTTTTTTGTCTTTTCCCTGGGGTGTGGGGTGGGCGCATCAATCGCACGCCTGTCCATGGCACGAAGGACCGTGGGTCCACTTGGAGCCAGCCACCCCCGTCCCCTCCCACGGACAGCCGTCCCTTCCTGTGTAACTCAGGCCCCTCCCGCATTTGTCCCTGGTCTTACATAACGCGCCTGCTTTGTGTACAGCTCTTTAAATGTATGTAGAGATCTTTGCCTTATAGACCTCGTTCTGAATCTGCCCGTTTTGGTTTTTTTTCCACTCAGCCTCCAGCTTTTAAAGATGCAGGCATTGTCTCTGTGTTAGCGCCATCACCATTACTGCCACCCATAGGACTGTGTGGGGTGTGGCCACTGTGTGGCCCCCCAGGCCCCTCCCCGTCACCATGAATACTGCCACTGCGAGCGTCCATGGTCCCTGTGGCCCCGTGGGAGAGTCTCCTTGCAGTGCTGGAGCCTCTTAGGCGGTCAGCGGGTAGACCCACGGTGTGCCTGTCACCCTCTAGGAGGAGGCCACCACCGTACTCACCTCGCAGCTGTGAGACGGGACCCTTCCACCCATGCTGCATCTCTCTGGTGGTGGGGACAGTGGTGGCCGTGGTCAGGTGGTGATGCTGGTGGTGACCACCATGGGGACAACAGTGACAGTACGGGTTTGGCCGTGGAGATGGGGGCGGGGATGGGGTCGATCACAGATGCGGTGGGGGTTGGGGTAGTAATACTGGTGACTGACATCCTGGGCTTCTCGACGTGCCGGACGCTGTTCTCCTAAGCACCTTCCACGTATCGACGCCCTGAATCCTCCCATCTGTGGAGTGGGCACTATTGTCACCCCCTGCCCCGCATCTGACAGATGGGGCACTTGAGAGGTTAAATAGCATGCCCAGGGAGCCACCTGGTGGCTTTGGGCATGGTCTTGGGGACGATGGAGGTCTTCACTGTGACCCGTGGTGATGACAACAGCAGTAATGACTGTGACAGGTGACTGCGGTCGGGTGGTTGATGACAGGGGCTGGGCTCGTAGTAACTGCAGGGATGCTGGTGTTGGTGACAGTTGAGGTAGCAGTGTCCAACTACGGTGACGATGGTGATGCTGGTGACAGGAGCGATTGAGGTTTGGTGGGTGGAGGCAGCAGCGGCCACATTTGGGGAAAACGCCAGGGGGTCAGTATTAGTGATGGGTGATGGTGTTCGTCAGCCACGGTGGTGGCGGTGCTGTGGTGGGACAGGGGGGCTGCGGCTGCGTTTTGTTGCTGCTGCTGGTGGCAGTGCCCAAGTCTTGGGCGGTCACGGGGCTGCTGGTGACGGCGGTGCCCGTGACCTCCGGCGGTGGGCCGTCCCCTCCCTTGCAGACGTGAAGTTCCTGAACAACCACAGCCTGGCGAAGGACGCCCAGGAGAAGGCCAACGCCGCCCTGCTGGACTACACCCTGTGCCACTACCCGCACCGCGGGGACAAGTTCCAGCAGCTGCTGCTGTGCCTGGTGGAGGTGCGGGCGCTGAGCACGCAGGCCAAGGAGTACCTGTACCACAAGCACCTGGGCAATGAGATGCCCCGCAACAACCTGCTCATCGAGATGCTGCAGGCCAAGCAGACTTGAGCCAGGGCCGGGTGGGGCCGACCCGGCCCGGGCAGGGGCGGGGTTGCAGCCACCCCTGCAGCCCTCCAGGCAGCGGATTTTATTATGCTGACCCAGGAGCCCCACCCTGTGTGTTGGCTGATGCCCCTGCACTCTGGGGAGCCCTGTGTTTGGGAAGTGGGTAAGGGCGGCAGGGCCTGGCCGAGTTGGGGTGGTCCCCCCGAGCCACTGGCACTTGCCTGCCACTCAAGAGTGTCCCCAGGTGGTGGCTGCTGACCACCCCCTACCCCTCCTCCTGCTCCCAGCTCCCAGTCGTCTGTCCTGGGGTCTGGAGCACAGGTCCGGGGAGGAGGTTCAGGAATCCCTGGTGGGCCTCAATGTCCCTTGGGTCAGAGGTCATTCCCTCCTTCCTCCTGGAAACAGAGGTAGAAAGGGGTTGAATGGCCCCAACTCGGGGAGAGGGGGTCTCCAGTCCCCTCAGAGGGACCAGGAGGAAAGTCCAGGGATAACTGGGTCTGCAAAGCTGGGCGGGGCCTCTCGGTCCCCAGGCCCCAGGAGCCTGGCTAGGGCAGAAGGACCCCCTCCTCAGCCCTCTGCCCCATTTGGCCTCTCGGAGGAGAACTTTGACTTGTTATCTGGAAAGAATTCTGCTGCAATTGTCCCCCTCCCACGGGAGGGAAAGGTTGGCACATCCGACATTCTAGACCCCTCACAGCCGGCCGGCCGGCCAGGCTGGTGCTTACCTGCCAGGGCTGCGTGAGGCCGTAGGGAAGAGCTTTTTTGCTTTGTTTTGTTTTTGAATCTAGATATTCCTTGAAAGGTGTGTGTGTGGGGAGTAGGGGACAGATTTGAAGGTTGAGGCTGGGGTTTGGGGTTAGCACCGAGTATAGTCCCTGCCTGTCCCCACCACATACCCTCATACCAAGGACCCCACCGATGGTGCTGGGTCACTGTTTCTGGGACCCCCTCACTCAGTGATCAGCAGCAGCATGCCCGGGGGGGGGGGGCTCGGAGGCTCTGTGCATGGGAATATGGGTGGCTTTGGAGAGCGTGTGTGGTTCTCCAGATCAGGGACATCGCTAATAAGCCCCTCCCTTATTGGCTCCGTCCCATTGGGTCCCTTGCTGTGAACCCTCAGAGCTGGACCTCAACACCCTGGCCTTCTGCCCTGTGTCCTAAATGACACTTTCCAAGGCCAGGCCCCCAGGGAGAGGCCTCAGCTGTCCCGTCCCCTGGCGGGGCACCCGCCTGTTTTGCTTTCTTGTTGCCGTTGCAGCCTGCGCCCAGCCTGCCCAGTTAGAGGTGACTGGGTATTCCTGCCCCACCCCCACTGGCCGGTCTCGGTCGCCACCCCTGCCCGCTGAAGCGTGTACCCCCACCAAAGCCAGAGACCCCAACCCCAAATGAGAAGTGCCCTTAAGAATCTCCCAGCCCCTGCAGCCCTGGAATAAATTTTGCAATTAGTTTCCAGCTACCTTTGGCTGTTTACATTGTGGGCCAAAGCAGAAGCTGCTGCGTGGGCCTGGGTGGGCTGGGGGCGGGGGAGGTAGAGGGGGTAGTGCTCCAACTGGGACGGAGGTGACATGCAGGTAACCTCTGGTTCGGAACTCTGGGGAGGCAGGATGGGGTGCAGGGGAATAGCAGGTGCTGTGAGTCGGGGAGCTCTGGGCTCCAGCTCGTCGCTGGGACACGGCTGCACCGGGCAGGCCTGGGGGACGCGTAGCCTCCGTGGCTCGAGCCTCCGTTCACCTTGGTGGCACGGCTCAGACCCCACCTTAAGCAGGAGGGAGCAACCCTCACGTGAGCACCTACTGTGTGCCATCCCCCATCTCCCCACCCCCATGGTGGCCCGATGAGGCAGGAGTTATGATCCAGGAGAGGCCCTCGGCAAGTGCTTCTCAGTAGGTGATGTGCAGGGACAGAATCAGACCTGGGTCCCCTTGACTTGAGAGCACTGGCCTGGCCCTCTCGTCCATCTGGTGGCCAGCCTAGGGCCCCAAGGCCTGGCCTTCTCACTGATTCCCTTGCCTCCCCCTCCCCTACCGCTTGGTGGCAGCAGTGAGCAGTCCAGCCTCTGAGGAGGCTTCCAGTGCTCCAGGTGCCTTCCCAGGGCTTTGCCTGCAGTGTCCAACTTGTTCCATCTCTTTTTCACAGCTCTAGGTATGGGTGCAGAGGGGTGCAGTGGCGTGTCCAAGGTCTCAGACTGAAGAAGAGGCAGAGCCATTATGCAAACCTTCTTGACCCACCTTGGCCAGTCTCGTCCATCCCCAAGGCCACTCCCAATCCACGGCTCCTTTTTTTTATCACCACAGCTGCTGGGGGCAGTCCAGACAGAACAGTGTGAGCAAGGAGACAGAGGGGTGTCAGCCAGTAGTGTTTGGGGACCCAAGAGAAGTAATTCTGGTTGGAGAGGAAGGAGAGTGTGTGGGGAGGAAGTATGGAGCAGGTGGAGGGGAGACCAGAAAGGGATTACATGGCCCCAGCCTGGGGGCCCTGCCCCCCACCTGCCCCACCTTAGTTTGGGAGGGAAGCAGGAGCCCTTTGCAAGTGAGGGGGAGGGCCCAGAGGACACTACAAAGGCAGGCAGTAGGGACCACCAACTGCCCCACCTGGTTCAGCGCAGCTGATGTCCCTTGTTCTGCAGATGACGAACTGGCCTCAAGAGGTTCGTCAGTGCCCCTTACCCCCGGGATGAAATACCCAGACCTCCGTCATTGTGTGGAGGGTCTACCCCCCACCTCACTCCAGACACTGTAGATCTTGTCCCAGATGGAAACCAGGCAGGGCCCGGGGTGGGAGCTCAGGTTTTGCAGGGAGCTAGGTGCAGCTGGTCCTTTGCAGGGTCTCAGGGCTCTGGCTCGCTCAGCCCTGCCCCACCCCCACCCACCCATGCCTGGCGTGATCACCTGCCTCCCCAGGGTGGCTGCTCTGACACTCCAACACTGCGCCCCGCCGTCCTCTGGACCTTGCAGCACTTGAGCCAGGCTGAGGCAAACAGGACAGTTAGCCTCTGTGCCCTGAGTCCCAGTCCCTGGGTGTTCCCTTGACTGCCCCTGGCCTCGGGGCCTGCCCTGGCGCCACACCCTAGCACAGCATCAGTGTTAGGCTCTGAAACCATTCAACCCGAGAGGAGACCCAGACGCGGAGAAGACTCCTGCACAGAACGGATAGTGGCAGGACCCGGCCGCAGGGCCTGGCGACAAGTTGGGCACCTCCGGAAGCATGATTTTCATGGACCCGAGCCAGCCCCACCCGCCCCAGCGCCCCCTCTGAGCAGTCTGCCTGAGCGGCTGCCATTCACACCGACAGCCACCCTGGCCTCCCGTGCTACCCGGCTGGGAGACCCAGGTCTGAGCCACGGAGACTTCTGTTTCTTCTCTGCATGGTAGGGTGACGGTGGCCTCGGGTCTGGGGAGATGACCTGAGGCTCCAGGGCGGTAATGGGCTCAGCACCAGCCAGGGGCACAGGGGGTGCTAATAGGTGTTGGCTGCGCCTGCCCTGATGGTGACACTGGGGCTTAGAGTCCCAAAGCTAAAATGGCAGCTTCCCTCGTCCCTCTCTCCTCCCAGGGAGCCCAGCATCCTGTCCCCATCCCCAGGCCTTGGTAATCCCAGAGAGGGACAGGTCACAAGAGGTTTATTATGAGAGACACCACAGGGCCATTGGAACTCTAGGGCAGGTGGGAGGGGTGGGGGGGCAGCCACAAACAGAAAGGGGGACAGAGCTGTGGGACCTTGGTGGGGTCTGTGGGAGCACAGGAGGGGGCTTGGCATTAGAGAGTGGGAGAGGCTTTGGGGGCTGGGAGTGGGCGGTGGTCCATGCTGCTGTCTGTCACTGGGGCTTCCTTTTGGGCCTTCCAGGCATCTCCAGGAGGAGCTTGGAGAAGTCCCCAAGCACTCTCTAGAAACCTGGGAGGGAAGGGCACCCTTTGGGCTGGGCTGGCAGAGAATCAGTGTGGGGGACCCCAGAGGCCCCCAAGACAGGGAGAGGGCTGAGAACTGAGGCTGGGCTAAGACCTTGGGTGGGAATCCTGGTCTGGGTACCCTGGTCAGACTTCCTCGTTCCCCTGCTGAGCCTCAGGTTCTCCATCCAAAGAACACCTGCGCGCCCCGATGGCTCCGAGGGCTTTCAGGATGGTGGGGCAGGCACTTTGAGGGACGCGCAGCTGGCAGCCTTCACTCCTTCGCGCCTAGCTCAGGTTACCTGAGTAGGTCGCGGGGTGGAGTTGGGGGGCTTTGGGCGTGCAGAGGGTGGGGCTGGGCCCCGGGCGGAGGGGAGGGGCTTGGTTGCTAGGAGCGGCCTTAGCAACCCACTCATTCAGCGGAGACAAAGGCGCTGTCACTTGAGCGCAGAGGCGGGAGCCGTGCCGCTCTCTTGTTCCCACAGACGCGCTGTGCTGGCGGGGGTGGGAGTCCGCGGGGACGGCCGGGCGCGGGGCGAGGGTAGGGGAAGCTCAGGTCCCCGGGGAACGCATCCCTTGGCGGGGCGCCTGCGTCCTCCCTGCAGGCCTGCAGGGGGCGCCTCTAGCCCATTTTGCAAAAGGGGAAGAAGCTGAGACTCCAAGGGCCTGAGGACACTAGGCGGAGGTGACGGCCCGCTGGAAGCTCGGGGGGTCACACAGACCTGGGTTGGAATGTACCTACACGTACACCTATGTGACCACCTCTGCGCTTCAGTGTCCTGACTGCCGGGGCGGGGAGCTGACCCCACCTCGCCACTGACCCTGGCTCGTCAGGGCTCCGTTCCGTGCCTCGGTTCCGTATCTGCTCCACGGGAGGAGCGCAGCTTCTGCATTTCCCCAGGTCTCCAGACAAGGGCAGCAAATGCTTCGGGGTTACCCCAGCCTCAGAGCTCTGTAAACGGGCCTCTTGCCCTGGCTGAAAACAATCACGGGGTGTGAGGGGACAGAGCCAAGCTCCCGCCTCGAAGGGGGGCCTCCTGTCTGAGATGACGGGAGCTCAGGCCCAGAGAGGCTGATGGACCTGGACGCCCGCAGCTCCCTTCAGGCCGGGCAGAGCTGCCCAACTTGAGCCGGGCCTCGGGTGGCCCCAGCCTGATCGCACTGCCCACAGCTGCTCCTGTCATGTCCCCATCAGTTGTCCGGTGGGAAAACTGAGGCCTTGGAGGGGACACTTGCTCCTCCCTGTGTTTGGAAGGCCTCTTAGAGCCCAAGGTATCAATCAGCAGGGGGACCCCGGACAGGGGTTGAGGCCAGGCTTGGAGGGCCAGAGAGTGGGAGCGCAAAGGAAGGCGGGCTTCTTGCTCACTGCCCCTTCCGGAGCGCCGGCTCTGGGAAGATGACCCTAAATAACCCCCTCCCAGGGTGCACTGCGTTTTCACAGACAGGGCCGGTGGTGAGCTCGTGGGCACCAACGAGGGGCAGAGTGAAAGGGAGGGGCCTCAATTGTGAGAGGTCAGGTGTGGCTCTTCTCAAATCACTTTCAAATATTCTGACACAGTGGGGGGAAGGGGTGTCCACGCACCAAGGAGGAAAGGGGAACCTCCCTGAGGGGGGTGCTCTTCCTGAAGCCTTGGATGTCCTCAGCTCCACAGCCTGAGGACAGAGGCTGTTGCCAGGGGGCCCGGCCCACAGTGCCTCTGCTCGCCCCTGCCCTGGTGGCCTGCCCGGGCGTCCCTCGGCTACCTTGGTGATAACTCCCTCTCCCAGTAGTGACCTTGGCATTCAGGAACCACCAGCTTGCAGTCTGCACCTCCCAGCTGCTGCCAGAGCCTGTCAGCCTGGTACCTGAGGAATGAGGGCCCTTGGATCCCCAGGGAAAGCCCACCGCCTCAGCCCCGCCCTGAAGCCTGTGGTTCCCCAGCCCTGCTGGACACACTCACTAGCCCCTTGGCAAAACCCGGTCGTTCCTGTCCTAGCCTCACCGGTCTCTTGGGTTCTGCAACGGAGGAGAAGGTAGTGGGATCCTGGAGCCATGGGACCCTGATGGGGGAAAAACGCTCAAGGAGGTTTTGGGGAGGCAGGAAGCTCTCTCTGTGCTCCCCCATCCTGGGTGGGGACCTCATTATCAAAGAACCTAAGAATCCACTCAAGGGTTTACCCTCCAGGTCAGTGATGGGAAATGGAAGGCCCAGAGAAGGAAGGTAACTTGCCCAAGGGCGCACAGCAGTGAACCAGAAGCTGGGATTGGAACTCCTGCCCTAGCCTGCAGGTCATCCAACCCACCCCTTGTCCCAGGGCCCTGATCCTCATCCACCCACCTGCCTTCGGGAACTCCCTCAAGCCCCTTCTGCATGGGTACCCAGGGAAGGGGACCCTGGGCAAATGCCGCCTCTGGGCTGGGTGCCAGGGGCCCCTGTTCCCTAGTGGTGGGGGCAATGGTAGTGGGAGGAAACCAGCCATTTCTAAGCCACCCCTCAGGCCCCAAGGTTGCAGAATTTCCTGTACTGCAGGCTCTTTGTCTTTCAGATGTGCTGTTGCCTTCCCAGCTCTACCTGAGCACTGGGGAAACTGAGGCACTGGGTAGCACTTGTACTGGAGGGTGGTGAGGACATACGTCTGAGAGCCCAGTGTCTTCGGCGGGGGTGGGGGGGTGGGGTAGCCAAGGCGACGGGGTTGTTTGGAGCTGCCTCCCGGGGACCTGAGGACTGGGGGTGCCCAGGCCTGCGGGCTGGAGTGGGTCTGAAGGCAGAGGTTGTAGCAGCTGGGACCCAGCTGTGGGTGGGACCTCTCGTCTCCCCATCCCTGTGCCTGCCCGCACCGTGAATGCCTCCTTCTCAGTCATCCTCTGCGGGGCGCCTCGGATCTTTGGGACGGGCATCAGGGTCAGGCCCAGGACCCTCCCCCAGCCCCTGTGGGCCTGGAGCTCATCAAGGTGAGTTCCTCCTGCCCCACCTCCACTCATGTCCCCCCACCGCCACTCACCTCCCCACTGTAGTCAGCATAGACCAGGAAGATGTACGGCCCCTGGGGACAGACTCAACAGGTGTGTGGCTGGCATTGCCTGTAACCCACCCCCCCAACCACTTGGCCTGGGGCCACAGCAGAGACTCACCCAAAGGCATTCAGAGATACTCAGAGAGAGGCTGATGAGCACAAACCCTGCCCAGCCCCACCCCCCACACTGAGGAGGGGCCCCTGTGGCATACTACAGTGCAGAGAAGGGGTGGGGGGCCTTGCTCCAAGCCACCCCTTCAGCCTCTGGCCACGAGGCAGCCTCTGCCCACCATCCCTCCGTGCCTTGTGCCCCAGACCTGCTGCAGGGGGAGGGAGGTGAGAGCAGATACACCTTCCTGAAGCTCCAAGGCTAAGTGAGGTCCTGGGACAGCAGAACCGTGATTGCATTCTGACTGTGCCTCTAGCAGAGTGGCTTGCAGAGGCCACTGAGCCTCTCTGGCCTCTCTCTCTTCATCTGGAGCAGGGGGGTGAAGCCAGGACTTGCCCCCTGACCGGGCCGAGGGGGGCTGTGTGTGTAGAACTCAGCGAGTGGCTGGGGCGTGGCTGGCTCCACCTCCTACACATGAGGACCAGGCATCATCCCACTTGGGGTCTCACTTGCCCCTCAGCAAATCCGTGGTGGAGGTGGGTGGGTTTGTCCTCCCCATTTGATGGAGAGGGGCCCTGTGGCCTGGGGTGGGGACAGAGCCTCAGCCCTTCTGAGGCTGACTGGGAACAGGCCAGAGCGGTCACACCCAGAGAGATGGAGAGGCCAGGCAAGTGACAGAAAGGCAGAGCCACAAAATGGGGACAGAGAGAGAGAGGCCCAGGAAGAGCCAGGTGGGATGCATGCCAGAGGAGAAGGGGACAGGGTGAGGGAACAGTGACAGAGCTTGAGAGACAGAGAAAGAGTCCCTCAGAAAAAATTCTGAGACAAAGAAACAAGACACCGAGAGAGGAAGGGAGAAGAAGGGGAAAGGAGGGAGGCAGCAAGGGCAGGGATGGTGGCACTGGCTGCCTGCCACTCTGTCCATCTGAGGGCCACAGGCAGGGATGGAGCTGGAGTCCTCACCATGGCAACTGGAGGATGCTGCCCATCCCACTGTGTGCAAGGTGGAGAAACCCAGGCAAGGCTACATGGCAAAGGGAACTCGAACCCATGGAGCTCTGAAAGAGAGCTGGGTATTGGCAGAAGGGCTCGTGGATGCGAGCTGCAGCACCACCCTCTGTCCCCAACTGCGCAGGTCCAGACAGGTCTCTGGGAGCCATGCTTCTTTGAGGACAGCAGTGGAACCCCAGTTTTCATCATTCTCCAGGCCCCTCTCTGGACATGGCTTCCACCCTTCCCCAGCGACCCTTTTCTTTCCTCTTTCCATTCCCGTACAGGCCTGGCAGAGGGGGGCGAGTTCCCAAGGCCTAGGGGAGAAGACAAAACAGGCCAGGCCCTGGGTGACCAGCACCGTGGGTACCCCTCCTGTGCCCGGCAGCTGGTGGGCGTCTAAAGCATCTCATGAGGGTGGGTGAGTGACTGGGTCAGGGCAGCCTCCCCACTTGCACCCCAGGTCAACCTCGACAGTGCTTCCAGGAACAAGCCTGGCTCCACTGAGTTCCAGGCTGAACCCCTGATGGTTGACAACTCAGTCTCTGGACCATCCCCAGTGCAGCCCCTTCCTCCTGTGAGGCCTTGGGCAGGTGACTTTGTAGGGTGTCCATATCTCCATTCACTGTAAGGCTTGTTCAGGGATAAAAACAGGGGCCGGGGCTCAGAGAGAGCACCCGGGCACCCGAGGGGACTGTTCCCACCGCAGCCCTCTTCTCTGACCAGGAGGCCCGGCTCTGGGGACGCGGACCCAGGGTGGGGTTTGTACCTGAGTTTGTGAGCTTGCCTTTGTCTGGCCGTGGGCCACCCCACCTCTTGGCCCGGAGAAGGACCTGGACCGGGGGGCGCTAGGAATGGTAGGCACAGACAACAGGAAGGTGTGTGTGGGAGGGGAGGGGTAGCACTACAAGGTAGGTGGAGGGGAAGGGTGGGGGGGGGAACCCTGTGTGGACCCCTGTCTCTCCCAGCACCCCCCTGGGCGACAGCTGTCTGTGTCCACGTCCGGGTCCCCGCAGGTAAATAGTTCCCTACTGACGGACATCTAGGTTATTTTTCACTCCTATGAAGCAGGTTGCGGTGAAGGCCTCACATACCTCCCTGGATGTCCCAACGGGAGCCACCAGGTTTTTGTCACCCAGACCTGTGACGAGACCCGAGCTCTGGGACGACCATAGCACCTCCCCCAAGCTCACCGCCTGCGTACATGGAACCGGCAGTTGGAGGGGAAAGTGAATGGGGCTTCCTTATGGCCCCGGGCATAAAGTGGGCGATACTTTCCTTCCCTCCCCCTCCCCTTGAGGACATGGGGATGGCTTGTGGATGAGGATTTTTCTTGAACATTTTTAGACTTTGGTTGTCCAATGACAACCAAATTAAGGGGAGAGAGAGGCCAAACCAAGAAAAGTGTATCGAGGTGGCTGTTTCCCAGACGTGCCCCCAGTACCTGGGCTTGGTGTCGCAGGTGGAAAGTCACGGCCGTGGTGACCTTCCTGGTCTCGTCCCATAGCTCAGAAGAGATGATGGCTGACCCCATGTGGGTGTGCAGAAATCTGTGGGGAGAGAGCGAGCTTTTAAGGGCACCAGCTGGCTTTGAGGGAGAGGTCGTGTTTGGCTGGGGACCCTCTCATCCAGGCCAGTGTGGCGATGACACCCTTTGTGTCCAAAGAAACATCAGGCCCTGGCTGGCGTAGCTCAGTGGATTGAGCTCCGGCCTGCGAACCACACGATCGCAGTTCGATTGCCAGTCAGGGCACATGCCTGGGTTGCAGGCCAGTTCCCAGCAGGGGACTCACAAGAGGCAACCATACATTGATACTTCTCTCCTTCTCTCTTTCTCTTCCCCTCTAAAAGATAAATAAAATCTTTAAAAAAAAGAAAATACTATTAAAAAAAAAACAAAACATCAGGAGGAGCCCTGTGCTGGGAGCCGCAGCACCGTCATCCAGTCTTGTCTTGGGGACTGGCTGGTAATTCCAGTTAGGACCTGCCCCATCCTTGAGTCTCCACGCTGAAGCCAGGACCCAGACGGAAGTGAGCCACGCTCCCACAAGCACACCTCTGGCAGGTCCAGAAGCACAGGCATGTGTGTGTCGGGGGCAGGGGTTTTGGCCCCGGGCTAAGGGCAGATTTGCCCACTAGAACAAGGGGTCCTGGGAGGGGATGGAGGCCTGGGCTGCCCTGGGGAGGGCACCCGGGGTTTCAGCAGCCTGCTGGGGGCTCATGCACCTGTGCATCCAGGTCGCTTCTTCAGAGCTGCCAGGGGCCTGAGGCCTTAGGCCAGGCCCCCCCAGGGTGTGCAGGAAGACACTGAGCTGAACCAGCTGTGGACCGCCGTGGCTCCAGAGAGGCCTGGCTGGGTGGGGGGGCCCGAGACCCCAGCCAGTGACTGACTGAGCAAGCACCAGGGGTTGGCCTGAGGGAAAGGCTCTGCTAGCCTCACAGATGGGGAAACTGAGGCTGACAGAGGTCACATGACTCCCGAAGACCACACAGTTAGTAAGTGGCAGAGCCAGAGCCCCAGCCCCAGTTCACGAGTCTAAACCGGCAGCTCCAGGGCCCTTTGCTCCTCATTCTAATCCTCTACCCGCAGTGGGCACGGGCGGGGGTCCCTCCACCACCCACATCTGAGGGAGAACGTGCGGGGTTCAGCGGAGGACGCTAAGTGGACACCTGCTACCAGGTGCTTTCAGCCGAACAACCCATGAGGCCACTACCAACACGACAATCCTCCAGATGAGGAAACGGGCTCTGAGACGAGAGGTGACTTACTCTAAGTAGCAGAGCTGGACACTGACCGGCCCGGGCCCCGACAGGTCGCACTGCCCTCCCACCCTCACCCACCTTCCCGAGGAGCCGCCTCACTCCGGCTGGGGGCACCTGCAGGTGCCCGGGCCCCTCCGGGTGCCTACTGAGCATTGTGAACACGCGGCCCTCTGGGCTGGCCTCTCTCAAGTGCAGGCTCCACATCTCCAGGCCTGGGGTCAAATGGGGCTGGGTGGCTGCACTCGGGGGGAGGTCTCTCTGCGGGGCTGGCCCAGCCGGCAGAGTCTGCTCCTGCTCTACCTGCCACAGGTCAGGGAGCCCCTGTTCTGCGAGAGGTTCTGCGACTTGTCCAAGGTGAGTCCAGGGGGAGGGCATCGCTGTGATGGGAGTTACAGGGGTGGAGGGACGGGCAGGACCTGAATATCTGTGAGGCATCAGACACCGATCAGCAAGTGAAGGGCGCCAGTCTTGCCTGAAGTTCCACCGTAAGCGCTCCCCCATTCAGTCTACAAGCACTCCCTGAGTGTGCTTGGGTCTGGCCCTGAGATGTGGAATGGACTCAGAAGGAGCCCTGGCACTCTGCAAGTCTCGGGTGGAATTATGTGATCTCCACAAATGCAACAAGAGGTACGTCCAAGACGCTGGGGTAACAGAGAAGGGAGGAACTGCCGGGAGAGAGGTCAGACCAGGGAAGGCTTCCTAGAGGAGGCGGTGCTTAAGCAGGTTCTGAAGACTATGCAGGGGTTTGCTAGGTCAGAGAGAAAGGGCATTCTGGTTGGAGGGCACAGCGTGGGCAAAGGCAGACACTGAGTGGGGTGTCTGGGAGTGCAGAGAGCTCCCAGGGAGCAGGGCCGAGGAGAGACGTCTGGGCCCAGGCCCCACCAGGAGCCCTGCTGTGGGGGTGGATGGGTGGCAGCCTCACCAGGCTGGCAGTGCTGGATGTGCACTTGGGGCCGCTTGGAGGTCAGCAGGGTGCTGGGCAGGGGTGCCAGGCCCTGGACACTTGCCACCAGGGCCAAGAGTCTTCCAGCCACCTGGGAGGAAACGCATCTCAGCTCCCTCTCACACTTGGTCCCCCACCTGCCCTGACCTCCAGCTTAACACATTCTCAGTGATTGTGAAGTGGCCTGTCTGCTGGCCTGTCCTTTGCCAAACAAGCCACCCTCTGAAGGTGGGGCCATGCCTCCCCTTTCTTTGGTCTGACTCAGAGCTAGACCTATAATGGAGGCTTGCCTTTCAGCTGCCCAAAGAAAGCCTTGGGGGGACGGTGAGGACAGAGCAGGGAGGGAAGCGTGTGCACCCATGGGCACCTACTCACTCAGGGCTGGGCAAGTCCCCCAGTGGCCCCCCTGGACTCCTCTCCAGCACCGAAGTGTATCATCCCCATTCTCCAGGAAGAAACTGAGGTTCGGAGTCCAGCATTTCCTAGTCTACCACAGAGACTCAGATCCACAGTCAAATGTGGGCTTACACTCTTCCCAGGATGGGGAGCTCACCACCTGAACAAGTGAACCATTCCCTGGAACCAGCCTCCCGTGCTGTGTCATTCCCTCCCAGTCTCCAAGCCCAGGTCCAAGTTCTGCCCTCTGGGACCAAAGGGGGAACATCTTTGCTCCTTTGGCCCCACGGATTTTCAGACAATGTCCCTGACCCTTTATTCTCTCCCTTCTCCAGGCCAGTCACTCCCAAGCCTGCAGCCACTTTGGCTAGGATGAGGTTTCCAACACCCTCACCATCTGGATAGCGTCACTGGTGTTTTCCATAGTGCCCAGGCCTTTGTGGCAGATACGGTGGCTGAATACTCACTCAGCCCGGAGGACCTCCCACTTAAGGTAGTCAGCAGATTCTTGGATATGGGGGAGCCCATATTGATTAGTGGTCAAGGGCTCTGGCTCCCCATCCCCAAGGGTTGTCATACTCTTCAGGAAGTGCAGCAAGCAGCACAGCTGGCCCCAGAGGAGTGGCCTCCTTTGCTGGGACTCCCTCCAGGATGCCCAGGAAGCTGAAGGCCTTGGTGGGGGACAGGTCTCAGTGGGCTTCTGAGAGAGGGTCAGGGAGGAGCTATGGGCAGAGGGAGCACTTACTGCTGGTCTGGCTGTCAGGAGGGAATCCCCAGGGCCCACACTTGGGCTCTGCCAGGGCCTTCTTGGTGGGTCTAACTTGTCACAAACCCCCAGTTCTTAAGGACTCCAAAATAGGGAACAAAAGAAACCCTAATTCCTGCAGACACATTAGGTGGGTGTCCCCTTTGCAAGTGAGGTAAGTGAGGTGCAGGGAGGTGCCCCATGGTGCCCCAGACTCTTCAGTACCCCGGAAGGGGGCTCACCACGATGGTCTTGGCCAAGGCATTGACTCAGCTGATAATATCCTGGCCAGGCCACGACTGTGCCTCTCGCAGCCACCGATAGGTCTCTGCAGAAGGGATGCCAGGCTGGGATCTAGGCAACACTCTTCCCAGGGAGCCCCACCCACCCTGCGCTGCCCTGGAGGAAGAACACTCTGATGGCTATGTGTCTGGAGTCTTATATATGGTGTTCTGGGTGGGGACATCAAGGCAGAGGATGGCAAAATCACTTGCCCAAGGTCACACAGCTCAGATTCACCCTCAGGTCTATCTGGACCCACTGACCTGTGGTCCCTGGAAGCCCTGAGACTCTGAAAAGATTCTAAACTCCCAGGCTGTGTCAACTGCTCCCTCCCGCTGGGCCTGCACTGGTCCACACCCATCTTCCCCTTCAGCAGAACCCAGAACATGGTGCAGGTGCACCTGTCGGGTAGCAGCAGAGGAAGGGCCGTGGCTGCAGGCAGGGCAAAGAGCCCTGAATGCCAGATCCTGGGTAGGGCACTCCTCTGAGGGCACTGGCCGAGGTGGGAGAGGTGTCAGGGCCACATCCTGGCTCCCCAGTGGTCCCCAAGACCCACTCACCTTAAAGGCTCCTGCACACCTGAGAGGGCGCCAGGACTCCGGGCCTGGGAACTGGGAGAAGGGCACTGCAGGCAGCACCCAGTGGAGCAAAGCGGTTAGGAGGCGAGCCTGCTTAAGCTATTAGCACTGGGCGAACACCCAAGGGACCCGCCGCCTGGAGAGGACAGGGCAGGCCAGAGTTGCCGGTGGCCAGCACGTCAAGAGCTGGTCTGGGTCCCAAGATCAGAAGAGTAAGGGGCCCAGGGGGCGGGGCGCTGAGCCACAGGGCGGGACCCGGTCTGGCAGCCATGGGGCGGGGCGTGCCGGACGCGGGCACAGAAGGCGCACCAGCACAGGCGGCAGCCGCGAGGGTGTGAAGTCCAGGGCGCCCGAGTCCCAACGGAAGAACAGGCTGCCTGGAGAAGGCGCTCACGCCCGTGCCCGATGCAGCTGCGCGAGGCTCAGTGCCCGGGTCCAGAGGTGGAAGTCGGTGAGGTTGCTAAAGGCATCACGCGTGGAGAAGCCACCACCGAGAATCCTGATCTTGACCCAGCGCGAGTATGCCGCTAGGTGGCACCGGCTGGCCCTTGCTCAGTCCCCTAAATCCTGCGCGCCGCCGCGGGTTCGCGAACAGAGCCCAGCGCCCGCCCTGCTACTCCCTTGTGGCGCACACGTGGTGCCAGCGGCCATCCGCGCGGAAGGCAGAGAGGAAGGGCTTGTGGTGCCCTCGCACCAGGAGCGCGACAAGCACGGCGCCGACGGGCGCGCAGCTGCCGCGCTTTAGCCAGTGTCGGCGCGGTGGGAGAGAACAGCGCGGCGGTGTCGGTAGAGGCAGTGTCACACTGCACGTGCACGCACATCGTCAGCGCCCCCAGCGCGGGCAGGGGTTTCCGCAGCCGCGCCACCGGGTCGGTGGTCCTCTCCCGGAACACCAGTGCTGCTGTGGTTCGCGCGCCTGCCGGGATACGCTGGCTGGGAACTCAGTCTCCCCAGCTACTCACACCATCCTATCCCTGAAGCCCCTTCGGCGCTGCAGCAGCGTCCCTCCTTGGCTTTGGGTGTTTACCTCCCTCGGGAAGGAAGGAGTAGGGGCTCCAGGGCCCATGACCCAGAATCAACCCTGCCTGTGACGGGGGCTTCCTCTGGGCTCAATCTGCAAGACTTCCACCATGGGGGTCCCATCTCTGGAGATCACCAAAGCCTCTATCTCCCCGACTATCCCCACCCACACTCACGCCTCCGCGGGGCTCTTTGTAAAGGGGACTTTCTTTGGGCCGCCCAGATGGTGTTGGGCAGCAGTGAAGCGCGGACCCCAGCTGGGGGACCCAGTGCCAAGTAGCCAAACCGCTGTGCGCAGGACTCTCGGGCCTGCTATCAGCTCAGCCGCTGCCTTGGGAGCTTGCATACCCCACCTGCAGTCTCCACCACCTCACCGAGGGCCACGGGAGCTGCAGGGCGAGAGGAGGGGGGTGTGGGAGAGCAGCGTGTGAGCACCTGACAGGGGGTGGGGCGGTGGAGGTGGAAGGGCACGGACACTTGGCTTGGGCTCGCTCTGGGCTGGACGGGGATGGACTCTGGCCATGCTGTCTCTCTTGCCCAGCCTGTTTTGTCATCGGTGTAATGGCAGGAATGAGATGGACAGGAGAGAAACGTTCAGCCCGGGGCCAGGCACGTAGGGCCTGAACTAAATGGCATTTCCTCATTTCCGTTGCATTGGAGGCTAGTGCACCAGTGGATCGCAGGCTGGTGGAACCCGGGAAGGGGAGCCTCTGGGGGGTTCCCTCAGACCAACCTGTGTCCAGAGGGCTCCTTGATTCTTTGGGGGAGTTGGAGGGGGTCCCAGAGAGACTCCGTATCTGACAGAGAAGACAGGTGGGGACTAGGTCAGGTCCCCACCCCCATGTGTGCAGTCACTGAATGCCTACTGTGTGCCCCAGTGGGGTGCTGTAGAAGCTGCAGGCTCTGCCGTCAGGCCTGGTTCAAGTCCTGTGCAGAGTGTGGCCTTGGGTGTGCGACTTCCCTGTCCTGAGTCTGGTCCCTCCGTGCAAGGAATAAAGAAGCTGGTGAGTGAGTGTAAACAGGTGTAGCACCTAGTGGACGCTTTTATTCTAGTTCTATGCCAGGGGCTTGTCTTTTATAATCTTCGCAGTGACCTCACAGTGTGAGGTGCCACTTGGAACCCTAGTAGTTGTGAGTCCCCTTGGCTTCCTCCCTGGCACCCCCACCCCAGAAGCTCAGGTACCAGGAGGGAGAGGAGGCAGCAGCAGGTAGAGGGGGCCATTCTGGACTCAGCGGGGCGGGCGAAGAGCTGTAGGGCTTGCAGGTGTGGCCGATGTGGACTGAGGAAGGAAGAAAGCAAAGAAAATCAGCTCAGTGTCCTGCCTTGCTACTCCTCTGTCTTGCGGGCCATCTTGTCCCTTCTTTGGCTCCCACACCCCTCTGGGCTGAACGTCGGATGGGATGGCCCACCACTGGGGTTGACATTTAGCTGCACAAAGGGATGGTCTCCAGGAGCCCCTTCCAGGACCGCTGAGAAACGCTGTTGCCCTGGTAAACTGGGGGTGGAAGGGATGAAGTGCTGGGCCCCCACAGAGGGACATGGAGCTCAGGGCCTGTAGGCTTCCTCCAGTTCTTTGGGGTTCACAGCTTGGCATTCACGGCTCTGTTTCGTCAGGTCTCTGCTGAGCTCACTGGCCTTGCCATCACCGCACGCAGTCACCTTTCCCCTGCTCTGAAGCTGCTCCCATGTCCCCACCTCCCCAGGCAGCAACCCTCCCCAGACCTTTGACCATGCTGTTCCTCCTGCTGCCTTGGCCTCCCAGTCCCTCAGGGGCGCCACCTACAGGACCAGTTTGCTGTGCCTTCATCTGTCTAGTGCAAGGCCAGGCCTGCCCTGGCCAGGCACTTGGTAACCGAGGAAACCCCAATCACAGGTGATTCGGGGCTGCTCTTGGTGGCCTGCTTGCTTCTTCAGGCAGGGGAGAGCCCTGGCCAGGCAGAAATGGGTCTCAGAAAACTCTGGAGATGAAAAACGCTCCACTGGGCTCCCCAGCTGGCCTCATGCCCCCTGGAAGCCTGGAGCCCTCACCAATGATGGTCATTCCCTTTCCCTCTCCCAGGTAAGGTCTATAAACATGAAAACCAAACACGTCCCAGTGTGGCAGGCCAGGAGGTTCACACGTTTGGGACTCTGAAAAGCACCGATTTATTGTCACTTTCCTCCTTTTAATTTTTTAAAAATATTTTAATTATTTATTTTTAGAGGGAGGGGAAGGGAGGGAGAGAGGGAGAGAAACATCAATGTGTGGTTGCCTCTTGTGTGCCTCCTACTGGAGATCTGGCCCACAGCCCAGTTATGCTTTCTCACTGGGAATCAAACCAGCGACCCTTTGGTTCGCAGACCAGCATTTAATCCACTGAGCCCCTCTAGCCAGGGCACCTTCCCCCCCTTTTAAACAACACCTGTGTCCGAACACACTTCCACATCGGCATGGGGGGGAAGGATTGTGGGAGTGTGGTCCAGGGCTGAGGCTTTGTGCCCGGCATGTGCTGGGCACGCAGCACAGGTTTAGTAAATGCTAACTGTCTCACTCCCGTTCACAATGGCCCATACATAACTGCCCATGCGAAGTTTTTGGCACCCACCTTCCTTGTCCACCAAGAGAGAGATGCAAAGTTTGGCCCCTGCCGTGCATCTCCCCTCCAAAAGAGGCCAGTGGGGAATCCCTCTGGGCTGATGGGCCTGGGCCTAATCTCTCCTTCCCAGAGCCCGTGTATTGTCCATCTGGCAGCCAAGGGCTATTCATCAGCTTTACTGGCCAGCGGCTCTGACAAGCCTCTTGTCTCCATTGACAAGGCCTGGAGGCCATGGCTGAGCAATGGCCAGGGGGCCTTGGGCTCACTGTCTATGTCGATGGGGTCCGGTGGGGAGGGCAGCGTCCTTATCCCTGCGTCTAACCTGGCCTGGCCTCTAAGCCGAACTGTCTGCAGTCCAGGGCCAGGCAGCTGGGGTGTTTTCCCTTTAGGGTCGTCCTGAACCCCACAGAAGGGGGGCTCGGTCGTCGGCTTTTAGGTGACCGGGCATGTCTCTCTGCTCTGGGTCTCCACAGAATAGGAAGAAGCTCCCTCTCAGGCCCACAGAGGGCGCTGTGAGAGGAGCCTTGTGAGTATCGCATCTCAGTATGAGAGCATGGTCATCTTGGGAAACAAGAGGAATACATTAAAAACACCAAAAATGTTAACACCTTTGACCCAACTAATTCTTCCATGTGGAATTTATGCTTGAGAGACACCCAACTAAGTGAGCATAAAGATGTTTATTGCAGTATTATGGATAATACGGAAAAATTAGAAGCTGCCTATGTCCAACAAATACATTATGACTTAGCCACTTAAAGAAATATTATGAAACCATTGAAAATGAGAATTATAAAAACAACATAGTGAAAAGAAAACTGCCAATGACATAGCAGTGAAAAAAAACAATGGATGCAAGTGAGATGCCTGGAGCAGCAGCAGCCCTGTGTGATGATGAGGCAGCAAACCTGCCAAAACACAACCTGTCACGCGTGACGAGGCCCTCACACAGAGGAGGGTATAGCAGCTTTGTCCTGAGCTGCCCAGATGTGGCGGCAATAGAGATGCCCTTCCACAGGCGCATGGGTAAGTAAACTGTGGTCCGTCCAGACAATGGGATATTCCTCAGTGCCAAAAAGCAGGGAGCTCCCAGACCATAAAAAGACACGGAGAAAACGTAAATGCATGGCACTAAGTGGAAGATGCCAGTTTGCAAAGGCTGCATTCCATGTGATTCCAACTATATGACATGCACTGGAAAGGGCAAACCCACGAAGGCGACATAAAGACCAGCGGTTTCCAGAGGCTGAGGGAGGGGAGGGGTGAGTAGGCAGGGCACAGAGGGTTCGTAGGGCAGCGAGACACTCTGCGTGACTCCATAATGATGGCAACAAGTCACTACCCTTTGGTCCAAACCCACAGAATGTACAATCCTGGGAGCGAACGCTGATGTAAACCGTGGGTCGGGGTGATCGTGATGTGGTAAGATACAGTCATCCAGCTTCACAAGCGCACGGCTCTGGCGAAGGGGCTTGACGGTACAGGAGACTACACGGGTGAGTCAGAGGGTAGCTGGGAAATCTCTGTGCCTTTTGCTCAGTTTTGCTATGGACCTGGAGCCACTTCCAAAAATAAAGTCCACTTAAAGGGTGGGAGGAAGAACGTTGGAGCGGCAAGATTGAAAGACCCCAGGCCCATGACGTGCTTGTGCCACCTCCACCAGAGACCCCCACTGCCAGGGAAAACAGGCCCCATTCGGTCACAGCCTTGTGGCCGGTGGCAGCTGAGCGCTTCTAACTGATACACGGACAAAGACCTGAAAATGCAGCGGCTGGGGCACAAGATTTGGAGTTAGAGAAACCCGTGTTCCAATCCCATTTCCCCTACTCTGTTATTGTGTGAGTTTCAGGTGGGCCACTTCCCTTCTGAGCCTCAGTTTCTCCGGCTGTGAAATGGAGCTAATGTACCTACCTGTCAGGCTTTTCAAGGATAGAAAGACAGGACAAATCTGGAAGTACTTAGTTAACAGTGCTATTTAGGTTTAGCTGAATTAAGCTAAAAATCTGAACTAAAACGAAGGGAAGAAATGAGCTATCGTGTGAGAAGAAGGGAATTGATCATGAATTTTTTCTTGTTTTTTTTTTTTTGTTTTTTTTTTTTGTTTTGGTCTCAGAGGCTGTTCTGGCTGTTGTTCGAGGCTGCTCTGGCTCTCTCTCTTCTGGGTGGTGACCCACCTTGGAGTGGAAGGATCTGGCCCCGTGGCATGGGCTGTTTGCTGTCCCGCGAGGAGCTGGCGGTAGGTGGCGCTCAAGGCTCACGGCAGAGCTGGGCTGGGGTGCTGGGCTCCGCACCTTGGCCCTGGCAGGCGGGCGGGCACTTGGGAGACTCAGCATCAGCGGCTGTGACTTGAGGTAAAAATAATCAGGGAAGGACAGCTGCTTCCTCGTCAGCAGCCAAGAGGGAAATAAAGCTCACGTCCCCTCCAGCGAAAACCTGCTCTCTGGGTCCCCTGGCTCCTGCCACCAACTGCTCCATGTCCTCGTGCCAATCCAATTTGAACGCCTGTGATTCACCCCAGAGAGGGTTCATTTTAACTTCATCAAGTGCAGAGAAAAACATCCAGGCTGGACCAAGCGGGAGGGAAGGGCAGGTGTGTGAAGGCCCAGGCAGGGGATGGGGTCCAGGCCTCCTGCCCCCACCAGTGGTTGGACTTGGGGGTTCCCTCCTCCTAATCCGGTTTAACAGTTTAACAGCGACCATGTCACTGTGATGCAACCAAGGCTCGGGGAGTACCTGGTAGGTGCTCCCCGAAATCAAGGGGATTGCATCCCAACTCCTCTGCCCAGCTCAGGAAGTCCTTTCTGATGTCCCAAGTCCCCTCTCCTGTCCCCTCTTTTCTCCAGACGCCCTCTGGGACTGTACCAGGCTCCTCACGCAGGCCCAGACGTGCTGCCTTCTCTCCCGAGGCCAGGCCTCTGTACACGCCATGCCGTCCGTTTGAACTGCCATTCCTCTGTTTGATGTCTAGAAACTCTAGGGAGTTCTTGGCCACACTTCGAGGCTCAGCTCGGTGTCACTGGCCACTTTCCTGCCACTCCAGGCAGAGTGGGCTGTTGTCTGTGGGTTCCTGCAGGATTTCGTACCTCCCTCTGTTTTGACAAGGAAGGCAGGGCTGCATCTCCCTTCCTTCCTCTCCACTCTCCTGCCCCCTCTCCACCAGGCTCCGGGCTGGGTGCTTGGGATAGATGGGAGTCCCAGCTGCCCCTGCCCTCACACAGCGCCGCGAGGACCGTGTCCGCCCGAGGATGGGTGATCCTCGGGCTGTGGGGACCGTGTGGTAACAGCTGCCCAGAGAGAGTTCTTGAGGACATTCTTTCTGTACCTGGATCAGCCAGCTCTGAAACCAGCGCTGGTCAGTTTTGCTAAGAACCAATTATCCAAAAGGCCAGTTCACCAAAAATCAATTAATAAATGACTAATGCACTTAAGAAATGGGCAATTTGCCAAATGAATCAGACGCATCTATTAAATGAAAACCATTTCTTTAACTGGGATCTGGAAGCCAGTCCATGGCTCTGTAGCAGAGAACTGCTCACATTTAGACAACCAGCCTCTAGTGTCCCACTGAGCAGCTGCCTGTGGGAGGTGGGGCAACTGGGAGATAGGAACTGCCTGTCCCTAATGGGACGGCGTTTTCCTCTCCTCTCCTCTCCTCCCCTCTCCTCCCCCCTCCCCTCCCCTCCCCTCCTCTCCTCTCCCCCTCCCCTCCCCTCCCCTCCCCTCCCCCTCCCCTCCCTTGCAGACATGGTTATTGGTTTTAGGGAGAGGCGAAGGGAGGGAGAGAGAGGGAGGGAAATATCAGTCGGTTGCCTGGTTGCCTCTCGTAGACGTCTCTACTGTGGGACTGAACCCGCAGCCAAAGCATGTGCCCTGACCCGGAACTGAACCACCACCTTTTGGTTTAGGGGACGACACTCCAACCAGCGAAGCCACACTGGCAGGGGCAAAGCTGGCATTTTCTGTCCCTCCAAATCATCAGGTCATGTGGGCACAGTTGCTCTTCCTCAAATGATGAAAATCCTACGTTGGAGTCTGGGCCCAAGCCGGCCCAGAGGACAGAAATTATGTGACTGTGAGGCCCAGGTCTCTGAGCCTCCTGCCTCCCTCTTCTAAGGACCCTTGTGATTGAGTTGAACCCCCTGTGAAGTCCAGGCTAATCTTCCACTTCAAGACCCTTAACTTAGTCACGTCTGCAAAGTCCCTTTTGGTCCTTTTTGCCATATGGGGTGACATCTTCACAGGTTCTGAGGATTAGAGTATCAACATCTTTGGGGGGCCATTATTGGGTGTGCTGCACCTACCAGTGATGTGGGCATTCATTCATTCATTTTGTTCATTCATCCAATGGTCCAGTGTTCAGCCAGAGCCTTGCTGGATGTGGAAGGAGCTCCTCACACAAGGAAAACCAGAGGCTGCCATGTCCTGCCCCCGCCCCCAGGCCGAGCAGCTGCAGCCCCACCCCACCTGATCCCATGGCTCAGCCCCTGCACCACCGTGGATGTGGGCACACGCACGGAGGTCAGTCTGGGCTTCTTTCTCTCTCGGTTGGAGAATGAAATAAACATAGTCCACTTCTGATCCGGCAAAGCTCATGGTGCCTGGTGCTTCGTGTGTGTTTATTTGCCTTTTGCCAAGCTGAAGGTGGGCGTCTTGTCTCCTTCACAGGCGTGGAAGGCTCAGAGAGGCCAAGCGGCTTGCCCAAGGTTACCCAGAGTGGAAGTGGCAGATTGGAGTCGAGATCTAGGGGACTCCGCATCCTGCCTCCTCTCCCTTTGTGACACCAGGACGAGCCTCAGCCTCTCCTGAGTTCTGAATCACTTCTCCTTCACCCCACCCCNTTAAAAATTTCTCCTCCCCCCCCCCCCCCCCCCCCCCCAGTTTAGAGTTCCAGCTCAGTTCCCTCTTAGTTCAGCAGGAGTCCGCTCTGGGCTCTTGGGAACAGAAGACATTAGGCTTCCTGTACTGGGGACCCCCTGGCCACCTGCCCCCCAAACTGCTGTCACCTTTTAATAGATTTCTCGGGGAACGAGTAATTTGTTGCTGTTGCGGGCCTGGCGTTCGGCAGGAAGTCCCTGCGGGCTGGAAGGTCAGTGTGGAGACCTCAAAGGCGATGGCAGGAGGAAGATGCTGGGTCAGGGCTGGCCGCTGAGCACAACCGCATGCCAATTACTGGCCGGCCTGCTTCCTGCCGCAGACGTGCCCAGGGCCAGGGCTTTGAACCCTTGCGGGGAGGCCAGCTTCCAGTAAACAACCCAGGGCAGCGGGCGGATTGACAGCAGAAATGCAGGAGGGTGGGCTGGTCACCAGTGCTGTTCGCTGCTCCTGCTGGCAGATGGGCAGACCTGGAGTCCCCCCGGGGGTCTCCACAGTAAGGGGCACAGGGTGGGGGGGCCCAGGGTGTCTGGGCCTCACTGCCGGGTAGACAAGCTCCTGCCATGCCCGGTGGGGTTTCTCGGCCATCATTTCTTGGCTAAGGAAGGTGATTTTTTCTGGGTAGGGGAGTGAGCCAAGGGCTAGGTCCCCTTCTCAGCCACCACCGTGGGAGCGGGGATGGAGAGAGGACCCACAGACAGACACCAGCACTCTGCTCCTTTCCCTCTCCCTGGCAATGCCCCAGAAATACTTTGGGAGCAGGTGTGGTGCTGCTGGGCTTCCACCACCTTTTCATGTGGCGAGAAGGTGGCGGGCTCCCTGTAGGACTCCATTCCCGTGACGTTCCAGGCGTTTTCGATTTCAGAAAGTGGCTGCCTGCACCAGTGACTGACTGGAAGGAGCATGAGGGGACTTTCTGGAGGCGGCCGGAAGGTTCTACACCTTGTTTGGGGGTGCTGGTCACACGTTTCTCAAAACCCAGCCAGCTGGATCCTTAAAATCTCTGCATTTCACTGCATGCACGCTCTGCCTCGACAAGAAAGGGAGGAAGGTAACGAAGAGGGAAGGAGAGGCAGGGCCCGGAGAACCTGGGGACACACACACACGCTCACATGCTTTTCCCTTGTATGCGTTCCTTTCCTCGTGAAGCTGTGAAAGGACAGTTTTTCTTTATCTTTGCACCGTAATTAACCTCCTTCCGGGCACCAGAAATAAACAGACGAGATGGGAAATGAGATGCCCGAGTGGGCTGGTGCCCTGTCCTCTTGAAGCCAGGCCATTCGTGAAAGCTGAGCTATTACTGCTTCGGAGAGAAAGAATTCTGAATCTGCGTCTCTCCCTGCCCGCTGACCTCCTGCAGGCCCCCCGTGGGTCCAGAGGTGAGTGGCTCTTCCCTCAGTCTGGGAAGCTGGGTGGCCCGGCCAGCACTCCCCTCCCTGTCTGGAACACCATATCGTGCTGAAATCGAGTAAGAACTCGAACTGCTGGGGGCTGGTTGGAAAGAACTCCAGTGGTCAAATCTGGGACAATTGGAGATCAAAATGATGAATAACAAGAATGGATTATAACACATAGCATAAAAAAAGAATCCTTGAATTTTATTTTATTTTATGACGATTACTTTTTTACTCTCACCCCAAACCATTTTTTTTTCATTGCTTCTAGAGAGAGAGGAAGGGAGAGAGAGAAACATCCCTCGGTTGCCTCCTGTTCGAGCGCAGACCCACGCACCTGGCCTGGGGATGGAATCCCCCCCCCCCCCGCCCCCCTCCCCGGGCAGCGCCCTGGTTGGGAATCCAGCCCGCAACCTTTTGGTGACAGGATAATACTCCAACCTACTGAGCCACACCAGTCAGGGCGGAATCCTTGAATTAGAAAAAGAATAATTAAAGAAACAGAGGGAGCAGAATGAGGGGAAGCTCTTCCTCACAGAAGAGCGCCGCCCGAGGACAGAGAAAATCATACACTGGACGGCGCAGTAACTGATTCCGGCAAAACGCATCGCGCGGGCGCTGGCTCTCAGCCCTGGGAGGGAGGCGGGGAAGAGGAGATGCACAGTCTTGAAGATCCACGCACGATATCACTTTTTAATGAGAACAAGAAAAAGGTGCCTTTACAGACGGAGGAAAATGACAGGCGCCAACTCTCGGAGACGTTGACGCTGAACGCCACTCAGGCTGGGACAAGCCGACATCACACGCCCCCTGGCGTGGTGCCCGGAGAAGGGCGCAGCGTGACTTAGGACGCGCTCCTGTCGGAAGTGCTGGCCTGCCAAAGTCATCAGGTAAATCCACAGCGAGGAGCAGTCTCCGAAAGGCCCGCTGACCTCCGCGTGAGAAGAGGGGGAAAGGGCTAGAGGTGGCTCCAGAGGGATGGAGCCTGGTGGCACTGGGGGTGCGGGGGTGGGGCCCTTGCGGGGATCCTGGGTCACAAAGACCCGAGAGGTGAGTTGGGGGACTATGTGGGTGAGGACTGGGAATCAGATAACAACACGGAACCTGTCTTCAATTTCCTGAATGTGACCGCAGTGCTGTGGTTTTGTTGGCAAATGTCCTTGTTTTTAGGAGACTCTTGCTTTTAGGGACAACTGTCTTCACCATGTGATCCTTGATTGGGCCCTGAACCCCCAAAACCCATAAAGGGATTATTATTGGGATCACAGGGAAATTTGCAAGTGGGCTGAATACTAGATGGAAATGCTGAATCCGTAGAATGGTTTTGTGATTGTGTAGGAAAATGCCCTTGTTCTTTGGAGCTTCGTGCTCTAGCCCTTAAGGGTAGAGTGTCGTGAAGCTTCCAGTTGATTCCCGAGAGAGAGGAGGCGGGAGGCGGGGGGAATGGCTCCTTGTGCTGCTCTGAGACTTCCTGAAGGTTTGAAACGCTTCAGCATAAAATGGAGAAACTAGTGACCATGCACAGCAGAGAATTCGACGCAAATAGGAGAAGAATGACAGATACCCCACCCAGGAAGTGGCGTGGTAACGTAATGTACACGCACACACATGGAGTTGGAACCACATACATTCCACTCACGTTCACACTGTCTTCCCTGTCATCAAATGTGCGTTGAAAACCCAATTTTTACTCTCCTCACATATGCATGATGCAGTGCTTAGCCATTTTCCCTTTGTCTGCCAATAAAGCAGTTTCTAGATTTTCATTATAAAGTTGCTGCATATTGTAATGTATAGTCCATTATCCAATACATACAATCTGTTGTCCACGTATCTAAGATATAACCCATTATAAAATGTAATATGAGTGTGCTCATTATAAATAATGCTACAATGAACATCTTTACATATTAATCTTTGTCTGAGGATAGAGCCCCTAGAAGGGGAATTTTTAAATTAAATGTTCCGTATTTTTTTCAAGGATCTTGAACTATGTTATAAAGATAGTTTTGTGGAGGTCCAATTCATATACGAAAAACACTGCATGGGTTTAATGTACCCAATTTGACAAGTCTGGGTATTTGCTTTCCCTGGGGACCATCACCCAGTTGAGGTGACATGTGGATCCGTCCCCTCCCAAGTCTCCTGGGCCCCTTTTTTCTCAGGAGTCTGTGCAGGGTGAGAGCACTGAACCTGAGAGCTGCCCTCGCGACGAACGGTAACTCTAGGCCTGTGTTGTGTGGGGTCTTGAACTACTTTGGCAAATGGCTTTCCAGAAAGTGTGTACCACATCACACTCCAAACTACGTGAGCAAACAGCAAGCAAACCCTCACTCACCCTGAGGATTATTACTAGAGATAAGTCTGCCGGATCTGGTAGGAAAACAGTGCCGTTGGTGGGAATGGTTCCTCATCTCACCCAACTGCGGGAATGTGGGCAACTCTCCCAGCACACCCCCTGCCTCCGCCAACCTTCGCCCCTGGCCTGCCTCCCTGCCTACTTCCTCTCTCCACCTTTCCCCACCCCTCACCTTTGCCTGCCTGAAGATTACCACCGGCCCCGACCTCTGACCTCACTCCCTCCGCTCCCTCTGCCCACTCTGCTGTGGCCTCTCACTCAAAATCAGGATTGAATGGCTCTCTGTCTGCTGTTGGAGAAGTCCCACCCCTCCTGCCCAGCCCAGACCTCCAACACACGTCCCAAAGGGACCGTCTGCCCACCCATTCAATTCAGACCCCCTCGAAGAACGTGGATTCTGCCTTTTCCCTGCTCCGCACATTTACCCTCTGACCACATCCTGTCCGTCTGTCCACCTGTGATGTCTCTTTAAAGTGTTCCTTTTCGCTGTCATCACTGCCATTGCTCTACCTCAGGTCACTTTCCTCTCCTCCTTGGTCCGTGGTTCTCCTGTTTCCAGTCCCTTTCTGCCCACTCCCCCTTCCCACAGCTGTCCAGCTAGTTTTCACAAAGCACCAATGTGATCACATCCTTCCACAGATTAATCCTGGAATTGGCTCCCAGGTCCTGCCTGTCCTGGTTCCTGGTGAGTTTCCGGCTCCCCTCCCCTCTAATTTCTCTCACTAACGCTCCCCAGCATGCCCAGCTGTCTCACGCCTCCGTGTGTCTGCCTGCGCTGTCCTTTTCTCTGGAGCACCTGTCCTCTCCTTCCCGAACCCCGGCTAGCCTCTGCTACCCTGTGCAGCCCCTATCAGAACCTTCTTGCCTCGAACCATCTTACTGGTTTCTGCATCCATGTCCCTTCAGGGCAGTCTTTGCGTGCCTGTGCCAGACACAGAATTGGAGTTTGTTTAAGGAATGTCTGAAGGAATGAATGAGTGAGTGAGTGAATGAGTGAGTGAATGAATGAGGTGGTGTCCTCCCATTGCGGAAGGGCATGGAGGGTCTAGCACCATGGGGGAGATGATGGAGCTGGAAGATGTGCTGGAAGGTTCACATTCGGAGGTGAATCCTGCGAGGTATGGCTGGAGAAAGCATCCCTCTGCGGTGGTCCCGCAGCTTGTGGGACACCTTGCCGTCCGTAGGTGACATGCTTAAACTCCTTTTGGCAAGCAGACAGCCCTTTCTCCTACAAGAGGACATGCTTCTTCTGTGCTGAGGCTTCCCATGGCTCCCTAGCAATTTTGGGACAGGCCTGGCTTCTGCACCAGCCTACAGGCCCTTGACGATGGAGCCTGTCCACTTCCTAGCTACACCTCCCCCACCTTGCCCCTCCCTGGCAGCACACAAACCTGCCTGCTGTTCTGCAGACTTGACACTCTCTCCCCACACAAGCCGTGCCCTCCCCCTGGAACGCTTTCCCCTTCTCTCCACTGTCATCCTCTGAGACCTTGTTCATTCAGCTTCACCTCCTCCAGGAAGCCTGCCCCGCCCCACCAGGCAGTCATGTCTCCCCGGATCTCCCCTCTCCAGGGGAAATGACCCCACTTTCTGCAGCCCACTCTCTAGGGAACCAAGTCATCCCCACTGTGTGGCCATGGCCAGTCCCTGGTCCTTTGAAGTCTTCGTTTCTCTTTCTGTTCATTTCCCATGCAGGGTTTTCCTTCTTCATGGGTTATTAAGGCAATGAAATATGTTGAAGAGGAAGGCTGGGTTAAGAACAAGTGACAGGACAAGCCTAGGTTCAAATCCCGGTTCCCTTGTTAAGCAGGCACTTCCTCTCCCCCAGCTGAGTTCCCATACAGGGGCCGGAAGTTGTAACAGCACCAGGGTTGGCAGAATTCATGGGAGTGGGGAATGTAAAGTGCTTAACACCTAGAAAGATTTCGGTAGATGTTAACCGTGTTAATTAAACCAGGAGGGGAAAGGATCTGTAGAGTCTGAAATGGGTGCACAGGTCCCAGGTAGGAGGGAGGGAGGCTGTTCAATCCCGCTCACTACCAGTGGGAGTTGGCCAACTCAGAGCCCCTCCTGTCTCGTGGGTACCTGGTTGAACACCCATTCCAGGCCCTGCTTGCAGTGGTTGGGATTCTGCGGGTCTCAGCAGGGCCCCAGAGGCTGCTTCGTGCCCCAGGCGCGTCTGGAGCGGGTGGAGTGCCTTCCCACTGGAGCTGTGTCGTGGTGTCGCTGGCTGTCGCCTGCCTGTGCAGCGAGTCTCGGCGCCCGAGTGCTTCGCCGGGGCCCTGGAGCCTGGAGCAGCTGCTCTAATTCATGCAAAGGAAGGTGCCCAGGTTTGCCCTGCCTATTTATAGCTTATTTATGAAGATGGAAAAACAAGGGCCCAGTTGCCTTAGCAACCAGGAGCATCATGGGCTGCTTCTCCTGCAATGGGAAGATGGCCAAGTCTTCTTGGTGGGGGGGCGGGGGGGCACCCTTGGATGTGTGTGTATCCTGACGGAGGGTGGATGAGCCTTGCAGGGCCTATCCCACACTGGGCTCCTAGCAGCTGCAGACTGGGGGAAGGTGCTTGCCAGGCCCTTGGCAAGTGCAGGCTGATGCCCCCTCTGGTCTCCTGGTCTCAGTGCTAACTCCCGTCTTCTGGGTGCCCACCCTGCTGCCTCAGGCCTACGTGGGAGTCCTTCCTTGGCCATGCTCTGGTACCTGTCCCTTAGGGCGCTTGGCAGAGTGGGCTGGAGGTGTAGCTCCCAGACCGATGCCCATCCAGGCTGTGACCTGGCACAGAGTTGGCACACAGCCCAGCGCCATGGAGGGGCTTAATGAACAAATACTGGGTGAAGGGATGGATGGACGAGTGGACGAATGAATGGCTTTACCATTTTCATTGCATGCTCTCATCTGGTGCCCATGAGCTAAGGGCCACGGCAATGGTCTCTCATTTTACAGATTAGAAAATTGAGGTGAAGACGGGGAGGCGGGCCTCTGAGAGCACAGCTGGGAGTCAGCCCAGCTGGGATGAGAATACTGGAGAAAGAAATCTTGTTTTTGCTCTACCAAAGCCCCAGGGAACATGGGAACTTGGGTTCCAGCTGAGCCAGAATTATCAGGAGGATGGGAAGTGGTGCGGGGGTGGTAAGTGGGGGGGCGGCAGATGGGCGTGGTTTGAGTCTTGACTCTGCCCCTTACCTGCTCTGGGACTTTGAGCCAATGACTTCGCCTATGGGGCCTCAGTTTCCTTATCTGTAAAGTGGTGTAAAGATGCATGGTCCTGAGGGACTGTATCTGACTCTTGATCACCTGTTCTCCTCGTGTCTGGAACATTCTAGGGGCCGAGGATGATCCTGAGACCCTGTATGTGAAGCGGTTAGAACAGAGCTCAGGACACTGGGTGCTCCCAGGCAATGCTGGCTGTTTTTATATTATCAGGAACTGGGGCACAGAGACCCTGAGGCTCCCCTGAGGTCAGACGGCCAGATCCAGGGCAGAAGGGGTGGCATTACAGGTCAGTTGGGTTTGGTGGTACTGCCAGGGATTAATGAGACTGTGTCCAGGCCCTGGGGAGGAGTTCCGGCTGGACTGCAGTCTGAGGCGGAAGCAGTCCTGCTGGACGGGGAGGGGCTGAAGCAGGCGTCTCTGAGCGCTGGGTACCTAGAGCCGCCCTCCACACGCTGCAGATACACGGGTACAGAGACCCTGCCCCAGGCCGACTGGTGTTTGCTTGGCCTTGGGTTCCGCCTCTCAAGGTCCAGGCCCTGGTTGCCTGGAGGCTCTCTGTCGCCCTCTGCTGGGCTCTGGAAGCCTCCGCAGGGCCACCTCCGGAGTCCTAGACAGGCAATGCCACCTCCGCCGCTCACCCGGGGTGGGAAACATTACCAAAGAGACCCAGTTAAGAAAAGAAGTGCCCTGGGGACAAACTGAGGTCACAAGTCATTTCCACATGCTTTTCTGGCTCCTCCAGCTCTGTGGCTGGACATAGGGCCGACCCTCTCCCCACCACCCCACCCCTGGGGGCTGCAGGCCGCTCTGCTTCCCTTCCCTAGAGCGGCATCAAACTCATCACCGGTTCCTGAAAACAACGCAGGCTCAGGGTTTCTCACACCGTCCCCCCCACCCCCCGCCCCGCCCCGTCTGGTTTGGCTCGTTCCATACCCCAAGCCATTGCTGTGTCTGTCCCTCCTGTCTTCTCACCCCGTCAGCTCACACTCTACCCTTCTGAGCCTCCCGGCTTCTGTGGCACCCTACCTCAACGCCTGCCCCCTCCATTAGCCCTTAGCACACTGCGACTGTGAACTTGTGAGGCGCATCCGTCTGCTGTAACGAGAAAAACAAAGTACCACAAACTGGGTAGCTTAATTAGCAGAAATTTATTGTTCTGCCATTCTGGGGGCTAGAAGTCGGCAATCAAGGTGTCGGCAGGCTTGGCTCCTGCTGGGGGCTGTTCCAGGCCCCCGTCCTGGCTTCTGGTGGTTTGCTGGCAATCTTTGATGTTCCCTGGCTTTAGAAGTATCACCCCATCTCTGCCTTCATGTGCACAGGTCTATCTCCAAATTTCCCCTTTTATAAGGACATCAGTCATGTGGGATTAGGATCCACCCTAATTACTCCATTTTAACTTGATTACCTCTGTGAAGATCCTATCTCCAAACGAGGTCACACTGAGCTACTGGGGGTTAGGACTTTAACACAGGAATCTTGAGACGATGCAATTCAACCTAAACTGGGGTGGGGGTTGGGAGAGAAACAATACCTGATTCACCTTCTGTCTATTCCTTCAGAGTTGAGTCCAGAGCAGGGGCGAGAGAGACTCTGATGAATGTTGTGAAGGACATCCTTCATTCTATAATTTCTTACTGGTTCCGGGAGCCCAAGGTATGTTGAATTCTGACCTGTCCTGTCTAGGCCTTCTCCAGAGCAAAGTCCAAGTCTTTTCCCTTTTTGCATTCACCAAAGTAGAGAGTTGGTTTCTCTTGGGGATATACATAACAGAGGAATCCTGGGTCTATGTTTAACTTGTTGAGAAGCTGCTAAATTGTTTTCTGGAGCTGTTGCACCGTTTCACCTTCCCAGCAGCCATGCATGAGGGATCTAATGTCTCCATGTCCTTGCCAACACTTGTTATTATCTGTCTTTTTGATTGTAACATTCTAGTGGGTTTGCCATGGTATTGAATCATGGTTTTGATTTGCATTTCCGAAGGACGAGTGACGGTGAACATCTTTTCATGTGCTGCTTCTTGTTCAATTCACAGCAGCTTTTTGAGGTAGCTGTTGTCTCCATTTGACAGTGGAGGAAACAGATTCAGAGTTGAGAGGACTTGCTCAGTGCATGGAGATGGTGGGGCTCCGTCTGGAACCTGGGCGTGTCTGTCTTCGAAGCCCCTCCGAGCCGAATTACCGAATTAACAGTAGAAACAGTTCTGGTCTCCCGGGCGTCCGCCTTGGGACACGTCCTTTCCCCATCTGGGCGTCAGTTTCTCCTCCACGCCACTTGGGGTGATATAGTCCAAATACCTCCGGGCTCTTCTAGGAGCCCTCAACTCTAAGATCAATCGCCTTAGCGCGGAGTTTGACCCGCCTCTTTAACTCTTGTCGCCGGCGGCGTCGGAAGTACTTATTTCTTTTCCTTTGCTCCCGCCCCCGGCCCGGAAGTACTTTCTTGGGAAGATGGCGGCTGTGTCAGTGTATAAGCCACCGGTTGGAGGATTCTCGTTTGATAACTGCCGCAGGTGCGACCTTTCCCGGGGCCGGGATCAGGGCGGGATGGGGAGTGCGGTGCCGGGGTCGGCGCTGGGCCGCGGCCTGATCTCGGAAGTCCAAAGGAAGGGTGTACAGCGAGGCCTGGGCCCGGGGCCCTTGTGACTCAGGGGAATGAGGGCCTGAGTGTGGGTTTCTCCTGAGGCCGGGGCTGCTCTCCCACTTACCCCCCGCACGTGGACGTCCTCCACTTCCAACTTTTTAGGCCATGTGCCGCCCCTCTGTGAGGCTTTCTTTGCCGAGAAACGGGTCAGTATTCGTTATGTTGGCAAGGGGGATTGAGGGAACAGATGGGCGTGAAAATGAATAGTAGGTTCTTTTTTCTTGAGTTCCTTATTAGGCACTCTTTCAGCCAGTGCGGCGCAATGTAGTCCTGCCCATCAACGCTTTATTCTCTCGTTTGCTCTTAGAAATGCCATCCTGGAAGCCGATTTTGCAAAGAAAGGGTACAGACTTCCAACAGCCCGGAAAACGGGCACAACCATCGCAGGGGTGGTGTATAAGGTAAGCCGGGACAGCCAGGAGCCGCAGTTTACACGTGAACTAGGCTTCCTTTACTTCTCTGGGCTCAGTGGGGAAGGGCACATGTTACAGAGCACCTCAGGGAAAGGGCTTCTAGGAGAAACTACGTTTGTTAGGTTTCGTGTGCTTACCAAAAGGCGATACTCTTTTCTCACTTGGCACCTTTTTTTCACAAGAGGCCAGTTTACTTTTCTGTCTTAAGTCACTACTGTAGAAGGCTGGCTTATGTGGGAGAACACAAGACCGGCGGTCAGACAGGTCTGTCTAACCACTGAACTCTGCTGCTCCATTTCCCTTATCAGAGCCACGCTGTCCCCAGCAACCGGATGGACGTAACTCCAGCCTTAAAATGTTGTAAAGGTCAAAAGAGATAATGGTTATTGTCGTTCAGGGTAGAGAGAGAGATCTTTCTAAAGGAAATCGACAGGTGGCTATTTTAATGGAAGGACTTCTGCATCATGATCCAGACTTACCCATATGAGGTTTGATCTGTGAGGAATTCATTGAGCCTTGAGCCGCTGAGCCTCATTTGAAAATAGGAATGATAGTTCCTGCCACCTACTCATGATTCAAGCAATAACACCTGTCGATAAACCTTTTCTTGAATTCTGAACTACAGCAGAATATTTTTGGTAGGAGGTTTTTTTGGGGGGAGTAGATTTTGGGGGAAGCAGGGGATGACCCCGTTGCTTCCTCTCAATTAGCTGTAGTTTGTGTATGTAAGATTGTGCGTGTATATCTATAGATCTGTTTCCATATCCGCATCTATGTGTGTATGTGTATCTCTCTTTATATATGTTTTTTAAATAGGATGGCATAGTACTTGGAGCAGATACAAGGGCAACTGAAGGGATGGTTGTTGCTGACAAGAACTGTTCAAAGATACACTTCATATCTCCAAACATTTAGTAAGTATTGATTAGTTTGAATGGCTTTTGTATTTTTAAACATTTCAGGGCTAAAATTGAATTTACTATGTCTCTCCCTGAAACCTGTCGTTCAGTCTGAATTTTCTTTCTGTCTCCCTTATGTGGCAGTTTTATCCACCTGCCCCCTAAGCAAGTCATCCTCAGGTCCTCTCTTTGCTTTAGTCTTCAGTTCATTTGGTACTTGGTCTGCCTTCTCTGTGCCCCTTAAATCCGTTCCCTCCTGTCCTTCCCTCTGCTAAGGCCTTAGTTCAGATATTTGTTTTCTGCTCAGCTAGACTAGTACAGTTGTCATTTAAATGGCTCCTCTGCCTCTGGTTTCTTCTCTGTGTTGTTCATGTCTCTGTCATTGGATTTTGTAGAACACAAATCCAATTACGTTCCTTTCCTTTTTAAAAACTTTTTTCAAGAGACTTTTTACATGTTTACACTGCTTTCGGGATAAAAGCAAACCTGTTGAAGGCCTCGCACAATCTCACAAAAAGTTCATTTTTCAGCCTGTTTAGCTGCCATCGCTTGCTGCTTTCATTACACCTGGGAAGTCCCTATCTCCCGCCTCTCCAGGCTGTCTCACCTTCGCTTATGCCAGCCCCTCTGCTTGGAATGCCCTTTCCTCTTCGCTGCTTGTGTAATGTTTTCATTTTATTCTCCCAAAGTCAGCTAATATGAAACCTCTTCTCACAAAGATCAGAATTAATTGCTCTTTCCTTCAGTTAGTTCCCTTTAGCATTTTGTCCCTGCGCTGCTGTCTTGTATTATAAAAGGTACAGTTTCTGTTTGCCTGTGTCATCTCTACTCAGCTTTGAAATCAAGTGCTAGGACTTTGACACTTAGTGTGGTGTCTGGTACCTGGGAGTAAATACTTGGTGAATGTTAAATTGCAAGACTTTTAACGCCTTGCTCTTCTGTACAGCTTGGATATATTTGTAGGATTAGTAAAATATACACTCTTTTAGGAGCACAGAAACTAATGACTGCAAATGTTCCATTGTGCCATAGAAAATAGATTTGCATATAATTAGATGCGTATTGTCAATTTTATGTTTATATAAGTACCCAAACTTTGTAATTCAGGTGCAAAGGGGTTATCTGAGAAACTCCACTTCTAATTGAGACACCTGGTACTTGCATTTCAGCCGAGTTTCTAATCGTGTGTTTCAGTTGTTGTGGTGCCGGCACAGCTGCCGACACAGAGATGACGACCCAGCTCATTTCTTCTAATTTGGAGCTCCACTCCCTCTCCACCGGCCGCCTTCCCAGGGTTGTGACGGCCAATCGGATGCTGAAGCAGATGCTTTTCAGGTGAGGTTCCAGGGTGAGGATTTCTTTTTTTTTTTAAGATTTTATTTATTTATTTATCTTTAGAGGGGAAGGAGAGAGGGAGAGAAACATCAATGTATGGTTGCCTTTTGTGCATCCCCTGCTGGTAGTTAGCCTGCAAGGAACCGGTTTGCAACCCAGGCATGTGCCCTGACTGGGAATCGAACCACGATCATCTGGTTCGCAGGCCCGCGCTCAATCCACTGAGCTACGCCAGCCAGGGCTCAGGGTGAGGATTTCTATAGCATCTTTTTCTCATGTCTTGTAGATTGCTAGCCAGTAGAAGCCTGGAAGCTAGAGAAAAAGCATCCTCAGAAATACACATTTTATTTTAGAAATCAACTGTTACTAAGAAGCCATCTTAATTTCATAAGGCTTTTGATAATACATTTGAATTTATATTCAAATGTCTGTTTGAATATAAACAGACTGGTTTGTCTGTTTTTATTTTCCTGTGAATAAATGGTATGTGACCAGTTAGTTTCTTCCTTGGGCCTAGACGTGTTACTGGATAGAAAACCTTTTTGTTTACAGGAAGAAACTTAGAGCTTGTAGGGGTCTTTGAGGAGTTCCTCTTGCGGACACACACAAACACAAATGACTGTTTTTTTCTCCTTTCAAGGGGAGAAAAACAATGAAATGAACAATGGTAATGTTAATATTAACCAGTATTTATGTCATTGTACCGATTCCTGTGCTAAGTGCTTTATGGGTGATCTCATTCTATCCTTTCAATCCTGAGGTCCAGGCTGCTCCACTTTATATGGCAACAAATTGAGGCTTAAAGAGGTGCGGTCCCTTGCCTGATCTGACCTTCACTCCCTGTCGACTCCCTCAGACAATTCCTGTTAGTAGTTTTGTTTTTCTTTTTTTCTTAATAATCACATCATTGCTTTGTGTTAGTATAGGCCTTGACAGTTTTAAACTTTTAAGTGCATTTTCTCATTTGCTTCTCGTGACGAGAGGCAGTGTACTGTACTGTACTGGGTATTTAGTCTTGGGTTGGAATACTGGCTTCTCCTTTTGTCCCTGCCTTACTTCTAACACATTCTCTCCTCTTTCCTTTGTGGAGTGTGTGCATTGTAATACCTTTTGCTTTTCCAGTTGACCAGAGACCTTTATTCTTACGCAAAGTGTTTCCTGACCCTCTGCCCCATGCAGCAGAAGCCACACCCCGGGCTGTGACGGGGTGAAAGGGGAGCAGGGATAGAGAGCAGAATCATAAGCAGGCAGCTTAGGGGTTCTCTGTTCAGCTTGCAGAGGAATTTTATATGGGCCACACAGTGTTTCTTTTTAAAATAGCAGCCAATAATTATAAATGGGATAGAATTAAAATATCTGATTTCTGGTGTCTTTTTGAAAAAACTTATGAAGTTGGGGTAACACATGGCAATAATCTTCTGCAACTGAGTGGCAGGTGTTGCCTTTAGAGGTGGGAGCCTGTGTCTGGTCCGTCAGTCCCTCCCCGTTCGCTTCCCTCCATTTCCTCCCTCGCCCTTGCCTTCCCGAACACTTTCAGACCTTCATCTGTGAGTCAGGCACAGCCCCTTGGCCCTCAGTAAGGGCATGTGAGGGTCAGGGTAGCCCTGCAGCAGGGGTAGTAAAGTTCCCATTTTACTGGTGAGGCGGTGAGCGAGTCACATGGGCAAGAAGCCTAGACACGTCCACCCAGTTCCTGCTCTGGCTGTACAAGCCCTTACACCAGTGATTTCCACTTACTTATGTACATAATCATCTTTGTAACTGCAGAATTATTGCCTGTCAAATAAATTCTCCCATTACCGTGTGAGAACTTGTTAAAGCACATCTGTGGTCAAGATTTCCAAAGACATTTGTGATTTTGATTTTAAATACAAAGCTCCCTCTGGTGGTTTGTATGGTGCATTACATTTAAAACAATTTTTAAACTTGTAAAATTGCAGGAAATAAGAGTTATTTCAAAATAACTTGCAATGTCATTTAAAGCATTTAGCTAAATCCAGCAGATGTGTCTGCTAATCTCTAGAATGTTTTAGGAATTCTAAATGCTCTCTTGTTCTATAATTTTGAGAGTATCATTTAAAAATTTAAACCAGAATAATTATGGCCCTTTATGTCTTCTGGAATTTTTGTTGAGTAACATAAAATGAGTCAGTTGTAGAGGGAAGAAAGGTGTAGGATTTGACCTCAGAAGCAAGGCTATGACAGTGCCCAGCACAGGGCCCGGTGCACGGTTAGATCCCTGTAAGTTCAGAGGCCGAAAAGAGTGCAGGGTGTGTCCTTCTTGCCCCCAGTGTATTGTGCATCTTGTCCTGTTAGCGGAAGAGCTCAGCGTCCAGAGCCTTTGCCTCGAATCCACAGAGGAGTTCGGGAGGCCTGTCGCCCTCCTGAAATAGTAAAAAACCTTTGTGCGCTTGGTACAAGGTGGGGTTCCACAATTCCAGTAAGCTTTTCAGAGGGGCCTGTGACCCATAAAAGCTTAGAAACAATGATGAATATTTTTTTTGGTGGTGTCACAGAATTTCATTGTATTGACCAGTTTTTGAGTATTAATGATATTGCCCGTTTTAAGGTATTTAGGTTATTCTGTGACCCTTTGGGGCATAGACGCTTTAGGTACTTGTGATTAATTCCTTAGACTGTGTTTTAAAACAGATTCCTAGAAATGGAATTGCTGGGTCAAAGATATGCATAGTGAACGTTTGATACATATTGCAGAAACTGTCTTTGAGAAAGATCCTATTAAGTTGCACTACCTAAATGGGTGTGGGTGAGAAAATGTAGTGGCCTCGGCTGGTGTGGCTTAGTGAATCAAGCTCCTGCCTGTGGACCGAAAGGTTGCTGGAGGTTGCTAGTTTGATACCTTGTCAGGGCATGTGCCTGAATTGCAGATTGGGTCCCTGGTTGGGGGCCTGCTGGAGAGAGGCAACCGATCAATGTGTCTCGCACATCGATGTTTCTCTCCCTCTTGCTCCCTCCCCACTTCTAAAAATAAGTAAGATATTTAGAAAGAAAAAGTGGAGCATGGCTTTTTAATGATTGTGCAGTTGTCTGTTGCATATCTGTGTCAGTTCAGCCTGTGCCCCTCTGCTCCCACTGTCTCAGCATTGCAGACATGCTGCAGCAAGCATCCCTGTGCGTTCACTTCTGCACGTTCTGTGGTATCCTAGATTCCTGGGAGTGGAGTTTCTGGATCAGTTTTTAAGGGTTTCAGTAACTTCAATATCTTAGACTCTCTTAAATGCGTCAGACACTGTTTTAGCTCGCAAGAGAACTAGCTGACTGTTGCTGACTTTGAACACCCTGTGTGGTGGGCCATGCACTGGACAGTGATGTGAGTGGCGGGTCTGGTGACTGTGGCTCCTCATCCCACAGCCATGTAGTCTTGGCCTTGCAGCCATCTCGTAGGCCTTAGAATCATCTCTTCCCCTGTCTGGGCCCTTCCTTCTTGAGGCTGCATTTGACATTCTTTCCTGCTCTTTAGTTAGTTCACTTACAAGTAGAAGGTTGTTTCTGAAATAGCAGTTCAGTGATCAAGGGAGACGTTGGATGTGACTGTTCGTGTGTCTCACACATGTCCCAACGGGGAGCTCTGTCTCAGCCTAAAATGATGCCTTCAGTTGATCCTAATGTCATGTATTTCGCTTTGAATGACTGTGATCATTAGGCAAATTCAGCATGTATTGGTTTCCGTTTTCTTCCTGAAGAGCTGAAGGCTCACAGTGGAGAACTTTAAATTCAGCATGTTTATCAAGCATAGCAGTTCTGGTGGTAAATAATTGGACCGAACACTGGGAAAGCAATCTGTAGAAGTAGAAAACCAGCCAGGTGAAGGGTCCAAGGGAACAAGCACGTGCGCAATGAGGTGGAGGTGGAGTGGGGTAGAAAACGTGCTCCTGCCCGTGCTCCTGAGAGGTGTACCTCTCTGTCCTGTGGGTGGTAGAGGTTTTATAGCCCATCGTGGAATTCCTTCCTCATTTGCTTCCCTGAACGATGAAATGCTTTCCTCCTTTACTCAGTGTGAGCTCATATCTGTGATCATACTTTTGTGGGCTTATTCAAAGGGAAGGTGTTTTGACATTAGCCATTTTCCTATTAGGCTGTGGGGAGGTTGATAATTTGAACAGCCTGAGCTTAGCAGCTCTTCATTATTCACTCAGAAGGCAGCTTATCTGCTGATCACAGAAAGGCATGATGGGAAGGGGGCTGATAATTGTAGTGAGACAAGTTTGGCTTTGAGACGTTGGGTGAGTAGTCTGCGTCTTTGGGTTGTTTTCTCTGAAGGGAGAAGTATAGAGCCCTCTTTTAGAGGTGGTTGTGAGGCCGAAATGAAATAAAGTGTGTGCATTATCTCACACAATACAGAACTTTATCTCACACAAAACAAAAATTGACGCTTTTTATTGGCTGGTAATAGAAGTTCAACTCAAGTTCATTTCACTTCCTGTTTCCCATCGAAGTAGTAACCACTTAATGAAACAGTGGCAGTATAAGAAAAGCTTTTTGTTTTCTGACTTCTCATACAGCTATTGGTTAAGTTACAGTGATGCAATACAGACTCATTTTTTTTTTCTTATACACACTCTGATCACCAGGTATCAAGGTTACATTGGTGCAGCCCTAGTTTTGGGGGGCATAGATGTTACTGGACCTCATCTCTACAGCATCTATCCTCATGGATCAACTGATAAGTTGCCTTATGTCACCATGGGTGAGTGTGATGTTTCCCTCCCGTTTTAGAATCCTCTTATTTGCCATGATGGTCTTCTTTTATCTTTTCGAAACTATTTTATTTTCAGAGAGAGGGGAAGGGAGGGAGAAAGGGAAGGAAACTTCAATCATTTGCCTCACACACCCCCAACTGGAAACGTGACCTGCAACCCACGCATGTGCCCTGACTGGGACTAGAACCAGTGACCCTTTGGTTCACAGACCAGCCCTCAATCCACTGAGCCACACCAGCCAGGGCCCAGAATGCTGTTTAAAGAGCTGGTGTAATTTCCTGTTAGAGGAAGCAGTACAGTAAAGTACTTTGATTCATTCTGCAAATGTTTATTGAGTTCTTCCTATAGGTTGATCCCTGTTCTGTGTGCTTGGGATATAACAGTGAACAAAATTTTAATAAAGATTTTTTTAAAATCCTCACCTGAGGACATTTTTCCATTGCCTTTAGAGAGAGATGAAAGGAGAGAGAAACATTGATGCAGGAGAGAGAAACATTGTTCCAGTAGAGAGAAACATTGATGCGAGAGGGGGCAGGGGAGGAGGGAGGCATTGATTGGTTGCTTCTTGCACACTGCCGGACCAGGGATGGTACCTGCCCAGACCAGCAATTGAACCCAAAACCCAGGCATGTGCCATGACCGGGTATCAAGCCTTCAACCTTTGGGCTATGGGATGATGCTCCATCCAACTGTGGCACACTGGCCAGGGCATGCTAAAGTTTCTTGCCTGCAAGGAGTTTATATTTCAGTAGGGGTGGACAGACAGTAAGAACAGCTGCTACAAGTATCACTTTCTAGTGATAAATACTAGGAGGAAAAAAAGTAACGTAGGTGATGTTGTGCTACAGTTATGCAAGATGCTACCTTTGGGGCAAACTAGGTCAAGGGTATATGACAGCTCAGTGTACTAGCTCTTACATCTGCATGTTTGTAAATTAATAATTACCTCAAAACAAAAAGTTAAAAATTAATGCAGGGTAAGGGGACTCGGAGTGTTGGGGTGGAAGACAGACTGTGGCATTAAATAGGGGGGGTCAGACAGGGCTCGGGAGAAGGTGGGTTTGCGTAGAGGGGCCTTCCGGGCAGAGGAGAGCCGGAGTGGCGGCCTCGCTGGGGAACGTGCCTGATGCGTGCAGGCTTTTCCCTTTCTTGAGTGACCGCAGTCTCTTTTTACCACTTAGTCTCTAAGGTGCTTCTCCAGCTGGGTTTTACATGTTACATTTTTGGCCTTGTCTCCTCGGCTCTGCAGAGCTGGGAGCAGTGCTGCCTTGAAGAGGCTGGACATCGCCGGTTTGAGACTCTGGTATTCTGCATTGTGCTGTCGAGCCTCTTAGGAGCTTTTTATACAACAAACACAGTTCCCTGTTTGTGGGGTTTGTGGGGAGAATGGTTTACCCCCAGATACCATGTGGATGAGTCTTTGTAATTATTTTGCAATGAAGATACAGGGATTTTAGAGTTGTTTTGAATTGCTTTATTCAAATGTGTTATCTCCATCAAAGTACTATATTTCCCCATCTGATGCTTTTAAATGTAAGGTGGAATAGCCTTTTCTACTAAGTACTTTAATTTCTTCTTTATTTTTACTTAAAAAAACTTCACGCTTGCAGAAAAGAACAAGAACAGTTTTGTGTGCCCTTTACTGAGATCTCTTACACGTTAACATTTTACCACAGTTGTTTCTCGCATCTTGTTGATTTGTGTGTGTGTGTGTGGCCATTTGAGAGTGAACAGGTGACATAATCCTCCACCTCTAAATCCTTTGGCATATTTTCTTACATCCCCTTGATAAAATCATCAGTTTCTGGAAATGCTGTGTTGATATGAAGCAGTTTCATTTCTGGATGGAAAAATGGAATTGGTTTCCTTTGCTTTTGAATGGTAGCCCTTGGTCTGTGAGCATAATCCTGAATTAGGAAAGGTTGCTGAGAGGAAGTAGCCATGTCCACTTGCGCCTGCTCCTTTCCCTCCTGCAGCCCCACTTGGCGTCCCATTCTGGCCGGCAGTGACCCCGTCCCTCCAGGTCTCGCATGACCCCAGGGCTCGGGTCCCGCGGCTTTGGGTTTACAGCCGCTCCCTTCTGTGTGGAAGTCGTCATTCCACACGGTCGGCTTTGCTGGCCTGAGAGACCAGACTAAGAAGAACGAGAGCATCAGCAACATCTGATGTTAATGCACGCATAAATTACTGCTTTGAGGTTTACTTCGTTCATCTGTTTATTATCAGCTATTTCTTGAGGGCCTTCTAGGTACAGGCACTGGAGCGGACACCACAGGGAGAGGCGGGTGCAGGACCCTTGCTCTCAGCACACACACAGGGTGGTGGGGGGCAGGAGGGTAGCTGACCGGGGCAGTGAGTGCAAAAGCCAGTGGATTCAGCTCCAGTATTGGAAGATGAGTTACTTTCACTCATTTACCAGATAATTGATTTAGCGTTGGCTTTCTGCTAGGCCCTGTGCGGGGTGCCAGTAGCGTAGTGGTCAATACAGAACTTTCCTCAGCGCTTACAGCTTCCTGTGGGAGACGGGAGCTAAGCAGGGACACGGTCGTTAATCTAGAAGAGTGCCCTGGAGGCAAAGAGCAGGCATATGAGATACTAATGGGGAGGTGTGTGTGGGTGATGGGTGTTTGGGAAGTCCTCGCTGGGCAAGTGACATCGAAACATTTTCTGATTAAAGTAATTTACAAACATGACAAACATTCAAGTGGGGGAAATAATACAGGAAAATAAGTCTCTGATTTTATATCCCTCCTCCAGAGTAGTGACTGTTAAGAGTTTGTGTTTTTTCCCCAGAAAACGTTTTATGATACAACTTTATATATCTCGTCTGTCATCTGTCTCCCTGTCCCTATTAAAAATACACTAATGAGGTCGTACCGTACATACTGCCCCCTGGCTTACGTATGTATGGCTGTGGAGTTGTTTGAGGAGGTTTTGTATCAGGCCAAGTGGTCCATGTCCGCAGTAACAGCTGCACTGTGTGTGACGGGTGCTGTGAGTTACCGGCCCATTCTCCTGTGGGTGGGTATTGTGGTTTTCAGGTTTTTGCAACGAATGTGACTTGATGTGCTTGTGTAAATGCATACTTCAGATCAATTCCTGGTAGTAGCCTTCCTGGATTGCAGGCAGTGGAATCACTGGGGATTTAAGGAAAATAAGAATGGCTTCTTTTTAAAGGACAGTAGGTGTACTTCCCAGGAAGGAAGTACAGCTTCTGGGCAGCCCAGAAAAGTGGCAGGTGGCCATGTAGTGTGTTTTACCTGTTGAGAGCTGTTGCCGAATTGCCCTCCAAAAAGATCGCAGGAGTGTTCTACTCCTACTAAGAGAATATGAGCCTGCCTTTCTCTGACGACCTCACAGATAGGGGTATACTTGCCAGTCTGTTCAGTGAAAGACGGGAAGAAGTAACACAAGCTGAGACCTGGGTGCTAAGTGGGAATTAGCCAGGAATTTGCTTCTCTGCTCCCTGTCCCCAAGGGAAGGGCTTCGCAGGCCCTGTGCTGCACAGGGCTGGTGTGGTCAGGGAACTGGAAGGCCAGCGTGTGCTGGGCAGGTGAGGCAGTGCAGAGGGTGGGAGGAGCGTTCCGCATAGGGGGTGCAGCGAGTGCCCCAGAAGCAAAGACAGGATGTTCAGGAAGAGGGAGCAGAGGCAAGGCCAGAACGCTGGGCCAGCCAGGGCCCCAGTAATTTTGTCTGAAGTGTCTGATTGTCCTGGAGGTCTCTGTCTGATGTTTTCCAGCCGGGGATGGTGGGGGTGAGATCTGCCTGTGAGAAGGAGCAGTCTGACGGCTCTGGCGGAGGGGCTGTGGTGGAGGGTCGCACTGGGGTCTGGAGGCAGGGGCGGAGTTTGCATCCAGCCCAAAATGTCGAGGGTGTGGACCGGCCTAGCCACAGTAGGGATGACCACTGATGCTGCAGAGATCAGTCAGAAACCAGCTGGCCCTTTGGCTTGATTCCGAGTCTCTGTCATCTGTCCTCTCCTGTGTTCCATAGTGGCAGTCCCTCCCTGGTGCTTGACCAGTGTTGGAGTAACTCCTTCACCTGGGGCCACCTCCCTTCCAGTCGGGCTCTGAATCCTTCCTGTCGCCCCTCCTCCCCCCCACTTTATAATAGCCCCCGTGGGACTGCCCCAGGCTGAGTCAGTAGGTTCCTCTCAGGACATTTGATGTGGAACAGGACTCCAGGATTCCAACCATGGCCGTGCTCCATTCCCCCCGCACCCCCTTGCCCTTCCTGCCCCTGTGACAGTTTGAGATCTTGGAGAGTAGAATTCGTGTCCTACTCCTAGAGTCTCCCAGAGTCTCCCAGAGTCCTGTGTGATGCGACGAGTATTGGATGGTAAAGTTAGTTTTCTGATCCTCTGACTGACTCACTTCTGCCGAAGTGTCTGAAGTTAGCGTCAGCAGCTGTTTATTGTGGACTGGCGGCCGACAGGGCCCTGGAATGAAGTTGGTGTTGCGGGCGTCCATTTGTGTGGCCACAGGTCAGCACGACGTGTTGCATGTGTGGTAGGCTCTTGTTTTTTTCTCTTTGAAGCTTAGCATTTGTTTAAAGCACACCATGGAGGGTCTCTGTGCCAGAGGATTCTAGTGTTGTCTCATCATTTTCAGTTCAAGTTCTGTGGAAGGGATGCTGTCATTGCCATTTTATTGATGAAAAACCTAACACTTAAAGGAGAGCTTTCGTAACTTGCCTCTTATTGCTCTGCCAGTCAGTGGCAAAGCTGGGATTTGAACCCTCGTTTTGTAGCTCAGGTGAGTCCCAGTACAGCACAGCCGATTGGATTTCAGTGTCTTCCAGATGTTGCTTCATTAAGATACTAAGCCTTGCTTCTAAATACTGAAAATATTTATACAAATTCCGGAAGGGCATCTATCCGTTTTCCCTGTATTCAGCGCTTGTGTGTGCAGATTCTCCATCCTGCACATTCAACACGGTATTTACTGAAATAGCTTTTTACAGTATCAAAGGAAAATTTTAAGTTATTCACAAGCCTACCACCCCAAGACACCGTGACTTACTGTTATCTAGTCCAAGTCCATTGGGAGAGGAGCCCCTCACCAGAGAACGGGAAAGGAAGTACGGCTCCGGGACTGCCCTGGCTGTGGCTTCGTGTTCTTGTCGTTTCTTTCAGCCGTTGTTCCCTTCGGAGCCGGGTCGGTGCGCGTCTTTGCCTGCGCTGGCAGCTGTGCCGGGCTGCCTGTCTTCCCAGTTGAAGGCGTTCTCCTGTTACTGTTTTTTTTTTCTTTCTCTCTTTTTTCCCCCAAGAGGCTGGGGAGCTGAATTTTGAGAGAGACCCACAGAATTGCCAAAATTTGGTGGACTTCCTTTTAATTCATAATTCACGTTACTGATTTTGGGTGAGCTGCAAACCAAACTTCAAACTCTAGGTAAAATCGAGGGCCCTCCTAAATGAAAAGTTCCCATGGAACAGTGACATTCACTGTGGAACGAGGCTTTTTACAAACGTAGCTTAAGTGAGAAAATGAGTATTTCATGGAAATTCTCAAGCGTTAGTTAAATTACACATTTTTTACTATAAGAAATATATCAAAACTTTGTAATTAATCTTTTTTATTGGAGTGATTTGACAGTAAGAGCTGGAAGCTACAAATTACCCATGAGACAAGGGTGTCCAGATTCTGCCTACCCGTGGGCCTGTATTGGCGACTAGCCAGGTGCCTGAAGGCTGCTCTTAATTTACACGGACCGTGTCTGCACGTGCATGCGCATCTCGGACATGCTGGCACAGCTCTTGGAGTGCAGAGTCCAGGGGCCTCCTCTCCGAGGACTCAACTTTCCCAGGCTTTACGGGGGAGAAGGATGGATCAGATAACGGATGGCGGGGCCCTTGGACAGCTTCTGTCCTAAACCCTTTTTATGGACGTGATATTGACCGTCAGAGCAACGTGCATCCAGCAGCTTTCTAGCTGCTGCACCAGCAAGTGTTGAGATACTTTGCTGATACAATTTTTGCAAGATTGTGAGGTGGGTGCTAGGACATTGAGGCTCAGAAAGGTCTGCCAAGGCCTGCCAGCCCGGAGGTGCGTGGTCAGGGGTGGGACCCCAGTCTCTCTCCTCCATCGGCTGAGTGACTGCCGGGAGTGCTGTGCTGTGGCATGGGGTCCAGACCAAAGGTGATTTGGTTTACTCTAAAAACACAGGGAGCCCCTTGGGTTTTATTTCTCTTAAGAGAATAATCTGTAAGAGACTGCAGACAATCGGTTAGTGTGATCATTGAAAGCTGAGCAGGATCCTTTGAGTTTTCTTTCCAATGAGGGGAGAAGGTTATGGTTTTAGTTTTTATAGACAAAATGTGGGTTATTTTAATTCTCAGATTAATTAGTTTATTTTTTAACTTGCCAGCTTTCCTTTATTAGGCAAACTGAAGTAGTGTCAGGAGAAGCTTGGGGACCATCTTTTGCTGTTAGTTTGGCAGTGTTCCTTGTAGCAGCATTGGCAGTGTGTGTAAAATGTTTGTTTTGCCCACTTATTCACATAGAGAATTAATATGAATAACATTTCAAGCACAACATTCCTGGAAATGAGGCCCTTGGACAGATTAGGAATTCTAACTTAAGGAGTAAACATTGGTATGCACCATTAGGGATGACTTGAGGTCACTGTCAGTCCTATTCAGGTAAGATTTGATCTGCAGATAATTACTGGATATACCTCTTAGGTCCCAATTTACAGAGCCCACCCCGTGATTAAAAAGCTCGGGACAGAGTGCTCACCTTGTGGGCAAAAAATAGTCTTAGCAACCTTTGTGGAGGTTTTTTGATAAGCTCCACGTGGCTTGATTTTGAAAATTTTCCTGCACTGGAAAAAATTAGTGCAATAGAAGGTGATGAATATTTTTTCCACGTTTATTTTCAACGCTTAGATCAGGTTTGAGCCCTGCAGCACTGTACATAGTTCATAGGCCTCCGTCAGCTCCTTCTCAGAGGGCATGTGGCCCTCATGGCTCCAGTGTGTGGGACCTGGCCGCCCAGCCAGGGCAAGCGCTGTGACATCCTCTGTCAATTGGCGGTTGGGGCAACCGTCCCCTGGAAATGGGTGAGGATTGAGGGGATGCGTGCGTGAGTCTTTGTATGTACCATGGAGCAGATGTGGGGGGCGTGGTGTTTTGATAATTTTAGTGCTGACACATTCTCTGTGTGCTGTTCAGTACACTAAGATCTTGGGCAGTTTTTCCTGCTTTGATTAGTTTAAGGAAGATGCATTTGAGAAGATTTAAAATGTGCAGTGAGTGGACATCTGTATTTTAAAATTTGTGCTGCTTTGGAATGCCAGGAATTAAACAACAGGGAGCCAGAAGCCCATGAAAGTGGACCTATGCATCTTGATTCCTGGTTGCTGCAAAGGTGGTACTAAGCCAATAGATGGTGCCGTTTTGTTAGGAAATGAGAAGATAACTGACTTCTAAAATTCCTCATGTTACAGACAGGGAACGTAATATGGCCACCCCTGCCAGTTCTTAATCTATTCTAATTAGAGTGGACTTTGTTCTTGATTCTGCATAAAACCTGTGAATGTCTATTAAAATGGTGAGGTGTTGAATTAATGTGGAGGGTGCTGCTCCTCCTGCTTTTTCCGCTCTGACATTTTGCCATGAGATCTTTTCTGACTTGAATTCAGTCCTTAGTCTACAACCAAGTAAAGGCCCTTGCCATTATGTTTCAGAACAGGTAAATGCAGTGCTGACAATTTTAAGTCCTTTGTTTTTAAATCCCACTTTAGAGAGAGGAAGGTAACTAACTTATCTTTATGAATTGGCCCTGGTACAGAAAAGTGCTTTTATACTCTCATAACCTAAGGCTTGATGGTCTTTTACTTTCTTATTGGACAGATAAGCAGAAAGTCATTTTGTGGATCAGAAGACTTTTCATTGCAGGCTTCTTAGAACTAGGGACTTGCCGTCAGCCCTATCTGCCTTCACGAGCTGTGTGACTTGCGGTAGGTTCCTTCACCTCTCTGAACTTTGTTTTTTTTCCATCTATAAAATGGAGGTAATATCATCTAGTCCACAGACTAATTAAGTGAGAAAATATATGTGACAGGGCTTCACACAGATTTTTCAGTCAGTAGGATTTCTTATTGTTTGGACACAGGCTCTGTGGACAAAAAAAACCTTTATGTGTGATTAAGACTAGGTGTGTTTTATAAATTATTGTTCGTGGCCCTTTGCCCTTGAGTGTTCTGAGGGACATGAAAACTTGGAAAAAGAACTGCAGAGTGGGATAAACGTGCAATTTGGGAAGTTATTTTGGAACGTGGACCAGAGGGAAGGACACCTTTGCAAGATCTGTCAGCTCAGACTGCCCCGAGCTCCTGCAGCGGGAGGGGGCGGGGGAGTGTGCCCAGCACCCAGCCCAGCGCCTGCTGAGTGAGGGCTGCTGTTTCCTGGCCGGGCCTGTGAGCTGGGAGAGGCAGGTTCCATCTTACTGCCTAAGTGATGGGTTCGGTGACTCCTCTGTTTAAAGGAGAACAGTTTTCTGTGCATACCTTGTGATTTCATTAATTACATTAGTTACATTAAGCCTTTCACCTTTTAGGCCTGGTTGCCCTGATAGTTAGCCTTTTCTTAAGAGTGGGTGTTTACACCCCGTCAGGTCAGGGACATGTTGCACTTGCAGTGATAAGAAAAATCCCTGTTCCCTTCAAGTGGTGTTTTAAATTATTTACTTGGAGTAAAACTTAACTCCTTTTTGACTACATTAGTTTCGAAAAGGAACTGCCTTTTTTTAAAAATTAGTTTTGAGTGGAAATGTTGGGTGCTTTAAAATCTATTTCTGAGCATGTTAAATGGACTTTTTAAAATTCATTGGGAACAAACGATAGACTCTGACACTGAGGTGCGTGTGCTGATGAAGAGGACGAGTTCTGCCCCTCATGAGGGTTTAAATGTAATACTCAGCACTCACTCAGGAGTGAAAACATCAAAGTAAACTGTTTGTGCTGACAAAGGGCAAGTCTGGATTTCAGCAACCCATGCAAGATTGTCTGATTGCCTGGCCTGCCTTGCCTGGAAGCTTTTGGCCACTACTTATAATGAAATACATGCATACAATTAAGCTGCTCAGAGTGAGTGTCTGAGTTTTCCCACGTGGTGAGAGGTTCTCCACTGCCCTCTAGTGGCTGAGCGTGGTCCCCTGGCACCACCATTGTTTCATATTCGCAAACCAGCTCTTCACACACTACCGTGCCGGCCTCCAGGGCAAGCACCGACCCGGGAGGCTGCACCCTGTAGACAGGAACGGAGTGAAAAATGATCCCAATGGAAGGGGCTGTAGAAAGCACCAAATTTTGCCCAGGACGAGTGGCCAGTGGACTGACAATGAGCAGGTGTGAGGAAGTGCTCTGCCAGGGAGAGCTGACACTGATGGATTAGGAAGTTCTGCGTGTGTGTCTCTCTCTCTGCATGTGTCTTACACCTTGGCGGGCCACAGTGCCAGACAGGTCCTTGGCTGCTTGCAGTGGGCTCCTCCTCAGTAGGAGGAGCAGCTTTTTTCCTGAAAATATCTGGTTAAATTGATTTGGGGGAAAGCAATAGAAACCCCTTTCCTGCTGGTTCTCAGAACTTCATGACTTCGAGAGAAGAGATTTTGAAGATCTCTATTTCTTTACCTTTAAAAAAAGTTTTATTTACTTTTAGACAGAGGAGAAGTGAGGGAGACAGAGAGGGAGAGAAGCATCAGTGTTTGGTTGCCCCTAGCACGCCCCACACAAAGAAACCTGGCCCGCAACCCAGGCGTGTGTCCCGACTGGGAATTGAACCGGTGACCCTTTGGTTCGCAGGCCATCACTCAGTCCACTGAGCCACACCACCTGGGGTGAAGACCTCCATTTTCATTAAAGCTGCCAGTCCTGGGACTTGTTGAGAATGATTGTATAAGATAGCGCTTGGAGGACGGGGACCTTCGAGTAATTACAGCAGCTGGCTTTTATTGAGCTTTTACTATGTGCCAGGTGTTCTGCTCTACACATGCCGTCTAATTCGAGTCTCTTCAGCCAGCGTGTGAGGAAGAGGCACTGTGTCTTCATCCCCTTTGTGCGGGGGAGGGAGCTAGGGTGGTGGCAGGGCTGCTGCGCTGCACAGTTTCAGGCCAGCGTTCACATTGTGCTCCATGTGGTGGCGCTTCTGGGGCAGCCTGTCAGCCTTACAGGGCTCAGGGCTCGGTGGTGCGCGGGGAGCTGTGGGGCGAAGAGCCTGCTGCCGAGCGGGCGCCGGCATTCTGCTTGAAGGAGTGGGTCCGAGGCTGCCCTTCTGAAAGGGGCGTGAGCTTAAGAGCTGCAGACCTGGGTTTGACTCTCTTGACTCCCCTTTTTATTGACTATACTGCCTGTACACTAGCCGAGCCTCAGTTTCCTTGTCTGTACAATGGGGAAATGCCTACCTACGTCCCTTGAGCTCAGGGTCCGGACCTGAAATGCCCTCAATAAATCTCCCCCTGCTCTGTCTGGGATGTCGTGAGATTTCTATGTTCTGGCTTTCAGGTCCTTCCTGGAGTCGGACTCAGAGCAGCAGGCTTTAGAAGAATGTTTCAGTCTTTGTTGTTTCTTCAGCATGTGTAATAACAGTTTCTGGGATTGCTCTTTGGCTTAGTACTTTAATGAATTCTATAAAAAGAACGTTTCATGTTTTAAAACTCCTACTGTCTGTCGTCAAGCCATATTTGTGCAGGTGTTTATAAATATATAGAGCAAGTAGAAGCAATATCTTGGATAGTAAAGACTAATTTAAAATTTCTGAATAGGGCTATTTTATTTTTTATTAAATAAAAATTTTATTGTATTTTTTTCATTGGCATTTGTCCCCCTTATACCCTCACCCCCCGGGAAAGGGGCTATTTTAAAATGAAGACTCAGAACAGACTCTTGAGCACTCTCGCTAAACAGTGAATGACATCTGTTTAATCATTCAAAACATTTAACTAAAATCCCAGTCTTGTTTGAATTTCCAAGCAAAAATACACAAATCAACTATATCCAGATTTGTGGCAATTGTTCTGCTGAAATCTGAAGAAAAGCAAGTTACATAGCATGCTTTTTTGGGGCAGGGAGCTAAGAAAATATAGGTGCTGTTATGCTTACTTGCAAATCTTGATTTTTAAGCTTTTGGTTTTGCTGTTTAAGAGGCAACATGGTGGAGTGGAAGGAATGTCGGAACTTTAAATTCAGATAACCTCGGTGCTGATTCCCAGCTCTGCCCACTGCCGGCTGTGGTCTGGGCAAATTCCTTACCTCTGAGCCTTGGGTCAGTCTCCCCCTCTCGTGAAACAGGACTGCTGCTACCTGCCACGTCTGAAGAGCAGACAGAACTGATGTGACTGGTTTGAAATTTCTCCCACACCGTGTGGATGTGTTCGTGTGGTCCTTTTAGCAGTTTGTTGCCCACCGAGTGGACTCTAGATAAGTGGGGTTTCGCGTGACACTGACGTGCTCAAAGGACTTCGTTATTAGGGTGATTTTTCCTCTAAGACCATCTATGGAAGGACGTCGGTAGAGAGACACGGTATATTTATTTGTTTGGGATGATTGATTACTGTTGTTACGTGGGACTGTTGACTCCTGTGTGGGTTCACCTTTAGGCCCCTGTATACAAATTTCAGGAGTGAGCTGCGCGCCGCTGCTGGTACACAGCGAGGCTGTGACAGCTGGTAAGGGCTCGGGCTTTGTGCTTTTCTTCCTCCCCATGCCGCCACAAGGTTGAGTTCTTATTTTCTCCAAGTTTATACCATGCAAAATTGTAATTAATGCGTGGTCTTTGAAGAAAAAGAAAATAATTTTTTAAAAGTAAGCAGAAAGAAAATAGCACCACCCAGAAATAAGCATAATAATATTTTGGTTTATGTTCTCCCAGATTTGTATAACGTGTAAGTACATAAGCATATCTGTTAATACTGCTTTGGGACATGTTTTTCTACCCACTAAGTGTTAGATCATCGACACGCTTCCATTGCCAGAAAGTATTCTTGTGTTTAATGAATGTGTATGTAGTGTTTTATTGTTTGTACCTGGTTTGGGCACGTGTCCATTAATTTCTGTAGACTAACTCAGCAGTAGGATTGCTGTTTGGCGGTGTATGTGACTTTGTGCTTCCCGATTTCTACTTCTGAGTTGCCCGTTAGAAAAGATGTGTTCATTTTTGCTTCTATTCACTACACCTTTGTCAGCAGTGGGTATTATTCTTTTTCATCTTTGCTAACCTAAAAGGCAGGAAAAAGTGAATTTCAGTTTATATTCCTTTGATTGCTAGTGGACGTGAACAGTGTTTCTGAACGTGTATAGGCTCCGCCCTTCTCTGTGAGCTGCCGTCGCCCTTGCGGAGCTGGGATTCTCTTTCGTGAACTCTTTGCATTTCTAGTAACATCTTGCACGCTGCTCATTTTTCTGGGTTTCAGGGCTTACATTTTACATTGTTCATACAAGTTATTCTCTCTCTTTTTAAGTCAGTGTCCTGTTATCAATAAGAACAGATACTTCATTTTAAAAAGATTGACTAGAGATCTGATCCCTTGTGTCATTTGTGCCTGGGACCCCTTCCTCTTGGGGGGTCAGCAGTGGGGGCGACCCACAGTGTCATCTTGAAGATCTGTGGGTGAGGCGGTCCCTGGTAGTCAGAGGTGGGGAGCAGACTGTGCTCTCCAGCACCCACAGAGGCATCTGTTCAAGGAGGGATTCTGTAGTGAGCACCCACCAGGGCAGCCAGGGCAAGGCAGTGCCCTCCTGGGCGACCGCATTGGATTGTGTGCAGAGCAGTTCCTGGCTGGTGGATGAGAGGGGGCTGCACTGTGTCTCTTCCCCCATCACTGTCCCTCTCCACACACGGCCCAGCTGCTGGGAGGTTTGGCACTGGGTGGTTGGGAGTGGGGAGTGACTGAGCTCAGTGGGTGTGCGTGGGCCTCCTGGGTGAGCTCGGGGGAGGACAGTGGGTGCAGGAGGTACGTCAGTGGATAACTAGGTAGTCATAAACAGTGTCTCGCACAGTCATCTCTGTAAATTCTGGTCACTGAATTGCACCGTGTTTTGCTGCTTTAAAGAGCTTTGTTCTGGAAGCCACACTGGCTCCTCAGTAACTGTGGGTGGGCTGAAAAAGGCAGCCTTGGTGGAGGTTGCTAAGGAGCAGCTACATGGAAACTACTGATGAGACAGGAAGCTTTGGTAATAAAATGTAGAAATCCAAGGAGAGCATTTCACTCCTATGATATCACAGAGATTTGGTCCAGACTAGGATGTATAATAGGACATGGCTGTATGGGTTTAAAGCCTTTCTTTTTTGAAAATTGAGCCTGCACTACATTTGAGTTTGTCTTACGTTCATCCCAGTGTGGTAAATTAGGCAGTAAGTGTTCTTCGAGACTTTATCAGCGCATTTACTGCTGTCATCGCTCCTAGGGGCTAGCGCAGAGTTTCCCCAGCTCCTCCATTTGGACGTGGTGCTCAGATGAGCCCGGCTTAATCCCACAGGTTCGGTTTAGTGCTCACTGTGTGCCGAAACGGCGTGGCGTGGGGCACAGATGTGACAGGATGGGCAGGTTCCAGAGAGGAGGTGCTGAGCCCTCAATGTGCGTGTGGTGGTCAAGGACAGCTTCTGGGAGGAGGCAGTCTCTCCGCCGAGGTTTGAAGGCTAAGTAGGAGCTGTGTGGACCGTCGAGGGGCAAAGGGACTACTACGTGCCAGGGTGGGGTCGACGTGAAGTGGTGTGTGTGTGTTTAAGAAATAACTGTCAGTTGAGTGCTGGTGGGGTGTCAAGTGTGTGTGTATTGGGTGGAGGGGGGACCCAGGGAGACAGAGACTTAGTCATGGAAGGTCCTGCGTGTCTGCTCTGAACTACTGTGGCACATAGAACTTTCTGTGTGAGAGAGTGACGCAGGGTGACACCTGAGACAGAATCCTGCCCTGTGCTTATTAGGTCTGTCATCTGAAACAGGGAGCTTCATCACTTCAGTGGGTTGCTGTGAGGGCAACTGAGTGACATGATGCGCGGCACGTTGGATGTGGGTGCTCAACAAGATGCCCTTCCCTTTCCCTCGGCAGCCTTCCTCTACCCGATGTTCTTCGTGGGCGGGCCCCGCACCCCTGCCCCTGGAGCGAGTCTTCCATTGGCCAGAAGCACATACCTCTGATATGAGGTTGTTTTCACCAGACACACCTCTTATGGGAAGCAGAGGCCCCTGTACCGTGTACGCTGCCCCCCTGCCTTTTCTGTTTATTTATTTCTTAATGGGAAACCAAATAGTTTGGACTAATTGATTTTGGAATAGAAAATAAGGGTAAATGTTCCTTCAAAGGATTTTTGCCTTAGTGTTTGGTATAAAAGTGCCAGGTTAGGTAGGTCGATGGTGAGATAATGGAATGTCTTAGGGCATTGTTATGGTTTATGGGGGAAATGGGATATAAGTATTTAAACATTTGGTGGTTCACATGGCTGCTGTACTGGTATGGTATCTGTCTGGTGCTTTATTGTACACATGTAGTTTTAAGAGGCATTGAAACAAAATCTAGGAAACTTGAATGAAATTATTAAAGAAGACTGGTCTCATTAATTTTACCTTTTTTCAGATTTTATTTCTTTATTTTTAGAGAGAGAAGAAGGGAGGGGGAAAAAGAGGGTGAGAAACATTGATTGGTTGCCTCTAGCATACCCAGGCATATGCCTTAAACGGGAATCAAACCTGGGACCTTTCAGTTCGGGCCTTGAAATGATGTGGAAATTTGCGTCTTTTTCTCTTAGCACTTTGGGCAATTGCAGTCCTATTTGAAATTATGACTTCAGTTTTCTAAATAGCAGACACCCATTCAGAGTTCCCTAGAAGCCTGTTGACAGAAAGTCAGTCGTCCTCGCACTTCTGTGTATTTCTGGAAAGGGGGCGCCAGAGTCCTCCTGTACTAAAAAGCTGGGAGCAGGAGCTAATTGGCAAGCGATTTAGAAATTGTTTTTAATGTTGATTTTCTCTTTATTTTCAATTTTATTTGGAGCCCCCATGTCTTTGACCTCAGGGGGAAGCAGGGTCAGGCAGTTTAGCAAGCTTCTGCTTTCTGGAAAACTCCGGGGGCACGCGTGTTGGGAGTGCGTATAAAGGGGGAAGCAACGATCCAGTGAGATAAGGACCTGTGTCTGTTCCGAGTTGGCCTCTCCTGTGCCCGGCAGCTCCTGAAGATCTCTCTTTGACCCTGTGAATGGCGTCCTCACACTGGATAGACGCTTTTGTTCTGAGAGTTTGTGTGTTTGTTTATTTGTTCTAAAAGTTTAGAGTTAATACGTAATTTCCACTTACAGAAATTTTGTCTGCGGTGTTGTTTCTAAGTGGGAAAAATGTTTTTGATGAAGGAAGAGTTATTACATTGGGTGGGAAGTATTGTTCATTTCTTGAAATGGTGGCTGGAGCTAAGCAGAAGGAAATAGATGTGCCCAGGAAGAATCAGAGTAAAACTCATTTATTTACTGTGAAACTGCCAAAGAAAGGATGGCAAAGGAGAAAGTACAGGGTTAGTACATTTTAATGAAAATGCCTTTAAGGTAAGCTTGGTTTTACCTTTTACCCCTTTACAGTAATTGATTGCAGTTTTCCACAAAGCTGTTAGGTTAGCTCTGAGGTAGATACCCGCCTTCCCTAACCCTTCGTGTGTATTTCGGCCTCTGGCGCAGTTGCCCTCTTCCTTCACAGAGATGTTCTGGGACCAGGGTGGAAGGGCAAGCCTGCTGTGGTGCGCTCCGTGGGAGCATTTCGTATCTAGAAGTATTTTTTCTGAGATTCTGTATTTGCAATTTCCTTGTTTCTTCATGACAGCTGTTCTTTGTCTTCCATGCAAAACCAGCTTTTTTTACTACCAAGTCTGAGAGGGGTTCTCGCCTGTGCCTTAAAACAGACACTTCGATTACTTTCCCCCCGATCCCTGAATCTCAGAGTAAATGTGTCACAAAATATTAATAGATGTTACTCTATTTCCAGATTTTCAGGGACACGTTTGCTATGAAATGAAGAGGCTTGGTTTTGGTGAATTTCCTGTTGCATATCAGCTAGTTTTATTTGTGTGTTTACTAGCTTTAATATCTCTTTAGTTTCTGCCCTTTCCAGGCAGATTTTAATATTCCTTTAGATGCCCCCCCTTTTTTTCAAGGAGAAAAAATCCTGAGAGGGGAAGTGGGGTTGTCTTTTGCTCCCAAAGCCTAAATGAATAGTCATTGCTTGTGATGCCGGCCTGCGCGGACGCTTCCCACTGCTTAGATGTGATGCGCGCGGCGCTGTGAAGGTAATGATCCTCAGCCGCAGCGATGTTCCGTAACAGGGGTATCCGTCACATTCGTCGGGATTACCATGTTCATTGATTTGTGTCTGTAAATCTGCTGTTTCTACCCTTTAAATTTGATCTATAATTGGACCCCCTTAAATGGTTCAGATAAGGCAGTCTGCATTTTCTCAGTGCAGCGCTGCTGTCAGCGTCCCCTTTTCCATTACACATTCAGCAGACTTGATAAAATCAGCAGGACACCTCATTTGAAACTGTTTAATCGCTGCCTTTTTCCTTTGCTAAACCATTGAGGTGGTCAAGCGATGTACACAAATCATTTTAAATAGAAAATATGGTTTTCTCTGTGACCCAGCTAAATAGATAGTGTTATGCAAAACAAGTTAAAAAGTAATAAATGCCAAAAAATCTTCTAATTGGAATAAAAAATTGTGGGCAACTCTATCTTCTCTCCAAAAGTAGAGTGTCCTGAAATATTGCTAGGACTGTAAAGACAAGATGATGGTTTTCTAAAGATTCTCTGGTTTCTGAACAAAGCAAGTTTCAGTTTAAATTTCAGCTAGCGCTGTGCTGCCTTTACGTCTGTTCGAAGGGGGCCTGTACGTGTTCGTGGTGCCTTCGCACCCCACTTGTGTAGGGAGAAATTTGCTATTTGTTAATGTCTGTACCGTATAACCTTCCAGCCATTGCTTTTGTGATAATAAATTTTTGTTTCTTTGTCTGTCATTTTGTCTACTCAGCTGTTAGTCTTCAAAGTACAAACTAAAAATAATAGCTCCAAATAAACGTCACATAATAAAGTGTTGTACAGGTATAGCTGGAATCACCTGGTGGCTGCGGCTCGTAGTCCTGTTACCATGGCTAGTGCGGTAGCTTCCTCCCTGCGTGTCAAGGTGACTGCCAGGGCCAGCTCATTAAAACAATCTATTCTTTCTGACTGGCCTGGTGGGCTCTGCCCAGCAGCCTGCCAAGGCACAGTTGTGGGGCATGAGGCTCACGGCACAGGATATGTGAAATTATGTGGCATTCACTTTCTGAAAAAAAATACAAATTCTCTATAAACTCATCTTCCTGCTTCAGCATTTCATTGTAAATAATTTACTATCACTCCCGTCAGTAGTAGAAGTTGAGCCAGATGCAGGTTTACCCGAGATAGTGGTAAGTGTGACTGCAGGCTTTTGAAGAGCAGTGTTTACCGGGTTTATGTGGCCCTATAGGATTAATATTTACACTGTACTTGAATGTGACATTGGGCATGTTTTGCCATTGTTGCTGCCCTGAGGTAAACTTGAGAAGCTGGGAGTTGGTAAACATACTAAAAATGCATGTTTTTCTTACAGGTTCTGGCTCCTTGGCAGCAATGGCTGTGTTTGAAGATAAGTTTAGGCCAGATATGGAGGTATGTAAGTCCCTGCGGCTTTATCCTTTTCACCTATTTTTCCAGTTGTATGTCAGACGTTTGCAAATTGCCGATTTCGCCAAAGCTTGTGCAGCACTGTCATTAGTTGGGATGCTGTTTGGCACAGACACGGTGTCTGCCTAGAAGACCGGTTGCTCTGGGAGGGCCTCTCTTTGGAGCCGCCCCGCCGTGCCCTCTCTCGGGCTTGAGGGGCCAGCCCTCTCTGGCTCTTGGCTCTGGCCACTGGGCTGTTTAGGAGTCTTCTTGGCTAGAAAGGCTGCTGCAATGCCAAACGTTTTCTTGAGCACTAAGCTTTGTGTCACGGTATCTCAGAATGACAGGGTTTCTGCTGTCTCACTAAGACTAGTGAGTGTATGTTTTTGTATGTCACACAGACCTGGCCTGAAAACAGGGGCGGTTGTGAAAGCCCCTGCACACCGTTCTGCATTGGCGTCTGGTGGGCGGCAGGAGGTGGGAACGAGGTCCTATGTGCAGTGGTCTGTTGTCAGAGTGTGGTGGGTCTAGTGTCTCAGACACACATATAAACACAGACTTCTGTTCTGCTTTCTTTGGTGGTGAAGGGGGTGGTACCCTCTGAATGACATCCCACCCAAGTCTGCTTTAATGATAGCGGTACCCCCATTAAGCAACGCCCTACCCCCCCAATCTCCAAGAACAAGCCCACAAGTCTTCCATTGTCATTGTCATAGGAGTGTGCAGTGTGCTTGGCACTTCAGGTTCCACATTGTCCCTCCTCGCCGCTGTCGCAGCGTGTGGGCACACAGTCCAGAAGCCAGCCTTCATCACCCACTCTTGGTTTTTTGATAGATGTTAATTTGGGGTGGAGAGTAGCCACTCATTTTGAACAATCAGTAGGCTGTTTGTGAGTGGGTTAGCCTATTTTGTAATACGTGGGTTTGTGTCTTCCTGGTACTGTCTTGTTTGGATACCGAAGGATGTCTCTGGGAATTAGTATGTGACAGTGCTTTATGTCTCCTCAGCCTCGGAGAGGGTTGCATATTTAGAAATGTTTGTTCGTTCACCAGCTCATTGTCATTGGAGCACCAAGTGTCGTTGGAGCCTGAAGCTCCCTCTGCCCTTGAGGTTTGGACCGAGTGCCGTGTGAGAGCCAGCGAGCGTAGCGTTGAGGGTGCTGCTCAGCCAGCACAGGGGGCTCCTGTCAGAAGCCACTTCACCCTTGGTACGTGAGGGTAGCACACATAAGTGACTTGGTAGCAGATGGCTAGATTTCTTCCTTTTCTTAGACATCCGTAGGAATAAAAACACCTGACTAACGATAGGGTGTAGCTAGGTGTTTTATACTAGAAACAATAGTGCTTTGCTCCAATTAAGAGTGGTAAACTGTTCAAGTATCAACTATAAATGAGATTAGGGTTGTGTTCTCATTTCTCAATGTGAAAATTTATTCCCATATCAGCATTATTTTTTGTTTGGGGTTTTTTTAATACAGAGAAAAAAGAAGGTGTACTGGGTCACATAAAAAGAAAAAGGAAAAAAGTTCTCCCGGTCTTGTACGCGAAGGGAAGGAGTCCCTGAGGCTCCGCAGCCCGGGAGGAATAATGAAGGTGGGGGAGGACTGGTGATGTTCGCGGGGAATTGCTTCGGTGATGCCAGGCCCTCCTTTAAACCACATTAATCTTTTCACATGTTCTTGAAAGCTTTGTCTCTTTCCAATTGATTGGGACCTCCATATGTTAAAGAAAAATGAGAATTGCAGAAAACGTTGAAGATGTGGGGTATATTAAAAGTGACAATACTCTACTGAAGTAATTTTACATTATTTGTTTAGAGTTTGGATTTGAAATTATTCAAAGGCCATGAATTTAATATTGATGTGGTTTGGGGCAGTGGAGGGAATGTGATCGATCATTCCTTCAGCAACACTTCTGGTATTGTCAGTCTGAAGACTGTGCTCCCTGTCAGTTTTTATCTGTAACTCAGAGTACTTAATGTTCTGCATTAGCTATGAGACTTTAAAACAGGTTGACCAAATTCCCACCTTAGATTGATTACTCAAATTTATAATTTCAGATAACTTTATTCTCTGAGGTTATTGAAATTTGGAGCAGACTGACAATCAACAAACTCACTTCTATTAAGGTAGGGGTAGCACCTGCTTCTCCAGTGGAGTGAGTTTAAAAGTAAATAGCAGGCAAATAATAGTATAACAACAGTCAGTACTTTAGAAACCTAATGGCGTGTCGGTGGGCACTAACAAGGTTTATTGTGGCGACCAAGCAGCCAACTGCTGGCCGCCCTGCTTCTCTTGGGAAGAGGAAATGACCCCGTTTCGGTGGAAGGCTGAGACTGTCTAGCGAGGTTGTGAGGACACTGTCTTAGTGACTTGCTTCATTGTGAGAGAGGGTTTGGCCAAGTTGTCTTTTGGGTTCTGTGTTTGCACGGAAATTGGGGAACATTTTTGGTTTCAAATTTCCAAACTTTTTATCTTCTGTCTTTCCAGAAGGCTGTTTTTCTGGGGCAGGAAACCCTCCATAACTTTCCTTGTCTATTTTGAGACTGCAGGGTTGGGTGACTGACTACATCCGCTCATTTCCTCTCCACAAGGGCAAGGATTCCAGACATGCCTCAGACAAGAACCCGGGAGAGCGGTGCTGCTCTCCAGTCCCACAGGACTGCAGGGCCATGACTGCTGCACACCCCGAACAGGGTTGTGTGTGTGTGTGGGGGGGGGGGCAGTTTTAGGCTGTCATAACCATGAATGACAGGCCAGTCATTTTCAGGCCATACTCCTAAAGCAAACTCTTGGCTGTATTGTTAAAACAGATGAGTTGGAGGAAGACCATAGTTGTGTGTGTGTGTGTGTTTTGGTTTCTTGTTGTTGTTTTTTTTGAACTATTACAAATCTGCCTGGGATACTTCTGGGCCCAGATTATAGTATTTATGGAGTGAAAGTCCCTCCCTCCTTACAAACCTTGAACATTTGCTCGTTGTGTTTAGCTGTGCTGTCTAGTGCGGGAGCCACAGGCCACGTGTGGCCGCTGAGCACTCGTGTGTGGCCAATCAGAATGGAGAGGGGCTGTAGATAGAAACCACTGGATTTCAGAGACTTCATACACAAACTTTTTTTTCCAATCTCAAGAATATTTGTATTTATTACATGTTAAATACAATACTTCTTTATATTGGGTTATATAAAAATACTAAAATTTCACCCAGTTTTACTTTTTAATGTAGCCACTAGAACATATTTCTGTTGGACAGGGCTAGTCTAGCAGCCTTTCTTGAGCTTGTCATTTGCATACCACATTTAAGATTTCTGCCATACCCAGAGCACCTGTACTTTTTTGAAAAAAAATTTCAAATTAATTCTTTATTATAAGTTGAGGTATCATTTACATGTAATAAAATGCAGTTTGGTAGGCTTTGGCACCTGTAACTCACCAAGTAACCTGCATGCAGATGGAGCTGCGGAGCATGTCCTTTTCAGCACAGGCTGTCGGCCCCTGTGCAGGCACCTCCCTTGCACCCTTCCCCACAATCGCTTCAGTTCATCGTTTTAGTTTAAATTTGTTTTTAAAAATATGTTTATATGTATGAAATCTTGGCATTCTGGTTATATTCTTTTCGAGGCCTGTGAAAACAAGTGTGCACTATCAATATAAATAAAAACGTGCTCATGCGGCACCATCGTGGGTAAGCCCAGGCGTATGAATGTCAGACTCTGGGAAACCAGGCCTGCATTCCTGCTCCACTTCAGCCCTTCTCACCTCCCCCTGTTCCTTGCATATACTGTGTTCTTACTGATGAAACCTCACGGCTGGTGTCTGCCAGCGGTGCCCTCCATTGCTTCCTCATTTATTTGTGTCCCATGGTTTTGTGGCTGTTTTCAGAGGCACCCCCCTCTCCCCACTTGCCTTTGAGAGAGGGAGATCCTTGAGGGCAGGGGCCTTGGAGTCACCTCTGTCTTTCAGCCCCTGGTGTTCAGGAGGTGTTGGTTGAGTTGAGACAGGATAACTCTGAGCTAGAGTAAAATCTGAGTCATCAAAAACCACCTGGGAAATGGAGGGACTTTCTTCCCATCTGGAAAGTGCTGATTTTTTTTGAGATAACAGAGGAAGATAACTGGAACACTTTTTAAATAATACCCAGGATTGAGGTCGAGTTCATCAGGTGAACATCCCATTAAGCACACAGGCAAAGAGAAGATGGGGCAAAAGGCAAATGCTCATTGGGAAATACAGACCAAAAAGCAGAGCAGTTGAGCCCAGCAGGGATTCAGAAATGCCTAAGACTGGCCTCTGCTGTTTCCAGTCGTCTGAGCCAGGTCCTCACTCCAGGTAAAGTCCCTGGTTCATGGTTTCAGAGAAACTGCCAGCCAATCATGTGAGTTTAAGACATTAAAAATCTTTAAAAATCCTTGCCCAGTCATGGCCCCGATACTGTCTTTAGTGGTCTTGTTATTTTCACGTTCTTGTTTTTCTCTTTGCTGTTAGCCTGCAAGTCCTCCTAGCGTGGTAACTGGTACATGGTAGGTATTCAGCCTACTATGTGGGTGGATGAGTGGATGAAAAGGTATCAAAAGCGACTTTACTTAGTACGATAAATAGTTCCCAATATGATAACTTTACCTTTAGTGTTCATAGTACTTAGCAGTGATAAAAATGAAGTCATAAAGTATGTATTACTTATTGGTGATAAATCTCACACTTTATTTTTATCTGCAAAAGTGCTTATTCAGTCATTGCACCTATGTATCAGCAGAATAGTGCATTTTGAAATGTGAAAATTGACCCAGTGACAGCTGGTCAGTTAGAGGTGTCTTGTTTTGGTGGTGATGAGTTACACGGAGTGTTCCCCAGGTGTTTTCCTCTGTTGTTCAGGCCGGTACAGGAGGTAAGCCCCACAGGGCTTCTGGGTATTAGCCACAGGCTAGCTGGACAGGAAACTAGTGATAACCACCCTGTGGCCTTCTGAGTCCATTTTCCAGTGAAGTGTAAGGAATTTGACCACAGTACTTGGAATATAGTATTAACTTCATGGGAGTATGTATCTTGAAAATTGCTGAAATAAAAACATTGTATTTTAGGGCGGGGGGAATGAAGGAAATGAATCAGATAACAGGTTTCCCTTCCATCGTGGGGTTTTCCTTCCATTCCGTTTCTTTGTAAGAAGGAATGTTTTCATTTGGCCCAGTGAGAAATTTAAACTCTTAAAGGTTATAATTCATTAAAATGGGTAGAAGATTAATATTTAGTCTGTCAAGATCAATACTGCTCCCTCCTTGTGCTAATTGCCAGATTCACGTGTGAGGGCCGCTGAAGGGCAGCGGTGTGCGGCAGGACCCTCACGTCGCAGGGAGATGGTTCAAAGGCAGGCTGTCCTGCACCCTCTGGTATCGACTTGCAAATTAGCATCTGGAATCTAATTAAACAAGCTTAATGAAAGTAGCAGCCGAATGCTGCTGGAAAAGACAATCAGCTACCCCCTTCTCTGATACATACTCTGTACTATTGAAGTTGGTCACTAAACATATCATGTGAGCACAGTTAGAAAAATTAGCATTTATTTGAAGAGTAGAAACTGTTTTCATTCTGTTATGCGTTTGGCGTGCTCTGGTGTCCCCTGAGAGCCATGCCACAGCAGCTAGTGCACAATATTTAAAAATCCGTGACAGGCAATAATAGCAACTTGGAAAATTCTTTTGCTAGAATCTCAAGTTGAGAGCTGCCAAAAGCTGAGAGGATCAGATCTGCAGTGGCAGCTGCTGTGCCCTACAGTTAGAATTCTAGACTTTGAAGATGCTCAACTTAAAGAAACGAAGACTGCAGGCTTAGCCAATTTTTGCAGGTTTCTAGAGCTCTGGCTCTCTGCCTTTTGAAGATGAGTTGCTGAATCTTCTACCACTGCCTGAGGCGTGCTAACACCAGCAGGGCCTTTTTTCTCCTAGTCCTAGTGTGTCTTCAGTTTAAAGGAGCACATGCTTGGTGCCAACTGTTGTGGTCCTTTCCCGGGTCGCAGTACCGAGGGATGGGCTCTTACCCTGTACCCTTCAGAGAGAAGCTGCACAGGTAGGTGGTGACGTATGCAAGTGCCACTCCAGCTCTCTGATTTATGGAGTCATACTTCATCACTCAGCACGTGCTGGCCTCTCGGAAGCCTGTATAGATTGCTGGAGATGTGAGCAGCTCTCTCCCTAAAGGCTCATGGTTACCTCACAAACATGATGCCAAACACCTAGCTATGGAGGAAACAGAGTTAATCTGTCATTGCAGACAGCTGTAGATCCACTTTAAATAATGAAAGAGTTGATACCAATATGGTATCCTGACAGCAAGTCTTAGAAGTAACTCTAGGGTGTTGGGATTTTTCTTTAAGTCCTGCAATAGAAGGACACTGAAGTCACCCTTTCTTTGTGCTTTGCAGATGAACAGTAGTGTAAGAGCCTGGCGTTATTTTAATTAAAAGCAAAAAGAATCTGTTCAGTTTGGCAAATAGACTGCTCCCACAGGAAAGCGTGGAGCGCGGGTTCAGTGTGGTCCGACAGAAGGGGCCACGGGAGCCCACTGAGTACTGGGCTGTGCACCTGCTTCCCCACCTTCGGCGTGGCTCTGGCCAAGCCGCGGCCCGAGTGTCTGTCTGGAAGATGGCGATCCAGAGACCTTCCTGCAGGTTGCTGTCGGGATTGGAGGAGATCTGTAAACCACTTCATGTGGTGGTGGTCACGCAAAGTTGTCTCTGAAATATGGCAGCTGCTTCTGTTTTTTATTCAGTAGGAGGATACAACCACCACATAGCAACATCCAGCATGATCATATGTAGTGGCATCAGGCTTCGTGATTTATAGCATAATATAGAGAGAGATGATTCTTCTTTTCCATCTGAACACTTGAAATTGGAGACAGCCCCATGCAGTGGTCACAGCAACAGAGGAAGAAGCCTGTGTGACACACACTACAGGCTGTGGGGGGGTGTGCCCTTTTGCTGTGGGGGAAAGTATTGTAATCACAATAGCTGGTGCTTGTTGAGTGCTTCAGCTATGACAGCCTCTGTTCCAGCTGCCTTTTCTGCATTATCTTAATTTCAACAGTCGTGTGAAGTCTGTACTTAGTTATACCCATTTTGTAGAGAAAAAAGTTAGGGCATAGCGAGGTCAAATACCTTGCTTGAGGTACACCAGCTAGTCAGTGGTGGACTCGTGGTTCGAACCCCAGTCATTCTGACTTCAGAGCCCTGTGATGTCATCGATCACTCTGCTATTCTGCTTCCTGGCTAGGCCTGTGGTTCTTTGACGGCAGAGCGGGGAAGACATCTTATTCCAGGTGAGCAGAGCTGTGGGCTGCTCGGTCTGTTTCTTTTCTCTGGTGCGGTCTTGTGAAGACGGCAAGTAGCTAAACAAGCAGTGGGGGAAACCCAGGGATAGAAAGGTGCAAGGAAGTTGGAAATGCAGAGATACTGGGAAATAGGAGTGAGTCATTTAGCTGTGGAAGATACTTTTTTCTCTTTGAATTCCAGATTTGTCTTCACCTTCTGTTTTGTACCCCGAATGTCCTGTGGTTGATTTTTCTCCCCCAAGTTTTCAGATGTCCCCTCTAAGACAGCTCTTTTTCTCTGATGGCTAGTGTTAGGGTGGCGTGGCCCTTTTCAGATTTAGGGATGAGACCAGGGAGCTTTCAGTGTCGGTGAATGGCATTTGTCTGTTTGAGGCAAATCATGAATAACTTGAACGAAAATAAAAAAATAAGCAAGACCATCATATTTGAATAATGAGGTGCTCTTTTTTTTCCCAACTGCCAAAACTTTTTAATCTTTGTCAACAATTGTTCTGTCCTCCATCCTATTTAGGTTGCATCTGTGCGACTCCGAGCTCAGGAGCCCTGACAAGCGGCATATGAATTCTGTATTCATTAGTGATCTTGATCCAAACGCCTCTGTCCCTGCCACGGGGGCTCAGGTGTGGAAGCTGCTGGCTAATCCCACCAGCTGACATTCAGAGGTTTAATGACTCCGTAGGAAGGTGACCACTTGCTGGGAGGTTTGCTGACGGAACCCACGCAGCAGACAATGGAGATCAAGGAAGACTATCAGTGTTTAGCCAAAGCACCTTCCTGTGCAACTTGAACTCTGTTGGCATCAAACAGAGTTTTAAGTAAATGAAAAATTAAAAAAAAATCTGACCTTCAATAGCTATCATAACAATGATACTCCTGTCGGTATTGATATTGATGGTGTTTAAGAGTATTTTTCTTGTAGCACTTTAATAGGTGTCAGTTTAATGAGCTAAACTTGACTCACTTTTGCAGATATTAGATTTTAAGGTTATGTTGGTCTGGTTGCTATATCTGTTTAGGTATCTTGCGTGTCTGGGAAAAAATATATAGTTAGAGCCAAGATTGATTCTTACTAAATGTTTTTAGGGCTTCATGCTGTCGTTTTGTTTGTTGTGATCTCTAGCATTGAGAAAGTGACTTGTAGAATGTGAGGTCTTGGGCTGCCTTGTGAGATGTCACTAGATGTTTTGATGTTAAGTCTAAAAATGTTGGATGTCTTATTTTAATAACAGCTTTATTGAGATAGGATTTAAGCTGATAGAAGTTACTTAAAGTGTATGATTCTGTGTTTTTTTGTAAATTCAGAGTTGCACAGCTATCACTACAGTTAGTTTTAGTGATAAAACTAAAACTAAAACTTGTCACCTGCTAAAGAAACCCCACACCCACTAGCAGTCACTCCCCACGCCCCCGACTTTGCCAGCCCTAGGCGACAACTAACCTAGTTTCTGTCTCGGGGGACTTGCCTGTTGTGGGCGTTTCTTATGGTGGGGACCATGCAATCTGTGGTCTTTGTGACGGGCTCCTTTAACTTACAGTGTTTTCATAGTATTTCATTCCATGTTGTCGCAGGTAGCGGTGTTTTATTTTTTTTCTTACGGTTGAATAGTATTCCAATGTGTGGACGTACCACATTTTATTTAAAAGATATTTGAATTCTTTTCACATTTTGGCTCTTAGGAGCCATGCTGCTATGAACATTTGTGTGAAAGATTTTGTGTGGACACACGTTGTTATTCTTCTTGGTGTAGACCCAGGAGTGGGGTGCTGGGTCGCACGTTCAACCTTTGAAGGCACTGCCAGCCTGGGCTCCAGAGTGGCTGGGTCACTAGCAGTGCATGCAAATTCTGATTTCCAACCCTCGGCAGTACTTATTTGTCTTTTTGATTGTAGCCGTCCTGGTGGTGTGAGTTGGTATCTCATTGTGGTTTTGCTGGATTCCTTACTGCTTAAGAACTAATGCAACTGTGGAGCTGTTTGGATGGAACTGTTGCGACACTCGGCACACTTCCTTACATACTGGATTTGCGCAGTGGCTGGATTGGTTGTGCATTTGTTTGAATATTGAAAGATCCCTTTTAGAGGCTGTCCCTGAGGCTGTTTCTCTCAGTTTGCTTTTGGTCCTAATTCCTGCTTATTAGCTCTCCTTAAGACCTGAAGAATTAGACGTAATAAATTGTGTCTTTATTTTTGGGTCAAAATGTATCAATTTGCTCCAATAATTTTCTCTCTAGTTGTGTTTAATGTAAAGCATTAATTTTTAAAGATGTCAGAACCCAAAGATTTAATTTCTGGGACCCTGATTAGAATTATTCTTAGTAGTCATATCCAGTGGAATTAAACAGTTAATTTTAGAAATGAACCGATAATCAGTGGGTGATATGGAGAATTACCATTAGACCTTTAGAGCAGATGGTAATGAGAAAACCCTGTTGGTGGTTAGAGCTTCTCACTAGCATCAGATATGCGGAGTTGTCTTCCTTTTAAAAAGTGAGTTTTTTCTCCTAAGTTTGAACCCACTGGTAGGCCAACCTTGGAGAGGCGGAAAGGGACGTCTTCAATTAAGGTTACTCCCTTGGATCTTCTTGTTCACATTTTGTTTTTGTTTTTTTTTAAGGTTTTAATTGATTTACTTTTAGAGAGAGGGAAAGGGAGGGAGAAAGAGAGGGAGAGAGAAACATCAATGTATGAGAGATACATTGATCAGTTGCCTCTCACATGCCCCCAACTGGAGACCTGGCCCACAACCCAGGCATGTGTCCTGACTGGGAATTGAACCTGTGCCCTATTGGTTTGTAGGCTGGTGCTCAATCCACCAACCAGGGCTTCTTGGCCACATTTTCATTTTGTGAGGTTTTATAGGGCAGATAAAAGTTTTCTTTGGTTTTTCACCTGATGGGTTCAGGAGTAAGACTTTGCTGTCTACCATACAGAGTTTGGCATTTCACATGTAATTGTTTTTCTCCCTTTGGTCTCTAGTGTTCTCTAGCCATCCTTGACCTAGAAATGGCCACTGACACGTCCATTCTTCTGAACCCATCTGTGTCTTCCTTGTCTCTGTGTCTCTCGAGCCCTGTTCCATGGTGGTGGCCGGTAATCATTTCCACCCTTGCCATTGTAGCCTGCCTTTGATAAAGTTGAAGTTCAAAGTAAGATTTTGGGGGAATGGAGTGAAGGAAATTTCAGAAACTTTGTTTTACTCTTTCTGTTTAGTCTCAGGAAGTAAAAGAGTATTGGAAGGGAGAAGGCCAAGAAGGAAAGGTGTAGTTTACTAAAATTTCCAGTGAGCTGGGAACGGATTCCTGTTGGGGCCCGGCCTCTGGAATTCAAGAATCAGCAAATCTTAGGAAGGTGACCTTGTATAAAATTTGAAGTCCTCTGTTTCCAATTTTTTGAGGAATAATGAAAATATTACAAACACTATGACTGTCATAGCTAATGACTTTGAGAAATCTTTGTTGATTTTTCTGCCAAAAATATTTCTGTGCAGTCACCCTGCACCGTCTTCTACCCTGCTATGTGTATACTAAATTCATTTTCTTACATACTCAATATGGAAATCGGTCAGCAGTTACTCACTGGGGACTGGCTGAATGCAGGGCGTTGCATTGGGGGCTGTGACCCAGAGGTGGTGTGGAGAGGCCGTTCTGTGCGACAGTGGGAGGTCCTTGTGCAGCCACATGCAGCGTAGATTGAAAAGAAGGGAGTATGCGACTCTGGAGGAAATAGGTCGTTATTTGTGATACATTTCTTTGGAGCAGGTGTTCCATTTGAAATGTTGTCACTTTACATGTTTTCTACCACTGTGGAATGCAGGGGAAGATACACCGTGTAGGAGAAACATTTCACAAAGTGCGCTGCTTGCTGCACCTGCGGCAGAGGTCCGGCAGGCAAAAGACATGGCTTCTTTGTGGCCAGAGACGTTTTCATCAGAGAGGCAAGAGCTGGATGCAGGGATGATGTTGAATAGAAGTAAGTGTATAGTGACTTTCAGCGGTACAGGTGGAATTAGAAGGAAAGCATTACAGCTAACGGAATATACGCATCATGATGTCAAAGAGAAAATGGACTTCTTTTTCCATCTCTTCCCAAATCGAAGTGTCTCTGCTAACTTCGGGGTCTCGGGGACATAATTTAAGGCACCAAAAATGGCCTTTATCTCAGTTGTCTTTTTCTTTTTGAAGAGTTTATTTATTTATTTTTAGAGAAGAAGGAAGGAGAAAGAGAGAGAAACGTCAGTCTGTGGTTGCCGCTCATGGGACCCTTTGGTCCTCAGCCCACGCTCAATCCACGGAGCTACACCAGCCAGGGCTCAGTTGTCTTTTTCTCTTACTCAGGGAAAGCCAAGATGTGGAATGTTGTAGCATCTTGGGAAAAGAAATAAAAGGTGTTCTTTTATTCACTGATTTCATTCTGTTTTAGAAATCTCATTTTGTAAAAGCTTTGAGTCATAACCACTTACGGAATGGTGGTTTTCAGGGGAGAGGGGAAACTGCCCCCCTGAATTTCACGACAGAAGCGATGCAGCTTCGCACATCCAAGAGGTCGTCTCTGGTCGGAGGCTTGCAAGCTCCCGAACACGGGCTTCCCACTTCTTGTGTGCAGGTTAGAGAGACACAAGAAATGAAATACAGGACCGAGTGTAACGGATGGTAGCTTAGACTCTTATAAGTTTTGCCTTGGCAGATAATTTGGCATAAATTGTTAATGTAAATCTGGGTTAGTGGTGAAGACGTTATTTTAGTAAAAAAGATAAACTGCTGATTAATTCAGCATAGAACTCAATTACAAATTGAAAGTGTCTCTGCGGGACTCCCGGACCCTAAAGACAGCAGATGTTGAATTGATACTCCAGCATATTTCACAGCGGTATGAAATATTAACATGGTTTATTATGCTTGTGCGGTGTGCAGGATCAGAGGGGGCTGGGCGTGTGGGTGTGCGGAGCAGCCAGACATCACACGTTTGCTAATATACACTGAAGTGTGATTAAGAATTTTGGGAAAGTTTCTTATTTTTTTTTAAATCAAATAGCTCTGTGGAAATAATTAAGTTTAAAATAACATTTGGGCTAAATATTTAAAGATGGTACCTATGTACATTTACACTGTACATGTAAATGAACATAAAAATGGTAAAGTCACTCACACAGAATTTCTACCCGGGAAGTGGGACCACTACCTGTAAGAGTAGGGAGACTTGAGGGCTCGAACTGCATTTTAATGAGTTAATTGTCAGCTTTCCTGGGCTGGAAAGTTTTCGTGGCTGCTGTGTGCTTTTACCTTCTGATCTAAAACATATGGTCATTTCAAAATGCCCCTATAATTTGCACCCGCAGAGAAGTTTCATTTTTAGCCCCCCCCAAAAAAAAACCCTTCACAGTTTTCATATATCTGTATCAACTCAAGGGGGGGGAGTCAGCAAATTTTATGTATCAGAAGATCTGAATAAATGGAACTGCCAATATCTGAAGGGCTTGGCAGTTCTTAAGAGGCATGAGAATAAAGTTGGCTTAGATGAGATATTTCAAAGCCATTACTACTATTATGACAGTTTTTTAAAAACTTCACAGCCTATATCAAGTCTAGGTTTTGCTAGACAAAGCAAAAACAGTTCCCAAAATAGCCAAATGGTTACGGTAAGAATGAATACACCCTGGATACACTCTACTGTTATGAAGGTATTTTTAAATTTTTTTTCAAGATTTTATTTATATATTTTTAGAGAGAGGGAGAGGGAGGAAGAAAAGGAGAGAAACATCAATGTGTGGTTGCTTCTCATGCGCCCCCTACTGGGGACCTGGTTCACAACCCAGGCGTGTGCCCTGACTGGGAATCGAACCTTTAGGTTCACAGCCTGGTGCTCAGTCCACTGAGCCACACCAGCCAGGACAATGAAGGTTTTTTTAAAAGGTGCTTTCTCAAAAACTTTTGAGACCCATAAAATTTGGTAAAGGCAGAAGGAACGGTGAGCAAAGAAACCAGAAGTTTCTTGGTACCTACATCACAAGAGAACATTTTATATCCGTCTGGGAGTGGGAGTTAAGGCTTTTGTAAATGTTGAGAGGTGGTGGTCCTTCTGAGATGCTGAGGGTGCCCTTGCGTGCCATTCACCGAGTGTTGGTGATCTCCGGCCAGGGACAGGCTCTGGGATGGTTATGAGACTTGGCCCCTTTCTTGGAGACAGTTACAGCCTGCAGGGTGGGCAGGCCCACAAGCAGCTGTTGAAGTCTGGTGAGACAAGTACAGGCGGACAGTAGAGGTCAGCACAGAAGAGGATTGGTGGGCTCTGTCTGCGGGTGGAAGGTGGCCTCAGAGCAGGTGAGTCCTCACTTGAGATTGTTTTTGTCTTGGGTTTGTGGAAGGAGTGGGGCAAAGAGGCTGAGGAGAAGGACAGGAGACCATTCCAGAGGAGAGGCATCACGTCCAAGGGTGTGGGGCCTCCACCTGCTCTAAGTTCTTCTCTGTTTGAGCCTGGAAGCTCGGACAGTGGAACATCTCTGGAAATAGGAGAACGAAACTCCAGACAGTGTCTACAGTTGTCTGGGCAGTCATTTCCAGAGCCAGTGTGGCCTTTTAATTAGCATCCGCTCTTCAGTGTGGGATAAGGCCGAGCTTAGCATCCCTGTGTCTGCATGTGAATATTTAGTTTCGAAAGCTGCCACGTCCCATTAGTGATGGTCGTGTTCCGGCAGTGGGTGCAGGAGCTGTGTAGACTTTTCAGATGTCCTTTGAGATTTCTGTTGCAGTGTAATTGGGAGGTGCTGGTACTTAGTGTGTTGTGCATGGCAGAATGGGAGATTGCCTGCTGTAATGAGAGCCCAGCAGCACACCGAGGGGAGGTGCGGTTTTAACCTTAACAGACAATGTTACTTGTGGGTTTCTGGGAGGTAATTTATACCACTCCCGCCTAACCCTGACATTGTGCAGAAACAAAAAATGTTTAAAAATGGTACGAAGTTGTGCTAAATAGGTATTTTAAAATTCCACCTACTGGTACAGATTTTTGAAAATATTGGCCACGAACATTATATCCATGGGATGTGATCACACTAGTACTTGTCATTCTGTCGTGGTGTTGGAATGTAGTTTTTCTAAAATTGGCACTTTGGGTGAGGTCAGAATATTAAAAAGATTTGAGGACTCATTAGGTTACATTCAAATACACTGGTTTCTTCTGATCAGATCAGTGGAATTGGGGTGGTCAAGGAGTAAACAGAGGGCGTGATGGAAAGTACGCGCATGGGCTTCGAGGAGGTCTGGGTCCGAAGGTTGATTTTTGCCTCTTGCGCAGCCCCTGTAGCCCTAGTTTACAGAATTTAAAACTCCTCGGCACAGTGGGCTTATGCCATTGCTTGAAGGGAAGGGACTGGCGGGAGGACTGTGTCCGAGAATGGTGGTCTGGCTCACCCGGAGTTGGCGCTCTCTTCCTCGGCGCTGCTCGCTGTAAAAGGTTAAAAGAAAACTAAAGTGCACTTGGCTTTTCTTGGCCAGTTTTAGTTAAGATGTACAAAATTGGCAAATAGCCTGATGGGAAAACTAAGTTAAGTGGTATCTTTTTTATTGACATGCAGGATGGTTAAAAAACAATTTGACTCATTCCCTTTGCTGAGAGGTTTTATATGTGTATTTTAGGGAAATGTCCAACTTACTGGACATAGGGCCGATACAGTGAATTTGATAGGTGTTTGTTTGCTTTGGGACTCGACGCGTGTACTTTCTGTATTAGAGACATTCATCCGGAGGGTCTTAATTTTGCCCAAGGTAACAAGCCAGATGAGTAATGTAGTGATAGAGTGGCACTATTCAAGCGATATATTTGCAACTTTGGAAGAATTTTGGAGGTAGACTACTTCATAAACCCACGCTTACCTTGCCAGTTACATCTTGGGGCTAGACAAGCACCGTCACTTTTTTGGAGACAAGTTGCTGGGCGGCCCTGTTGTCAGGAATGACTAGAACGTGGGCTCTGGAACCAGACAGAACTCTGTTGGGTCGCAGACGTTCCGCTCGTTGGCCATGTGCCTTCTCTCTCCCTCAAGGGGCCTTGGGTTCCTGGGTTTGTAAAATGGGTGGGCGGGCAGTGCACACCTTGTAGGGCAGTTTGGAAGAGTGAGTGGAAGAGAGTGCTTGGCACAGACCTGCTCACAGTGAGTGCAGGTTCTTTCCTGCCTTCCTCTGGAGTTGTATTTCCGGTGAAATACAGTAAGTGGGATTGCGCCACTTAGGGCGCTTCTTATTGGTAGAACAGTCCGTTCTGTGTGGGAGATGCACATGTGAGCACAGCGTTTTATGGCATCACTTTGAATTTCATTTTCACTATAATGGCCACTGCTTTCATAATGACTTACTTTGAATTGGGGGTTGAAAAAACAAAGTACTGAATTATTCTGAGCTGCCCCTTGCGTTGCTAATTCTGAAAGAGTTAGGGCTTTGATAACTGTGTGTGAACACTGGAGAAAGGGCCAGGATCGGGCCAGCTCAGTGTCCACCAGATGTTTCCTGCACACCAGGCCCCGCCAGCAGTGTCTGCTGTGCCGAGTTCTTGGTTTAACCCTCACGACCGTCCCGGTGCCAGGTGGCCTTAGTTCTCTTTTGTAGATGAGAAAATGGGGATTTAAAATGTCAAATGACTTTACTACCATAGTCAAATAGCTCATAAGTAACAGGATTAGAGTCACACCCAGATCTCTTGGGTGTTTATGCTTTTGAATATTTCACCTCTGCCTTTTACCTCCCCCAGCCCCCATCTCCACCTCCGTGATCAATGTGATGAACGTATCTATTCAACCCCAGAAGTTAATGTATGCCCTTTTGGAGGGCTCCCCAAGAACCTTAAGTTACACACCCCAAGAACACACACCCCAAGAACTTTAAGTAACAGAGAGTGTCTGAAGGCTGCGTGTGCCTGGGCCCTAAGAATGGGTGATCACGCAGGGGCCTCGTGGAGAAGAGTCTGAGGGAGGAGGCCCTCGGGATCTGCGGGGAGCGGGGAGCTGCTGCGTTATCGGGCCTGCCCTCTTCTGCTTCGTAGCTTCACCTTGTACGTGGCAGACCCTCCCCTTGAGCTTCCTTTTTTTTTACATTCTTTTGGTTCTTGCCTTAACAGTTCACCAGTTCCTTACACTTTTTCTACCACATGCCCCAGAGGCCAGACGGGCATGTTTTGAGAGCCCTGCCGCCACTGAAATGGCACTGAGACGTGGGTTCCAGCCTAAGGTTGGTTGGTTGGTTGTTCAGAAAAACCTCAGTGTGCTTACACTGGCCCTACTTCTGTCTTGTCCCTCCGTGGTGATACGCGGAAGAGTGCCCACCACAGAAGCTGACGGCTGTCTAGAGTATGTAATTAAGTTCATCATTGTCTCCCATCAATCCACTGGAAAAATAACTGCCAAGAGTTACATAGGCCTTTCTGTGGAGGCCAAGTTTGTCCAGTTCGGTCAGGGATGCCTGAAGTCCAGGTGACACCCTGCACCTTCCCCCTGCTGCACTCCACCAGCCCGTGCTAGGTGTGGCGATCACCTGCTGTCCTGGCCCTGCCTTTGGCTGCTTCTCCCCTGCTGCTCCCAGGTTGCAGTTTCAAACAGTGCAGATCTAACTACGTCATTCAACAGCTTAAGGTGTTCATGTCTTCCCAGTGGCTAATGTGAAGGGCCAGCTCTCTGTGGCCCATGAGATTCTCTGGCATTCAGCCACACCGACCTTCCTACCTGACCACACCTTTCTCCTTCCTGTTTTCATGGCTTTACACCTGCCCTCACTTCTGCCCTGTGGCTTGGCTGCCATTTACCCAGGTGTCAGGAGGCCACCCAGTCTTCATCACCTGTGCCCCATGGGACCTCTGTACATCCACAGCTCCTTTGTCAGGTCTGCCTCTGAGAAACTCTCACCTTGTTGTGGTGAGCTCATCTGCATTTCCTCTCTGGCCTCTGCACTCTTTGTGGGCAGGGTCTGTGTCTGCTCAGACCTTATCCCCAGTGTTTGACCCAGTATCTGTGCAGAGTTTTAGTATCAGGTCCTCAGTAATGCTCGCTGAACTAAGCTGCCTTGTGCATTTGTTTCAGGGGGTTTGCATCACTCCAGATTGGCTTCACATGTGGCCATCTTTACCCTTCCTAGAACAGGGGTACTCTGTACTTCCTTGGTGTCCGTCCAGTCCTTCCTGACCCTTACGAGGCTGCGCAGAAGCAGGATTGCGCAGTGTGGTCCCAAGAATAGCCTTGCCATACACACCCCGACTCGACGGGGCTTTCTCTCCCCAGCCTTCGGAGGGGGATGCGCTCAGTGTGAATGTGCTCTTCTGTTTTATCTTTGTTGTGTGCCCAAGAAGCAAATTCACTTCGTTTCCCCCCCGCCTGTTTCCAGGTGATAGCCTTTTCAGCATCTCCAGGAATATACTGGCAGAGTTATCTCAGTGACTGCATTGTTTTATGGAGAGAGAGAGAGAGAGAAATATTATTAAGATCTTATTACTACCTGGGGCAGCTTGGTTTTCATTCGGAGGGTTGTTGAACATATTTCTCACTTTCTTTAAACCCAGTCTTGTTTTTTTCTGATTATATTTGATTCAGTGCAGCCTTGCAAATATATATTTGTATATACATATGCTGCAAACGCTGACTTCTTCTCCTTGTGGAGAGCAATATGTTCCCATCTCTCTTGGTCCTTTTCCCTCTGGAAGCGAAGGTGTGTTTCCTTCTGTTCGCTCCCTCAGAGTCCAGTGAAACCTCTGGTCCACCACTGATTTTCCTGTGGTGGGATAGGCAGACAGGCTTTGGCAATGCCAGGTACTAAGTTGGCACAGATCCCCGCCTCCGACTTACACGCAGCCATGTGCCTTCGGGTGCATCGGCCAGCTTCAGCTTCCTCTGCTGTACAGGCGGTGATTCTGAGGATAAAGGCAGTAGCGTAAGGGATTGGCTCAGACCCGGGGGTGTGGTAGGTAAGTTCTCTCACATCCTTGCCTCTTTCCTTCTACCCTAGAAGTTGCTAACAATTCTTTTTGTAAAATCTGTGTGTCAGGGACATTCTTGTCCCTTTATTCTTCCCAACAGCCCTTGGACAGAGGCACTATTCCCATTTTTCCACCGGGCAGCCTGTGGCTCAGAGAGAGTTAAGTACTACATTCATTAGTGACCTGACTCTCCTGGGCTTCTCTCATCTGTGATGCTCTGTGAGAGCCTGGCGTGGCCCGCTGTGGTTGTGCAGCCTCGGTCATCTCCTCTCCTAGCCCTGAGTCTGATCAATCGGACTTTGCTTCGTTCAGCAATCTGGGACAGGCCAGGTTGGCAGTTCCTTGAACATCCCTGCTGAAACCTTTCCCATCCCTGCTGAAAACTCCTTAAGTCACCCCTACACTCACAGCAGATTTGCCCTGCGTTATTTGCATCACCCAGATTGTGGGTGCCATCGAAAGTTAACGAGGAGAGACATGATGGCACCAGCTAGGCCTCAGAGAGACCGTCACTGGTCCACTGCCGTCTCTGGGCACACCGCACAGCAGCTGCAGCTTGATTACACCTGGCAGTTCCCGGGTGCTCGCGTAGGTGGACTGTGTTTGCCCAGGCAGCTCTAGCCGGAAACGAAACTCAGACCCCTTCACTTTTGTTGCAGAGCCCTGTCTAACAAATTAAATTAACCTTTTCCACTGTAAAATGCATGGCTGTGCATGGGACACATCAGGTCTGTTACACCGTGCAGGCGGCACCCTGCTTTGGCGGGACTGTTTTAAACACTTTTTGAGCTCTTTAAATTTTATTCAACCATCAGCCGCGAATGACTCCTTCAGGATGCATCAGTGGCACAGTCGGAGCCTCAGCATGTCATCAGGCCGCTTCAGGTCGCCACGTTCAAGCATCTCCTCTGTGGTGCCTCCCTGTTCTGAAACGCGCTGGTTCCCTGGTCCCCTGGTCCCCAGTTGGGGCTGGTGCAGCTTTGGAATTCCCCTGGTTTTGGTATTCTGTCTCGTAATTAATTTTGTCTTTTAGTTTGGCAGAGCCATGAATACATTTGAAGTTGATGGGGGTTTTTTCCATATGTTGCCATCCATGCCAAGCAGTGTGCTAGCTGCGTGGGGCGGCGTGGTTTTAGTGCCCTTCTTCGAGACCCGGCTCTCGCTGCACCCAGGCTTTCGCCTGCTCTGCCGCAGGTCGCGAGTGGTAGCAGCTTGTGCTGTTTCAGATCAGAGTGGCAAGAGTGCGGATGTTCCAAGATGAACGCGGACTGCTTCAATTCCTACTGAGTAGGATCCTTAGTTTTTTGTAAAGGAGAAAACTGTTATGAACCAAATGTCCTTATAGATGCAGTAGCAAGTAGGAAAGTGGTGAGAGTTGTATGAGAGGTCAGCTCTGATGCCACCTGCATCCTCAGTCCCCTCAAGCAGAGGTAGGAGAGCCGCCGTCCCCAGCTCCCGTGATGGTGGCACAGAGGGCCAAGGGGCGCTGCCGCGGTGCCCTGGAAACCAGGGAGCCCGGAGGGCTCTGTTCCCATAAGAAAGGCTGAGTGTTTCTTCTGTTTTCAATGCCCTTAGCTTCAGCACCTCATCTGCATAAATGAAATGTATTTTCTGATATATAACCAATTTTGTTTTTTAAAGAATGAAAATGTTTTAGTTATAAATTGGTTGTTTCAAATGACTTACCATATATACATGTATTTTCACATGCCAAGTCTGTGCCGAAAATAACGGTAGGTTCCTAGTCAGGTGCATATGTCCTATGTTGCCTGTCCCCAGTGCAAGTAGGGCACTGTTCAGAGTGCGTAACTGAACAGCTGGGTGTAGGAGGCCTATTTAAAGGGTATTAATTTGATTCTGAGCTGTCCAGGGTGCCCATTGGCTGGGCACCTACATTGTACTCTGGTGACATCCCCAATCTAAAAATCACTTAAGCGGGAAGAGAAATTCGATTATAGCTGTAGACGAGAGTGATGTGGAAAAGTTTCTTTGCAGCACTATGTCGGACCTGCGCCGTGTGGGTGCCGAGGTAATCTATCAGTTTGTGAGTGTCTACAAAATGCAACTCTCTAGATAACAGGTTTAGAGTAAAGATTTAATACGGTCTCCATCTCCTATGATGTTGCAGTGACAGTTTAAAACTCATTCTCTAAATCTCAGCAGACTTTATAGCTAGCAGTGGGCCAATATAAAGTTTAATAGCATTACAACACATAAATCATCTTTTAAAGATGCTACTAGTAGCTCCAATATTAAATGCAGACAATCGTCTGCATTATAAATAATTTATCAAACACCATTTCAGATTAGCCTTCCATGCTGAGTTATTTATTTTAGCCTTTTCTGTATGATTCCTAAGGCACTTTTTGAAAGATCCATTACTGGTCAGTTTAATGAACTTGGGGTCTGTTTTGTCCCCTCAAGCACTCGGGTACAGCTGTGGTGACCATTACATGGCTGGCGTGGACCTCTTTGTGCCTTTTACAAGTGCTGCCCATTTGTCATGTGGCGGTAAATGGAGCTGCACATTGGAGCCCAGGGACGCATTGCGCGATGCGGTGATGGAGACAAACAGATAGCTCCATAAAGTGCTGCTTGTCACAGCCGACGCGCCGTGCAGTACATCACTCTTCCTGTAATCTCATTTAAGAAGCAGGGGCGGCCCGGGGGACTGATATTCCCGGTTAGTTTGGTCTTTGTAGCCATAAAGCAGGAAGTGCTCCTTTTATATTCTCTGAACTTTTAGGGAGTGTGCTTTTTGCTTGGATTAATTATTATAGGGACTTCTCCACGGCACTGGGTGAAGATTTGTCAGCAGGTGTGTTTGGGCCTCCTTCTCCTGGCCTGGGCTTTTGTCCAGCTGCCTCTGCCTGGAGATGGACTGTGTCTCTGGGAGCTCACAGGCTTGCTTGGTTAAGTAAATTACCATTGGTTAAGCAACAGCTACCGGAAACTAGAGTAGGTGCCTTTCGTACTTTAATTCTTGTAGCAATTTGTGATGAATCCTAATTTATCGTTGCTGGATTACAGAGGAGGAGAGTGAACTCAGAGCTGAAGTGACTTGCACAGAGTTGCACAGCAGTAAGTAGGAAACTGGGAATTCAAACCCAGTCTGCCTTTGCCCACGTGTGCCAGATTACCTTGACTCTAGGACCCCAACTAATTTTCAACTACCAGGGTCATGGTGATCTTTTGATTGAGCATCTCAAAGCGAGAAGCTGCCGACCTTGGCCTGGAGGGCCGTTTTTCCGTTAGCCAGCATGAGCCCTTCTGGTCCATCTACACCCGAACCCACGTTCCCCTGTGATTAGCCACGTCAGTCTGTGAGCAGCTGGCCTGGGTGGACGCTGACCTGGCAGCGGGAGAGCATGGCACCTGGGCCTGACCAGCTGAGGTCTCGGGCTCGGCAGGGACCTCATCAGAACCCTCTGTAGCAGCTGTCCCCAGGCAGATGATGCTTGGATTTCCGGTCACTTTGCATCTTTCCAAAAAGGGAGGTGCAGTTTCCCGTGAAGAATGAACCCTAAAGGAGGAAACAGTGCTTCCTGCATTTCCTGTGGGCCAGAGACAGACAAAAATGTGGTGTTTTCCCTACCTCTTGCTTTTCGTTTGTGGATTTTCTTGATGGTTTTCCTAAATATTTGGTGGCACGTGTTAAAGACAAGACTTGTTTAATTGTGAAATTCTACTCTAAAGAAAACACAGGATGAATATGCCCAGTAGCATATTTGCATATGTGTCTAGAGTTCGGGGGATGGGAACGCTGCGGGAGAGGGCGGTGCTCGACGTGCGGAGCTGCCCTGGGACACAGTGAGCGTCTGTCAACACGTATCGCAGACACGGACCGGACCGTGTGAGTGGTGGGCAGGCAGAGGCAGAGGAATTTGTGTTGAGAGGGCTTTGCATCTCAGTATTGATCTTTGTCTTACTACATTGTAGAAATGTTGTATTTAGGTGGCAGTCCGTGGGCAGTCTGGGAAACACAGTGCTCCCCACACCCCTGGGAATGACCATCAGAGGAGCTGGCCCAAAGAGAAACTGGCGACCACTGTCCTTTTAACCTTGCCCCAGTTCTGAAGGTCCTTGGTGACAGATGCGGGGGCGGGGGAGGGGTGACATACTCTGAATAAGGGAACTGCTGTCCACTGTCCCTGACTTGGCAGTGAGCCCTGTCCCACAACGGGGACGGCCACCAGTGAGCTGGCCTGGTGCTGTGGCTGGCCCTGGGCTCTACTGGCAGCACGACCTTGGGCGTTGCCGCCTCTTCCAGTTTCTGACAGCACCAACCTCAGAAGATGGCAGGGGCAGGGACGAAAGTGGCAACTCTCAGCGTTCTAACTCAGCGTGCTGTAGTGGGTGCTCAGTGAGAAGCGGGGTCCGTGCATCTGAGTCCTGCGTCTGAGAGGGGAGGGGAAGACGAGGGAGTAAGGGGCTTGGGGGACTTTTCCCTTGAAGAAGAATCTTCCCTAGAACTGCTAAGGGGGGAAAATTTTAAAAGGTATGGTCCCGGTTTTTAAAAGCCTTTATTTTACACTTAAATAACACCATACATGATAATTTTATGAATAAAGTTATATATATATTTCAAAAGTGCACATTTTTAAGCTTTAATAAGTTTACTGACAGGATGTGTGTGAACTAGAGGAGGCTCACCTCTAACCTCAGCACTGCCAGCATCCTGGATTCTGAGTGCCCAGTCTACTTGAGTGACATTAGATACGCATGTCTGGAATCATGCGTCTGTTTCAGTGTCCTCTAAGTCTCCCCCATCCCCACCCCCACCCCCATCCCCATCCCCATCCCCATCCCACCCCCACCCCCACCCCCATCCCCATCCCTAGATAGAGAGTGATTTGGGAAATTTAAACTGCAGCCAGCAGTATTTGTGACATCCACTAGGTACTGTTGGCTGGCTCCAGGCACCAGCAGTAGTGATGAGAAAGCAAAGGAAATAGTCAAGCAGCAGAAGAGAGAAGGAAAGAAGAGACGGAGGTCAGGAGCAGGGGGAACAGGGTGCCACCAGCACAGGCACGCATGCCTGTCCGGGGTTGTTGATGAGAGAGGAGCAACAGGGTGGGGGTTGGAATGCACTCGCATTGGTCGCATCTGTTAAGTCAGTTGTTCGCTTTTGCTCTCTGTTCTCGTGGCAACAGCAGCAGCCGTCTCCTCTAAGAAGCTCCCTTTGCCCCCACTTTGACTGTGGCCTCATAGACCTTTGGGAGTCTTGGGAGAGAATTCCTGTTTAGAGGATCCTGTTTGAATAAATTCTTACTGGGTTGCATGTGTGCAAGAGAGTAACTGACTTTGTTGGCCCCGCATAAGTGCCAATCAGAAAGTGAATAAACCTGGTGGAATAAAGATCAGAATAACCCTAGACCTTGCTGCTGGGTTGCTGGAGATGCCACTTCCACCAGAGCCTTCTTCATCCTTGGCTGAGTCTGTAGAGGGCGCTCATGTCACTGGAATGCCACTTCCTGACTTAGGGCTGGCGGATCTCACAACTGCCCATTGATGACCTCAGGCTGGAATTTGGGGTGGGGAGTCTTAATTGCTCACAGGATGCTACTTGGGTGAGCTCTTTAGTTCAGCTTGCATGTTTATGGACTTGACTGTCCTGGTGGGCTAGGGAGGGGCTGCAGCACAGGTTAGAGCCCCTTCTTTGAGGGATTGGTTCATTTTTGTCTTTGCTGCATAAAGAGCTTGAACTCGGTGTGCCCCGGTCCGACCTTGCCTCCTCCGCTGCCCTCCTTCTGTGTCGCTGCCCTGTTTTCTGAGAGCCTGGTGTGTGACCTGTCCTTCAGTCCTCTCCACGGCTTTGCTGACCCAGCCAGTGTTCCCACTGCTCCTTCTCTGCCAGCCCTTACCACACCACATTGTGGTTCTTTGGGTCTGGTGCCCCCACTGGACTTCAGGTCCCTACAGAGCAGGGGGTTTGGGCGTTCATCCACCTCTGCAGTCCTAGCTTCTAGCACAGGACCCGACATGTGGTAGGCCTCCATGGGCAAGAAATGAGTTAACCCACTTTTTACCAGTAACTGTTGGGGACTCAGATTTGCTTCTTAAAGGAGGAGGCAAAGAGCGGTTCCAGGATGACTGACTTCAGTGACTTGTAGGCTCGTTGTGGGGGCGAAGGCAATAGATCCTCTTGGGCAGGAGGTCCCACCCCTGCCTCTGCTACCATTTTTCCAGAACTATTATTGTGTTTTGGTGTTATTTTTCCCTATGATGTTGATTTTCTCCATTATGGTACCAGGAAGCAGGTTCCAACCATTGTCAGATATTTTGAATCAGAGGTCAGCAAACTACAACCCGTTGGCCGAATCCAGCCCACCACCCATTTTTGTGAGTAAAGTTTTATTGGCACATAGCCACACACATTTGTTTACATATTGTCTGTGGCTGTTTTGTGCTATAATGCCTGGGCTGAGTAGTTATAACAGAGGCTGTATATTCACAAAGCCTGAAAACATTTACTTCCTGGTCCCTTTTACAAGAAAAGCTGACTGACCTCTGAATAACTGCTCTCTGTCAGCCTGTCACCCTCAGTTGTGTGGTGACAGTCTCACTGGAAGCAGTGTTGAAGAGGGGGCACATGCAGGAGGGGTTTGAGAGGCTTGGGTCCTGCACTGACCAGGCAGGGAACCTTTGGCCAATCATCTACGTGTTGTGATCTATAGAATGAGCATTGGAAGCAGTGCCTCCCTCACAGGCAAGCGCGTGCTGCCGAGCATCATGGTTGTCATTCTCTTTCTCAGGAGGAGGAAGCCAAGAACCTGGTGAGCGAGGCCATTGCCGCTGGCATCTTTAACGACTTGGGCTCTGGAAGTAACATTGACCTCTGTGTCATTAGCAAGAGCAAGCTGGATTTTCTCCGCCCATACTCAGTGCCCAACAAGAAGGGGACCAGGTGAGTGGGGGGTGGGTACAGTTCTTCCTGTGTCACCCAGCTTCCGTGGCCACCCTGGACCTGTCTGTGGCATCTAGACAGAGTGTTCTTGATTCTGACTCACGTTGAGTAAATCCAGTGTCCCCAAACCAGCCTACACAACAGATCTTGGAGTCAGGATTTCCTTTATGATTCTGAGCTGCTCTCAGGTGTAGAAAAGTGATATAATTTGTAAATGTTGACAGGAAAGATGGTATGAGGCCCAGGAGGGAGCCCTAGGTGCTGGGGCGGGGGGAGGTCTGGGGGAGAGCTTTTTACCTGCTGTACTTGCTCCAGTCTCTTAAAGGATCCCCCGAATTCTCTATGAAATCCTGTGAGCAGGTGCATTTTTCAGGGTGACCTGCCCGTACCTTTTCCTTAGAGTGGTGCAGGAGTCCTCAGTGGTTAGAAACCCCTGGCCGGGAACCTCTGAACGTTAGCTGTGGAGGCTAACTGGCCCTTCCTCTAGGCGAGGGAACCGTGCCGTTTAGCCGGCACTGCCTCTCAGTGGTGCAGCCCAGGCTCTGAGCAGAGCACAGGTCAATTTGCAGAACGGAGCTGGAAGGTTCCCAGCCCTGGTGGCTGGTGTGTGTGTGCAGATGAGCTGCTCATTTGCAGTCCCGCATAGTTGTGCAGCTGTTGTCCACCCTGTGGCTCCTGGCTTCCTGGAACCTGAGCAGCTCAAGATGTGTGTGGCTACCTGAGCTCTGCTTCCAGCCACATTCATCCGAGGATAGCCAGCACAGGAGCTCCTGGAGCACTCGCTTTAATTCCCACGACATACACTCTAATCCTGATCAGGAGTAACTCACAGGGGGGACTGGAGCGTGGGGCGCCGGCAGGTACTCACTGTACCTGCCGTACTCAGTGTGCACTCAGCGTGCACTCAGCACTGAGGAAACTCTGTGTGTTTTTGATGGATAGCACAGCCCAGTGGCAGAAAGCTCTGGCTCAGCGGTTGGGGAAATGCCACTACCTGGCTTGGTGACTTTGGGCGAGTCCGGCTCCCTGTCTTTGAGATGATGGAGCTAGACTAGGTGCTCTCTAAGGACCCATGGAGTTCCTGTGATCTTTAGCAGGAGGGAAGCGACCCCCAGGGGCTGTGTTGGGGGAAGCGGGCTGTGCCGAGCTCTCTTAAGTGGGAGCAAGTACCGCTGTTGTGTGACCTGAATAAGTCCATGGTGGAGAGTTTGAGAAGGGGAGCTGGTTACACTCCATCTAGTCTGAGCATCGTGCAGGGTGAGGATTCTGAGCCATCGCAAAGCAGTGCTTGTGGCGGGCAAGGGACCTGTGCTTGGCACAGGGATCCTTGTCCAAAGGGAAGTGTGGCCGTGGCATGTCTCACTCCCCTGGGTGTAGGTGACTCGTGTGTAAAGGAGACTGTAAATGCACAAGTACAGAAACAGAATGGCCCCTTGGGCTAGTAAGTCGTGAGGATGCGGTGAGTGGTGCGAAAGGTGCTGGGCACGGTGTGGCAGGAGGCAGGAACCTGCCCTCTGGGTGGAGCTGCCCCCACCCCATGGTGCCCAGGCACTGCAGCAGGTGCCAGGCGCCAGTGGGCACTGTGGAAGTTTACTGTTGTCTTTTCTGCCAGTGGCTGACTATTAGAGGTCCTGCCTGGGAAGGGGCACCTCTCCCAGAGGGGACAGTCAGGGCGGGGCGGGGCCTGAGGCCCGAGCAGGCATCCTGTGCCCAGTCCCAGAGTGGGCCTGGGCCTGCACATGCCCATTGGCCTCTCTGCTCTCAGCCCTCCATGGCCCTGTTTCCCAGCCTGCTGCTGCTGAAGGTAGAGGCCTCCCTGCGTGCTGACACCAGGCACCGTCACCCAGGGTGGTGTGGAGGCTCTCATGTGTCCAGGGCGCCCCCAGATGCTGTGGTTTAGATGAGTTGGGCACATGGGAGCCACACGGGGCCCTGGCTCCAAGATGATAAGCTGCCAAGGGTCCAGTGTAGGGGAAGGAGCCACACCGTCACACTAACAGGGGAGGGGTGGGCACGTCATAAAAAGGCGCAGCTGCAAATGAGTGGAGGGTGCAGGGAGGTGCAGCAGAAATAAGGGCCAGCCGCGCTCTGCAGTGCCAACTCGAATTCATACAGAGCTTGGTTAACATCGTTCTCGCATTTCTGCTTCCTGCTGAGCAGCGTTCCTTTGAGAGGGTGGGTTTTCCAGGACCATGTGGCCATGGCACAGCCAGTTCTTTTGGTCCCTGGCAGGTTGACAGAAGTAGTGTCCCAGCTGGAGACAGACCAGAGGAACAGGTGGCCTTGTGCTCAGAGACCTGTCACATTCATGCCAAGAAAGATGGGGTTTGGGTGTGTCCTAATGGTGACCCACCATGTCCCCGCAAGGGACAGTTAACTGTCCTTCCCCGAGTCTTGAGAGTGGTCTGAGGCGCAAGCCAGAGTCTGCTCTGGGTCATTTGTATACTGTTTATGCTTGCAAATATTTTTCCGTGTTTAAGGAGACAAGTCTGCCTTGTTGCTGTATGAGAGAAAGGTCATGGCTGCTTAATGAAAGGGTGTGCCTCCTGCTGGTTACTGAGAGGCGCTTCCAGGAGGCAGAACTGGAAGGCAAATGCCCACACGCTTTCCATCATCTCCTGGGGCTGGTGAGGTGGGCAGGGGCATGCGGTCCCACTGGGTGTCCCTGTTCTGTATCCCTTGTGAGCCGAAGAGAGTGAGCCTTGGGGCGGTTGGACACCCCTGGGGTCACAGGGCAGGGGGTCAGGAGAGCCAGGGTTCCAGGCCAGGCCTCGAGGCCTCCTCTGAATGAACACTCCTCCCTCCTTCAGGCCCCTTGAGGGGATCTTAACTCTTGAATGTTATTTTTTTCTCACCAGGTTTGGCCGGTACCGGTGTGAGAAAGGGACCACTGCGGTCCTCACTGAAAAAGTCACTGCCCTGGAAATTGAGGTGCTGGAAGAAACAGTTCAGACGATGGACACTTCCTGAACAGTGTCCAGGGGTGGCTGGGCCCTGCTGTAGAAGGTGGAGGGCAGTGGGGGGCCCTCTGTGAGACACTTATTTGGCTCATGTTTGCTGGATGAAACCCAATAAAAAATGAAAACCAAATTGAGTGGCTGAGGTCTGGGGGCTGTGTGGGGAGTTTTTGTTTTTTGCTGTTAAGGCCTCACAAGTTGGCCTCCCCTTGGGACGCTGCTCCCTCCCAAGGGCCCGTCTCTGTTTAGGTGGGTGTACGAGCAATACAACCCTAAACACAGACGGGGCTCCTGGGGTGGCAGGTCAGGTAGGGTTACCCTGATTCTTCAGGTGACTGTTTGTACCCACCCCTTGTATTGACACCCCTTGCATTAACTTCCCTGTCTTTGTTTAGGATGGTCCCGGTGTTTTCTCTCTTTAATTTTTTTTAGGATGAGTGCAGCATAGCCTTTTCCCCCAGCAGCCAAATGGGAAAGAAATAGCCAGACAGGATCGGTTCTGAGTGCTGATGGCAAGCAGGTGGGTGGGGATCCCGTTTTGCCGCAGCTGCAGAGCACTGGGCAGGCTTCTTTTAGGCAGGTCTCCCGGAAGTTGGAGGTGTGCTGGAGGGTTTACTGTTTGTAATTATTAGGGTGCACTCACCTCACAGACACTTAGGCCTGGTGAATGGGAGAAATTGTACGCCTCCAGAGGGTCCTAGTAGGCAGTTACTCTCGTGACATGTGGAAAAAGCGAGTTCATCTGTGTCTGATGCTGATTCTGCCAGAGGAGGCACAGGAGGGACTCAGAACTTTAAGCAGAACGTTTGCAAAAATGTGCCTGGAATCCGAAAAATTTGCCTTGGGAAGTGCTCAGTAGGAGACAGGGCCTTCACCCTCCCCCAGAGGGGCGGGGCGGGGCCCAGCACCGGCTCTTGGGCAAGCTTCTCTCGTTAAAACTGCCGGGAGTGGGGCAGGGAGAACGGGAATTATTTAGGGCAGCAGCTTGGCTAATGGTTGTCAGAATTATCTGGGAGCTTAAATTTCCAGGATTACTCAGAATGTCTGTGTCTCGAGAAGATGGTGTTTTTAAAGTTGCCTCAAGGAATTGTACTGCGGCGCAGCACTGTTTGACAGTTGCCCACGGACCAGACGCGTTCACACAGGTACCCCCACCCTCTTTATTTCAAACACGGGGAACGTGCACAAAGCGAAGGCTGCGTCTGAAGAAATCTCTCAGACTCGACAGTGTTAACAGTGAACGGAGTCCACGTGTGGGGCAGAGCCGCAGCCGGGGCAGAGCCGCAGCCTGGGCAGGACCCCAGCTGGGGGCAGGCCGTGCTCTGCCTGGAGGGCTGAACTGGCACCCGGTGAGGACGGCGGCGTAGACCATTTGAGGATTAACTTGGGTATAAAGACAAGATTCAAACTATTTCCTTCAGAGCTTGAGTTTTCCTTAAGTTCACATTTATAAATTAGTCTTCACAGTTAATCCTACTTGGGAACCAGAAGTAAAGGGACACATTTCTGGTTTCCAACACATCATACATTAATTCATGACTCTCCATGGTCCATGGAACTTGAGTTTTGTGAAGGGGTGAGTGGCTTACCGTGTTTGGACTCTCTACAATGTGCTAGACAACGTGCATATTTCATATCAAATTCAGCACCCTGAAGGTAGGAATCACCAGTCCATTTTACAGATGAGAAAACTAAGGCTCAGAGAGGCTAAGAAACTTGCCCAGGGTCATAGGTGGGAAGTTGCAGAAGGAGAACTTGTACAAAGAACAGCCTGAAGGCATGTTTTGTACCTATCTTTTTGGATCCCATGCTTCCTCTCCACAGAGGAAGATGTTAACACTGACCCTAAATGAGCTGCCAGCATCGGGCCGGGCGGGGATGGGGCGCCTGGGAGAGCCAGACACCTGCCTTTCAAGCGCTACTGGTCTCTGAAGCGCTGTGCCAGGTGCCCGGTCCTCCTCGTCCTCATTCATCAACTTACAAACGCAGATAAAAATACTAGGAAAATCTCCACTCTAGAAAATCATGCCCACTTTATCCCTTTACTACAGAGTAAATTAAGTACACAGCTTGACTGAAAAGATTCTAAGAGCTAAACCAAACGTGTTACCAGCCACTTCCAGAGGCTCACTGCAACTCAGTCTTCTGCAGTTGTCAGAGTCAGCCTCGTCCAGTCACTGAAGGGGCTACCCTAAAGCTTCACATTACAGTCCAGATTCGAGGGTGTGTGGCCCACCGAGCCACACACCCTGGGTTAGCCCAGCTGAGACTGTCCACGACAGTTTAAAGAAAGGACTTGGAGTTGATTGCCAGTAACAAGACCAGGGCCCCTCCCCCTGGCTGCTCTGCGTCCAGTGGTGGCTGTGAGGCCCGGCCCCTTGGGGAACCAACCCGGCGAAGCCTCATGGTTGATCTAGGCTACCAGGTGGCCGCTTTGGAGAGGAGGCTTGAGTAAGGCAGAGGTGCTGGCGCTGATGAGGACGCTGCGCCCACGCTCAGGTGCTCGAGGTCCACAGGTGCATCTGCTTGGCAACCTGGTGCACGTATCCGATGTCGGGTCTCTGGTTGGGGTCCGGGTAGATGCACGCACTGACCAGCTCTCGTAGCTGCAAAGGAGAGGACGGCTCGTTAGGCTTAAGCAAGCAGCCCTGCCGAGGCCCCACAGCACTCGGTCTGTGCCAACTCAGTGGTTGACTTGTGCAGCCCTCCAGGCAACGAGGAGGTGAAAACAGATGCCAGAGAGGATGGGGGTGGGGGGTGCTGGTCACAGCCACCGGGCAGAGCCAGCACCCATCTGAGGCCTGTCTGTGCTCAGGGACCGGCAGTGGTTACCTGCAGATGATTCTGAGCTTCAGATGCTCGCACTATTAGGCAAATCCGTGTGTGTCTGCTGTCAGTCACAGAGACGCCCAGACCGGAGGACAAAACTCCAGGCAAGGGCTTATTGATCATAATAAATGCATTAACATGCAGCAGGGCTGCAGTCTGCCCACCCCCTGGCCTCTTTATTGTGCTCATGAAAGACGGAGCTTTTAATTACACAGACACTGAAGGCTGCGCCAGCCGCGGGGGTGGGGAGGGGCGCCTCAAGCCTGGATCCCCTCCCCTCCGATAGCCAGAGTGCCAATTATTTTAATGGTAATTAAAATAATGACCTTAAAAAGCCTACATCTTAACTTGCATCACTGGGCTCACTGCAGTTTTTTCATTTAAAGACCTGCTGCTGGAGGGGCTGGCTGGCCCTGTGGGTCAGGGGCAGCAGTGGAGGAGGGCAGCCCCCGACAAGGAGCTCGTGTGGGCCCCAAGGCCACTGTGCACGATGCACATGTCACACCTGAGGTTTGGGGCTGCGAACAAGGCTCTGCGGGGTCGGGCACCATGAGCGCCCTCTGACCGCATCGCCTTTCTGGGTCCCACTGCTGCGCACGTACGTGCTGGGCACCCAGCGTGGACGCTCCTGGAGCCCCCTGTTGGCCAGGAGGAGACGGTACTTTTACAGGGCTCCTCATGTTCAGGGAATGGTAGCTGTGTTTGGTTTTGACAGGTGACGTACCCACGGAGACTGGATGAAGGTGAAGTTTATGTGACCCCCATAGTCGCTCTGAGTACACCGTGTAGTGGGCAGTAACTGCATGTTTGAGAATTTTAGAATTCAAGAGAAGCAAAAATGTGTCTATTTCCATTCCTAAGAGGTGAGGGAATTTCAAAAGTGAGGTGCGCTGGGGGCCTCCAGAGCCAAGAGCCCCCTCTTGCTAACACATGGCCTGGGAAGGGGCGCATCCCTGGGGAGGCCGGGGCTCCAGGAGCCGGAGATTCACCTCTGCAAGGCACCATGGCTTCCGTTTAGAGGTGGGAAAGTGAGGCACAGAGAAGTTAGGATTTGCTCCTACCAGGCTTCTTGCTTCCAAATAGTACAGAATTCAAAACTTAAAAGGTGAGAAGAAAAACCAAGTGCAACCATTAACTTTAACTAATTTGACCTTTAGTTAAAGGTCAAGAACTTTAACTAGGAGGGTGGTGGTGTTTTTTTTTGTTTGTTTCGTTTTTTTTGTTTGGCAACTTCCCCGGCAGAGCGTAAGTCCTTCCTCTAAGGGCACTGGAGGAGCATGGCGAGCCACCAACACAAAGCCACGGGAGAGAGGGAGGGCACTGAATGCCTCTGGGAACATGCGCTCCCGGCCCTCGCCCTCCATCCTCTACGAGCCTGAAGCCAGTGAGCAAGCATGGCATCAAGTTCAAAGGCTGGGCTCAAACCCTGCCTCCACCACTTACATGTGATGTGACCTTGGGCAAGTGACTTAACCCGCCTGTGCCTCAGTTTCCTCACCAGTGAAATGGGATGGGGGAGGGTCCCACAGAGTGAGTCATAAAGGTGAGATGCCATTATCAGGAGGCAGCAAAGGGCCTGTGGCCCTGCCCGGCGAGGTCTCGGACTCCACCCCCTCAAGTGTTGACCTTGACAGAAATCACAATCACGGATCTACTAGCATTGACCTTGAACAGAAAGAAGGATAACAGTTGACGCTTCCTGAGCAGTTGCTCTGAGCCAGGCCCTGTGCTATGTCCAGAAGCTACTCTGGATGGTGATGGGGCCGGTGTCAGCCCAGTGCTGGACTGAGTACATCACACATATCACCTCAGTCCTTACCCTGACCCTGTGAGGCATAGTCTAGGGGTATCCCCATTTTACAGATGAGGAAACTGAGGCTCAGAAAAGTTTAGTGTCTCGCTCATGTGTCAGGGAATGTGTCAACCTGCACCTCTGTCTACATGCTCGGCCATGCTGTGCTGAAAACCTGCTGTTCCATCCTCACATTTTAGTCATGAAGGCAAATACTGCCCCTATTTTCAAGGTCACGGAACTGGGAGGATGATGCTCACAGGTGGTACCTGATACAGCCCGATGCCAGACCTGTCCAAGCCTGTGAGTCCGCGTCCAGAGCCCCTGTGCCTGGTGTGAAATGTCCAGAATAAAAACCCAAGATGTGACTTAGGTCTGTGACAGCAAAGAGACCAGCCTGTTTGCCACGGTTTCCTGTCACAGGAATGGAGTGGCAGCCAGCAGTGGTGTGGGGCCAGCCAGGGCCACCTCCTGCCTCAGTGTCTGGTTTCCATTGCCTGACACCACGCAGGGCCCAGGCGTATCACAGCGCACCCCACGCGCGAGCCCTGGGGAGGGGCCAAGCAAACACTGGTGCCCTGAGAGCCCTTCAGAAGCGACTGTCTACATTCCCTCTGAGTGACTTTCCCAGAAGTCCTCCCTCCCCCACCCTGGAGTAAGCTTGAGCTCAGCCCCCTCCCCGAGAGGCCCGGTGGGGCCGGCTTGGGCAGGCGGGGCAGCCGCTCACCTTCTCGGAGTAATGTTCTCCGGGGAGGGGTGGGTAGTCACACTGCTCGATCTTCTGGCAGAGGGAGAAGAGGTTCATTTTATCTCCGTAGAAGGGGCTCTGGAGAGCTGCCATCTGCAGGGGAGCGATGGGGGGAGAGGAGCGTTCAGCCTAGAAGTCCAGAGTGGGGTGTGGCCCATCTCCAGGCCCCACTGCAGCCACTGTCCCGCGGGACTCCCCCCGAACCCTGAGGAAGCTGGAATTGAACAGGAGGGGCTTCTGCACAGGACCCTTGCCATGTGAGCAAATCAAACGGGACGGGTTTCAGTGAGAAAACCCGAAAGGCAGTCCCCTGAGTCCCGAGGGCTGGCCACACGCAGCCCCAGGCCTGCCTCACGCCTCGGCTCTCAGGGGCCGGCTTGGCCGCGTGGGGCGGCACACGGCTGAACAGAGCTCTGCTGCGTAGGATGGATGCCTGGGCCCGGCAGGTCCTCTCGGTGCGTCGACATACGTTTCTAAGAAGTAAACTCCAGAAACACCCATGGGAGGACGTCCATTTAGGGAATCCATTTAGGGAATTACCTAAGGACAAATGTGGGGGTGGGAGGCGTCTCCCTTGCTGCCAGGCCCCTGCACTGCAGGGCTGCTAACTGAAGGTCTGGCCGCTGCTGTCATGGAAGCTGGACACCCAGATCTCCAGGGGCCTGCTGGCAGGAGGGGGAATGCTGGCCGCTGGCCACCCTGGATAGAGGGCCTGGGGCCCTCTGTGTCACAGAAACTCTGGGTGCTTGCTGTGTGTCTGGCCTTTGGTTTTCGTGTCCCTAATGTGGGCAGGGGCTCCGCCTGCGACGTGAAGGAGGGCAGCTCCTGGGGCACTGGGTAGCCGAAGGACTGGGGTGGACCCAGCCAGTTCCCCCCCAGCCAGGAAGGGACCAGGCCTCCCCCTCCTGGAGGGCACTGGACACCCCCAGCCACCACTCACGGCACCGTTGGGAGTGTCTTCAAAGGGGGGCAAGCGGCAGCCCAGCTCGGCCCCTGAGGGCCCATCTGCTAATTAATCCGTAATCGGATTCAGGTGCCCCCGCCACTCCCACTTGCCCTGGCCTGCCGCCGGAAGGCCGCCAGGTGCCTCCTGCTAACGAAGCTCGGCCGGGTAATTGTCCCGTCTGTCCGTTTGCCCTCGTTCCCTCAGGGGAGCCAGGCAGCCAAGGCCACTCTGCATGGGCCCCAGGCGGGGGCTCCTGGTCTCTGGCTGAGGTGGGGCGCTGGGGTTCCCGGGGAAGCCTCCCTGTCCTTGACTCGGAGGGTGGCCCAGCAAGCCCTGCCTGTCTCAGGGCTGGGAGGAGCCCGAGCCAGCTGGGCCTGTGAGTGCTAGTTGGCTTCAGTTCCCCTGTCTGCCCCACCCTCTGTTCATTTCTGAACCCCAGGGGGCTTCAGAGCCCAGGCAGCATCCTTAGGTTTCTAAGCGGCCACTGGGGACACAGCAGTGTGGCCAGGACATTTGGGGGTTTCCTCTGTCCCAGGCCCAGGAGCGTGTCTGGGCAGCACCTGTGGGCCCAGGTGCCTGGGTCAGGCCAACTGCTTCCAAGTGGGTGTTTGGGGCCAACCTCACCTCTCTGCTCCCATGACCAGGGCTCCAAGTCTCTCTGCGAGGGCTAGGAACCCATCTGGACCAAGAACAGGCCACACAGAGAGTGGCCCTGGCACCAGGCAGGGAAGGAGGAGTGTGTGGAGGCCGTGCCCCCTGCTGGCTCCGCCAGCTTGGCCACAAGCTGGCTTTGCCCCTGTGTGTGCAAATTGGCATCGTTTGGGTGACCCACTTCCCATGATGAAAATGAGACCCTCAGTGCAAAGTGTTAATTGGGCATTTTCAAAAGGACATCTGTTGCCACAGCAGAGAGCAGCTGAGGCTCTGGGGTCACTCGGGTGGTCTGGGTGCCCTCCCAGCTGTGGCAGGGGATTAAGATGGGTTTTCTTGCAAGGGGTTTCTGTTCAGAGTAGAAGGGACGTTTGAATGTTGGCCCATGAACACAGACTCTGGTTTTTCATGTGTCCAGCCTGGGAGAGGGACTCGGCGATGCTTTCAACAAGCTAGTCTGGTATTTGCCCAAACCTCGCTGTTTGCGATTCCAAAAGGGCCCCAGAAACTGGCGAGGCAGGCCCGATACCCGCCATCCGCCTTTTGGATGGTCTCTCTCCCCTTCCTGGCACCTTCCCCATACTTTGGGAAAAGCTTCTTGACCAGGGTTCGCAGTGGGCTATGCGGGGGACGGCAAGAGGGCTCGCTGAGCAGGTAGAGTCCATAAATGCCGACTCTAGAGGAAGCAGCAACCCCCCTCCGGCTGTCGGCCTCGGGCCTTCCACCCACATCAGGACATCCAGCTGGGAAGGCAGCTCTGCAGCTGCTCTGGACGCTGGATGGGGCTGATGACCCCAGGTGGCCCCCATCTCCCTTTGCCGGTCACCGCCCTCCTTGCACTGGTCAGAGAGGGTTTGCTCTCTGGGGCAGATGCTGGCTGCCTCGTGAGAACTGCCGCAGCCGTGGTTCTGAGCGCCGCTCCTCAAGTGCAGAGCCTTTTCTGCCTGGCGTCATGGGGCTGACACACAGCCCAGGAAACGGGAGAGCGTGGGCACGTGCCCCCGCTGGGACGGCTCGGAGGAGCTGTCTGAGGGAGAAGGGGGTCCCAGCTGCAGGGAGGGCAGTGGCTGCCCGTGGCTCCGACCCTGCCAGGGGCTCCTGTCCCCTCTCGTCACCCCACATCTCCCCGGCATGCCCCGGAGTCTGAACCCAGAGCCCCATTGCCAAGCAGCCTGCTCCCCAACAAGGTAAGGGCACCCAGACCATTTTCTGGCTTGGGCCAGAATTCCAGAGCTGGATTCTGAGCAAAGCGCAGCTGATCCTAGCTCTCTTCCCCAGCCTGCTTTCTTGCCTGGTCTCAGTCCCACACGGGCCCCTGGAGGCAGCTGTGAGCGTCCCTGCCACCGGCCCCCCACTGAGGATCCTGGGGCTGGCACTGAATGAGCCAATTCCTTCAGCTCCCTTGCAAATAAATAAATTCTGCAGAGCCAGGCAGCCCGCTGGGTGCCTCCGCGGGGCATGCTGGGTAATGAAAATAAAGCACAGGCCCTTCCAACATGGCTGAACTCCGGCATCTCTGCTGGAGCTCCCGGGGCAGAGGAGAGGGCCACAGACGTCGCCCAGCCTCCTCACAACCCGGCTTTCTCCTCACAGGGGCTCTGGGCAGAAATCTCCTGTCTCTCTTTCCACTGAGGCCACGCCTACCCCGCTGGCTGGGGAAGGCGGCAGAGGCCCACCCTGGAGGGTGCATGACACCTGCAAGTCTCTCCAACTCTCTGAGCCTCGGTTTCCTGCCTTAGAGCGAGGCCGAGACCGAGCTGGTGCTATTCTGGGATTCTCTCCATGTCTGGAGCCGTGGCCTCTCCTGTGCTGACCTCTTCAAGACAGATCCCTCGGGTACCCACCCTCCCCACCCCCGAGGGCACAGGCCAGGGGTAGTGCTTTGGGGGTGCCTCTCTAGCCATGGACATCAGCACCTTCGGTGACCCGAGGAGGTCCCTGGTGGACATCCGATGCTGAGTATCAGCCCCTAAAGAGGTCCTCGTTCCAATCCTTGGGGCCTGTGAATGTGTTACCTCATATGGATGGGAAACGGGATTTGGCAGGTAGGGTTAAAACTCCCCAGGTGGAATACTGCCCTAGGTGGTCCAGGTGGCCCTCAACACAACCACAGGTGTCCTTATAAGAGGGAGGCAGAGGGAGATTTGACTACAGAAGAGCAGGAGGTGTGTCGAGGGAGTGATGGGGTCAGGAGCCCAGGAACGCACAGGCCAGAAGGTGCCAGCCCTGAGGGTGTCAGTCCCCTGAAACTGACTTTGGATTTCTGGCCCCCAGAATGGTGAGAGAGTAATTTTATGTCGCATGAAACCACCATCTCGGGCAGTGACAGGCCACAGCAGCCACAGGAAACCTAGAAGGGACTTTGATTCTTCACGTCCTCACTGGGGCCCGAGGAAGGGCAGGCCTGCCCTTGTCAGGCGCAGGCTTTCCCTGGCTCCGTGCCCAGGTGTGCTCCACGGGGGTCATGCCAAATCCTCAGGCACGTGGTCCGGAGTTGGTGGGGAGCCCCTGTCACAGCTCTTCAGGCTGGCGCCCCGGAACACACCGCGGCCAGTGTAGCGGGAGCTCCAGCCGTGTCTGCGGGGCGTTTCCTTCCAATTACGGAGCCTGGGGCTCAGACGCATCTCCCTCCCCGTCTGCTGGGAAAACATACGCACTGCTCCCCCACGGAGCTGGGGAAGTGGGGAGAGGGGCAGCAGCCCAGGGCAGGGCCCCCACCGACTGTCACCCCTGGAGGGGCTGGCCACAACCGGCCACGTCAGCCATGGGAGTCCACTTCTGTGGGAGACCCAGGGCTATTAGGTTGAGATTAGCCCCTGCCGTCCCTACGGACATCGATGCCCACAGGACTTGACTGATGGATGTTATCGATTCCACATGGCCGATGTGTCCCTCCCCAGCTGCAAGCCACACAGCCCCAGACACCACCAACAAATTAATCAACCCGGAGCCTCTGTGCCGGGGAGCCACTAATGCAGACGCTGTGTCATCAGACCTGTGTTTAGGTGCCCGAGAAGAGGACTTGGAGGGCTGCCTGGCGGGGAATCCGAGAGGCAAGCACTTCCGACAGGCTCAGGCTGCTTGTGCTCTGGGGGCTGAGATAAAGGTTTGGGCGGAGAGCAGGGTGGCTCCAGTGTGGACGGCTCAGTCCGACGACGGGGGGCCGGCTGCCATCCTCCCCACGTGCACCTGTTCCGCCCTGGTCTGCTTCTCCAGGGGTTTGTTTGCAGACCCTCACAGTTCACAGAGGCAGGCTGCGGCTTATAGAAATCCCAGATTCAGAATGGAAAACTAAGGACCCGACCATCTGGACCAGGGACAAGATCCTTGAGGGCAGGAGGACAAAGCTGTGTCTTCCACGCAGCGAAAGCTGAGCTGCACTTAGGCTTCCCACTGGCCGGAACAGAAGGGAGACTCGGTCGGCTGCAGAGCCTGGCAGCCAACGCCAGCTGCTGGGCCTGCAGCGGGTCGGGGGCTGGCAGACAGCAAGGGGGAGCGAGGCCATTCACACCTCACAAGGAGACAAGGTGTGGCCCCACTTTACACTGGGGCAACTGGGGGTGCTGAGCTGCCCTGGAGCCATTGGGCACTGAGTGGGAGCTGAGCTTCGAACTCAGGTCCTTCTAACCAAAGTCTGAGCTTCCACTAGGACCCTGCATCTCTCTCACCCAGATTTCCTCGGTTATGTGAACTGCCTGTGCACACACATGCACACACACACACACACTAATTCAGAATGGCCCCCTCTGGCCACCTGCTGCGTCCTGGGAGACACAGAGCAGCAGCCCCTCCCCCTCAGGACAGACATCTGAGTGGATGATGGCTTCTTAGAGGTGGGTTGGAATGCCCTGCTCAGACCCAGGCTGGGATGTGGGGGGACAGGGCTGTTGATGCTGGAGCACTGAGCCCAGAGACCGCCAGGGCCGCATGTGGCCTGGGCTTGGCTTTGTTACTGGCCTCAGCTGCCCCCGTGGCCACAGTCTTTACCTGAAGAAGTCACTGGACTTGGAGGGGTAGCTGGAGAGAATCCCAGCACCAGGTTGTAGGGGGCCGGGTAGTGGAAGGGTATGGCCCCAGCTTGGAGATAAGAGCAGGCTCTGGCCTCCCGCTGTCCTTCCCCGACAGCTTCACAGCTGAAAGTGGCCTGTGCTCCCCAGACTCTCGGCCGTCTGGGGCCCCACGGGCGGGGGCATTGTTTGTTCATGTTGCGCCATGTCCGAGCTTACCAAGGCTCAGCCACGTGCCTGTCCCTGCATTCAGGACAGCCACCAGACCTGGTAACGGACTCAGATGCACAGGCAGACACTGCCCGCCCCTGGGCTCTCCCCCCTGAGCTGGTGGAGCGCACCCTGCCCCGCAGGGGTCCACCACGGATGCTGCTGGGCTCACCTCGTACAGCAAACACCCCAGAGACCAGATGTCAGACTTGAAGTTGTAGCCGTTCTCGTGGATCCTCTCCGGTGACATGTAGTATGGCGTCCCCACTGAAACACAGCAAGGGGGTGGGGGTGGGTGCTTATTCTCCACGCAGGGGCAGGGCGTGGGGCTGGGGAGAGGCCTGGGCTCAGTCTCACTGCGACCCCGGGCAGCTCCGTTCCTTCTCCTCCCATCCCCTCCTCTTGCACAGGAGAGGGCTGGGCCGGGTTGGAGGCCCCCATGCTAGTAGGGCACGAGAAGCCCCCAGGGACAGGGACCCACCCAGACCTGAGAGTCAGTCCAGGGGCTGGGCATCTGGGACATGGGTTTCTGTCAACACCCAGGGAGTAGGACACGGCAGCTGAGTTCCAGGTAGCAACGGACCAACCACCACTGTCCACGGGGACCAAGCATGGCACAAGTGTTAGCTCATTTGTGTCCCTAACAGCCCCACGAATAGGTGTCCCACTTTACAGATGGGAAACTGAGACTCAGAAAAGCAGCCAGCCTGGGTTCCAACCCAGATCTTCAGGCTGCAGAAACTGAGCCCTTAGCCGCCACCCTCGGCTGGCACTGGCTGGCACATCCAGATTTGGGATTGGTCAGGATTTCTTAAACAGGGCAGAAGACACTAACCCTAAAAGAAAAGACTGGTAGACTGGACTCCATTAAAATCAGGAACCTCAGTTCACCAAAAGGCCACTCACACAGTCAGAAGGCGCAGCCTGGGAGGAGAGTCTCAACACAGACCAACAGCGGCCTCATACACAGAATACACTCGAACATTTCTATAAACCAGTAAGCAACCCCCTGCCTCAAATCCACAGCTTGCAGAGGCACTTCACAAAGAGAACATCCACTGGCCAGGAAGCACAGGGAGCGATGCTATTTTTCTCATTACTCATCGAAGGCACAATGAAGTACAGCCACCCACTACCTGAATGGTTCAAGTTCACAGGATTGGGAGGAACCGAGGCTGGAATCCTCACACACGGCTGATAGGGCCCTGAGTGGCACAGCCACGGCCAACACCCAGACCCTGAAAGTCCACTCCTAGGTGGGTATGTATGTCCCCCAGAGAAGGGAGTGCTTTTGTCAATCAAGACAGGATCACAGACTTCCAAAGTGGCTTTATTAGCCATAGCTAGAGACTGGAGACCAGTGTCAGTTGCCAGCAGAATGGATAGGATGATAATGTGGCTCATGTAGAGTATTAAACAGCCACGCACAAGAACAAAACTCAGGCACACACCACAGTGCAGATCCATCTCACGGCTCTCGTGAGGAGCGAAAGCAGCCAAGGGCAAACGAGCGCACACCAGAATCCCGTTTTTATCAAGAACGGAAACTCTAGGGGGGCAGTCGTCAGGGACGGGCTCAAGGGAGGTTTACTGCACACATGTCGCATCTCAATTAAAAAGCAGAGGGGGCACACTTTTGAAGATCTGGCACCGTGCAGAGATGGAAGGATTTCCTGAGAGGTGGTGAGCTCCCCATCACCAGAGGCATGCAAGCTGCAACAAGGGGCTGATTTGGCAGGGCTGAGGAGGGGCCTAGGAATCTGGATTTGTAATTGAGATTCTGATCCCAGTCTGTTTGGAGGGTGGCTGTTCTGCAGGCTTGAGGACCAGATTCCAAAGGCTGCGATATGGAGGACGTTTTCACAGGAGATACCGCGTGCAGGTGGCAGTGGCTGCTGCTGTGGCCAGAGTCAATGGAGGAACCTGAAGTTCAGCGAGGCAGAGGCTGAGCCTGAGATGTGGCTTCCGGCCCTGGGAAGGAGGGATGTCCGGGACCATGGAAATGCACGGGACCCTGGGCGGGCAGGCCTTCCTGTGAGCTGGGCATGGAAGGCACAGGTGCCCCAAAGCAGGTGTCCAGGCTTCAGGATTTTGTGGGCTGAATGTGCCTTAGGGCAACTTAATTTTGCCACGTGAAGGTGTTTAAAAAACACCAAATCCCCACCACCAATTAATGTCACTGTGACTATAAAAACCAAAGACAGTTTAACCCCAGAATAGACACCTCATGATCTCAAAATCAAGGAGAGTCCTTCACAACAAAAATGTTTAGCTGTTTGAAAACCTTATCTTCTCGTTTTCTCATCTCCCTGCAGATGTATGAGAAAACCTGTCACACAGACTCGTAGAAGCTGTGAGGTGATGGAATCCTGTTTCAGGCTTCCTGGGGGCAGGACCTCGTTTGCCGAAGTGTCCTGTGCCCCGCCCAGGACCAGGTCTCGGGTCACAGCAGGCACCGCACAAGCATCCATCCGCCCACTGAGTTCACGAATCCCTCCGCACAGGCTCAGACTGTGCAAGTCAGGTTCAGACGCTTTTCTTGCAGCCTAACGCACCGTTTCCCTGACCGAGGGCTGCCCGGGAGGGACCGCCTGGTCATCACTGTATCAGAACACCACGCACCCTTTGATGGCAACAATCCCCGAACAAGGGCAGTGGCCGTCGCTGAAACACGTGGCTTGAGAACCATGTCATCCTCTGCATACTTCAGTGCTGAAGTCAGGGGCTAATTGCTATTTAGCAGAAGGAGCTGTCAGTCAACATGCTAACCTGTGTAGGATTCGACAAGCAAACTATGGCTTCTGGTGGCAGCCTCTTGTATGTTTTGGCCATGAGGGAGCAAAATGACAACAAACGGGCAAGTGTGAAACGGATGACTTGTTATAACCAAATCACAGGGTGGCATCCGAACCATGTCAGTGAGCAGCATGGACCTCAGACCAATGGGAAGTGATGTTAGCGCGCAGGGTGCCGCGGGAGGGCATGCCTGGGAGGTAGGAGCCGCCTCCCGCACAGGACGGCTACGTGGGGATGACCGGGCACACACAGACAGCAGGAGCAGGGGTCGGAGGGCCTGTCCTCAATGTGGGACAGCACTGTCCGCTGTCCGGTCGCATTGCACCCTAAGACCCATGGCCAAGCCCCTTCCTGGCCGCGAGTGTGGGCCAGCCCTGACACCTCTTGCCACTCCGCGCTCTTGTCCTCTGCTCATTTGAGATCTGCCTGGGCAGGGACTCTGGGAGAGAGGGCCTGCGCAGTGGCCAGGTCCTGAAAGCCAAGGCTCTCAGTGCCTGGCCCCTGTTCCAGTCCCCCTGCACCGGCCCTCCCCCCGAGCCCCAACCTCAGTCTGCTCTTCCAGTTGCCTCTGTGCCTTTGCACATGCTGTTCCCTGTGCCTCCTGGTGAGCCCCGTTATGGTCCAGTTGAACTGCCCCTCCCTCTGGCCAGTGAGAGCGAGCTACTCAGTGAGGACATTTGGTTTTTTCCTCCGTTGTCACCCCTTTCTCCCTCTGCTGGGGCTCTGGTCCCTGCCTCAGCACTGCTTGTGGCTAGAGCCTTGGGCCCATGGGACAGAAAGGCTGAGGAGCACACCACCCTTTCCCTCAAATCTCCACCCCATCTACCTCTTCGCTGCTCTTTCTGCTCTTACCCCACCCTCTACTGGTGTGACGGTCAAAAGGCAAACACCCAAATGTCATCTGGACTTTCTTCTAGATGCCAGTGCTGCAGGCGCCATTGATCCAGACACCCATCATCAGTCTGTCCATCCATCATCCACCCAACCACCATCTGCTCGTCTACCCACCCATTCAACAGTCCGTCTGTCCATGCCCCACCATGACTGTCCATCCATCATCAGCCCACTGACCCATCTGTACCCGAGGGTAACTGAGCTCGGATGTGGCTCGGGGCCTTCCCAGGAGTGAGCCTGTCGACAGGTAGTGAGCTGCCCATCCCAGGAACTGTCCAGAAGGAGCCAGTGGACCAAGGAAAGGCTGGATTGATCAGTGGCTGCAGCCGAATCCCCCGAGGGAGCTCACTGAAACTCTGGCTCCCCACTGCACCCCAGACCTGTGGGATCGGAATCACCAGGGCCGGGCCCGGAACGCCTGCATCTCTCACAGGCTCCGGGGAGATCCAGTGCTCGCCACAGTCTGAGTGGGGCTGTGCGGAGCCTCCCCACCCGCCAGCCCATCAGATGCTTGGAAACATCTGCGGAACAAATGAACTTATGACGTGTTAGCCGAGGGCAGTTCAGGCTGGCCCTGCTGTGCACTGGGGCAGATCCTCCAGTCCCCTGGCCCAGGGGAGGGCCCATGGTCTGTGAGGCTTAAAGCTGCAGGCAGTGAACACAGCACCTCCTGTTTCGTCAGCGTCCCCTGGGACAAAGTCGGTAAAACCTGACTTTTATACTGACAAGTCCTCAAGCATTCTGACGCATAATGCGCAACTCGCGTGAGTTTTCAAAATAAGATGAGCAACTTCAAAGAGGTTCCAAGCTTGGAGCAGGCCCTGGAGGATGTGGTTCTGGGAAACAGTGGGAGAAGCTGGCAAGGGGAAGTGCCCTGAAGGCCTGGTCCTGCCCCAGGGGGTCCTCTGTGGGCACTTGGGCCGGCCGAGGGGCAGCCAGAGCAAGCCACTGGGGCCCCAAATTCCCTCCCGTCAGACCAGCCAGCTGAGCTGCCGCCACCCCCCCTCCTCACAGTGGGGGCCCGAGCGCTGCTTATGAAAGAGGGGCCTAAGACACCCCGACCACCCTGCGTCTTTACCTAGAACGCCCAGATTTCCAACCCCGCAGATATCACAGGAGAACTGGGGCCTCAAAGCGGAGGCTGATTAAAGGCCCTACATCCCGGAGATGCACCACTCCTGTCAAAACAAACCTGGCTCTGGTTTGAAATGCTCACGGCGTTTGAAACATGTTCATCGGCTATGAAAACGGCAAAGATTTCACATGAAGGACAGGCTGGTGCCTGCGGCCTGTACTCCCTTCCCCACATGGTGGTGCTGAAAGTGGCTGGAGAGACACGGTGTCACCAGCACCCACCGGCCAGGTGGGACTGGACAGCACAGGTGGGGGGAGGGCGGCCTGGGAGCCGCACCCAGGGGGCCTGACCTGCGTCAGCCTCTCACCAGCGGGGAACTGAATGCTCTCTTGGCCTTGGCTTCGCCATCAGTGAAATGGGGACAGAACAACTTTTTGCAGGTTGAAAGGCTCTGGGAAGGCCTGGAGGCCCACAGACCCTGGGAAGGACAGGATGGTGGAGGGCAGGGTAAGACCAAGGAGGGTCTGGGACCCCAAGAGCAGCTTCCTTGGTGTTGGGCAGTTTGAGCTGGACTGTGGTCACTCTATGACCCACCCCCAACATCCAACCAGGCCCCCATTCTGAGGCTTCCCTCCTCTGTCTCACCCCCTGTTGCCCTCATTCACCTGGACAACTGACTGGCTTGGCCTCTCCTGTTCCGCCGTTCCCACCCATCCTACCCACCAAAGCAGGGACTGTGCCCTCATGCCTAGCATCTTCAGCCGTCCCAGACTGTCCCTGATCCGGGCAATGCTGGGTCCTTGGTTAGCAATGTGCACACACACACAAACACACACACACACCCCTGCCAGGCTCACCGGTATTGCCACTTACTATGGAGTCCTTAAATTAATTACCAGCCGACCCCAAGCCAACTGACACACAGCCCTCAGGATAAGCAGCGACCTTGGAAAAACATCATACTTTTATAAGCATTGACTCAGTTTCAGATCGTTTACACTTATACAAATATCTGCCTCTTTCTTGTTCCCACACTGTTCCCAAACAGACGTGAAGGTCAGGGGTTCAAGTCTCCCATTCTACACAGCACTCTGTGTTTCCAGGTCTCAGGGGCTCACACAGGGCCTCTCGGATGCAGCACTGAGGTGAGGCCCTGCTTTGCCCTCACCCCTTCCCCCACACCTGCATCGCAAAGGTGCCTACCTCACTGCACCTGGACTTCTTCACCTGATCGCCAGCTCTGTGGCGACCCGCACCCCGGGGCCCTGGAGTGCTATTTAGGCAGCACCTGGGGTGTAACTATTGGAACTGTGCTTGGTTCTGGGAGAAGACTAATAAATCCCCATCCCCAGGCTGTAAGCCCCAGAGGACGGGGCCTTGGTCAGGGCCTGGCACAAATCCTCCCTGAGCGAATGAATAACCAAACAGACAAACTGCAATTTTCATCCTAGGCCTGGCCAATTCTTCACTTGCTGTCCCCTTGAGACTCTCCCCTCCTCTCTCTGGAATCTGCCGGTCTCGTTCTACCATTGTGTTCCTAAAAATGCCAGGGACGAGGCAGAAGAGGCAGGCACCACTGGCTGGATAGGTGTGACTGTCCCTACCCTCCTACCCAGGCGTCAGCACTCAGAACCTGGGATCCACTCACTGAAACCGGTTTCCCAGACCAACTGTGCTCAGGTGTCCTGGGCTGCTGGGGTGGGTGGAAGGAAGCCCTGGCAGATGCCTGGCTGTGGGGACCATGGGCCCACTTGGCAAATGTTCCACAGGGTCCCCCTGATGCCAGGCAGGGGCATGCTTACGGAAGTGCTGGCACTCACAATGACAGGAGGCCCCGGCCCAGGACGAGCCCCAGGTCCCACACAGCCTACAGCTGAGGTTGGATGGGCTTCTCCGCCAGTGGCCGGGCAGTAGGTTCCCCGGGTGTTCCTGCACCCAGAGAGCTCAACAGGATACAAGTGCACTTCCCAGCATGCAGGCCTGTGTCTGGAGAGGAGCCAGCACACCAAGGGCCACAGTGCCCAGTCCCTTCTCAGCCTCGGTTTCCTCATCTCTCCAGTGGAAATAATAAGCCTTGGTGGGATGATTTTTCAAAAGTAAAATGCTTTTCAGCCTTACTTTAAGCTTTGCCTTCTTTGTTAATTCACCTCTTCGGTGAGGTCACTGACTACAGAAGCTAAAATACAGGACAGCCTTGGGATGGGCTGGGGCAGCCCCACGGCCCCCATTCCTTTGAGGAGCTCAGCACTGCGCCTGCACACAGTGGGCCTTCAGGAGGTGGCTTCACTGTCTCCATACCATGCTGTGCTGGGACTGGCTGGCTGTCCCCCACCAGTGTGGGGACCCCCTAAGAGCGGGGAGGGCTGCCTAATCTCACATCCTCTGTACTCAGGCCAGGGAAGGGAGAAGGAAGGAATGGACGCCCTGCAGCCAGGCCAGGTGCTAGGGCCTGGGAAAGCCAGCACGCCCTGACCCCTCTACCTGGGGGAGGGACAGAGAGGTGGGGTGTGAGCCGGCCTCCCTCCAGCCCTGACCCCACTGGAGGCCACCCTGCCTGTCATGGCTGCAGAGACGCAGGGCCTGCTCTCCCAGCCCCACAATTTGTCTTGCAGCTGCTGCTGCTGCTGCTGCTCGGAGCGAGACGCTTGCTTGTAGCTTGTGTGCTGTGTATAGGCAAATCTTTCATTTTTCTTTCATTACGCCGGCGTGTACTGTCACTTAATTTTTATGTATGCAACCCTTCCTGACAAATATGATCTGCCGCCTGGTAATCCGTCTGACGCTCATCCGCTCCTCGCTCTAATTACGGCTCCCGTGCCTGACACCAAGGCAGCCGCTCTGCCACCGCTGGGTACCGCACCTGTCAGCCGGGCCATGGCATGACTAATGCCCTTTCATGCCAGCCTCGTGTTAGCAAACACAGAGGCAGGGAGGGGCTGGGGGAGGGGCGGCCTGAGCGGCACTGCCAGTGGGGCAGCAGCCCTGGAGAGGAGCTGGTTGCTGGGGCAACGTGGCTGCCACCACAGCAGCCCCACATAGTAGGTGTGCACAGATGCGTAATTCACACCCATGCACAGGTGAGGGGGAGCCCCGTGGCCCCAGCATTCTTCCGGAGTCACGATCCAATGGCAGTACCTTCCATCCCTCCCCAGCTGTGTGTGCAAGACTCTGCCAGCTGCTTGCAGAATCTCGCTGTGGAAAGGGGGTCTTCCTCATGAGTCCTGGAGACTTCGGGTCCTGCACTTTGGCTCTGTGCTGTAACCCTCTCTTTTGGGACTGAGGCCCCAGGAGGGCTCCGCCCACCCACCACACCCCGTCAGCCACCCACTCGGAGGCCTCTGGAAGAGCCTGGCACACAGGCATGGTGCGTCCCCAAGTTCCAGTTCCCTCTCATTAGTGCAATAAGTGCAGCAGTCACGTCGATAGACTGGCGCCGTTGGCTGAGCCCTATGCTACCCATTCCTCAGGAAGTGATCCTAACTGGCTCTGACGAGCACTGCAGCCCCTGGCCCCCCACAACCACCCCAGTGGGACGGAGGAGGGCCAGGGCCTGGCTGACAGGGGACAGGAGGCAGTGGCTTTAACTCCCCTTGGACGGCTTGCCTTGAGTTTCTGGCTTTTCGGAAGCTCTTCAACCAGAGAGATGAACAGTCCCACATTGACAGACTGATCTGCACGAAGAGAAGGGTCTGAGGGGACCAGGAAAGACAAGTGTCCCCCAGGAGCGAGTCAGTGGCCGAGCTCAGGCGGAAAACCCAGCACCACCTCTCAAGGTTCCTGAGCTGGGTGGAGGAAGTGTGGGGCCTCAGAGGGGCTACTCCAGCAGCTCCCTGGGTCTCAGGCTCCTCGTTGGCTACTGGAGGCGAGAACGAAGTGGTGGGAACCCGTGGGACGGGGATGCTTTCCTCTCGAGCTAACGGAAGACCAGCAACGTGCCAGGTGTCCTCCAGGGTCAGATGGGGCCGAGAGTTTCAGAACAACTACACACACACACACACACTCACATGTGTGCACGCTCACACATACACTCACAGGCACGGACAAGCACACGTGTTCGCACACACTCACGCTAACGTGCTTATACTCCTTACAAACAGCTCAGAGCTGTCGATCCTGAGCATCAGCACTTTCTCCTGACGGTGTGCCGTGCTCTGAGGGCCTTTGAGCCAGCAGGGCCTGCACGCACAGTGACAGTTTCCACTAGGAAAGAGTGTCTAGCAGAAAGTGCCCCCACCATCACCTGATGTCATGTGTATGTGCGGCGTGCCGCAGGCACCCGGGGTCAGAGGACAGGAGACACTGGCTGGGGCCGTTGAGTGGGGCGGAGAACACAGTGGTTTTCGATGGAGGTGTTCACAGGCACTCAGGGAGGGGAGCCTGAGAGCACCTTCCCCTCCCCGAAAACACGACCCTAAAGAGCTGGGAGGGCCCTGGGAAAGGGGGATGCCCTGTCCACCTCCAAAATGTTCCATGTGCCCTAGTGAACCGCTGATTAGCCTGCTGTAATGCACAGGGGATTCTATGTCTGTGTTCCCCTGGGTGGCTTTGCTGACTACTACTCTATTCTAGTCAAACGTAAAAGTCCATTGTCCATTGTTCCGTTTTCCATCAGTCATGCAGTTGGCATGTGGGTTCTGAAGTTCAACACTGCCTCGTGTGACCTGAAACACACACCCAGTGCAGTCTCTCCCCCTACGAGCCCTCGGCACTCCCGCACTCCTGGGATGATGCCTGCCCACCGAGTTTGGCATTCAAGGCCCCGCAGCCTTCCTTGCCCCCTGAGGTCCTGGGAACCTGGCTCTCCAGCTCCCCCAGATCCCCCTTGCTGCCCCACCAGCTCCCATTCACTCTTCACAGTCCAGCCACACTGCCACCTCCTCCTGGGAGCACTTGGCCCCCACAGCTTCAAAACTGCCTGTTTAAAAGACAGAAGCTAGACGTCGCTCAAATGTTCCCCAGCAGGAGGAACAGCCTGCGTGTGGCCCAGCCACAGGTGGGGCACTGTGCAGCAGCGAGAGAGCTGGAACGACTACCTCGTGCTGGGATGGGGCCCAGGCACCCTCTCCTGGAAGGGGCAAGGTGGCTCCAGGACACAGGGAAGCCCCAACCAGGACCCCTCAAGGCTCGTTTTACTCCGAGTCACCATTCTGAAGAGGCGAGCAGAGTTTGGGTTCTAAAGGCACTTCCTACACTCACTAACCAAAGGCTAGTGGGGAGACTGTGTTCCCCCCATGCTCCCCCCAGACTGGGGCTGTTGGGGCACAGACAGGCCCCCTTACCCAGGGAGTGAGCTGCGGTCGTCTCGGAGCTGAAGAAGCGGCCCAGGCCGAGGTCACCGAGCTTCACGATGCCCGTGGCCGTGATGAACACGTTGGCAGGCTTGATGTCTGCAGGGAAGGAGGAGGGGGGTGGGGTGGCATCAGAGGGACAGAGGGAGGCGGAGCCCCTCAGGTGATGGGGGACCCAGCCTCCAGTCCCGCCCCCCTCAGAGCACTTTCCCCACCTACACATGGGTCTAACCCCACCTGCATCTCAGGGCTGCTGTGGGGTCTGGAAGGGCAGGGAGCTTTGTACTGATGTTCCTTTTTAACAGCTACATCCCTGCGCCGAGAATAGTTTCTAGCACAGAGCAGGCCATCTGAGGATTTACTGACGAGTGACTTGGGCCGTGCCTCGCACGCAGCAGAATGGTGGATGCGGGTAGAACCACCGAGGGGAGGAATCAGTGAGGTGGCCCATGTAAAGCACCCAGCACCCTTCCTGGCACCCAGAAGGCATCTTCCTCACAGCTCGGGATGATGTCAACTTCTGGAAACATTCCTTTGTCGGCATCTCATTTCCTTTGCCCCCGGCCAGCCAGCCCCTCCACCCATCCTTGCTGAGACCGGCTCTGTGCCAGTCCCTGGCTGGCCCTGGGGGCTGGCGATGGTGCGCTGAGTGTGGCCCCTATTCCCTGGGGCCCACGTGACTATCTGGCTTTTGGGACAACCCTCCAGGGGGAGGCTCAGACACAGGGCAGGAGGTGTGTGGGTGCAGTGTTGCCCAGACGTGTGCCCACTTGCTGACCCTGCTAAGGAGAGACCAGACCTGCGACACCCACTTGTCTGGGGAACATGAAAGGGTCTAACTTCCCTGGGGATGTCCTGAGGGGCCAGGAGGGCGGTGCACACGCACCTCGGTGCATCACCCGGCGGGAGTGCATGTGCTCCACGGCGCTGCACAGCTGCACGAAGTACTTCCACACCGTCCTCTCGGGGATCAGCCGCTGCTGCTTCTTGAAGTACTGCCGTGGGGGAGACAGACAGATGGACAGGCCTGGGTGAGGAGCTGAGAGGCGGGGAGGATGGCGCCTGGCCTGGGAGGCATGGTCGCTGTGTTTGCATCTCTGCTTTAGCCCCGATCGCCCTCCAAGGTCCTCCGTCCACCCTCTGTCCAGGGTGAGCTCCCTGAGGGTAGGACAGGCCTGGCCCAGAGTGCATGTCCCCATGGCTTTGCTGAATGGAGCCCTGGACCACATCTTAAAGTCTGCTCTCAATCACACTTTTTCTGGAACCTCCTGGACACTCATCTATGTCCTCCTGCTGCCCAATGGGGTGGGCTGGCGTGGCCTCTCTCTGCCCCACGCCACAGCCTGGCCCAGCATCTGAGACATGCTTGGTGGTTAAAACACAGCTGCCCTGCTTCCCGGGACCTGGCAAACCCCAGCCCACGTGATTGGTAACAGACACAGCAAGAACTTCAAGGAAATGGGCCCGACTCCCTCAGCTGGACCCCCAGTTTCAACAGGAATTCACCTACTTCGCTGCCTGAAAAAATATATTTATTGCTCCAGAAAACAAAATAAAAAACCCAGAACCACCACCCAGGCTGCACAGCGTGAGCTGTAAGGAGCCAGAAGGTCCTGGAAGGAGTAAACTGGGAGCATGTCCCGGCCCCAGTTCCGATCCACACCCGTTCCCACACTAGTCCCAGGGTTTTGTTCAGGGGCTTTTTGCTTGAGAGCACCCATCTTCCCCCAAGGCAGCCAGAGGCAAAGCCCTGGGCTCCTCCCTCAGGGCAGCCACAGTGGCGCAGACAAGGTGGGGGCTGACTCAGGTCACGCTCCAGGCCTGGGACAGGGGTGTGGGGTGGAGGTCAGGACATGATGGGCTGGCTGGCCCTCGCCGAGCAGGGCCCTAGGCAGGGATGACTGTGCCCATCTCACCGACCCGGAAACACTGTAACTGGTACGTGGTGGAGTCACAGTGCAAGCCCAGGCCTCATGCCCAGGAAGCCCCAGCTCTTAACCCGCTTCTGATGACGTCACCACATGATGAGGGGCTGCACGGAAAGATGTTCAGGAACCTGCCCCATCACCCAGTAGAGCTGGGACAGGATCTGGGCACCTCCAACAGTAGACAGTCACAGCCAGGAGCCCCTGGCCTGGCCCTAAAGTCCAGTGAGGCTCCAGTCTCGGGGAGGGGGCCTCATGGGGCTGCCCCCGGCTCCCAGCATGGGACACCCCCTCCCCCTTGGGGCCACCCTGGGCTTGTGAGTTGGGCTGGGCTGGAGTGTTATTTACGTGCCAATGTTAGTTAATCCTCATTACAGCATTTAAGGGCGATGCGCAAGGCTGCGAGTGGTGATTTTCTAAATGTCACGTCCTATAAGCACCGTGTGACATTTAGCGGGAAGACGCCGAGTCTCTGGTGGGTTTCGGGGTGGCGGCCGTTCCCGGCTGCAGCACCCGCTGCAGATCCTGCCAGCACGTGGCTGTGATGCTTGGCCCCTGAGTTTGGGTCCTGGGGACGCAGTGTGGGTCAGCAGCCTCTGGCTCCCACAGTGCCCTCCCATGCACCCCTCAGGATCAGGGTGGAAACTGAGGTTCGGGGAACACAGAGATCTGATTTGCCCATCATCCCTGCCGCCAACTGTCCGACTCCAGCCCCACTCCATGGACTGAGGGGTTCCCAGGGCCTGGGGTCTCTTGGGGCTGGTGGTATGTATGGTGCACAGTCCAGGACACCTTCTCTGTTATCTCCTGTCCCCCACCCAGTCTTTCTTCTGGGACACAAAGCTGACCATGTTTACCGCCACCATGAGTCGCAGGGAGCTTCCCCACCTCGGGGTGGGGTTTCAAATCCTGAGCCTGGACCATGAGGCCCTGGGGGCGGGGGGGCCAATGCCTCTCCCTCGCCTCCCCCTATCACACATGGTTCCCCTGGACAAAAGTACTTCCTGGGCCCCTCAGTTTTTCATCCCTTCGGGCTCTTGTACAAATGGCTTTGGCACTAGACTTCGGGCCTCCCCTCAGGTGGGCTCAGGTGTCACCTCCTCCAGGAAGCCTTTCCTGGCTCCCAGGCCCTGCACTTGGCTTATTCTCACTGGCTTGTGACTGACTGTTCACAGCTCTGCATCCCCCAACCCCACAGTCAGAAGACGAGCTCCCTGAGGGCAGCGCCCAGGCTGGCAGCCACCTCGGTCTCAGGATGGCCCGGCACACAGTGGGCGCCGGGTGCCTGTGTGTCCAAGGAGAAACAAAGTGTGGGGGGAGAAGGAAGAACGAAGACATGATATAGCACATCTGTCCCCACCAGGGGCCTGTGTGGAGATTAACATCCCTGCAACACACATTAATATGTCAACGGAAATACAAAAGCAGGTGATAACAGTTCTAGCAATGCCGCTTCGCAGCGACGCCAGTGCTCCTAGGAGCCAAATTTCAGAAGAGCAAGTACGGCGCAATTGCTCGATCCCCCGAGCCTGGTCGGAAAGACAAAGAATCCACGTCTGGCTGGGAGCTGGCTGGGGGGCTGGGCTGGCCTGGCCCCAGTCAGGGGCAGACAGACTGGGCCTGGGGGAGGGAGGCGATGGAGACCCATGAGAGCCTGCAGACCCGGGTCAAGCCAGTAGTGCAGTGAAGGCCCTGAGGGGGAAACAGGGAGCAGGCCGGAGGGTTTCTTTGAGAGGCTGTGCTGCTTCAGGCAGGAGGCTAGACCTCTCTGAACTTTGCTGTCTGAAGGTAGTGTGGACTCCGTGAGTGATGCTGGTGATCAGCACAGTTGCAGCCTGTGGCAGGTGCTCCATTAGTGGAGCTGCAATGGGCCCTGATTCCAGACTCACGGTGGGCCCAGTCCTGGGCCCCAGAAGGTGGGGTGAGGGGGCAGGGAGGGGTGGTGTGGGGGCTGCTGTGGAATGCAGACTAAGAGCCAGGCCGGGCACCAAGCCTGCTTGTGAGAACTTGGCAAGTCAGTCAACTGCTCAGACACTCCTGGCCTTGGACACTGCGTGGGGATGAAGATGCCCCTCAGGGGCTGGAGGGGCCTCAGGGAAACCAACTTGCAGACCATGTCCACTGGAGGGTCCCGGCCCTCAAAACAAGAGACCTGGGCCACAGACTAGGCTCTGTCCCCACATTGCTGGGTATCCTCAGGAAAGTCTCTTAACCTCTCTGGGCTCAGTTTTCTTTCTGTAAAATGAAGCCACTAGACCCACAAGACAGTTTCCCAGATCCCGTGAGTTGGTGGCGCCGGACCTAATGCAGGGTTCGGTGCTGCCCCTTCTGTGAGGCAGGGGAAGTGGCTGTGAGCCTGTGGCAGATTTGGACAGTGGGGTGGCCTAGAGGGGTCCTCTCTGTCTACAGTTGGTCCTCTCACAGCAGCTGGGGTCGGGGCCTCCAGGGGCACACTCTGGGCCGTGGCTGAGGCCTGTGGGCATCAGCAAGGAGGGCTGAGTGTCCCAGAGAGCGGAGGGCCCCCCTGACCCCAGGCCGCTCCCAGACCCTGCCTGCCCACCGGGCGCCCCCACCTTGATCATCTGTGAGAGGTCGCCCGCGTCAGCCAGCTCCAGCACGATGTTCAGCTCGTTGTCCTCAATAAACGAGTCCAAATACTTGATGATGTTCGGATGGTTCAGTTGCTGCCCAAGGAGAGAGAGGGGAAGGCAGAGTCCATGAGAGTTGGCACAGCCCCAGCACCTGCCCCAAGCTGGCACCCAGCCGGCACTGGCTATTGGGGCCTTGGCCTTTGCTGGAGGTGAGTGTCTTACAGAAAAGTCCTGTGCTCAGGAGTCAGGCAGAGCTGGCGACACTACAAAAGCCATTTTGCATCTCTGAACCTCAGTTTCCTCATCTGTAATACGGGCATAATGCTGTGAAGATCAGATGGAAGCGTACCCTTGAAATGTCCAACAGAGTGACTGCATGGAGCTAAGACTCAACGGATGCTTATGGAAACAATCCTTCTCTTCCTCCTCCTCCTCCTCCTCACCACCACCCACAGCCCTTCATTAGGGTGTGGTTGTCCCTGAGGCCCCAGGCCAGGCCTGGCTGCAGTGGTGGCTGCTGAGGGATGGACAGTGGCCCCGGGGAAGGACAGAGGGCAGGGCTGCTGAGAGTATAGGGCCCGTCAATGTAAGGTCCCCTCTTCTTCAAATGTCTGCACTCATGGCCTTTCGGGTCTGCCCTCCCCTCAGGGCTGCACCCCGGGTCTAGCACACAGTGATGCTCAGAAGCCGTGCTGAGTACACGGACACACGGACCCATGCCTGCGTCCCAACACTGCCCACCTTCCTGCCCCATGCCTGGCAGTCGCTGCACGGGGAGGTCTGGCTTTCGGGTCCTGGTATGAATGATATGAATGACGTTGCCTGGTAGCCCGTCCGAGAACTGAGTTTCCCTTTGTTTTGAAGGAAATGCCTCCTGCCCCAGAACATCCTGTTGGCTTCCTTCTGGGAGCTGGGGCTGCCATGCCATGACCACCACGCTGCCCCTGGCTGAGCACCTAGCAGGCGTTGGGCACCATGCTAAGCTCCCTCAGGCACGGCCTCCCCAACTCCGCCACGCTCTGAAGATGGCACTGCTGTCATTGACCCATTGTACAGATGAGGAAACAGGCCCTGACAGTCAACAGCCTGCCCTAGAACACACAGCTGGTGAGCAAGGGGTATGTCCACCTCCAAAGCCCATGGTGATTGGTTCTCAGCTGCCCCACCTCCTGGGGCAGGGACGGAGCTTCCTCCCCAGCCAGCCTGTCCCGACTGCACCACACCAGGCCTGCTTCCTTGAAGGGGCTGTGTTCACATGTTTCTGCACCCAGGGACCTGCAACACGCTGGCTCAGTCCACACACATGTACAATTCCTTACTCCATGGGGATGGCACACATGTGTTCTTGGACGATTGGGATAGCTATTCCCCAGGCTGGGTAATCAGGCGGTGTCCCCAGATCACGACAGGGCTCCAGCGCTGACTATCACACGATACTTTAAAGTTTTATTTGAAGGGTATTTTGGACCTGCCTAAAGGATGGAAACCTAAAAGTCTCTCTGCCCCAGCTCTGTCACCAGGACCCACTGGTACCACAGTTAGGTCCTGACTGTGGCATCAAGGCCACCACGATCGGGCCCCTCAATCTGGATGTTCGGGGTCCCTGCAGCAGGCTCATTCATTCTGTTCAGCCTCCCAGGTCCTGCATGGCCACTGCCTGCTGCCTGCCTAGGAGTCCCCAGGGACGGGACCCAGGCCTGGGAGCCCAGGGCAGCGCCCAGCAGATGAACTAACTGCTCATCTGAAATTCCACAGCCGTGACCTTGAAGGGTGTCACTGCCATCAGCAGCCCCACTTTAAGAAGCTACCAGGCAAGCTGTCCTGTCTCACGGGAAGGGAGGAAGACCCTGAGCAAGCTCCTGCTGCCCTGTGTTCTACTGCACCAGGCCCTCTCCAATATCATTTTATTTAATCCTCTCAATCTGCCTGCGTCCTGCGAGGCGGGTGCTCTCACCGTCGAGCAGAGGGACCAACTAAGGCTCAGGGAGGTTAAATCATTTGCTTGAAGCCACACAGCTCGTAAATGAAGACATAGGGATTTGAACCCAGGTTCCTGGGCCTCCGAAGCCTGTGCCTTTTCTCCTCCCCATCACTTCTGAGATCCCAGCAGAACCCAAGGCCTGGGGAGTAGGGAGGGATGCCAGGAAAGAGCAGCCCCAGGCCAGGGCCAAGTCCAGGCCAGAATGTCCCACAATCTCTGATTGTAGGGAAGCCAGCAAGGGCCACAGACGCCACCACGCTCCCACCCTGCGTGCCTCGTGCTGGACAGGGCCCAGCACATCTGCCCTTTATGCACTCGAACCAGCCAGCCCAAGTCCACAGGGGTCCGTCCTGTGCAAGGCACTCACCTTCAGGAGGCCGATCTCCTTGACACAGTCCTGCCTAGCCTTGGCGTCCATCATCTCAAATATCTTGGGCGAGAGGAAAAAGAGAAATAGAGGTTTAGATGAGATCGGGTGCGTTCAGGGTGGTATGGCTGTAGACAATAGGTTGGTTTAAAACCCAGCACCGCGTTCCGGTTCATCCACCTCCTTGCAGAGGGACCCTGCCCTGTAAGGACAACAGTTCTGCTCAGTGGGTTTCCACCACATGCTAGGTGCCATGCTGCCTGCTTCAAGTTGACCCCCACCAGGCAGGAATTACTGTCACCGACTTAGAAGTCCAGTGACTTGCTGAGGTCACACACTGAGAAGTGGTGGCCAGGAGGCACACTCAGAGCCTCAGTCTTCACTTCCATAAATGAGGCCGATAGCCCAAGCTGGACAGAGAATAGGGGGTACAGCCCCTGGCACCTTGACCTGTCCTGCCCCCCCCCATCCTCCAGTGCTCACTCTGGGTGCATCTTCCCAGTACCTTCTGACTTAAAGGACAAACAGAGGGTGGACAGGCCAGCAGCCTTACCACAAAACCTGTTCTGGCACAAATGAACCAAGACAGAGAGCCCAGATGAGTCCCTCCTTGGAAGAGGCACCCGTCTGTCTGGCCTTTGCAACCTGGAACCGAATGCGAGTCCCAGACCAACAAGAATGCGGGGATGCTACGATCTTCCAGCTGCAGTTCTTTGCCTGCGACTGCATCTGAGTTGCCTTTTCTCTCCTGGGCCTCTTCGGCCCAGGCTGCTGATCTCCTTGAGAGATTCAGGAAGCTCTGGTGGAGGATTTAAAACCATTTCCTGCGGCAAAGCCGCATTCCAAAGGACCCAGTGGCTCTCACGGAAATGCTGCTTAAAACCATCTGCTTGACTCCCTGCTGCCACTTAGGAGAGACACAGAGGTCAGGGAGGACACTCAAGTCCAGAACCGACTGGCAGTGCAGGCAACAGGGTCAGTGGGACTTAGCTCCTTCCGTGGCTCCGGTGAGGTATTCCCAGCTCTGCACTGGTTTCCTCATCTGAAAAATGGGATGCTGATCCCCACCCACAAGGGCTGCCATCAAGGTTTCGTGAGCCTCTCACAGGACCCAGGGCACTGGACATAACAGGTGCCCAGTGCACACTCATTTTTTTCTCCTTTACACTTACACCGAGCTTTCAGGAGTCCACCTGACTCTCTCTGTAGCCCAGCGAGCTCACGTACAAAGGAAGGGCAGGGAAGATGGGAGAAGGAGGGACTGGCCCGGGGCCCCAGTGTTCAGACACAGTAATCAGCTCCTGCAACTCAGCTTCGACCCCATGGGGTTGCTGGCTCACCTGCACCTTCTTCAGAGCCACTGTCCTCCTGTCCAGCAGGCAGGTGGCCTTGTATACCTCGCTGAACTGCCCTCGGCCGATCTTCTTCTCGATCTGGAAGTCTGCCAGTGAGCAGCGAAAGGACAGGGCGTTCAGGTGCTTCTGGAGGAGACAGACAGAGGACATCAGTGTCCAGCCAGGCCAAGTGGAGGCAGCTGCCTGTTCCCAGCACCCCTCTAAGGTGAAGGAGGGACTGTGATCGCCAATCCCACTGCCAGAGCCTCCGTCAGCCCCCTCACCCGCCATGCTCTGCGATCCCCACAATGATCCCAGTCTGCGGATGAGAACCCGAGGCCGCTGGCTTCTTCCACAGCCCTTCCTCCACCCCCTTTATCTGATCACCGGCCCCTTTGCTAGGTCCTATCTGCCTCTCACTGCCCACTCCCCACCACGGGCCTCTCTGAAAGTGGGCTCCTGTCTCAGCCTCCTCCATGTCCCCTGAGCTGAGGCTCTGACCTGCTCAGAGCAAGTGCTGGGGCCTGTTTGTCCAATGACACAGTGGAATGTGCTCAGAACAGCTTGGTGCACGAGGGACTTTGTGACTCGCTCACTGTCGATTCTGTGAGTGCAGCTGGGATCACACACCCCCAAAAAGGCAACATGCTCGGCACCTGGAGGAACCACGCATCCCCGTGAAAATAATGGCACGTTGTCGTGTAGTGGATTCTGCTGCATGTCGGTTACTGTGCTGGCTGCTTAGACAGGCTGTATGTCTTGAATCTTCTAACAGCCTTGTAAACAGAGCAAGGCTTATTAATCCCATTTTACAAACAAGGAAAGGGAGGCCCGTCACACAGCGAGTCAGTGGGGAGCTGGGACTTGAACAGCCTGCCGGTCTAGAGCCAGCTGGGTGACACGGGGCAGTGCCCCTCTCCTCTCTGGGCCTCAGTTTCCCCCCTGGGACTTGAGGTGTCTAGAGGATGTGATTTCCAAGGGTCCTTGCTCTGGGAACCCTGGGCTGCTTCTCTCCGGGGTGAGCAGCTGGAGTCATCAGCACTCTCCGCCCAGCCCAGGGACGTGCCCTGGAGGCCAGGCTGCCCACTCCAAGGCCTCCAGAAATTCCCAGAGGACAAGGGTGACATCCCAGCCGGCATCGCTGACACTCCAGCTGCACATCTGCATATGCGATGACCCAGATTTGCATTTCCTGTCACAACCCATTCGACCTAATTAGAGGAATGAGCTCCCTGTGGTGGGGCAGGTTACTCAGGCAGCAGCACCCAGCGAGGGGACCTGGAAGGGGTGGGGAGAGGGTCCTCCCAGGGTGGCCTCTGCTCAGGTGGGGGTGCTGCGAGACACAGGGCCCGTGGGCGCAGCCGCCTGAGCCAGCAGAGCCCTGACCCCGATTTAACTCGGGGGCTTCGAGTGGAAAAGGAGAAGGTGAGCTGGGTTCTTGCCCCAGAAGGCCAGGCCTCTCTCTGTCACCACCTCCAAGGCCATCCTCCATAATGGGCCAGCCCTCGCAAGTTCCACTCTCGCCCCGGCCGCCAAGTGAGGCCATCCGTACCCTGGATATAGAACACCAGCCTCAGGACCCCCTGGGCACCCCAGAAGGCGATGCTGGAGATGGGGCTCCTAGGAGCGCTACACTGCTGGGCAGAGGGGGGGCTGGCCCCAGACAGCGCACCCCACGGCGGCTCAAAGTAATCATCTGATGGCCTTTCTGAAAACTGTTCATCTAGTGCTCACCATCCCCTGTTAGGTCTGGACCCTGTGCTCACTCTTGGGGAAGAGAAACACAACTCCAAGGGCACAGGTTGGCAGAGAGGCTGAGACACTGACACAGGCGCCCAGAGCTTGGGTTCAAGTCCACGTTCTGCCGCTTCCTGGCCGTGGGCCCCGGTCTCAGTTTCCTTATCTATGCAACTGAGATAGTGACAGTACCCTGCTCAGAGCTGCCAGGGTGTTCGGTAAGTTAATAAACAAAAGCACTCGGCACACAGGGAACCCTGGGTGTTACGACTGTTACAGGTCTCGGCATCGCGGAGCGTCTGCACAGCGGCAGCCCTTGCTCCCTGGTGGCCAGGATGAACACGACTGCGCGGTGCGTGCAGCCCCCGGCGGGGGGGCACCCAGCCCAGGACACAGGTGCAGGGCGTCCTCACTGCTGCTGTCAGCATCATCCCCGTCCCCATCCCCACTGAGGGTCTGCACTGAGGGGACTTCCAGCTCTGGGCTCTTTAACTGTGGACATTAAAACGAAGTTTACAATATAAGAATCAGATCCATGGCATATCATTTCCAGGGTGTTGGATGCATGCTGGATGTTTCAAGCAGACCATCTCACACAGTTTCCTTGGTGCCATTGCGCAGGTGAGGAAAACTGAGGCCCAGAGAGCTCATTTACCCAATGTCACCTGGCTACAGTAAAGCGGTGAGGCTGACGGGCCCCTGTGTGAGCCGTCTGCGACTGTCTGTCAAGGGACAGTGCTCCCCTGGCCTCACTGCACTGTGGACACCAGAGGCCACTGCCCACTTCTCATTCCTCTTCCCACTGTGCCCAGGGTAGGGGCCCTTCAGTTCTCCTGCGAAGGGGAGCCAGCAGGGAGGCTGAGCCGGGCTCTGCTGCCAGGAGCAGGAGGCCAGAGGGAGGAAGCCTGCTGTGCCCCGAGGCCACACGCCTCACAGAGAAGGGGAGCCTCTGGGAACACTCTGGAGGGGTGGGGCAGAACCAGGGGCCACCTCTATCCCCAATCCCACCCTCCCAAGAAGTACCGCCAGCCTTCTCCGGCCATGGGTGGACATACAGAGAGAGAGGGTATCTTAAACACCCCCCTCCCAGAAAGCTTGGAGGAACACGGCTTTCCTCTCCAAGTCAGATCAAATTAGGCCATAAATGCCCACCCCCTCGAACCTTGTGCTAATTTGAGTTTAAAATGTTTGAAGCAAAATAAGCCCTGGCCATCGACAAATTCTTTTTTTTTTAAAACAGGAGCACAAAATTACATGTTAAAAGAATAAAAATGCATTCGCCCAATTAATTTTCTGAAATCTCATTAAAAAATTTAGCCTGACTAAGTCAGACTTCTGACCTGAATTTTAATCATCTTTACACTGGATGGGTCTTTTTTCCCCGATATTTGCAATGCATCATTAATTTTAAGGCAACTGTTCCTTACGCTTTCAGAAAGCACACTTCATCCAAGTGACATTTCCCGTAGACGAAGTTCACCTTTACAGACATCTGACATCGTGCGTGGGGGACTTCTAATGGAGCTGGTGTCTGCGGATATGGCCGCGTGTTTTAAATCAGCGCTGCATGAAAGGGCGCGATCTACAAAGAGTCCATGACCCCACTCAGCCCCTCAGGGCTGGCTAATTTCAAACCCAAGCAGGGGCAGGCGGGGCCCCTGGCTCCGTCCCTCCTCAGCAGGCGGGCTGCAAAGAGGAGTTCTGAGTAAGACCCCTTCTCTGAGCTGGCAGAAGGACACAACGAGGTAAGTGCCAGGCGTCACACTGTGGGAGCACCCACCCCCACGACCGTCTCACCCCGGACATCCGCACTCGGCTCCGTGAAATGAAGAGCAAGATGCTCTAGGCGCAGGAGATGCTTGACAACAAAACCTGCAGTCACCTCGACTGCAGTGGCTCCGCAGGCCGAGCTGTCCACCGAGCCCAGTGAGAGCAGAGCTTAATCAAACCTGCGGAGGAGAGGACGTGGAACTGGCTCCAGCTCACTGGTGAGCAATGTCTTGGGGGCTGAGGCCCTACGGAGCATCGGCCACTGCCCAGGAGGCTGGACGCATCCTGAACTGCCCCTTCTCCCTCACTCCTTCTGTCACCAAAAGCAGATCTTTCTTCCTCCCAGAAGCCTCTGAAATCTTCCCTCCGGTGTCCAGCCTATTTAAGGGTAAACCCAAACCCTGTCTACTTCAGACCCATAATGGGCTCCCCATCTGTCACAGACTCAATTCCAAATGACACAGCGTAGATTCCAGGCCTTTCAGAAATGCCGGTCATAGGACCCTATCTAAGCATCGGCGTTTAAACGCCTGGTCTGACCCGCCGGGTCTGGCTCTTTCCCTTTCCTGGAACACGCAGACCTAAGGCAAAAACGAGACAGGCACTTGGTGAATTTACAGCAAAGCAAACACTTCTTGAATTTTTAATGGCCGTCAATATCTGGCCATTAAATCTTCTCTAACCACACCGCTGGTTTAGGGAGACTTTCCCAAAGCTCTGGGCCGACGCAATGCCGTCGGAGCGACAGCTGTCCCTTTCTCCGGCGAAGCCGGCGCATCCTGCTCCCTCTGACGGGCGCTGAATACAACAGAACTTGGCGCATCCCAGGCAAGTTCGCAGAGACTTTCCAGATGGCAGACACATTAGCCAAGTCTTTCCCTGACGAGAGCACCTTTCTTCTTCTTGGAAATTCATGTGGTTCTTAGTGGGGCAGCGGACCCTTGCCATCTCGTTCCTGGTGAAAATGCTCTGTAGCAAAATGGTAGACTCACAAAGCCTAGATCGTTTTAAGCTCCTGCCCTCGGCTTCATTCATTCATTCATTCATTCATTCAAAACCTCAATAAAAGCAGGCATGTTCAGCTTTCCCAAGTTTATATGAATTTCACATACGATTCTGCCAGGTTCGGCAAACATATTTTCATATGCTATAAAGCTCCGTGAAGTGAACAAATTATGCGCCTTGGCATAGAGGGGCAGCCCAAACCAGAGTCTGAGCCTTCGCTAAATTGCTCTTTCTACACCAGGGGTATTTCCAGCTCTGGGCTCCTTAGCCGTGAAAACTAAAATAAAGTTTACAATATGAGAATAAGATCAGCCCTGGCTGGGGTGGCTCAGTGGACTGAGTGCTGGCCTGCAAACGAAAGGGTTTCAAATGGGTTCGATTCCCAGTCAGGGTACATGCCTGGGTTGTGGGCCAGGTTCCCCAGTTGGGGCAAATATGTAAGAGGCAAACACCCTGATGTTTCTCTCCCTCTCTTTCTCCCTCCCTTCCCCCTCTCTAAAAATAAATAAATAAACTCTTTTTAAAAAGATTAAGATCAATGGCATATCATTTCCAGGATGCTGGATGCTGTGCTGGGTGTTTAAAGTAGACCATCTCACGTAGTCTTCAGGGCCCCATTGCACAGATGAGGAAACGGAGGCTCAGAGAGGTCTGAGGGATGGAGCTGGGAACTGACCCTCCTGGAGCCTGGCTGCTCCCACGAAAAACGATTTCAGGGAAACAGCAATGCCACCTGCCACAGAGGGAAGTGCCTCTGCCATCAGTCCCAGGTGTTTCCATGTCCTGAAATAGGCAAGATGAGGGCCCTGGTAACTCTCCAGAGGGTGTTTAAACAGCAGACAAGGAGGAGAGGAAGTGCCTGGCTCTCCTCTGTCCAGCCCAACCTGCCGTAGTCCCAGCGTCAGCACCACTGTGCCCGGTTCTGCAAACCCGGCCAGACGCTGGCGGGACTGGGGCACCTTCACCGACAGCCCAGTCACCAGCAGGCGCCAAGTAACTGTATCTAATTACACTTAACTACGTCACAACCGGTCCAACACCTGTGGTGAGACACCATGGCCACTGCCGCCGCCGCAGCCCCGCGCAGCCTCTCCGTGTTCGTGAAATAATTACAAGGCCCCCTCTTCTGCCAAATGAGGCTGTAATTAACCCTAATTGCTCAAAATGCAACTGGCTAATTCTGGGAGATTAATCAAGGGGGACTCGATTGTTAGTGAAGGACTTAATGTGACAAATTGCTACACCGCAGAGGAGGCCCTGCTGCCCCCAGCATTGCTGAGATGTCCCGGTGCACTCTGGCCCGGCAGGGTCCTCGAGCTGCCGGTTTTCCAGGACCTGCCTCCCCAGTTGCTCCCCGTGCAGGCGTTGCCTCTGTGTGAATCTGTTGTGAGATGCTCCGCTCCTGGGGCTGGCGCAGCCCACACCAGGGAGCCTGGCCTGAGGAGAGCTCGGGGGCAGGAGGAGGGCTTCCGACTCGCCTGCTTCCTTGACCAGGCGCCTTTGCGCAGTGCGTGCCCTGTCCACCTGTCCTGGCAACCCTGTACAATCAGGACAAACACCAGCCCATCTTCCAATAGGAACTAGGTGGTTAGAAGCTGTGACAATCCTTCCATGGCTCAGGTTGGTGGCCATCTCTGTCTGCCCCTGACTTAGGTCTCACAGCCCTAGGGACAAAACCCGACCCTGGACAATTACTCTTCATCATTCTAGGCTGCCTACAGGACACCACAGCCTCTGGCCTCAGCTGCTCCACCCAAGCTCTCTGTCCCCCCCACACCCCTGCATGCCACTTCCTCAAGGAAGCCTCTCTGGCTTCAGATCAGGTGCTTTGGTGGGGCTTCACAGTGGCTCCCAAGTTTCTTCTCCCTCCCCAACCCCCTCCCCTGCTCCTGAGACTGCGTCATACAGAGCAGCGCATTAACTCAGTCGGCATGAGGGGCTCCTTGGTGCCTGGCCCAGGGTGGTGCAACCAGCAAAGCCCCACTCCAGAGGACACTCTCTCTGGGGAGGGAGGGAGACCAAGAAACCAGTCCCCAGGTGAGATGTGACCGTGGCTGTGACCTAATGCCTGTGTACAGGTGTGGAGGCCGCATGGAGGAGGGGTTGGGGGGAAGCAGAAAGACTCCCCAAAAGCAGTGGCATTTGGACTGAGGCCTCTGGAGGAGCTGGGGAGGGCACTCCAGGCCCAGGGAACAGCAAGGGGTATGTGAGCAACTCAGGATCCCAAAAGCCGCCTTTGGAAAAGCTGGGAAAGCCTGCCTGGCTCTTCAAGGTCTCCAGAGATGGGGAGGCAGGCAGAAGGAAGCTGGTGCCTCTGAGCTCTGCTGGTTCTGGATAAAGAGGCCGAAGAGGGCCAGGACATGGTTCTGACCAGAAGGGAGGCATTTTGGCCCGGAGTAAGGAAGTTCTTTCTGACCCTCAGTTCAGCCTTCACCCTCCTGTCCCCCCGGGGCCTCCGAAACTCCATGTCCATCCTTCTCAGTAGCGCTGACCCTCTGAGATAAAGTTGTTCGTTCCCATGGAAACGCCCAGGCACAGGACCAGGGCCGGACATCCCACCCAGAGTCCAGAGCAGACAGGCTTCGGCGAGTGCTGCCAAACGGCACGAAGAGCTGGCCGGGTTAGGCGGTGAGCTCTGCTCCCATTCCTGGAAGCAGGCAAGAGGAGGCTTTGTCAAGGGGCGGCCCTCGTTGGCCGAGACAGAGCTGTCCCAGGGATCTGTGCTCCTTGGAGGTTCCAAAGGCACTGTGGATGGAGGAAAAGGGCTTACCTGTGGGTCAGGAGGATTTGCGGGCCCTGGGGTGTGGCAGAGGTTGTTCGGGCTGCCTCCGTGGGACATGGGGCTGGGCTGTCCTGCCATCCTGCATGCCAGCCTCAGGAGGGCACGGGCTGCAAAAGAAAGAGAGGGCTTTCTCATACACTTGCCTATTCATTGCCTCCCCCTGCCGGCCCTCAGATGGAGGAAGTGCTTTCAGCTGCCCCGTTTTGCAGACGTGTGAGTCGTGGGTGCAGTTAAGCACCTTGTGCACCGTCTGACTCAAGGTCACCCAGCTCAGAAACAACAGGGCTAGAACTCACCGCCCCTTGAGACACACTTTCCCTCCAAGTGCTGAGCTGACCGGGTGGCCAGGGTGGTCCCGTAGGAGAGAGGGGGAAGCCTCGGCTCTGTGCAGGACGAGTCCAAAGGTGGCCCCAGCCAGCAAGGGAGGCACCCGATCCAACCTGCCTGTGCCAGACTCCAAAGGCTTGCTATTTCCACATCACTGTCCTCCATGCCTCTTATGGGGGCAGTTCTGCCCCTCTGACCCCCAACATCACTCTCACATAAACCCAGGCTGGCAGCCTGGGCTGTCAGGAGAGGGAGACCTTGAGTCAGACTTCAAGCAGCAGCTGCAGGAAGGAGCCCACATACCGTCCAGGCTGGGTCCTGTGCACCAAATAGCAGAAGGCCAAGGCCATGGTCCTGCTCAGTCCTGCACCAGCCTCTGGGGACAAGCAAGCAACCCCTTCAACCTCCAGCTCTCGAGCTGTTACATCAGAAGTTCCCAGAGAGTCAGGATGCTAGTCACCAGTTGCCATAGTAACCGTGGCAGCTGTCTCTGATTAAGTGCCACCATGTGCCCAGGCCTGAGCTAAAGGTCATCTGAGTCTCACTCTCAATATCACTTCCACTCCTGGTGTTCCGGGCGGCCTCCGCCGGAACCTCCTGGTGTTCCGGGCAGACAAGCACCCCTGGGGCTTGGACAGAGGCTCAGGCCCTCAGAAGACGGCAGGGGGCCCTCGGGTGCAAGGGGAGCAGCCTCCTCCTTCAGAGCACAGGCCTTCATCACCCACGGGCATTTCCACAGCACCTGTATCCAGGGTCCCTTCCCGTGTCCTCTGGCAGGCCCAGCTCCTCCCTTACACACCTGTCACCTGCGTTTCAGGGTGACACTGCTCCCCAGCACACAAAGTGGAGGTAGAAAGCGAGGCCCCGTGGAGCAGCTGCACAGAGCGTCTCACCCAGCCTGCGCGGCCTCCTGTGTGTGAAGCAGCCCAAACTCGACTGGTTCTGACCCCACACGCGGCACTTTCTGCGGTTCGTCCTAGTCCTAACGTGTGCAGATAAAGGAAACCCGTGTCCCTGAGCTCTGCTGTCTCTTTTTTCCTCTTATCTCAAATCAGTGTCACCTTGAGGGCACTGTGGCGCTAGGCCTATCCTTCCTAGGCCTCTGTGTCCCCACACCCCTGCCTCTCCCTGAACGGCAGGTCCTTCAGCCCTCCCCCACCAAGCCCTCCTCCTGCACACGGGCAGCTGAAGCCATTTCCTGAAATGCAGGTGGGACCACAGCCCCTGCAGCATCTGCCCACCATCTGTGCCTGAGCTCACCCCGGGGAGCACAGCCCCCCGGGGGACGCAGCGAGGACCAGGTATGAAAAGCCCTGGGATAAACAGATAAACACGAGAAGGAGCAGCTTTCGAGGCAGCGGCAGCGCTGTTACTCAGGGGGACATGTGTGCAACAGACAATACACCGGATACAGAGGGAACAGAATGTAAAATGCGCATGAATTTTAAGATAAAACCGGAGACTTCCTGCAGGCTCTGCAGCTGCTTCGGGCTGCACCCCCAGACCCCTCGGGGTGACATGTTTGCCATCCTCTGCCCTCAGGGGGACCTCCGGGAGAGGTGGGAGAACTGCCTTCAGCTGGAAGGTTCTGTCTTTATCGCAGAAGGCACCAGCATGGCCCACAGTGCCTCGCTCCCCGGCCCACCTGCTCACAGATTTCACGTGGACCAGAAACTAAGGGGCAGTCCTGGCTTCCCCTTCCCTCCCCCCACCTCACACAGCCTCTGCGGCCAGCCCGGGTTTGTATACTGATCGGGCGTGTCACTCTGCAGCTGAGACCCTGGGCAAGAAACACTGGTCAGGAACCTAGGCGGCATTTTCAGGCATCATTCCCCATGTCCCCACAAGGCATTCCTGCATCTGAGCTCAGAGGCAGGGGTCTCCCCTCCCGGAGCTTCTCAGGGGCTCACCCTGCTTCTCTTCACACAGGGGTGTTGTGAGCACCCCCCACCTCCTGAGAAACCGCAGTGACTACGAGCCAGCAACTGCGTGCACCCACGACGCTGCGCCTGCCCCCTGCACGGCAGCTCCATCAGCCCTCCCAGTCCCACAGCTCCTCGGAACAGGCTCTCTCATCTTTCCATCTCACCGATGAGAACGCCAAGGCCCACGGAGGCTGAGATTAGCCCAGATCACACAGACCACAGAGAGAGGAGCCAGGATTCGAACCCACAATGGCATCTTTGCCCCAAACCTCCAGGAGGTGCTCCTCACAGCACCTCCCAACATTGCTCCTGTGTGGAGGGAGCAAACCTCCCCCCTCAAGAACAGGGCCTGTGCTGAGTGGGCCACAAGAGGCCATCCCCCCAACTGGGGCCCCATGGTTCCTGTCCTTCAGGATGGCACCAAGGACACGTAGCACCTTTTCTGCCAATGCCCTGGGGCTCTGGGAAATTACTGTTCCTAAGAGCTATTCTTCCAGAACATAATAGGAGGTACTGCGCCATGCTCCGGGTGAGGAGGAGGGGGGACTTTGTTCCAGAAGAGCAGCAGCCGAGGAGGGCCCTGCATGTCACGCCCCACCCCCCAAGTGCCAGAGTGGGCCACCGCAGAAGGGCAGGAGGCTGGGAGGCAGGTGGCAATGAAGGCCCTCTGAACTTCCGGTGGGCCAGGTCCTTCCCATTCCTGCTGGGGCTTGTTGGGAGATCCATCTCACAGAACAGGAGTCAGGCTCGGAGGGGAGGCTCACGGTCACGTCTCGAGTGAGCCACAGAGGGGAGATTCGAACCCGGCTCTCACCACCTCCCAAGCCACCCCTAGGTCCCTGCATCTCTGGGGGTATTGTATTTCAAAGGATTTTCATTCTCTTTGTCTCTACCCCAACAGAAACCTGACCCCAGAAATATCCTGCCAGAAACTGCTCCTTATGGGGCTCAGACTCAGAGAGACCAAGGCAAAGGGACTCAGGGAAGACGTGCAGAGCAGGGTGCGGGCCCCCAGCCAGCCCCTGCCAGCACCCCAGGTACCACTGGGAGCTGCCTGTCCTGGGCTCCCACCGAGCTGCAGAACAATGAGGAATGGGCTGCCAAGCCCGTGGCAGGAGCCAAAAATCCGTGGAATGTGAGGCCCAGAGCCACAAGCCACACTGAGTGCTCCCTCAAAGAGGGCCTTTCTTTGCAGGGAACCCGGATCCTGCATTTCCAAGGCACTGCAGACACCCATCGCAGCCTCCAGCCTGGGTTTCCAAAGTGAGCACGTCTGCCAGGCTCCCGTGGACCGCACCAGGCTGAGCCCTCAGCTGGGGGCTGAGGCCTACTTGGGATGAGCAACCCTGAACCATGTGGGAAAGTGAAGCTAATAGTAAGGTCTGTCTGTTAGGGTGATTGAAAGAACCAAACGCGTTAGCGGATGTAGGCTCCCTGGAACAGAGCCGGGCACGTGCAAAGGCCCTGAAGCTTTGGCGGCTCCCACTGTCCTTAGTGCTGTCCACCCCAGGCCACAGAGGAGTGAGGGCCTCCCTGTGACAGACATGGGGACTGGGGCTCAGGGGGCAGGGACATGCCCAGTGCCACACGGCCTCTTCACAATGACTTGAGAGCCAACACCTTCATTACTTATGGGAACCGTGGCCACCTTCACAAAGCCCCCTGACTTGCTCCTCCCCACCCTGGGCTTTGACCAGGCTCTAAGTACTGTAGAGTGTGACCCTAGGGGACATGGGCACTTGGGTTTCATCTGGACACTCCTTAGAAGTGATCAGCTTCCACTGGGCAGGGCTCTGAGTTCCCCTAGTGGTCTTTGAAAGACTGTTGTCTGGCCCTTGCCTCCCAATTTTTGGAAACTTCCTCTAGGGGACAGCCATGTCCCTCCTTAGTGTCCTGCCAAATGCCACACCTCATGGAGGTTGGCAGGTCACTGAGGCCCTTACCCTTCCAGTGCCAGAGGACCCAAGACGCCAAGAAGGCTCAGGCCAAGGACCCGGCTTGGGACACACGTCTGTGAGGATCTGTGTGTGTCAGGGGTCTTGCTGAGGTGCATGAATATACTGTGTGGGCACAAGTATTTGTCACTTTGGTCCCCAACCCTGAGGTGGAAGCAACGTGTGTCCCCTGCCCTTTTCTGCACACATGTGTGCATGCGTGTGCTTGGGGTTCACCTGGGGACCACAGCTGTGAGCCCAGATACCTTCTCAGTCCATCCACCGAGGCTGGAGTGTCCCTGTCCCTTGTTGGGGGTAGTTAGAGGGTGAAGGTGACGCAGGCTGATGTGGCTCCCAGGCTGACAGGTTCTGCCAAGTCCGGGAGAACCATACAGCCGTCCTTGGAGGCGTGGCCTCGGCTAGACACCAGACCCTGGGCTGCTTTCTCAGAGAAAGGCCACTTCCCAGTCCCTCCGCTGAGCATGAACAGCTCCACAGGTTGTGCTCCCGAAACAGAAAACTGTGCCACAGCTTCACACCTCCTACACACACACGTGGTTTCTTTTCTTGTCCCCCAAATGAGTGACCCAACGCCAGGGTAGGCACAGGGGCTACTTCCACATGTCCAGTTGGCTCCCAGTGGCCGATGCCTAGCATGGATGCCCCTGCCTGGACCAGCTGGGAGAGGAGAGGTACCGCAGGCTGGCACTGCCCAACACACCCTCCTCACTGGAGAGCGAGGCCCAGCAAGGAGACAGGGCCGCTCCCAGCCTGCCCTGGGGGGTCAAAGCCAGACCAGTTTCAGCAGTAGCCACATGCATACCAAGCAGCCCACCTGAGCTGAGTGACTGGATATCTTTGGAGAAACCCAAAAGGCCATCACCCCCATTTTGCAGATATGAAAACCGAGGCTCCAAGGGGTCACAGGCTTCTACGAACTACACTATGCAGAGGACAAAACAAAAGCTCACACCAGTGAAGGGAGGGGCCCGTGACCGCACAGCAGACAACAGCGGGAACCAGCACATGGAACCACATCTGACTTCCCTAGTCCACACTGCCTTGGAAGAGTGAATGAATGAATGAGTGAATAAGTAAATGCATGAATGGACAAATGAATTCTGGCCCAGAGGGGTGGTTCTGGCTGCTGTGTCCTCTGCCCTCTTCTCGGTCTCCCTTCTCTTCTGGTCTTGGGATAATCGGCCGTTACTCATCTGTTCATCACTTGACAGGAAGCAGCCAGATCTCAGGCCAGAGTCCCTGGGGCCTGAGAGCCGCAGGGGACACCACAGATGGCGTCTGTTTCCTGACCAGTCCCAGTCCCGTGCCACCCTCTGCCCCCACCCCCAAAGCCATGCTTGCTGCTCAGATTCCTGGGCTCCCCAGCAGGAGCCTGGCTTCTCTGAGACGGGGGACCACACTCAGCCCTGAAAGGATGGTGCGGCCCATGCAGACAGGCCTCTGACCCCTCCCTCTGGGCAGCGGGCCTCCCACGTGGGCCTGCGGAACCTGGTGGCCAGCAGTGGAGGGGCGATGCAGTGCCCTCCCAGACCACACGGCCTTTCTTCCCCTTTCCCTGCCACCCCCCGCCCAGTTCTCCTCTCCTCACCCATCACCCACCCCCCTCCTTCTCTCTCCAGCCTGGGGGCTCCTCTCTCCAGAGCTCCAGACCCCAACTACCAAAAGCCACAGGCACCAAAGCCTCACCTGGCCTGAATCAGAGCTTTTGCCTGCCCTTCCCAGGTCTCCACCTCAGCAACAGGGTTGCCTCTCTGCTCATGGAGTTGGCAGGAACCCAGTCTCACTGCACCCCACGCTCACCCTCCCTCACAGTCCACAGCTGGTCTTCAACCAGTCCTGACCGTTCTTCCCCCAAATAAGTCTGCAACCACCCAGAGTCTCTGCCCTGTGCTGGCCTGGCCCCTCCTCAGCAGGTCCCTACAGTCACCTCCCACCCAATGCTCTAACCTCCAGGCCACCATGGGAAGGTCCTTCTCCAGCACACAAACCCCAGTCTGCCGATCCCCACCCCAAACTTCCCAGGAAAGGCCTACATGGCTGAGCGAGGCATTGCAAGCTCTGCCCAGCTGTATGGGCTTGCCTTCCTGCATTCCCCCCCCCCACCCCACCCCCAGGCTCCCACCCACCCCAGGCCCTGCTCCCAACCACACAGCCCCCAAGGGTGGGGCAGGAGCCAGGGGAAATGCAGGAAGTCCTGCTCCTTTCTGAGCCTCGGTTTCCTCATCTGTAAAGAAGAAACGGCCAGATGCCGCAGGGTGGGCACACAGAGGCAGTTAGGTAGTACCAAGGCCCCCCTTCTCCCCATCTGACAGCATCCATGTGGGCTCCTCCCCTAAAGTCCAGCTCTTTGGGCACAAACTGCTTGTTTCGTCACCCCCCCCACCTTCCACTGGCCCTTCAAGGTGGGGACTGGTCTTAGTAGTCATCTCTACTTCGCCAGGGCCTTGCCAAGGCCTGGCACAGAACTGGCACCAGTGGGTCACTGGGTGAACAAACTGACCAGCCGGTGGAAGGGGCTCTTCCCACCCTCCCGAAGCCCCAAGCAAGAGACAGCTGCCTTTACACTCAGGGTCCCCGAGGTCTCTGGCCAGGCAGATACCCACAGGCCATTCGTTCAAACACAGTGCTCCCCAACCCCTTCCCACACTGTAGGGCTTCCCAGAGCCTTTGTAAAATCAAGGAGACTCTTGATCACCTCCCTCTTCCACCCTCTCAGGTGATAAATGCAAGTCCAGAAGAAAAAGAGGCAGGGGCTGTAGACGCCTCTCCTGTCTGGGAGGCCTTGGGCTCCGGGACCCAGCAAAGGCCGGGCCTCATCCCACCCTTCGAGGAGGGGGATCTGCTGAGCGTGTCCTCTGTGCCAGCGAGTTCCACGCAGCACCTCTGCACACTCCTGCCACCTGTCTGCGGTGCCCCATTTCACCCAGAACCTGCACCTCTCTGAACCTGAGGTGCAGAGAGTTACATAACTTGCCAAGCTCATGCGACTGTGTAAAAGGCGTGCCCCATGCGTGAACCCAGATCCGACTTTTACAAAGTCTGGGTTTCAGCCTGATTTGTCTGGGGCAGTCCTCTGAGACCACCACAGAGTTGGGGAAGCTAGTATCTCACTCTGCTGGGAGGACTGGACGCCTCAGACCGGCTCACCATCTCAAGGACCCCTGCCCACCAGGGAAATGAATTTGCTGTCTCCTCAAGGCCTTTGCAGGCTCTGCTTCCCCTGCTTAAAATGCATTGTCTCCGCAAACCTGGCTCCTTCTTCACAGCCCACCCCAGGCACCTCCTCCAGGCAGCCTTCCCGGACTCTCCCAAATACTCCCAGCTCCACATATTACCTACTCACATATTTTCCTCTCCCTTAAACAAAATTTTCCTTGAGAGCAAAGACCAAAACACTCTCACCTCTTGGCCCCAGCAGGCCAGAGGGAGGGCCAGGTAAGTGGCTGCTGACCTGGTATAGGAATACCAGGAGTCCAAGAGAAGAAGCCAGGGCAGCACCCCCAGGGGGTGGGAAGGCTTCACTGTTTGTAGTTTTCCTGGCGCCCCAGGACAGCAGCCATAATCGCACCCAGGGGCCCCTGCCAGGGGAAGTTCTGAAAGCCCTGGCCTCCCCTAATTTTCTCTCCTGTCCCCGTTTTAAGGTCCAAAGGACAGTGATACCTGGTGGGAGAAAGTTCTGTGGAGAACTCTGCTCAGACACCAGGAGACAGCCCAGCGGCCAAACCCACCCCAGAGAGGCAAGCATTGCTTCTACTTCCCCTCCAACCCCAGCAAAGCCCAGGCAAATCCCAGGATCACTCAACGTCAAACTGCACCCCTCCCCATCTGGGTGGTGGCAGAGGTCACGCCAGGCTGACCACTGGTAACCCCCATCTGGTCAAGCGGCAGCAGCGGCAGAGGTGCAGCCAAGGCAGGGTGCCCTGTGAGCCTGGGCTCTGGACGTCCCTCATGCCTGCCTTTCTGTCACTTGCTGGGCACATCCTTTAGGGCCAAGGCAGTAGCCTCAAGTGGCAGGAAAGGGTGAGGGGTCTCCCCAGCAGGAGGCAGGGCAAATGCAGGTACCTTGCAAAGTGGCTCCTGAGTCTGGAGTCTCAGGGAAGGTCTGCTCAGCTCAGGGTGGAGGGTGGATTCATGGTGCTGAGGGCTCTGGGGATCTGGGTGGCCTCTCTGTGTCGGCGCAGGCGAAGGAAGGAGGATCGGCCCAGTCTCTGTAGGGGACTTCCCCTGTCAGGGCCGAAAGGAAACCCCCACCATTCGCCACTCCAAAAATAGCTTCGGCTGTCACCTCTGTGGCCAATGGAACTTGTCATAGCCTCCAGAGTCTGATGCTCACCAGGGACTGGAATCTGAGGGAAGTGGCCCCTGGACAGTCTTGGGGAGAGTGCACGCACGTGACTCTAGCCAGAGGGCTTGGAATGCAATCAGAGTCCACTCTGAGGCCACCCAGTCCTGCTCTCCCATTTCACCTACCAGGAAACTGAGGCAGGAAGCAGGAGACTTATCAGGCCACAGGCACAGGGGTGGCAGCCCTGGGCCACCAGCCCGCCTCCTCAACCTACTGCACGCCACCCATGTGGCAAAGGGATTTGCCCCCAACTGGAACCCAGAACATCGGCAGCCCCAGGATTAGCCCAGCCTGGGCTCTGAGAGGGACAACGGGTCCTTCCCTTGTCCCTGGTGCTCCCACCCCCACAGGGGGCCCAGCAAATGCTAAGTAGCATGAAAGTGCTTGCTGCCCCTTTAAAAGCTTAACTCTTCCTAGTCTCTCTTTTGTGAGCTGAGCCGAAAATATTTCTTGCCTGAGAGATGGGCGCCTTCGTAGGCAGCAGCCTTGGGTTCAAGTCCTGGACCTGTCATGTCCCAGTTGTGTGTGTCTCAGGGTCCTCCTGTGTCAAACAGGGATAGGAGCTGTGTGCTGGAGGGTTCCTGATGGTGCATGAACCGAAAGTGCTGAGCCCTGGGCTGGCACGTGACAGACACCCAATCAGTGGGTAACTGTTTGAGCATTACTGCACCCTCACTGGGGCCCCTGCTCTCCCAAACAAGGTGTGGATCTGGGAACCGAGGGCTTGGCGTGTTTCTGCCTTCCCCTCCTTGCACATGTCCCTCCTGTGCTGACAGTGGGGGACCCCAAGATGACGCAGAAGGAAACCCCACTGTTCTTACTGGGTCTGCAGGAGAGAACCCTGGAACACAGGGACAGACACTCACCAGCCAGAAAAGAGCTGGAAAGGTGCCCTGGGGAAAGGACGGATGGACTCTCACTTCTGGCCAAAGTCAAGGGCAGCTTCTCCCAGTGGGTGGAGTGTGAGATGGCTTAATGGGGTGGGAGGGACCCCAAGCAGAGGGCATGGGAGTTACAGGGTAGGACACAGTGGGGTCAAAGGTGTGGAGGCTGGCGTCCTTGCAGGCATGTGGGAGGAAGTCAGGGCAACTCCAGGCCAGCCCCTGTCTCCTCCTCCGGAACAAGAGCCACCAATACCCTGGGCAAACCACCCCCTAGCACCCCATCTGTAGCTCTGCCGCTGGGCCTGGCACAGGCACATTGCAGCTGAGGCCCCGGAGGACACACAGAGCCAATCCTGGCACAAGGGCTCGGCAACCTGCCAGCACATCTTCCCCTCCAGCCGGGCCCAACTGCCAGGCATATGCCAGGTGCCAGGCCCCTGGGCGCCTGAGGCTGGGCCCGGGCCAGCCGTCCACAGGCCTTCAGGTGGACCCCACCAAGGCCCTGGTGCGTGTGGCTCTCCTCGAGGACTGTCTCCTTGACCCAGCATCAGCCTTGGAAGAGACTCTAGATGGGTGGATCAGGCCCCCAGTTGGGCACTTTCTGCCTAATCTGTTCTGTTTCCAGCCCCCCGTCTGCTGAAGAGGAATCCCCTACGTGGCAGAGACGTGCCTCTGAGGGGAAATGCGCTCTAGCCCAAGACAGGGCACAACACCCAAGGAAAACACACTTTCACGCCATGTGAGCCAGCCCTGCGGGGCCTTCCTCTCCCTCCGGGGCCGGAGCAGGCTGCAACCTTCCAGAGGACTAACTCAGCTCTGTGCAGCCTCTGCGCCCTCACAGGCACACACGTCAATGCCAGTCACTCCCTGCCTGTCCACACGGGACACAGAAGAGAGGGTGGAGCTGTGCTGCAGTCCCCTCCTGAGGTGGCCAGACTCCCGGGGCCTGCCGAGTCACCGTGAGCCCCCACCCAATCCCCACAGTGCTGAGCGAGTCTCGGTCTATAGGCGACAGCGCCTGCTCCATCCAGTCCTGCCACCCAAGAGGGGTTCCAGGCCAGCAAGTAATCACAGCTTCGGGGGCCACACCACTATGCCACCCCCGGGATCCTCGCAGACACCAAGTCAGGCTTGGGAAGTAGGAGGCCACTTTTAACTCCTCGAGGGTGACTTCTGCTCTAAGCCATGATGCGTCTGGCATGGCGGCCGGGGACTCACAGGGCTTGGGACTCCTATAGGATTGTATGGCCTTGGGAAAGTCGAGGCCTATTCCTGGGCCTCAGTTTCCCCACTTACAATATGGGGGAGTCAGGCTTCAGGGTGTAAGAGGGCCCTTCCTGTGCCCACATATTTTACGATGCTGGTGGAGGACAGGTCGACTCACTGGTGCCCTGCAATCGGGCTCTGGGATCTCGTATCTTATCATGTGTTCATCTGGGTCTGGGATTGCTCAGGGGACACTCCCCTGGCCTTGGAGGACTTTCTGGGCCCCGCAGTCCCCTGCACACTGTCCTCCCCATTCATTCCAAGCCACAGCAACATAGGGACATGGCTCAGATGCCTCTTGGGTTCCCAGACATGCAGCCATGGAGGTGAGATATGTACATGGGGGGGGTCCCACACAGAGTGCCCCCTAAGTGCCAGGTGCTGGGCCAGATCCTACAGGAATATTGGCAGCTCGTGGCTCATAAGGCAGCCCTGCAAAGCAGACCATGCATCCCCTGGACAAACCTGGAAACTGAGGGTCTGAGGTGGTGGACCTGATAGAGGAGTCCCAGCTGGACTGAGGCGGAGCCTGGGTGGAAATGCAAACCTGACTCCTCGCTCCCCTGGGAGCCCTCTGCAGTGTAGACTGGGCTCCTGCCCTCAACCAATCGGAGTGGTCGTGGTGGGGACCAGATCAAAGCACCTAGCTATGCTGCAGAATCAAAGAAGGGCAATTGATTCCAATGTGAGTCAATCAAGGGGGCTGCAGGGAGGTGGTGGCATTTGATCTGGGACCAGAGAGCCAGATAGTGAGGAGAGAGAAAAGCAACCCAGCACTGGCTCTGGAGTCAGAGAGCCCCAAGTTCAAATCCTGTGCTGCTTCTGTCCAGCCACATAAGCTCCAGCCAGGCCCATGGTCACCTCTTCGCAGTTTCCTCTTCTGTACACAGGGAGCCAGGCAAGACTCACCTCGTGGGGCTGTTGTAAGGACTGAATGAGGACATACAGGCAGAATGCCAGCCCAGGACCTCAGGGCCCGTGTATACGCAAGAGCTCAGTGAATGTGGCTGCTGCTGTTGTTATGATTACCATTATCGTTATAAAAAACTCATTCATTTAACAGCAATATCCCTACAACAAATATTTCTGGCAACCCACTCAGCAACTCAATTGTCACAATCAGTCTGGTCTCATTCTCCAGGGGACCCCAGTGTTTCGGCCAACCAGGCCTTTGGGCCTCTGGGCTTGGCTGGAGGTGCCCATGCCCTCTAAGGACTCACATTTTTGGAGGGAGGCTGGGTGAAGCCACACCGGCTCCTGCTGCGTTCTCCCAGACGCTGGGAAGTGATGGCAAAGCAGTTCTCAAAGTTCCCAGGACGATGAGCCCGAGCTGTCTTCCCCTCTCCCGCCCCCACTGTCTCAATAAAATAAATCTTGGCCCACGGCAGGCGAGAGACCCTATATATTTACATGACGATTGTGCCTCATGATCACAGGGCCGTGTTTTTGGCAGGCAGCGTGTGGCAGGGATGACAGTGGTCCTGAGAGACCCACTATTTTCCAGCGACTTTTATTGTCCATTATATCCCAACATTTACAGGGCTCTGCTCCGGGCCTGGCAGGAATATCACACACGGCGGGGCTGGCAGACCTTAATATTCCCGTCCAAGGGTTGCAGATTCGTCTTCAGGTCCCACCCTCCCCTCCCCAGTCTCTGTGTGTGGTAGTGAGACCCCAGAGAGCACCAGAGGCTCCCAGAGGCTCTGGTGGGAGAGGGCTGGTTGCCTGAAATCAGGCCCAGCGGGAATATTGGCACCATGGAAATTGGCAAATGGTATAAATTAGAGTTTTGTACAAATCCTTCCCCCCACCCCACCCCACTCCTCTGCCCCAGGGGACTATGAATAACTGGAAGGACACACGGACTTAGAGTAAGAGGTGAAACCTGACTTCATCAACACCTTGCTGTGTGGCCTTAGGGAAGTTACTGTACTTTTTGAGCCTCAGCTTTCTTGTCTGTAAAATGGGGACATACCTGAACTGCTGGGGTTGTTGTGAGGTTACAGGACCTTATGGAAAGTTCCCTGGGTGATGCTTGGTACGTGGCAGGTACTCAGTAAGTGATAACCCTCGCCATTCATTCACTCGACACACACTGAGTGCCTACTCTGTACCAGACACCATCCGAGTGACAGGGATACAGAAATGCCCCAGGGGATGACAGATACCAAATTCCTCACAACTGATCTGTTCTAGTTCAGTAATCGATCCTCTGCAGAGGGATTTTACCCACATCATCTTATGAAGCCTCATGACAGTTTTGAGAGGTGGGCAGAGCAGGAAATACACCCACTTCTGAGAGGAGGAAACCGGGTTCAGGATGGGTGTGACTCGCCCAGGACCCTTGTCAGGGGGTGGCAAGACCACCATGGCGCTTGCCTCTGAGTTCCTAGGCCCAGCCGTGCTGGCCTCCCTGAAAGTTAACCTTCACACAGAGCACAGGAGGGCCCAGGGCAAAGGGACTCCTGGCCTAGGGTCCTGGGTTTTAGTCTTGGCCATGGCCTCTCTGCTCCAGGTCCTTCCCCTTTTGGGCCCTTCGTTTCCCATCAAAGGGCTGAGAGGGCTGCAGTCAGGAAGCTGTGGTCCCTGATGGCAGAGGGTCTGTCTCCAGGCTTCCTGGCTTGGCCAGGTGTCACTCTGTCCCACACAGCCAGGGAGGATACAGGCATACCAACATCTGCAGTGCCCCAGCTGGATCCCAGGTGAGCCAGAGTGTCTTGTGCAGAAAGGAAGAGGGGAATGAGCTGGGGCAGGACTTCTGCCTATGGACGTTGAGTGTGACATCGCAGCCTGCAGGCAGGGTGCTTCCACCCCGTTCACAGACGGGGGGGCTGAAGCTCAGGGGGCTATAGATGAGCCTCAGGGGGGCTGACGCTCAGGGGGCTGGTGTCAGATCCTGGCTGGCAGCCTCCAGAGCTTGTGGCTAAGCTGCTCAGAGAGATCAGGAAACCACTAGGTCCCTCAGTTCTGACCCCCAGGAGGCCTAGAAATGGGACACCGTCTGGCCACCCCAGCCTCAGCACAGAGGGGTTGAGGAGCATTGAGCTGGAACAGGAGAGCAAGAAAAGTGCAGACGACTCGGATGACTCAAATAACCTTTGAAACCGGGACGGAGGCGGAAGTGGGCAGCATTTCTGGTGGGTTTCACCTCACTTCCTAGAAGGATGAGTCACCACTTTTGTTGAGTCAGCACTCGCCTGGCAGTCCACGTGGAGCTGCGTTCAGGGTGGCACCTCTCGGTTCACTCGTCCCCAAAGAAGTGACAGGCTGCCAGGTGGGGACCGTCCACCTGTGGGGTGGGGGCGGGGTGCTTTTTATTTCACAGATGGGGAACATGAGGCCCAGGAAGGGAGGAGGGTGGTCCAGGGGCATGTAGCAGGGGCCTAAGTCTTCAAAGGTTAAGTTTTCTATTTTGGGAGATAGGAAAGAAGCGACTCTCTAGAGCTTTAAAAAGAGAGAGAGAAAAAGAAAGAACTAGCAGCTGAACAGAACTGCAACAAGGCCCCCAGCCAGCCCAAAGAGGTTTCTGAAATTCTATGCAGTCTGAATTCTTGCCGGCTGAAGGGTCATGCGATTTCTTTTGCAAAAGGCAGAGTTGAAAAAATCTGGCTGAGGGTCAGGGAGCGGAGGGAAACCGCCACGAGACTGAAGTCATGAGTTTCAGCCTGGCTGCCTGCAATGCCTTTCTGGGTGACCACACGAGCCCTCTGCCCTTTCTGGGCCTCAACTTACCCTTTTACATTTACTACACAGCAAGCCTTGTTCCAAGGCACCTAGGGAATGCTAGCCTGCATTCCTGTCACACTACACGAGTATCTCTGTTTCACAGCAAGGGAAAACTGAGTCACAAAGAGGGCATGCGCGCTGCCCAGGACAGGTGGAAGAACCAGCATTTGAACCTAGGTAGTGCGGTTCCAGATCCACACTCCTGACCGCCAAGCCGTGCGGCCCTCCTGCCTGCAGTGGCTGGTCCCTTGTCCCTATTGCCCCCCCAGAGACCTCAGGGGCTTTGCCTCTGTGGCTTGGATGCCAGCACGTCTGTTTCGGGAGACACAGAACCATCCTCCTCAACGCTGGCTGCTGCTTCTCTGAGCTGCTGCCTTTTCCACGAACTGGTTTCTTCGGTTCGCTCAGCAGCCTTTAGAACCACAGCCCGGGAGGCCCTTGGGAGACTCCCAGGTCACGGCAGCCATCGACCTGCCTCTCTGAGCCATGCTGGGAGCTGCGCATCCGCACAGGAGAGGATGGCCTCGCTCCGATGCCCACTTTGGAGTTTTAACTCAGGTCCGCCTCTGGGTTCGCGGGAGGCAGGCTGCCATTCAGGCATCCAAGAAAGAGAGGAAAAAACTTCTATTCATAGCCAGACAGGGCCCGCTCTGCGGAAATGATGCTACCAGAACGCGACATGCAGCCCAGCCGAGCGAGAGAATCCCGAAAAGCCTGACAATGTCCACGTGGAACAGCTCAAAGAATTGGGTGGTCACCACGCCCAGAAAATATGCCTGGAGACTCAACCGTGACATTCCTGAGGGAGTGAGGCTCTGACCCCAAACCTGGGCCTGTCTTCCAAAGCAAAATTCTTCAGACAACAGACATTTTTTTGGCTTCAACACGCAGACTGCCGCTCTCTGTTTCACTCTGATCTCTAGAGTAAGGGATACTCACGCTAAGAAGAACGGCCCCCTTGCATGCATGCGCCCCCGCCCCGTGCCACACACTGTACTGCGCATCTGGGTCCACCTGCCACTCCCTCGAGGTGAGTGTCACTATCTCCATTTTTCAGAGAGGGAAACTGAGGCTCAGAAGCACACACTTGGCTAAACTGGGGCTTCAACTCTGGGCCCGACACCCCCCACCCCCCGGAGCATAGAAAGCTGGGGATGAGCCCCAGAGGAACCTGCTGGCTGCCTTGCTCTAAGGGGCTCTGGGCAGACAGGGAAGCACAGAGATTTCTGTGGGCAGGTGCACAGCAAGTGTCAGGAGCTGGGAGCACCATTAGCCCTCCACAGGCACGGGAAGAATTCCTGCAGGGAGACAACAGGTGGGGAAGCGTCGGCCCGACCGCAGTTGGGACAGCTCCGAGAGGCCACCCCAGTCCTGCCCTTTCAAAGACGCTGGAATCCATTCCCTGAGGCTAAGCGGAGCGCCCAGAAAACCCCCAGCGCTTCGTTCATACTGCAGCGTCAACAGCAGACCGTGGTTCAGCACGTGAACAGTCGCTGCCACACTTCCATCAATTCCTGGGAGCAGGAGGAACCCTGAAGCCTGTCCTTGGAGGTCTCACATCTCACCAGAGACCTCAGAAGGGCCCTGAGGAATCCACCGGTCTACAGCCTGCATTGGAGGCTCAGGGCAGAGGAGGGATGTGTCCAAGGACATCCAACTGTCTGTTCACTCAGTCAACAGCAGAGAAGAGGGGGAACACCCCAGGCAGAGGACGCAGCACGCACAAAGGCCTGGAGGCTACACCTAAGCGCTGTGGGATGGAGGCCCTGATGACGGCGCAGCCTCAGCTCTGCAGGAGGGAGGGAGGCTCGGCAGGACCAGCAGGACGCCACAAGCATGTGCATACAAGGCTGGTAAGGGGCACGGAGCAGCGGCCAGGACTCAGCTCTCCAGAGCCCCCACCCCCCACGCGTTGCTCTTTTGCACACCACTCTACCTCCCCGTACCAAGCCCACACATAATTTTACTCCATGGGTCACATGACGAATCAATGCCCCAGACACATTTAGCAGTGTCTTTCCTCCCTCAAGGCTACACGCACACACATGACCTCCCCACCCTTGCCCCAGTCATCTCAGGTAACTGTGCCCGCAGACCGGAAGAAGGAAATGCCTACAGAACCTCCCTCTCAAGAGACTGTGCTGGGCCCACACTCTCTTATCTGGTGAGCACCTGCTGTGTGTCAGGCTCTGTGCTAGGCACTGGAAGGATTCATAAATAGTGGTCACAACCTCTAACTCCCTCAGCCGCCCCCTAATTCTTTTGAGATGGGCAGGGCTGGAATTGTCACTCCTACTGCCCAGGAGAGGAGACAGAAGGCCCCGGGCCCTGCTTATTCAAGACGAGGAGGTGTCGGGGCTGGGACAGGAATCTGGAAACGTCTGATGGAACCTTCGCCAAAACAGGTGAGGGTCCCTGGGGGACCAAAAAAGCCTGGGTCCCTCCTTCCAGCCCCATGGGCTGCCCCTGATCCACGAAGCAGAAGGACACACTGGCAGGTGCCACCGGGAATGGCAGGGTCCTGTCACTCCTGGGAGGGGCTGCTCTCCGGGCCCAAGGGAGCATGGCCAGGACTGGTGGCTCGTGCCGAGTGCTGAAGGTTCTCAGCCCTCAGCTGGCCTGGCCGATGCTGCCAAAGGACTAAATGCCGATGGCCTGTGCTTAAGAAAAGCATGCTGAAGTCGACCCATCAGCCCATCTTGGCACCTGCACTAACGCATACGGACGAGCCCAGGTCCCAGAGCACCGACTCTGGAGTCAGAGGGCCCTGGCCAGGTCGGCTCCCCGAGTCTCTGAGCTATTCAGACCTGGCCCTGTGTGGGGATAGCTCTCCCTCCCCAGACTCGGGATGCATCTGTCTCCTGCACAGGAACGTCAGCCAGAGCAGCGCCTCAGGCCCAGCAGTCTGTCCTGTTCAGCCCCAGGCCAGCGCCTGGCACAGAGCAAGCCTGACACGGTATGCTGCTTGCACACCATCCTCATCCGCACACGGGCTGGCAGCCAGGCGGTCCCTCCTGGGAACCCTGTCTTATCCCCACTTAAAAAGCCACAGACACTGCGACACACCGACGCTTGGCGGCACCCTATCCAGACAGGCCTTCCTCCTTCCCTCTGGGGTCCCCGTGCTGGGGTAGACAGTGTTCCTCCACAACTCAGGTCCACCTGCAAACTGGGAAGGTGGCCTTATTGGGAAACAAGGTCTTTGCAGATGCAATGACGTTGAGATGAGGTTGTCTGGGATTAGGGTGGCCCTCATCCAGTGACTGGTGACTTTATAAGAAGAGGGAAACTTAGACACAGAAACACACAGGGAGAGGTTCATGAGATAACAGAGGCAAGAGAGGAGTGCTGTGTTTACAAGCTAAGGGACGCCAAAGATCGCTGACAGCCGCCAGAAGCTGGGAGAGGGGCCTGGAACCGTCCCCCTCAGAGCCTCCAGGGAAACCCAGCCTCCCAGCACCTTGTGTGCTGTGTTAAGCTGGCCCTGGGAATCGAACAGTCTCCCAGCCCAGAGCCAGAGTGCAGCTGGCCTGCAGGTTCGGCCACAGCGTCCCACGTTCTCCAGGCACTGTGCGCTCATCCAAGACTTCCCCAGGCCTGCCTTCTGCCTCTGGTGCCACACAGGGAGCAAACTGGTGGTTCCTAGGCCTGGGGATTTCACAGTCTGGCTACCCCCAAATTCTGAAGACAAACATAAAGTTGCCAACATTTTCTGGATAAATTTCCACCTATTATCACCTTCCTCCATTTGGAGAGCCACCAGATGTAAGAGAGCAGCCACCGCCACGCCTGTCCTGACGTTTCCGCCTTTCACCAGGGATTGGCGACAATGCCACACCGCTGGGGCCAGGCCTAGGTCTGGAACCAGCAGACGCAGGCCACGGTGCCCTACTGTGTGATTTTTTTCAATCCTGGCCAAGGAAAGGCAGCACTGGCCTGCTCCACTCTCTCATGAGCACACAAAAGAGGTTTTCTCCATCTCAGAAATGTGACCAGTATATTCCAGCTACCTGGTGGGTAATTAGTTCCAGGTAATATCCTCTAAGGACTGGGTGATCTCCCAGCCCGAGGGAGGTGGCTCTCCAGGCCAGTTGTTGAGGGAAGGGGTCGGAGGAAAATAAAAGTGGAAAGCAGGAGAGGGAGAGAGAAGCACCGATGCTTCTTTCGAAAAGAAAACCAAAGCGTGAAATGACGCAACAGGCAGACATCACGGCCGGTGACTCCGGCTCTCCTCAAAGATACCTCGTAAACCTGCGCCAGCCTCCCCAAGGGGGGGAGGGGGCAGCTGCCTGGCTCTCGAAACATCTGGCCCTGGCGGCCTGACAACCCACCAGAAGCGGGTCACCCTGAGCTTCGTGGGTGTTGCACCACGGCTGCCTCATGGCGGCTGGTGAGCTGTGTCAGGAGCACCACCCCAGGGAGAAAGACTTGTCTGAGCGTGAGGAATGCTCCTTTCTCCAGTAACTCAGGGGCACTAACCCCATCTCGGAGGGCGCCCTGGATGCTGGGGAACTTTCAAGTGCAGTACTCGGGCTGCTGGCCGTGCAGCAGCTGCCTTGCTGGGACAGCCTCTGGTGCAGGGCAGAGAACCTCAGACGATAAGGCCTGACGCTGTTGCCTTCCGGGGCTGGAGTCCATCTCTCCCTCCCTCCTGTTTGCACACCCAGGCTGGGGGCAGGGTGGGCCCCAGTTCTTAGGAAGCCAGGAAACACACTCTTTTCTGGGCTAAATGCCCAGATTCCTGGAGCAGTCACAGGACCCGCTCTTTCTGAGCCGCGATCCAAAGCCACAAGTGTGGAGCAGACATTTCTTTGAGTCGAGGGAACCTGTGGGGACACAGACAGGCGCACCTGGGATTGCAGGTCAAAAGCCGAGCTGGCGGGGGGAGAGGCCCTAGTCAGCCCCAGAGGGCAGGGTGGGTGCTCTGTGGGTCCCGGCTTCCTTTTAAAGAAAACAGGGTTCATTCCTTCGTCAAGCATTTCTTGAGAGGCCCCTGGAGCCAAGCACTGTCTTGGGCACATGGCAGGGAAGACCCTGCTCCCCAAGATGGGGGTCAAGAAAAGGCCATCACCGTGAACGGCAGAAAGTGCTGTGGTGGAAGCACATATGGGGAGTGGGTGCGAGCGGCAAATAAGGGGACCTGGCTCCTCAGCTTCATCAGGACAAAGAAGTCAGATCCTGCACAAATTGCTTAGCACTTAATCAGCACCCAACAGACCAGCTGGATGCCCCCACCCTCCCTTGAGGGGGGTGGGGGGGGCGACTGAAGCCAGAAGGAGAAGGGTTGGAGCAGGCTGTAAGGACTGGGCTGGTTTGGCCCCTTGAGCACCCCATGTTTCCCAGGAAGCCAAGGGGGCGCCCTCTACCTTGCCTGGTCCCGGGAGACTCCTGGTCTTTCCTGACGAGGAAGTTCTTCCACCGGCACCATACCCACACACACGGGCCACAGCCACCCACCCTCCTGCCAGCAGGACTAAGCTAGGAGGCGACTGTCCTCCCAGAGTGTAAAGCTGGCACCCTTCACCCCTTTGCTGGGAAGTCTGGCCAGAGTCTCACCACCTCTCTGAGCCTCACTTCTGTGATCTGAAAGTGAAAGATCTACCTAAAAGGCTCACTTGTTCCACGAGACCTCAGAGGTGAAGGGCCGGTACGCGCAGGGCCGCAGGAGGCCCACCCACCCCGTCTCTGCCCCGCATTGCTGGGGGTGGTGCTCTAGAGGAGCGACCACCCTCAGGGGCAGGAAGTGAGAGGGAACGGGCATGTCCAGCCCTTGGGGAGCTTGGCATCTGGAGGGAACAGCTGAAAGGTGGATTCTGGTGATGACGAAATGAAACCCCAGGTACATCAAGTCACCCAGCCAGTATGTGACACATTAGTCTCCTTGTCCCCGTTCACCAATTCAACATAAACCCAGACTGCACCCAAAGCTGGGCCGGGCCCTGTGCTGGACCCAAGTGGGAGGGGTGTGGCCAAGCCTGTGGACGAGCAGAGCCCAGTCCGCTCCAGAACCACCCTGGCCTTACCTGGCTCTNCAGCTGAAAGGTGGATTCTGGTGATGACGAAATGAAACCCCAGGTACATCAAGTCACCCAGCCAGTATGTGACACATTAGTCTCCTTGTCCCCGTTCACCAATTCAACATAAACCCAGACTGCACCCAAAGCTGGGCCGGGCCCTGTGCTGGACCCAAGTGGGAGGGGTGTGGCCGAGCCTGTGGACGAGCAGAGCTCAGTCCGCTCCAGAACCACCCTGGCCTTACCTGGCTCTGTGAGGGGCGGGCGAGGATGTTGGGCCAGCTTGGGCTGGTGCAAATGGCGTCCTGGAACAGTCAGCTCAGCCATGGGATGCTGCTCACCCACTGCACCGCTGTACACCAAACCTGCCGCCACCGCGGGTCCCTTGGCCACATCCCATGTGCCAGCTCAAGTCGGGCCAGTGGGCCGGGGGACCTCTGACCCCAGCCCACCCCTCACAACATGCCACGGAAACTCAGAGCTGCTCCTCTTCACAGCTTTGCCTCTGGCCCGCCCTCCCCCCCCAGGCCAATCAGTAATCAATCAATCAATCAAGGAAGAATAGGAATTCAATCACAGTGACAATACAGTTTGCTCCTCAGGAAGTGCGGCAGAACTGGGACTCCTGCAGATTAACGAGTCGCCTGGAAATGGCGGGAAATAAATGGATTCCGCACAGGCTCTTAAATGGCCCGGCCTCAGCGGACGTGCTCCCCTCACTCAACTCGGGCTGCTCTCGTCCCCGGGAACCAAAACAGCTTCTCTGACAGGCAAGGAAAAAAGTGACAGGCAGGAATCCGGAGTCAGGGGAAATAACACATCCGTGGCACTTTTTTTCCCTTCCCAAAGCGATGCTGCGAGCTTTACATATTTTATCATTTATTCTCACATTGTCCCCGGCAAGTTGTAGGCGTCGGCCTTGTTTGTCACAGGAAAGCTGTGAGAGAGGCTGAAGGTGCAGAGGGAGGTGAGGGGCCTCCCACTCCGACACCCAGCAGGAAAGGGCGGGGGGTGGGGTGGGAGAAAGCCAAAGGTTCTTTGTGGGTGGAGCTGTGGCCTCGAGGGCAGCCGAGAGGATCCCGGAGAAGCCCCACAGGCTTCCCCACCAGGGCCTCCACGCCAGCTTCTTTGTCTCCTGGCCTGAACCCCACCCTGGCCATCCCATATATGCCACCAGAATGACCTTCCTAAAGCATCTACCTGTCCATCCCCCTCTCTCTTATCAAACCCTTAAGGCTTCTAGGTGAAGGTGTCACTCCTGAGCTTAGCATCCAAGCCTCCTTACCTGCCTGACTCCAGTCCCAGGTGACATTTGTCATGCACTATGTCAGCTCCATAGGGCCTCTTACAGGTTCCTGCACCTGCCGCTTCACACCTTTGGGCCCCTGCACAAGCCAGTGCTCCCTCTGGCGTGCCCTCCCCACCTGGCCAACTCCTACTGATGAGCGCCGAAGGTGGGCTAGGCGGGGCAGGCTGGATAGGCACCTGGCATGGGAGTCCTCGCTCCCTAACTCCCCAGAGTCTCAAGGACGGGCCCGCTCTCAGAAGGCAGCCCAGCAAAATGAACAAACCTCAGAGCTACCACTTAGGAGCTGTGTGATCCGAAGCAAGTTTTTGGACTCTCTGGGCTTCTGCAGTCTCATCGGAAAGCCGGGGCCAATGACAACCAGTCCTCGAAGCAAACCCGAAGCGGCCAGCACTATACCAGACCTATGTGAGCGCCCCATCGATGCTGAGTCCCCCTCCTTCCCTGCCTCTGGACTCTAGGGGCCTCTCCGCATGCTGCCATGCTGCTCTGGTGACAAGCCCTCCTCACGGGTGTCGAGAACCGGGGCCGTCACATGCCCTCGTCCACTCTCCTCCAGGATGTACCCCGGTGTGGCTCTTGGGGGTGTGAGCGGGAAGTGGGGCTGGACCGGCCCCGGCTGCCCGTTTCCTCCTCGGCCCGGTCTCAGCCCAAGGAACGATCCATCTGGAAGAGTTTGGTTTCTCTGTCTTTCTTTTTTTCTATTCTTTCCCCTCTAAGCAAAACTGCTTGGCGGCGGCTCCTGCCTCTGTCCCCAAGGCAGTTCCAAAGGGCCCATCTCCTCCTGCAGAAGTGATGGCGGTAATTCTGTTAATAGGAAGCAAGACAGATGGTACGTGGTGCCCAAGTGTACACAGGAGGCCAGCGGAACCTGCCGCCCCGGGGAGAAGGAAAGCGTTGCTGGAACACACCCTCCTTTGGGGCCTTATTAGGTCTTGAAAGAGCTGCCGCACTCGCTAAAACCTGCTTTTGCCAGCAGAAGCCTCATTTTACAAATATACAACAACAACAAAAAAAACCCGTAATGGGAAGAAAACCCCCAAGATTATGCCCCCCTGCTGCAGTGAGGTGGCCGGCTGAAGTCTTTAGCCTCGTCGACTACAGGTTTAAATAAACGGGCTGGACGCCGGCCTGCCGCTTTGCGAGCACGGCGGTTTCTGCGCCGTTTACAGACCGTTTGCGGACCGTTTGCCAGCGGTGGGATGGGGCAGCTCTGGGAACATTTTCTTTGCAGAGGCGCGTCTGTCCCAGATGCCATAAAACCCTATGGCCCTGGCGTCGGTCCCAGAAGGAATCCTGGACATGGCTCCTCCTCAGTCACACCCACAGGCCCTCGTCCCACACTGTCGTCTCGCAGGCTTCCTCCTGTCCTGAGATTCAGGGGCATCATGAAGGCAGTTTTTCACTGCGGAATGGACGTCCTCCCCCACAGTCGCAGAAAGGGCTTGCCCTTCTCTCCTATTGGGGGTCGAGCCGCCAACTTGTTCTCTGGGCTTCAGTTCATCCAAATGCCGAGGGGGAGGGGGAGGCTGAAGCTGCTGCGGGGACAGCCCTGGCTGACCATAGGCAGAGCACGTGGACGTGGTCAGGCTGCCCAAGGCTGTGTGAATTGGCAAGCTGTGGAGCCTCTCTGGGCCTCAGCCTCTGCATGCCCCATGCGGGGCTAGCCCCACCCACCTCACAGCCCTGGAGCAACCCCACTCACGTGGGAAATGGTCACTTCTCAGGCCAATTTGAGCACCCATGATCTTTCTGTTCTTCTCAGCCACACCGTCCCACAACACCCAGCACCACCCTGACACACAGTAGGTGCTTGTTTAGCATAGGATGCTGTGAGCAGAACCTGTGAACTTTTTGCTGCTTGGAAAAACAAAAACGTCCATTCACACTAGAGCAGATTGGTTTAGAGTCTGTGCTCTGGGAGCCTCAGGCCTGGGTTCAAATCCTGACTCCGCCACGGACCTTGAACAAATAACTCAGCCTTGCTCAGCTTCCCTGTCCTGGTCTAGGAGTAACAGGGCCTGCCTCACAGGTTCTCTGAGAGGAGTCGGAGCGACACTTCGTGGCCAGGGGCTGCCCGGGTGGCCTTCGTGAGAGCAACCTCGAGAGTGAGCAGTGGAGTCTTGGGAAAACCTGAATAAAACGCCCCCAATCACACAGGTGAACCTGCTTTCTCAAAGACACCTGAGGCAAAGGCAGCTGGATGAGGCCATCCCAGGCCCCTCAGAAGAACGGGACCATGAATTACAGGCACATGTTAAATCCCCAGCAACTGCCCCTGGAGAGAAGACCGACACTGGGGGGGTGAATCAGTCTACCCAGCAGCCCGGGGCACCAGTGCCGCCATACCCCAGCCCTGTCCACCTGTCTGCAGCACTGAGACCAGCAACACTGGACACACTTTACTCGCCTCTAGCTCACGGTTGCCCTCCCCACCCAGAATGCCAGCTCCACTGTGGGTCTTCCGTTCACCCTGCATTTAGAGCCGCACCTGACTCCGCCGGCTGAGTGGACGACCAAACAAAGCAAGGCGGGGATGACTTCCTTGGGGAGGGTGGCTCTGGGCTGTGATTCTAAGACGTCCCAGTGTGGAGAGGGGCTCCTGAGTGTCATGGGTGCCACCGAGCTGCAGTCCTCACCCCGCACTGTCATTTATTATCAGTACAACAATGGCCACCAATTGCTGAATGCCTGTGGTGTGCATGCTCATCTCAGTGGATCACGAAAACTGCCCCACAGGCAGTAACTGAGATCACCCCTCACTTTGCAAATGAGAAGTGACAAGCCAAGGAGAGAGGTAAGCGGAAGGTGGAAAGGTGACTTGGACTCAAGTGTGTCCGAGGCCACTGCCTGCTCCCTCCATCTCTGGGCCTAAGAGTGGCCACAGGGCTGGCTGGACCTTGGAGGAGAAAAGCTAGACCTGCTCCCTGCCAAGAAGGGTGACCGCTCAGAGGCAGCGGCTGAGGTCTGGCTCCTGTCCAGTCCCCATGCACACGCAACAGACGGTGGGGAAGGAAGGCTCAGCCACCCAGTGAGCCTAGCCATCCAGCCGCGCCTGGGATTGTGCAAAGTGCACTGGCTTTGGGGGTCAGTCGGGCCCGGGTTCAAATCTCCATTTTCACACTGTGCGGCTTATGGCTTTGGACCAGTGGCTTCATTCTCTGGACCTCAGTTATCCTCCTCTGAAAAATGGGGTCAGTCTAAAGTTGTGAGGATTAACTATGACAATACAGATGAAGCATTCAGCCAGGTCTGTCTGGTGCAGAGGAGGTACCAAGTAACAAGCATTAGCTAACTCTCCCGAGCCGCCCTCATTCACGTTTTCGAGAGTGGCCAGACATCCACATCCCGTGGCTGCCAGACCCCTGATGTCAGGGCTGGGAACAGCGTGGGTGGCTGGTGGAATCTGAGCTCCCCACCCTCTGATTTCTAGGGCACCACCTGCTTGGCATTCCTCCCAAGTGACCGAGTGAGCGAGTGGACGGGTCAGCAACCTTGTTATTTGATTTCTGACCCTTGTCACTCAAGGACAGGAAGTTGGAGGGGATGGGTTTGCCAATGCAGTAACATCTGGCACCAACGTGAGGTATTAAATCAGGAGGGCACTTCCGAGGAGGCCCTGGGTGAGGAAGGGGAACAGCTGACAGCCGTCACATCCTGGGCCAGCGGTCTGCAGACAGTGCCTCACAGCCGAGCATTTCCTTTAAAAGAGACCTGGCTCTCAGCCCACGTGGGGACCGGATACAGGGGCCTTGCTCTCCGTGAAACGTGGGTATCGAGAGAAGGAGGCCACAGCCCTCCTGTCAGGGCCAGCTGCCCGCGCTAGTGACCGGCGTGGTGGCATCAGGCCCTGCCCTCAGAAGGGAGCCCGTGCTTGGGGTTTCATGGTCTGTGTTCACGGTCCTGAATGTTCTCGCTTTGTCTTTGAACTCTGAAGTGAAGTCAGGCAGAACAACGGGGCATGGGCTGGGGGCTTGGAGCCTCGGCTCACATGTGGCCGGCCGGCTTCTCCAGGACAGGTTCCCAGCTGTCCCCTCCCCGCCCCCACCCTAGTAATCTCTGCTCCCCCATCCTGGGTAGGCTCCAGGCACCTCCAGTCTGCACTTGGCCCGTGAGTGTCCCTGTGCCCAAGGGAGCGTGGCCTTAAATAGCTAATTAAAACGTCACGACAGGTGGGGAGACTGCAAAGGAAAGGAAGAACCTCTCTTCCTGCTTTTTGAACAAGGGGCTTGCATTTTCATTCTGTACTGGTCCCCTCGAACTACGGCGCTGGCCTTGCGTCCCATTAACACGACCCTCTGACCGCCCTCCCCTGGCCTGGGGGGCCTCGGGGTCACCCCCAGGCCTTTGCAGAACTAGACACTTGGGGTCTGAGACAGTCACACCTGAGAAGCTTCTCTGAACTCAGCTCTTCCTCTCCCCGCCCCCGGGTCTTATTCTTTGAACCCCTATGGTTGGTCAGTTATTCTATCCTGTGGGCCAGGCCTGGTTTCCGGTGCAGGAGGTGTGACAATGAACCCGGACGCAGCACAGTAACGAAACGGGCCGGCCTGAAGGTAGCAAGGTTAGGTGGAGGGAGTCTCAGGGAGCAGGGTGTGGACTGGACAGCTACTCTGGCTGGCACATTCAGGCTGCTTCTGGAGGCAGGGACGTCGGCGTCAGCTCTGGGAGACCCGCATCTGGGGCCCCACCTCTGTAGGTGGGCTGCGGCAGCCGAGCACCCAGCCCGGCAGGCACTGCAGGGAGGGAGAGGGTGCAGCACAGAACACTGACTTAGGGACGTCTGCAGCAAACTCATTGCAGGGCCACGGCAGCTCTGCTGTTGCACAATCGCTCCTCTCGGGTTAGATAGTTGTTGCTTGTGGTTTCTATTCCTACCTGACACTCTACAGACATCTGTTCAGTGACTCCAGTTAGGACCGAGCAAGGGACCAACCAGGTGGAGGCGGTGGCTTTTCTGATTTGACTCATCACCCGTAGAGCAGAATACACAGTGAATAGGGACTCAGACTGCAGGGTGGGGCCGCCCTGGGTTGGATCCTGGGCCATCCATCCTCCCAGTTGTCGGGCCTAGGGCCCATCTGATCTGCCCTGAGCCTCAGCTTCTCATCTGTGATTGGACAAAGCATTCGGCCAGGTCTCTGTGGTGTGCGGTAGGTACCAGTAAGAGTCCCAGGTGAGGCTAATAAGAGTCCCAGCCTCAAGAGGTGGCCGTGACGATGAGCTGAAATGATGTCAGTGAAGGGTACAGCACACAGCTAATGCTCAATAACTGCCAGCCATCGTTATTGTCACGAAACCCCAAAACATCCACTCAGAAACCTGAGCCTCACGTGGCGCTTCCTGGGATCCGCGAGTCTGCTCGCTCCTTCCCAGCATCTGCCAGGACTCTGCTCGGAGACGGCTCTCTCCCCCATTGTCATGTCGCATCCGTCCATAAATATTTAAACAACATGTCATCAGATTATTATAACATATGATCTATAGCACTGATGTGCTGCAGTTCTGCGCATTTGGGCTTCATTTTCAGAATATCGAGACATAAAATATTTATGTATTTAGCCAACCACGAGATCTCACATTCTGTCTCAAATGCTGGGTGGTGGCAAGACGCTGAACTGAGACGCGACGTGTGAAGGGGGTGCCTCGTTCTCACGTCAGCTCCTGTGCATCTGGATGGTTTCTGGTTCGTGCTGGGGACACGGTCATGTGGCCCGTGAATGGAGGCTGGCCGGGTTTGTCACCGAAAGCAGAGGGAGAGGGACCCGAGGGCCCCATCAGAATGGGGTTCAAACCACTAGGAGCTGTATCATTTTTGCGTCGGCATCTCCATGGGTCTGTGCAGAGTGGGTGCTCAGTGAACGTCCACTGGGGAATGAATGAGCTCACGTGCACCCGAGGCACCAGCCAGCAGGCTGGCACCCAAGGTGGATTTAGTCATATTTGTCCTCCTGCTCCATTCTATCCCCAGTGCTCAGCACCAGGCCGGGCACCGAGTGGGGCCCAGAGAATGTTGTTGGATGAAAGGCAATTGCAGGAAGACATGCATGACCAGATAAATCACTTAATTAGCTAATGAATTAATGAGGGATAGTGATTCCCAGTCTGCTGGTCCGATTACACTGTGCAAGACCCTCCTCCTGAGAAATAAAGGCTCTCCAGTAACCCAGAGTGGATAAGCAAAGAGGCTTTTCTGGGTAATTAAATATCTCAACTGCTAACATTAACACATCACGGTGACCATCTGGCCCGGAATTTTCAGCACTGTGCAATTTCAAGGGTGCCCCCCATGCAAGCCATTCGAGCATCCGGGAACTTCTCACATGCCAGGGACCGAACTGTGGTCTTTACAGTGCCTAACCTACAGGTGAGCGATGTCTGAAGACCTGGGATATCACAGAAGTGGGCGCAAAGCAAAGCTGTAGGCTTGGAGGAAAAGCATTTCCTCCACGTGGTCTGTGAAGGCCATGCTGTCACCCAGTCCCCAGACTCTATCCAGACAAAAATCCAGTCTCATTGCCTCCCCTCTCAGATTGGCTGAGGTGGGAGGCATTTGAAACAAACACAAAAGGCCACTAACATTCTTGGGGGAGACGAGCAAAGACAATGCACCCTCACTGAGGCAGGTGTGCCAAATTCAAGTTCACACTTGAGCTCCCGGTGGACCTGCATCTGTGGGGACTCAGCTGGACCGGCCAAATGCACAGGTGGGCTCCCTTTCCCACTCCCTGTCTGCCATGTGGTGCCCTATGGTCTACCAGCTAGGGAAGCATTCCTTTCAAGCTGTGGTCCCCATTTTCTGGGCTGGGTGGAATCTGGGGTCCCGCTCATTGGCCACACAGCAATGTCCGTGCGGGAGATGATGCTTGCGAGGGTGTGGCCTCTTCCTCTTCCCTAACTGATCCCAAAAGGTAGGCCCTCTAGAAGAGGAAGGGTGCTTGATAGAAAAGGCAGCTTTAAGACAAGGCACTTGCCTGTTCCAACCCACAGCCCCTCCGACACAGACATTCAGGAGCAGTCTGTGAAGAAAGAGGCAAAGGAAGGAGACCCCAGAACTCTGGGAGGCACAAGCTCCTCCTACTTGGGATAATTGAGGACAAGGATGAGTCTTTCTCCAAGAAACCTCCTCTGTACAGAGGACGGTCAGCCAGGCACAACACAGCCCTTCGCTGCCCACAGGGAGGGGCAAAGTTTGCTAACAGATTCAGTAACTCTATGTAAACGTTCTCTGGGGATCGGCCACTTGCCCACTCAAAACTGTCCTCGATGAGCCAAGCACGGTACAGGGCACTGAGGACACAGCTGCGGTCCCCAGACTGAGCTTGACCCTCATGGAGTCCAGATGCTAGTCTGGGAGGCAGACAACGAACACACAGCATCAGGGAAGGGACAGGGCCCCGAAGGAAAATAAAGCCAGGCCAGGGAATGAAGAGTTCAGGGGCTAGGGTGGGAGTGATGTGCTGTTTTTAGAGAAGTGACTTGAGCGGTGTCCTGAACAGAGGCTGGGAGCACATCCTGGGAATCTGGGGGGAGGATTCAGGAGGAAGACACAGCAAGTGCAAAGGCCCTGAGGTGAGAGCACGCTCAGCTCAGAGTAAGCAAGGCACCTCACTGGAGAAGTGAGGCTGCAGACCTCCCAGGGGCCCCACTGCTCTGGCAATGAGGACCAAACCTGACCCAGGTGCGGGGGGGGGGGGTGTCTCGGCAGCCTCCTCTCCCANGATGCTAGTCTGGGAGGCAGACAACGAACACACAGCATCAGGGAAGGGACAGGGCCCCGAAGGAAAATAAAGCCAGGCCAGGGAATGAAGAGTTCAGGGGCTAGGGTGGGAGTGATGTGCTGTCTTTAGAGAAGTGACTTGAGCGGTGTCCTGAACAGAGGCTGGGAGCACATCCTGGGAATCTGGGGGGAGGATTCAGGAGGAAGACACAGCAAGTGCAAAGGCCCTGAGGTGAGAGCACGCTCAGCTCAGAGTAAGCAAGGCGGCTCACTGGAGAAGTGAGGCTGCAGACCTCCCAGGGGCCCCACTGCTCTGGCAATGAGGACCAAACCTGACCCAGGGGGGGGGGGGGGGGGGTCTCGGCAGCCTCCTCTCCCACCACACGCCTCTGCTTTCTGTGGCTGAGCCCCCTGGCCTTCTGTTAGACAAGGCAAATGCTCTGTGCTCCCAGCGTGCTACCTTGGCGCATGCTGTTCCCTCTGGCCACCTCGGAGTCCCTCTCCCAGGCCCTAGGCCTGGCCACTGACTCGGCCCACAAAAGGGGTACATTCAGGCGGCAGCCTCTGCCCTCTGACCCTTTAGACCAGACCCTCGTGCATGGGGTCCTCACTGCATTCATGCCGATGCTGTTGGAGCACCACGTACCCTGGATTCTGTTTCTGTTCCTTTGTCTACAAAATGGGCATGCTGGTAGTTTCGTCATCGCATTGCTGGGAGGGTGAAGCGAGTCGCTGTGGAGGGCTAGAGCAGAATGTAGCACATGGTAAGGACTGGCACAAAGGACCTATTGAAGGGCTCCAGGCTGAGGCAATGGCAGGAAGTCTCTGGCTTCCCACTGCTTGGGGTCTGCCCACCACCGGGGCCTCCGGTCCTGCTCCCAGCACCCTGTCCCACAGCCCCACAGGCCCACTCCCTCTGTGGTCCTCCTGTCCCTCATCCCGGCCCTCTCAGGTCTCCGGGCTCCCTGACACCCTACCTGGTACACCTCAGGTCTCTGGCTCAGATGTCCCTCCCACTTCCCCAGAGAGTGTGTCCCTGAAGGTGCTTACTGCAAATTACATACAAGGCGGTCATGACAGGTGTGTCCCCACCAACTGGGGATGGGCCCTGGGGCGGGGTCGCTAGAGGGTCTCTGAGCTAGCTCCCAGCACAATGCCTGGCCCGGGATGTTGGGATGCGTCTCCTGAATGAACTACTGAACAGACAGGCACACACCAGCCAGCGAGGGCACGTCCGTCCACAATACAGAGTCTGCTGGGCCTGCGCAACGCCGAGCGGTCTGCTTAACACCGAGTGGTCTGCGTTTCCGCACTGACCTTCCCTCCCACAGCTGGGCTGGAGCGCCGCCACCAGAGCCTTGGCTTGAGAGTCAGCACAGTGACCAAGTGAAGCCACAGAGCTGCCTCAGATGTCACGGAGACCTCGGGCTGGCGACAGACTCTCTGGGCCTGTCTCCCCGGCTGTGAAGTGAGAGGCTTTGTGCCTTCGCTTTTAAGCTTCAGCACCTTTTCTTACAAAGTTTTTTCCCCAGGTAGCATAAAGCGAACTGCTTTAAAGTGAACAATTCAGGGGCACTTGGCACACTCACTGTGTTGGGCAGCCACCCTGTAGCCAGTTCTGAAGCATTTTCCCAAAGGGCGCCCTGCATCCACCCATTCAACAGCTGCTCCCCTCCCCCCGCCCCTGGGACCACGGATCTGCTTTCTGTCTCCATGGATTTACGCATCCTGGGTATTTTACATAACAACCTTTTCTTCACATGACTCTTGTGCAAAACCTCCTCATGTAAAACAGGTAACAGGTGTAGCGCTGTGGCTGAAGGCAGGTGCAGACCTCCCTGACACACACCCTCATCCTGGGACGCATGGCCCTTATCCATAGTGGCTTTTCAGGAGAGGCCGCAATCCCAGGCCCTTTCTTTTCGGAACTCTAGTCCTAAAGCTGGAGTTCTAACGCAAGTCACCCCAAACAGTGTCTGAGAATCGAGGGTCTCGTGCCTGGTGTGACTGGCCCATTGTCCTGAGGAGGAAGTGGAGGCTGGGCCCATGTGCAGCCCTCGCCAGAGGTGGCTGCTGGGGTGTTGCAGGGGTGGTGCCCTCCCCTCACCCCGCACACCGGGCCAGCCGATTCCCACAGAAGCCGCCTCGGGACACTTCCTGGGGACACGGATCTCGCCTCTCCCTCAGAGGAAACAAGTCGGCAGCAGGGAACACCAAATGACTTAGTCCATGCTGGACACGCACCGGAGTAGGAGTGGGGAGGGGGCCACCACTCTCTTCTGATCACGAGCTGCCTGTGCTGCCTCGGGTCTGTGGCAGCCCCTCCTGTTAGCACGGACCTCGGATGGGGCTGACGCTGCGTAAATAGCCAACGGGACATCTGCTGTGCCTCATGACGCAGGGTGGCTGCCACAGCTCTGGCAGCCTCCGGAGACCCCCGACTCCAAAGGATGCACCAAAAGCCTAAGAGGCTCGCTTTTTCACCCTGAAGGGGGGGGGGCAAAAAAATACTGATTTCTAAACATTTTCCTGAGATGCCCAGGGCCACCTGACGTTTAAATCTTGCCTCTTCCAAACTGCCACTGTCTCCTCCCCATCAGTTTTGAGGGTCACTGATCACAGGAAAGTGCTTCAGTGGTGCCTGGAAGGAGGGGCTCCCCCCCACACCCGTTTCTGCCTTGTTTGGGGCCTCAATATGCAGGGACACTGAAATGCTCTTGACAGAGAGACGACTTTGCGGCCTTGGGCAGGTCCTTGGTAATTAAGCGGTTTCTACGATGTCTTTGGTAAAAACTGGGGAAGTGAGCCCCAGGCACCCACCAGGTGCTTCCCACATGCCGCGCATTTTACATGCATCTTTTCCTTTGGTTTTCCCCTTCAACCTTTTGAGGTCGTATTATTGTCCCTGTTTTCCAGGTGAGGAAACCGAGGCTCTAAGAGGTAAATGACTTGCTCACGAGTAGTAGTAAGTCGGGCTTGGACCTCACTCCCCCTTGAGCCTTGGTGCCAAGGCTTAAGATTTTTTAAAGATTTTATTTCTTTATTTTTAGAGAGAAGGAAAGAAACATCGATTGGTTGCCTCTCCTACGCACCCCAACTGGGTGGAAGGGGGTGGGGACCGAACCAGGTATGTGCCCCGACCAAGGCTCAGATTCTTAAATGCGACTGTGGGTGAGGGCCTCGTCCTCTCTCAGCCTCAGTGCCCGCTTTCTTCTCTGGACTGTGAGCCCAGTGAATTCCTTGTCTGCAGCTGGGACCGGTCACAGCAGAAGGCTGAAGTCACCCAAGTTTCAAAGATGTTGGCGACACAAGGAACAGACAGAGCAGGCTTTGGGGACGAACCCCAACTCTGCTGCACGCACCCCTGCGGTGAGGACGGGTCTGAGGGACTCAACCCAGGAGCCTGGCTCAGGAAGTTCTCCTTAAATGGCCCTCCATGTGCTCAGGTCCAGCGCCGCCCCTCCCCCAGCCCAGTTCTGAAGTGTGAAGGTTGAACAACTCCGGGAAAATGCTGGCTCTGAAGGGCAGCTTCCCTCCCCCTTCGCTCGTCCGAATTCCTTCACACTCGATGGAATTCCTACATAAAGCCCCTTTTTCTCTCCTGTGAGGTCACCCTCACACAGATGTCTACGAGAAAGAACGGCTCGGTGTGGATCAAGGCCTCTGGAGCTGAATGCATTTCAGATCCGGCTTCATACTCCCCCCATCCCCCACCTTCCAGTTCTGTTGGCCCCTCATTCTCGTCCCCCCCTCCCCCGCAGAGCCTCGCCACAGCAACCAGTTGGGTTTGGAGGGGTGCGCTGACCCTGCCAGTGGACGCCAAGAAGGCCTGGCTAGAAGACGGGTCCTTTGCCACCAGACCACCCGAGAAGTTGTCTGTGGAAAAATCCAGAATTAGAGACAGCGGCAGAGGCTGTGTGCGGGGGTCTGTTTCCACACAAGCAAGTCCTGTTACAGGGACAGATGTCAAAATGCTAGTTCAAGTTCCCAACTTAAACGTTACAGGAAATTACAGCACTAACGGATCAGTCCCAAGGTTAGCTCCTGTCTGGGAGTCGTGTCTGAGACGGCTGTTGGTCTATTTCGCTCTCGGCCAAAGGAAAGGACCATGTGTATGTCACTCAGCTCCAAGAGGAATGACTAAAGCCACTGGCCTGATCATTTTCTTTTTAAACCAATATTTTCCCAGAAGGCTACCTGGTCACTACCCAAGAGTCTGCAATGAGAAGATGGCCAAACACCCAGAAGCCACTGAGGGTCTCCGGCCAAGCCTGACCATGGGCCACCTGCTCAACTGCGAAGTGATTTCGCACTCAGAGGGACCACAGGTGACTGCCCTGCCCCAGGAGCCCTCTTGGTCCCCAGAGTGCCACATCCTGGCGGCCATCTGAGGCGGTGGCCAAGGAAAGGTCTGCCGCCTGTGCACACTGCTTCCTAAGAATGACGTCCGACAAAAAGATAAAAATGTAGAAACAAGGACTATTTTTACCTCTCCAAATCACAGACCAGACGGGAGAGAAATCAATCAATGCCAGAAACGCGGCTGAGCCTTTGCTCAAGATCTATTATTTCACACCTTAAATTAACGCATCTCAAAGCAATTTGCAAACGTTCATCAACTCTGCAGAACAGCAGAGGGAAGGGACAGAGATACCTTCTCCTTCCAACAGCAACGGACACGTACGGTGGCACCACACTCCCCAACTGGCACAGGCCTCACGCACAGCGTTCCTTTCAAGTCCTGTGTAGTATGAACCTCGACAGAAATGGAAGTGAAGGAGGAAGGGAGACGGGCGCGGGACCGAAATGGAGAGTGGCAGGAAGCCTCTGCAGAAATGATCCCGCTCAGCACGGACAGGCAGGCCCCTCGGAGGGAGCTCTCCGCCATCAGGGGTCGGAAGGCCGGGCTCCTGCAGAGGCCAGTGTCCCAGCTTGCTGCTCTCCCACAGGAGCCGGGGGTGCCAGCCTGCACTCGACCCTGCATGACTCACCAGCCTGCTCCGCTCTCCACCTTGTTTGGTCTGCCTTGCTTGGTCTGACCGGAGAAGAGGAAGGGAATATTCTTCTCTTTTTGACAATTGTTTTGACACTTCCCTTCTGAGACCAATCTTTAGCACTTAGAGAGGAAAGAAGAACGTAAACTGTAGCCCTCTCTATCTGACAGCTCTGGCCCTGGGCGGGGGTCACCTGCCCCAGGAGGGCAACAGGGAACCAGGGAGGAGGGCAGCCTTCAGCAAGACCTCTTCCAGAAGGCTGCAGCCTACCGACGACAGCCTGGCTCAGGCCTGGCGTGACTTCCCCCGCTTGTTTATGTTTTTCAGGAGGAAAGCAGGGCAAAGGCAGATAGACCTGGTTGAAGGTTACAGATCTTCAACTCAGGAATCACAGACGCGGATCGTGACTCAGCCATTTGCCGGTTTACAGCCCTGCCCAGGTTACTTGACCTCCCGTGTGTTCAACTTCCTAAGGTCAGGAAGAACGATCCTTGACCTCAGCCCTGGGCCAGACACTGCACGCAGAGACCGTCACTTTCCAGGGTTGGTGGGAAGACTGTGCTCAGGCAAGACGGGTTCAAATCCAGGGTCAACTGCATATTAGTACATGATCTTCAGCACATTATTTAATCTGCCTGTGCCCGGCTCTTCACCTGTAAAATGGGCTTCACAAGAGCTCCCATCTCCCAATGTTGGTGCATGGAGTGAGTGAGGTAAGGTACTAAAAGTACCCTGGCTGGCACATGGTAGGTCTTCAAGAAACAGTGGCCATGAGTTGCAATAATACTTTCATAAAATTATGCACGGCACTTCATCTCCCCGAGCCTCGGTTTTCTCATCTGTAAAGTGGAGATGATAACCACCTCACTCCCAGTGAAAACTAAATGTGTGCGTGTATGTTAAAGGACTCAGCATCCAGTCTGCACACTCTTTGGAAGGCAAGTGTCACACGCCTGATGGTGGAAAGAGGACGAGTGTGAAGTCCGGCAAAGGACCGGATTCTGCTTCTGCCGCCTCTTAACGGCCCCAAGATACTGCTTGGCCTCTCTGAGCCTCAGTTTCTTCGGACATGCAAAAACCCGAGAGCGGAAAAAATGCAATTAAAAAAACAAACAAAACAAAAGCCATTCTCCACAGCATGACTACTGGGAGGACTGTGGGCACACAGAGGGCGCTCTGTGAATACACCGCCCTTCCCTTCCCCTCTCCCTGCTCCTTCCTTGCTCAGAGCCACAGAAAGTGCCACTTGGCAAAGCCAGGAGCGCCCTTTCTTGAAACCTGAGCAGCCCTACAAGCAGACCAACTTAGGCTTAAGTTTGAGGCTTTAGTTGGTGGAGATAGAAACTACTTTTTAGTCATTTCCAAAGCAGACGGGACGGCAGGAGCCAACAAACCACAGGGACCATTTTAAATCCTGGGCCTTTCTTCTGGGAAGTTAGGCAAGAACCTTCCCAAATGTTTGCCCGTGGGGCTCTCTGCCAGGGAGTGACTCAGCCACAGCTCCCCACGGGCATATTTTATTTGGGGGTGGGGGATCAGGGAGGGCCTGGTCTTGGTGGGGGAAGGGGAGGCAGCATTTCCAGCAAAGCCAGAAGGTGGGGTTTTTTTTCCCCTTCCATTTTTTAAGACAAAAAATAAAAGGAATGCAGTCCTTTTTGTTTCCTTCCAGGTTTTGTTTGCTAAAAGAAGACGTCCAAAGTTCACTCGGTGAGCTGCTGAGTTGGAAACAGGCCCTTCCAGCCGGCTCTGCATCCCTTTCAATGAAATTCTTCTTCCATTAACGCCAGGGTTTTTAAATGCCTCCAAGGTTCCCCTGCACACACACTGAACTCCTAGGACGACATTTTCCCCTCGGAAAGGCAGGCCGAATTTTGACAATTCAGAGAAACGAGGGAGCTCCTGCGTTCTAAAGTTCGCCTTGAAGCAATGGAGATTTTCGACTGCAGAGATTTTCAACATGTACAAAAGCACAGAAAGACTGTCTGTCAAAACTGTGAGGACAGACTTTGGAAGAAGGTGTCCCAAGCCTGCTGTGATCAATTTGTTACTGTCTTGGGGGCTCTTGGAGGACCAGGCTCGATACAAATAAATCAGATGAATAGCTATCCACTTAGCACGGTAGGCGGTAAGCAGAGACGTCCAAGCACAGGTAAGTGTCTCCAGACTCCTGGTCTCCCCAGGGTCAGTTCCCCCTCTATTCATTCCCCCTCCGCCCCAGGCCTAGGCAAAAGGTTTAAAATCTGCCAGGGCCAATGCAGGGCAAGAACAAAGCTGGGGAAACCAGAGGGGTATGCAGGGAGAACTGAACGCATCTCCTACCATCAGGCCCCCCCCACCCCGGGGCCCAGCCCCGTCTGTCCCTCCTGGAGTCTCCACAGAGGGTCCTGCCAGTGACCCTCCGAAGGTTTGGCTCAGAGGCCACCCCTCTGCGGGACCCAGCCAGCTCTGTGTCTGCGGGTCTGACCTCTGGCTCCTCATTCACAAAACAAGGCTCGGTTCCCACTGGGTGCCCAGGCCAGGCCTGCTTCTCTCCATGGGCTCTCTGGCATCAGGGCCCATGGTGGGCACATCACACAATAGGCTTGGTGAGCACAAACAGGGACTCTTATCCTTCATAATAAACATATTTACACACTCCTGTACATTAATTACACACTCACACCCACAAATGCACAGTTTTGTTCTCATAGGCTCATGACTACCTGCACAAACCACTTGTGGATGGTCACACACGTGCACTCCCTGAATCCACACACACTCCGTCACAAAAACGAGATCTCAGATGAAGCGCTTGGCACATTCCTTGGCACATAGTAGATTAAACACTCAGTAAATGGATCGATGGGAGCTATGCCCATTCCCCACGCCCCCCCACCCCCGGCGCACTCATTCATCCCAAACCACATAAGCCAAGCACTCCGACGTGCACACGCACAAACTCTGCCACAAGCACACACACATTCCTGCGAACACGCACGATGGGACGCACCACCGCGGACACCCTCAGACTAGCACGTTCACAGGCGTCCAATCTCACGCGCACACAACCGCCCGCTCTCCCTGCGGAGCCTAGGGAGCGCGCGCGAGCACGCGTAGTGTCCTGGGCCCGAGTAAGGGTGCCGGCCCCGCGGCCCGGCCCCCGCCCCTTGCCCGAGCCGAGGGCCCGATCCAGTTGGGTCCTGGCCTCAGGCCACTCACCGGCGCGCGACGGGTTCGGCTGCCGGCAGGAGGACCCGCGCGCGGGACCGCGGGCGGCGGGCTGGAGCGGTGGGTCCCACACGAGTTGGCGGCGCCGCGGCCGCACGCTCGCCGCTCTGTTCCGCCACCGCCTGTGCGGGCCCGCGCGCGCGCTCCCGCCCCTCCCCGCCTCGGGGCGCGCCGCCCCCTGCGCTCGTGCACGCTTCGCCACGCAGGCTTGGGGGGCTTCTAGGCTGCTCCCTCAGCCTGCCGGCTTCCTCTACTCTCCCAAGACCACTCTCACTCAGCCCAGGCTCCCCTCCCCATTTCAAAGACAGGGAAACTGAGGCCCGAACTCGCACAGCAAGTCAGACGCGGCAGTCATTTCTCCCTTTTCTGGGGCTCTAGACACGGAGGATTAGGGTCTGCAGTCAGAGAACCCCACGGACCCCTCCCTCGCGTCCTTGGGTGCCCCTCACTGAACATCGCTCCCATCGCAGCCCTGGGCATACTGAAACCAGCCAATCGACAAACGCTTATTTTGTGCCTTCTGAATGCGGCGGGGCTGAGGGGGCCCAAGGGAGCACTGTCCCTGCCCTCCAAGCACCAACATCTGCTTCTCTGGAGCTCCCCACTTCCTGTGGACCCCAAGACTAGTCGGAGTCAATGTGCAGAAGTTTCTGGAAGAAGTAGCACTCGAATAATGAATGTTTAACACCCCCTCTAAGGAGACGTTATGGGGGCCCAGGGACAACTACTCAGCTCTCAGCTTCACTTCCTCAGAGGACCCCTCCCCCCACAGAAGGGGCAACTCCTGGCTCCAATAGTTCCTGTTTCCACACGTGCTGCTTCTCCGTGTGCAAACCGTGCTGTGTCCCCTCCCCCTCCACCCCAGTAGGGCAGGAAGCAGGGATGACACTGACCACCTGCCAGCTGCCCAGCTTGGGCACAGGGGGATGCCCACTGGGCCTTGTTTGCCCAGTGAATGAACTAGCTTCAACAGGCTAGGATCTATAACAATAATGATATCAGCTGCACATCCACTGTGCGCCAGACTCTGCCAGCCTTGTGGTGCTCAGTCCCACAGCCATTCAGTGTGAAGGAGGCACTATGCCACTTTTGTGCCCATTTTACAGATGGGGTAAATGAGTCTTGGAGCTGAAGCTTTGAAAGCAAATTCTCTTGCTTGAGGCCACCTGGCTGGTAGGCAGCTGAGCTAGCAGCTGGACTGTGGGTTTTGTAATTCCAATGCCTGTGCCTGATCTAGGCAATCCCGCCTCATGGACAGCATATCCCTGGTCCACTGGAACAATAAGGGTCAGACCAGGCATCAGCCGGTCCAGAAGCACCAGCCCAGGCCCAGTCCTTCCACTGACCAACAGGAACGAAATGGATCATTCTGCAAATTGGGGAGCCGTTTAGTCAGGGAATCTGTTTACAATCTCCTCTCACGTGATATGCCTCACAATAAATGTCAGATAAATGGAAGAGTTAAACATAAAAAAATAAATATTGCAGAAATCACAGAAAACTAACATTGCCACAAAGAAAAAAAACCTAGAAGTTCTGCGACAGTGTGTTGCATTGTCACCAGCGGTCAGTGATATTGGCTGTTTGTGCAGCGAGCATTCGCTCATTCATTCATTCGTTCTTTCCCCTGGCAGATCCGTGAGAGCAGCTTCTCTGGGTCAGGTGCTACTCTAGGCCCTGGGATATAAGTCGTGAACAGCCTGTCTGGGGCCTTCAGTCCGGGAGTGAGGTTGCGGAGAGAAAGATATCCAGCATTCGTGAATTACAAGTTTGGGGAGAAAATAAAGCAGGGAATCAGTAGCAAGTGCTGGAAGAAGCCCTCCCTGATGAAAGGACATTTGAGTGGAGGCCAGCGAGAAGGGTGGGGAAACTGGCCAGAGCACTCCTGTACCTAGGACAGGCCCCAGGCCCCGAGAACCATCCTGGTGCACTGCAGGGCAAGAACCTGAAACTCCCCTTTAAAAAGAACTTTGGAAGCAGCACCAGACCACTGGGAAGAGAAGACCTGCGTCCCCACACATGGTCCCTGTGACAAACACTCCTAATGTCCTTATTTTCCAGTTAGGAAACAGGCTCAGAGAGGTCAGGCAACATGCCCCAGGTCACACAGGCAGCCACAGTCAGCAGAGATGGGACTAGCTGGAGGCCAGCTGATGGCAGCTGCCGAGCATTAGGGGCTAATGAAGGCCTGTTTACCCACCCGCAAACACACACACCTTTTGGACTATAATTCAGGAATAGGTGTGGGTGGGGCATTTGCTGGAGCAATGAAGCTTCCAGAGACAGGAGGTTTCAGTAGTAAGAGTTGGTTGTGGGGTAGGTGGAGGGGAGAAGCCTTCCTCCTTACACCCTGTTTCCTTCCCTCTGGCCAGGTTCCAGCCCCTGGTGACATGCTGTGGGGAAACCAGGTTAAATTCTGCCCAGACACCCTCCAAATCCCCCACACTGTCCCTACAACCCTGGCGAGGGCAGGGGGTGGAGGGAAGAGGTTCAGTTCAACCCAAAGCCCACTGGACTTTTGTTTTTAACTCAAAGGATTTTTCAGCGAGTCTCCTGATGAGTCACCCCAAAGAGATGTTTCGAAAAGTGACTCTCAGAGTTTGGATCGCCCTCTCCCCGGGCATGGTGCCCGGCGCTCTTCCTCCCACGGTGGCATTTGTGCATCTGGTCTAAGAGAAAGCCTCTCTCTGTGCTCATCCCCTAGAGTTTCGGGATCAGGCCTGTATCAGTCCATTATTTCTCTGCCGCCTCTGCCTTATTTTGCTGGGCACCCTCTCCATGCCGGGCCCTCAGTGAGACACCTTCTCACAGCGTCCCTCAGCGGGGTCATTTCCGTTTTACAGATGCAGGAGCTGAAGCTCAGAGAAGTAAAGTGGTTTGAACCTGGCTTTACCCAAAGCCTGTTTGTTGTCAGTGTTATGTGGGGAGGGAGGTGGGGGGAAGTTGGGCATGAAGTGCTAGAGTCACACCATCCTCCTTTGAAGGCCCTTTGTCCAAAATGTCATCCTGCCAACTTCCCGATGATGGGGGATTTTTGTGGGGGACAGTCTCAGTTTTCCCAGGAAACCTCTTTTGTGCTTCTTGTCTGGCAGCCTTTCCACTCCCAGAATAACTGGATGTGGATGATCAACCCTAGGGTCACCCCAGTTGTTTGCAAAGATCACTGCTTTGGGAGACTCAGATTTTATATCAAATATGAAACGGAGCCTCTTGTCTGCTGGACCTCCTCCGCATCCTGATGTGTGTGTGTCTGGCTGAGAACTTTCCCAAGTTTATGGGCTTTTCAGGAGCAGGACTGCCTCCCACCCCAGCTCTGCCCTTCACTTCCTCTGCGGCCCTGGCCAGTTCCCCAACTGGCAAATTTGAGTGGTTCTCCAAAAGTCCAGTAGACCTTGACCATCTAGGATTTCCTGTTGCCCAGTGCATGCTGGGAAACCAACTGAGTATTTCGGTCAGCGCAGGGGATGCAGGAAGCATCGTCCTCTCTATCCCATTGCACGGTTCACTTTTTAAAATAGCAAACCTCCTTTTCAGGCTAGTTTACTTTTTAAATACTTAATTTATTTTAGAGTAGACAGTAGTTGCCCACAGTTTGGAATTCAAAAGGTGCAGAAGGTCACCTAGTGGAAAGTCACCCTCATCCCGGACTCTGGCTGTCTCCCTCTTTCCCCTAAAGGGACCAAGTTGACAAACACGCTCTGCTCCCAGGCACTGTTTTCTGTGTCTCTGTGTGTGTGTGTGTGTGTGTGCGTGCATGTGTGTGTGTTTCTTATTTTTTGCAGTTTGGAACACAGATTTTGGACCCATTTGGTTGTCCTCTGAAATCGTCTCTTAGACAAATTGGTTAGCCTCTCCACGCATGACTTTTGTCACCTGTGAACACCCTCACTGGGGACACTGACATCCAGGTCAGAGAGCCGCTGCCTACAGAGCACACAAGTGCCGAGCTCAGAGTTCTGCTGAGAGGATCTATTTGTTCATTTATTGATTCACCTGGCCAGGTGTCGTTTTGTTTGACATGAATAACAAAGGTGGCTGTATAATTTATTGTTCAACCCAAGACACTTTTTGAGTAAAAGGAGACACTTTTATCAATGATGCTAGGACTTCATAGCCCAGCATCACCCAGAGTGGTCCTGTGCACACAGGGACCTCCGGTCACATCGTGAATCTTGTGTCCTCCTGTGCCAAGCTCTGGGCAGATGCAAAAGGCTCAGAGGACTTCATCACCACCCCCACCCCAGGGGACAGGAGAGAAGCCACAGGCCGATAGTTTCAATCAGCTCAATACTGGGCGAGAACAGGTGAACAGAAAGCAACCACGTTCCTGTGTTTTGTGAGCTCACGAAACTCCTGCGGAGGCCAGAAGAACATTCCCACCATCCCCATCTCCACGCACCATTCCTTAGCACCCCACCTTAGCTCCCCGGCTCCCCCAGCCCTGGAGCACAGCGCTGTTGTTGCTGTTTGGTTCTTTGTTTTTGTTTTGGGAACACAGAGTTAAACTCTTCACCAAGTACTTTCAGGAATATAGTCTCATGTGACCATGGCAATCCCGAGAGACTGCCTTCATTTTACGGACGAGCAGATTGAGGTCCAGGGTGAAGGGGACTGCCTAACGTTGCAGAGCAGAGGTTTCACGTCTCAGAAGAAGCTATGTCTAGTGTCTTTCAACAACCCTACAGGTACTTGGAGTTGAGAATATACAAACCAAGGTCTGTCCAGAAAAATCCAGCCATTGTTAACATAATGGGAACGGGTTTGTGAGACATTGACGTAACCTAGCAGCCACGGAGAGTGAACTGGAATATACATGTGTGAGCAATGGCGACTTCACTGTACTAGTCAGTGCGGGGAGGTAGACGCCACTGAGTGAGTGTGTGTACTGTGTGGCCATGGCATTCAAAATGACCGGGTGAGTAGAACAATGAACCTGCATCAAATTTTGCAGTAAGCTTGAACATTCCTTTGCGGAAACTATTCAGATGATTCAGAAGGCCTCAGCTGTGGGCAGCTGGTGATTGGCAGCTTCATCGTGGCAACGTGCCCACTCATCTATCACATCTAGTGCAGTTTTTTTGTGAAACATCAAATCACCCAGGTGACTCAGCCCCATGCAGCCCATATTTGGTGCCCTGCGATTTCTGGCTTTTCCCAAAACTAAAATCAACTTTAAAAGGGCAGAGATTTCAGACCATCAGTGAGATCCAGGAAAATACAATGGGGCAATTGGTGGCTATTGGGAGAACTGTATGAGGTCCCAAGGTGCCTACTTCAAAGTAAGTGACTGAGGTGTCATTGTCCTATGTACAAGGTTTCTTGTGTCTTGTGTCTTCTTCAACAAATGTCTCTATTTTTTCATATTACATGGCTGGATACCTTCTGGACAGACCTCAATATGTATACTAGCCTCAAAGTCAAACCTGATAAATGAACTTGGGGGCCATTGAAGGAATTGGTCTCCTTTGCATCTCCAACGTTTTCTGCTTTCCTTGTTCTTGAGGGCAGGGGTCATGGCTAAAAGTTCTGTTAGCTCCCTCAGTGCTTAGAACAGTACATGGGGCAGGTGCTTACTAAACATGGATGGAAATACCAGTAGTCTGGGATACTATGCTGTCCTGAAAAAGGAAGTAGTTCTTTATGAAGTGCTAGGAAGTGGGTCCATCAGGTGAGAAAAACACAAGGTGCACAGCAACGCCGAGTGGATGGGAACAAACGAACAAACAGATCATCTCAGTCAAGCAGGGATTGTGCAGTCCAGGCAGTGGCTGTGCGACATGGGTACCAGTGTCCCCATGGGAATGTCTGCAGATGAGGAAGTTGATGCGTGGAGGGGGTAACCATGTTGTCTGACCATGAGGCATCCGATGGGGCCAGAATCTGTGTTTCAATCTGCTTTGGACTGAGTCAGCAGGGTCCCTGTTGACCACATTTCTCCCCCAGGTGTCCAGGTAACCCTCCTGGCTTGGAGGCAGGGCAAGTGAGGGGGCTGAAATGCCCTTCCTGAGACTTCAGGAGCACGTGGCAAAGGGGAGGCCACTCTGGGCCTGCAGCCTCTGACACACGGCCGGCAGGGCCGGCTGCTCTCAGAGCAGATGGGGCAAGGGACTCTCTGGATTTAGGGCCAGTGGCCCCATCCATCCAGCAACCCCAGATCCAAATGTGAAGGAGGGCATTTGGTTATGGGGTTTCTCAGCTCTGCCCCTGCTTTTCTGGGAATGGGTGTAATTTTTCCAGGCATGAGGACAGGCCAGGTTTGCCTTGGGGGCTAGAGAAGAAGGAACCAGATGAAGACTGGCAAACAGGGCTGGGAACAGGCAGAAAGAGGGTGGGACAGGGGATCAGAGAAACTTTGATTAGGTTTTTTGTGAAGGTGCCTGCCAGAACTAATAAAATATCGAATGTCAACTTCAAATGAAAAAAATTTGAGTTTTTTTTTTTTTTAAGAAGGAGCTTACCAAGGTCTGGGCACTGCCCTTCCCTGCCCACAGCTCCAAACCAGCCCTCTTGCACCAGGAGGGGCAGTGAGGGGCTCACCCACCACTGGGTAAGAAAGAAAATCCGTTTTCCCTCATCCAGTGGTATTCTGAGGGACCTGCTTTTGCAGGGTGTGTGGGTAGAGGAGCTCACCAGAGAAGAGGCAGTGAGTGTGGACTTCGGAAGCCCCGAAGAAGGAGCCGCGTGTAGGTGCTGCTTAGGCCAAAACCTCAGGCGTTAGGCTCTGAGCTGCATTGCTTAGGCAGATCCCTGCATGGGCAGTTATTTTGACCCTGTACATTCTGCCCAAAGCCAGCTGCCCAACACCTAACATGTGCTCCGCAGTCAGCCCCCCAGAATGCGGCTGGGGCCCAGGGGCTTGGCAGGAACCCAGTCTTGGAGCCAATTGGAGCAGGCTGCAGAGCCTTGTTTGCCACCTTTCTGCAGTGCAGCCTTGGACAGGCCACCTCACCAACCAGAGCCTCAGCTTTCCCATTGGGAAATCGGAGGGGACACCATCTTTCTCACCGGGTTGTGGTTAGGGGAAGATACCAAGCCAGCACCTGCTGCAAATTGTAGTAATATCAACTGTGCAGAGGCCTCTGAACCTAGCACTTTACATTTTACACATGTCATTTCACTTAATCATCCCTATCATCCTGGTGGCTGCTGGTGTTGTCCCCTTTTACAGATACCCAGACAGCTGGGTGTTTGCCTCAGTTTCCCCGCCTGCCATGCAGGCTCAGAGAAAGAAAGCGACATGCCTTAGGTCACACAGCTGGGAGATAGCGAAGCTGCAGTTTACAGTAGATCGGCACCTACGTTTAGCTAGCGCCGAATCTCAGCTATAGATGAAGTGTAACGATGCCGTGAGTCACTTCCTGCTTCTGGCAAATCCCACCTCATCGGCCTTCACTTTTTTCTTTTTTTAAATCTTCGATTTGCAGTGTTTGCTAATTCTCACGGCGTGAAAGTACTCCCACCACGGCTGATGTAAATCCACCAACAACTGCCTCACAACTGCCAACTATGTAACAACGGCTTTATTGAGCAGTCAGCTCTCGCTGGCCAGTGCAAACCAGCTCTAGCGCGGCCACGCGCTGTCCCACCAGCCCCCTCCCCAGGCCCCTGTCTCAGTGTTTTAAGGTTCACTTTCCCTTTGCTAGGGAAGAAGGCAGGCAGCCAGCCTGTACTGCATACCTGTGGGGTGCCAGGAGCTGCACCACTGCGTCCAGACCCAGGACCTCCTTCAATCTCTACAGCAGCCCTTCAGTGACGGTATCATGACTCACTTCTAATAGGTGAGAAAACGGAGGCATGAAAAAGTAACAGCCACTGGCCAAGGTCACCCAGAAAGTAATGGACAGAGTCAGGATTCAAACCCAGTCTGCCTGACTAGACTTTTGCCACGGAAGCAGGCTGTGTCTCGGGAGTTTTGAGTCTGACCCAGCAAGTCATGGCCCCTTTCTTGTCCTCAGTTTCTCCACACGTAGTGGAAGTCACAACTTTAAGATAAAGCCTTGAAGGAAGAATTTCTCACATTTACCAGGGAGTAGTGTGCAGGGAGGGCGTGTTTCCAAAGGTACCTGGGACACGAGGACTTGGAGGCAGCGCAGACCTGTGGATTTGAACCCCCAGCCCCACTCTTCCCAGCTCTGTGACTCTGGGCTAGTAGCTCTGCCTGTCTGGTTGTTTTTGGTCTTGCCAGTAGTCTGCCCTGTTGTCTGGAGGCCCAAAGGGGCAGCGAAGGGTCCCCAGTGTGGCAACCTTTGCACCAGGTAGACCTGGAGCAAGTCCCTCCACTTGCCAAACTACCATGAGCCCTGTCCTTCTCTAGACCCCATCTCCCCAAGTGGACTGAGCAAAAGCCAGTGCTCTTTGCTCCTTGGTCTGGGATCCCAGAGCAGCTGAAAGAGAAGGGGAAGGCCTGAGGTTTCTGTTTCCATCCAAGGAAAAAGCCAAGCCCCACCTCCCTCATCCCTGCACCGGCTGGCTGGTCTTCTCAGGTTTCTGAAAGACTGTGTTCCCAGAGGAGCATTAAGGATGGAGGAATGCAGGCCCGGGTGTGAGGGGCTGAGGGGGCTGTGCAGAGAGGCTGTCTGGGGGAGAGCCCCACTCTACCCCGCCAGCTGCGTCCCAGCCCAGCCCTCACTGGAGAGGAAGAGAAAGGAAGCGGAAGGAAACCAATCCAGCAGGCTCTCAGAGGAGTTCCTGAGCTCGAGGTTAAGATTCTTGTGAGGGGAGGGGAGGCTGGGGCTGAGGCCACCTGGAGTGCATGAAGGAATTGATTAGTTGTGGCACTTGAGACCATGGGGGACAGGGCCCATGCAAAGGCGCTGGTTGGTGCACATGGAAGGGGCTGTATATTTATTGAGCATCTATTGCTTTCAAGGCCCCTTTACCTGCACAACACAGGGGTCACTCGGCCTTCCTGCTCCCAGCTCAATACCACTATCAGCAGGGGGTCACATCCAAGAAAAAGTGAAGCCACGCACCAGCAAGCAAAGCATGAGATTGAGGGGAAAATTATCCAACCCAAATCCACCCCCAAACTGTTGCAAAGGAAAGCAGCTCCTTACTGAAGTCTGTCTGGGACGCTGACGGAGCAGCTGTCCTGCCGAAACACTTCCTAGGGGCGGCTTGCAACATCACCCTCGCTGCAAGGTGCTTTGCATGGCGCCTGCCCAGGTCCTTCCTGGCTTTTGCCTCTCCTTGATTTCGGCATCTCCTGTCATCCCCCAGGGGGTCAGAGATTGTGGTTCCCTCAGGACAGCCCTGGCTTATGGCTGTGATTCCTGCTCAAACCCATCTGGTAGAACAATGAATGAAATGGCGTGTCTCCTCACTCCCCGCTGAGCTCCGGCCTCAGCAAGGCCCTGCCACTGAGCGGGCTCTCCGGAAAAAGACACCCTCAGAGAGCGAGAAGGGGAACAAGACTGCTTCACTTCCATTGTCTCAGCTCTAGCAGCCCCAAATCTTCTCCTGCACTCTGGACAGCTCTAACCCCGCCCATCAAGTCCACATTCTCTGGATGAGGAAATGAAGGCCCAGAACTTAACACATGCTCAGAAGCAAACATCTAGTACATCCCAAGGTCCGGACTCCAATTCAGCTCTGCCTGAGTCCACACCCTCACGTTTCCCATGAGTCCAGGAAGGGTGACTGGCAGGAGAAGGGTCAGCTTGGCATGCCTCGAGTTTCCAAGGGAGAGATCAACAGGCTCCTTGCTGCTGAGATCCTGAGGCCCAGAGGGGCTTTGTGCCTCACTCAAGATCACACAGCACAGAAGTGGCAGAGCTTGTGCCAGAACCAGACTCCTTAGCCCTAAAGCCTCACTGAGATTTTCCCCGAGCAGACAGGAAGCCTCGGTGTCCCTCTGGGGGCCGAGGGACAGCCAGGGGAGTCTGGATCATGGGCATCTCCACCTCTGTGTCGGTCCTACCCAAACAACCGAATATCTGCCTCAGTTTCCTTGTCCTACAGGGGGGACTCTCTGGAGCCCTTGGCTGAGTCTCTCCCCCTTGCCAGACCTTCTCCCAGGAGGATGGAGCCTGGACCCCAACCCCAAGCATCTCCACTGCCCCAGGTCAATGCCGTGGGCCTGGCATGGGAGGCGTGCTCAGAGCCCCGGGGCCCCTTCCTCTGTGCAGAGCCTGTTTGCCAGAGTCACTGGTGTGGAATGCCACACCAAGTGGCATCCTAATTGTGCCACCAAAACTCAGTCTGGTATTCAAGACCTTCTCTTCTCCTCCCTGTTCCCCAGCCTACGCTCCAGCCATACTGTTGGAAGCTCACCCTGCTATTTCTGCCCCTCGGGCCTTGGCACGCGCTGTTGGCTCTGCCTCGAGTGCGCTCTCCCCCGCCTGTCTGAAGAGCTCGTGTTTGCCTGCAGGACCCAAGTCAAACGTCCCTTCCCAGGGCGTTCATAATCACACTGGTGGTTCCTCTGGGCTGTTTGCAGCTGGTGTCCTTTCTGATTGGTCAGTGACCATGACAAGCAGGTTGTTTAACAGTTAGACTCTCCTCCTGTGAAGTCTTCCCTGGCCCTGAGCAGGGTCCTCCTTCTGCCCCCTGGGGCCCCTCTGCTGCGGTCCTCATCCTACGGGCTGGCTTGGCTCTGCCCTGGTCCTAGATCGTGAGCTCCCAAAGGGCAGGGCCCAGCACTGGCTCACCATGGGCCTGCCGAGCGGGTGTGCCAGCACCACAGGCACAGGCTGTGCTGCTTGGAGGCGACTGCCAGGAGCCAGAGCAGCACCAGGAATCTCACACAGCTCCCACTGCTTGGCCGGGGGCACCCTCCAGGGGCTCTCACATTGACTATCTCCTCTCATATCAGCTTACCCCTTCCATCTGAAGAGTATTGGTCCCAATTTACAGATGGAGAAACCAAGGCCCACAGAGGTGAGGAAACTTGGCCAAATAAGTGATGGGACCGGAATTTGAACCCAGGTCTAAACCTAAAGTGTCTTTGTGCAGTCTCTGCCTGCTACACAGTCCTGCTGGGGTGAGGACAGTCTCAGCCTGGGGGACTCTCCTCAGGCCAGCTAGACAGAACCCTACTCAAGACAGTGTGGGGCCGACAGACACAGGCTTGCACCACCCACCGCAGAGGCCCCAGGGCCACGAGGGCCGCAGAAGATGAACTGACCTTTTGCCCTCAGCCCTCCTCCCTGGCTTCCAAGTCGAGCCTGGCCTTTGGCTGCCCTTGGTACGCATTCCACATGAGGAACTGGGAAGTAGTTCTGCAAAAGATGCGGGACTTTCCAGGACACACCAAAAAGTGAAGCCATGAATGACCTTCCCACAGAGTGGCATTAGCACTGACCACTTAGAAGGTCGTCTCTGTCTCAGATGCCACCCACACGTCCAACTCTTTGTTGGGGATTGAATCCGAGTCTAGAATACCCCTGTCCCTCTGGGGAAAGTCCCTGGTTGCCTGCTCTACAAATCTTGGTGATCTACTAATTCCCCAGGTAAGAAAGCCCACCGTACCCCCTTGCCTCAACGTGATCTGCTCACTTTCAGGCTCTGTGGGTGGGGAAAGTTCGGTCTCCCCTTCCTCTTCTATCCAAAGACCTCTCCTTTCAAGCCCACAGGGGAGGTTCTGGGCTGCTTCTGGATGAGATTATTACTCAGGAGAAAGTCCCTGTGCTCCAAAAACCATAGGAATCCAACCCCGGCTATCTCTACCATGACATGGTTTGGACTGACTTGTCAGAACCTGGCTGAGCTGCAAACCCAATCTGTGAAAATTCCAATTGATTGAACCCAAAAGTCACACCAAGGATTCAATCCTGGGTGTATTTAAATGATTGGTTTCCCTGTGTGTATTGTAAACGGGTCTCTTTATAGAATTCCACATGGCATACAACTTTTCAGCTGCCTCTACAGAGCCAAATAAAGTAGGGTCTCCCTAAGGTCCTACCAACTTCTGAAAGCTGCCTGAGCAGGCATCTCAAGTGGAAGCTTCTTCCCTGAGCTTCACAGATCACAGAGCCAGTTCACAGTCAAAATCTCACCTACGACTGACAGGAGCAGCTCATCTCCATTTTCCAGTCTGAGAAACTGAGTCGCCCAGGGTGGAAGTGGCTACCCTCAGCTCCTGTGTGGAGCTAGGACACCACGGGACTGCAGTGTCCCTGTGGATACTCCCATCTTAAGGTGGAGTTTGTCATCTCTCCTGCAGAAACAGCTCCTTGCTGGTCTCTTTCCTGGGTCCCTGCAGCCAGCAGTGTGGAGACCCAACCCCTGAGAATGACAGCCCAGTCGGTGTCCCAGCACCTTCCAGCCGCTCCAGCCCCTCTGCCAGCATTCCCATGTTCCAGTTCCACAGGAGGTCACTAGGGGTCCCAAAATGTGATTTGGAATTGTTGCCTGTGTCAACCCTTTGCCTCAAACCTGCTAACGTGGATGCGGATGGTGGTGACGTGGGGAGAAAAGTCATAAATGGGTGAATGTGCAACAGGCCTGGACTAGGACGGAGCAAGCTATGCGCCCAGGGTGTAAAACGTAACAAGGTTCTTTCGTAAGTTAAACGTAGAATTAGCATACGGCCCAGAGGTTCCACTCCGAGGTACATACCCAGAAGAACTGGACACAGGTGGTCAAACAAATGCTTGTACAGCAATGGTCACAGCGGCTCTTTCCACAATAGCCAAAAGGTGGTGACGATTGAAACGTCCATCAACAGCTGAGTGGTACATCCACAGAGGGAACGTTATATAGCTATGAAAAGGGATGGAGTATTGATTTGTGCAGAACACGGTTGAAACTTAAGAACATCACGCTAAATGAATGAAGCCTGTCACAAATGACCATGTATCATAGGATTTCATTCTTGTCAAATATCTGGAACTGGCCAACCCATAGAGACAGGAAGCAGATCACTGGTTGCCAGCGGCTGTGGGAGGGGGGCTGGGAGTGAGTGCGGATGGGTAAGGGTCTCCTTTTGGAGCGATGACAGTGTTCCGGAACTAGCTCCTGCCGATGGGCGCACAACACCGTGAAGGCACTGAAAACCACTGAACTGTACTCTTGAAACTGGTTTCAGTGGTACATTTTATGTTGTGTGTATTTCAACACACACACACGCTCACTCTGGGTGCCAGCCTCCACTTGCACACCGGGAGGGTGAGGGCCTCCTCACATTTTGTACCCTGGGTGCTCCCTGGTCTTGCCCTAACCCTTCTCCTGGTGTCCCCAGCCTCCCCCAGGGGCGAGAGGATTCTGGGTTTCCTCTGGGGCTTCTCCTTTGCCCGCCGTTTCCCCTGGAGAGCCCTTCCTCTCCCGTTCAGTCCCTGGACGGATGGAGAAGAGGACGTTTGGTAAAAAGAGGCTGAGCTCGGGAGTGAGGGCCAGGGATTGCTTGGGAACAGCCACCACCTACCGGAGAGAAGGAAAACTAGAGAGAGACAGGAAATGGAGAGGGAAGGAGGAGAATCACCAGCTCAATCTTTTTTTAAAGTGCATTTATTTATTTATTTTTAGACAGAGGGGAAGGGAGGAGAAAGAGAGGGACAGAACCACCAATGTGTGGTTGTCTCTTGCACACCGCCCCCCCCACAGGGGACTGGGCCTGCAACCCAGGCATGTGCCCCATCCAGGAATTGAACCAGCAACCCTTTTGTTCCCAGGCCAGTGCTCATCCACTGAGCCACATCAGCCAGGGATAAGCTCACTTTTTAAAAACAGCTTCACTGAAATAAAATTTACATTTCCTACAATTCACCCACTCAAAGCGTGTGTATAAAGCACACGCAGTTCCAGTTCTGCAAGGAGTAAGCCCCGGGGGTCTAAAGTGCAGCATGCCAACCCCAGTCAGCGCTGCCGTATTGCATCCCTGAAGGTTGCTGAGAGTACGTCTTAAACGTTTCCACCCTCCCCCAAAACGGCGCCTGGGTGAGGTGATGGATGTGTTAACGAACCTTCCTGGGGTGAACATTTTTAATACACACATATACAAAATCATCGTGTTTTGTTTTCGTTGTCACTCGGTGCACGTGTTTTCTGGTTTCCTTTGTGATTCTCCCCACATGTTATTTACTGAGGCGCACGGGTGTATCAAAGGTTAAAACAGAATTCAGAGATGAAAATGATGCACAACTTGCTGATGGGGCTAGTCCTTGAGAGTGAGGGGCTGGGTGGAAAAGGGGTGGGGAAATGATAGATAGCAACAGTGCTCACCAGCGTTTCAGCTCTCTTCTCCCTCTGACATGCGAGACGGTTATACTCTACAGCCCCTTGGAAGCTGGACTTGGGCAAGTGACTTGCTAGCCAGTGAAGTGTGGGCAGAAGTGACACGTGCCATGGAGACTTTGTGCCTCCGTCCCTGCACAGTGAAACCTGAAGTCTCTTCCTGAGGCCACCCACTGGCCTGGGTTCCTGAGTGACTACAAGGAATCCAGCTCTCCCCTGTCAACCTCACTGGGCACAGAGAGTGGGAGGGAAATAGACCTGGTTGTTGAAAGCTACTGAGATCTTGGGGAGTGTTTGTTACTACTGCATAACCTAGACTTTCCTGACTGCTACGCGGAGCTTTGATTGTGTTTGTGCATTTTTGTTCATCACAAACCTAAAGATTTATGTTGTAATGTTTTTAATTCTCACCTGAAGATATGTTTATTAATGTTAGGGGGGTGGGGAGAAAGAGAGAATGACTGGGATTCCAACCTGCAACCTTTTGGTGCACGGATGATGCTCCAACCAACTGAGCCACCCGGCTGGGGCTCTCTTTTAATTTTTTAACATGGGCAGTTGGTATATGAGTGTTTGTCATCTGATTTTCTATAATTTCTGTATATCTCAAGCATTTAATTTTTTTAAAAAGCAATAGGTAAGGAGGTAGAGAGCAGGAGGAAACCGAGGTGGTGGGCTCCGTTGTTCTGCCCCCCACACTGATTTCCCAACACTGGGGCTGGGAGTGGCCCGACTTTCTCCAGCCGCGGCATCGTGAAGGGCCAGGTGCTTCTCTCTGCCACCCTACTTTGCCACACCACTCGGCTCCATCTGGTACCTTCGATATTTATTTGTATGTTTATTGTCCCTCACATCCTAGAAAGTAAACTGCTTAAGAACAGGGACTTTATTGTATAACTCCAGTACCTAGAACTTAATATTTATTTCTTTTTAGAGAGAGGGGACAGGAAGGAGAAAGAGTGGGAGAGAAACATTAATGTGTGGTTGCCTCTCAAGTGTCCCCTAATGGGGACCTGGACTGCAACCCAGGAATGTATCAAACCAGTGACTCTTTGCTTCACAGGCCCGTGCTCAATCCACGGAGCTACACCAGCCAGGGCGCCGCCCGGTTATTAAACGACCTGGTGAAAGGTTGCTTCTGCCGCCACACGCTGTCTCTGCCCCAGAGGACAGGGTCCCTGCCTCCTCCCCATTCCACATTCCTTCACTTGCCCTTCCCCCAGGGCAAACACACCCTCTGGGTGAGGACCCGGCAGAGGGCTCTTTACTCAGAGGTTCAGGCAGATAACTTGTTTCTGTGCCGTATGCGTTTGTGTGCGTGTGTCTGTCTGTCTGTCTGTCTGAGGATGGGATGAGGGGAAAGGGGGTCTTCTACCCCATTCCCCGCCCAGGTAAGAGTCTGCTAAGAAGGCCTGCAGAGGCTGGAACAGATAGCGCCTCCCCAGGGGCTCCCGAAGCCTCAGGGAGGAGCCTGGAGCTGGCTTCCCCCGGCAGATGCTGGGAACTTGGGTCCTCAGAAACTCCTTGGCCACCTGGGCTTGGAGACACTCTGGCTGCACCAGCCCACGCAGCAGCCTGAATTCCTGTAATTAGACGTAATGACACACGCGGAGCTTCCAGCAGCTCTAACGACACAATGCCTCCTGGCCCATCTCAGGGGCCAGCGGGCTCTAATTAGGTCTGGCGCCAAGAGGTGGGAAAGCCAAGGGTGAGGCAGCAGGGAGAGGACCCTAGCCTTGGAGTTCATCAGCCTGTGTGCCAAGTCCAGTTCGGCTCCCGTGTGACTGGGAGGCTGTGGGCAAGTCAATGCATTTCTGCAAGCTCTCATTTTCTGATCTCTGAAATGGGTGGTGATGCATCCCACACGGGGCTGCTGTGAAGACTGGGAGTCCCGTTCCCCAGGGGTGCTGCCGGCAGGGTGGGGGGCCCAGGCCGGGGCGGACAGGGTCGGCGTCATGGGGAGAGTCTCAGTGCTCAGGAGACCCCAGACCTTTCTCCAAAGGTTCACGGAAGGACCACTGCCCCATGTGACCAAATTGATTGATTTTTCCAAAAACTTGTTTAAGAAATAGTTCTTTTGATTATATTCAATGTACATTTTTTCTAACGGAGGTCTCCCTTTCCTAGCAGCGATTCAGGGATTACTCGGTTTGGCCCCAAACCTGAGGGTCATAAGACATTTTTTATTCTTCTAGTGCATGTCTTCTTCTTAAAGAATACCCCATGAACGTTTCTTTTTAGTACCACATGGGAAATTTTCACCTTAGACTGATTTTTTTTAAATCCCCCAGAAAATAATTTTCTGTCTTATCAGCATTTTAGCATGCAGAGGATACTTTTGCAGATTTTTGCTAAATTGTGAACTCTACAAATTGTCCGAATTTACTGTTTGTTCAACATGTGTTTCTTTTCATTGCATTGTTCTATTTTTTACTTCAGTTGTTATTAAGATTACACGTGCCTGTTGTCCTGCGAGACTTACGATGAGCACCAGCAGTCTGCCCTCTGCTCGGTCCCTGCCCCCACCTCCCAGGCACCGGGGGCCACGGCTTTTGACAAAGACACGGCAGTTGCTTTTTCATCCTTCGGGAAACATCACACTTCCACTGTTTACTTCTTAATGTTCGCTTTTAGATACAATCTACCGTCTCCTTAATTTGGAAGACACGAGTTTCCTTTCTACACACCCTTCCTCCCTGCTTCTCCAGCTGCCATTTTCCTAATGATGTTTTGGTAGACAAATATTTCAGGGTTCACCGTGTGACCATGTAAATATTATCAGCAGCCCAGCCATGTAGAGAGTTATGCTGACGTTTATTTCTTGGGCGTCTTTCTGTTTCCCCCAGAATTATTAGTTTCCCTGTTAGTTCTGTTTGTTTGTTTGCTTGGTTGGGGTCTAGGTGCCATCTTCAATGTACCCTAAACCCCCCGCAGGACTCGAGGTCCTCAGTCACCCCTTCTGCCTCCTCCCCCCCTTTTTTGGAAACATTCATCAAGGAGCCTTCTTAACACATTTATAATGTTGCCCTGCATGGAATTAAAAAATAATTTTGCTTGAAAATATTTCAAGTTAAGACGCCGTATTTGACTTCAGCCCGTTGCTCCCGACCCCCGCAGTCTGGTGTAGCTGGATGTGAACTGGGTGCAAACCATACCAGAGGTGCCCCGACCACCCTTCCAGCTGGCTTCTGTCGTTCCAGTCTCCTTCAGTCTAAAACGCTCCCTCTTGCCTTGATGTCCACACTCAATGTTTTGAAGATAACAGGGCAGTTGTTTAGCAGAATGTACGCTCAATTTGTGTGTGTCTGATCCTGCACGATTATGCCCCGGCAACAGGCGGCGGGCAGAAACGTCGCAGGAGCAACGCTGTGCTTTCTCATTCCTCTCCTCAGGTGCCACGTGACTTTGATTTGCGGGCACTGGTGGTGCAGACTGTGATCAATGCACCCTGTGATGGCTTTCTTCACTGTCAAGGTACTTTGTTGTGTGTAACTGGCGTAAGTCCCTGTGTGGAGATGCAGCAGCGCTGTGCGAATGTCCCATCTCCAGTCCATTTACACCCCTCACCTTAGCATTCACTGGGGTCTCCTACCTGAAGTAATCATTCATTTTCATAAGAGTTGCCAAAAGGTGATGTAGTCTCCTTATTCTGTGGCATGCTACTGGGAGGAAATGCATTTTCCCTGTCCGGTCATTCGTTTGTTTGTTTATTACGGTGTGGAGTCACGGATTCTTTGTTCAGTGGGCTGGGCTCCATTGCAATCATTACCTAATTCGATGTGCAAATGACATCGAATTTGGGCAGAAGAAGGTCCGTCCAGCTGGCTCCTGTGCCGCCCTCACTCTCGGGGTACTTCTTCATGTTCCAACGCAAGGTGTTCCGGGCTCGTCCTGGGCTCTCTCTGGCCCAGCTGGGACTCACCCATTCCTCCAACGACCTCGATTGCTTTCTAGGGGAGAACGGCATTTTGAAAATAGGCTCTTGGTGCTACGTGTGCTTATTGCTACCGGAGAATGCTTCCAGACCTTGGTGAGCAGAGCCGGGGGGCGGGGGGCGGGGGGCCCATGGTAGGTTACTCACTGGCTCCATCCCCTGTATGCATGTGTATATGTGTGTACACCTGTCCTCTGGCCCGTCCGTCCAGCTGCTGTGCCACCCGACATTAACTCCGACCTCGTAAGGGCCACCACGCCTCCCCCTGCCAGGACCTGCCTAATGACTTTCAAAAACTGAGAAAGGAAGGTGGGTAGGAAGAAAGGTAAGAAGGGAGGGAGAGGGGAGGAAAGGAGAGAGAAAATAGGTCAGCAGGCATATTGTGCTTTCTAATAACTTTACATTTCTGGGATTTTTCAGAATGTTCACTTTCTATCCTGACATCCTGACGCTGCCTCTGGAAAGAACTGGAATAAAGATCTCAGGGGAAGAGTGGACCATGCCCCAGGCTGAACCGCAGGTCCTGGAGATTGAGAGGGCCTGTGGGCCCCAGACTCTAGCTTCCCACGGCCCTCGAAGGCCTGGTCCATCCATCTCATACATGCTTTTAGAAACTTTATAAGCTCCTGAGTTGGGGGTTTAGCAAGCTGGTCCTTTGATGGACCAACTCAGTCAACGGTGGGGGTGAGGGGTGAAGGGTGGTCCCTATTCAGATTCTGTGGTCTCCTGGTACACCCAGAGTAGCTCTGTTTATCTACACTAGAACAACTGGGCTTCTGAGTGACCTTTCTTTTGACAAAGGTTTAGAAAAAAGACGGAGCCTGGGTGCAAGGCCTCTTGTGCCTCCAGTTTGCTGTGTGGCCCCAGGCAGCCTTCCTGCCTTTTCTAGGCTTCAGCTCCCCACCTGGGAGCAGAGAGATCGGGTGCTAATCTCTGTGCATCTCTGTTCAGGTATGTGGTACATACAGCTGGGGACCGATGGAGTCCTCTTTGGCCATCAGTTGCCGGGGGCAGGGAAGAAAGGAGACACCTTTCCTTCCCTCTCCCAGAGAAACAGGTCCGCTGGCTGGGCCTGGGCCTGCAGCCAAGAGGAAACAGAGACAATAAGCCAGAGTCACCCCAGCCAGCTAGGGCAGGTTGTGCAACTTCCGCTCAGCGCCTGCCAACAAGACTTTGGCCCCAGGACTCTGAGCTCTGGGCGGCCCTCATTCCTCCCCTAGGTCCCAGACCACCCAGCTTAGGGGGTGGCGTAGGGGCGGACAGGATACTTTCTTTGTCCCAAGGGCAGCCAGGTGGCTCCAAGTTCCCTGAGGAAGGTCCCACCGAGAGAAGTCAGAGCACATGGCTACAGCAGGATGGTGGAGGAGGACAGCCGAGGGGAGGTTCTGTGTGTGACTGAGCGTGTGCCTGAGTTTACGTGTGGATGGTGACACGTGTGAGTGTGGTGTGGGAAGCCGTTCCTGCAGCTGTGGTCATCCCCTAGGTCACCTGCACAGGAGCAACACCAGAGGGGTGTCTGGATGCTGCTCTGTACCCATGTGGGGGCTGGGGATAAACACTCCAGTCTGCCAGGGTGTGACATGTGTCCACGCATGCGAAGACACCTTGGTGAGTTGATGTGTGAGTTAGCTGTGTGTGTACATGCATGTTATGGGACATGCAGCAGACTGCAGGGGATATTGTGCACATGGGTATAATTCCATGGGGGCACATGTAACTATGAGTGTGCGCCGATGAATGAGCATGTGAGTGTGAATCCATGTACATGGGTGTGCATTGGTGGGTGGGCTCAAATGAGCCAAAGTCACAAAGACTGCAGCCAGTGCTGGAAAAATGGCACCCCCCACCCCCCACTTCTCACTAAGTAGAGAGAGTGAGAGAAATTCTCTGGCCTCTCCTCTCCTCCCACCCTCTCATCTCCCCGCCAGTGTTTCCCGTCAGCCCAACCCTAGCTGGATGCCAGTGGGCAGAGGAGCCTGGGAAAAGCAGCTCACAGGAGATGGGCCGTCACTTAGGAAAGGAAATAACAGTGCCCAGCACGCTCTCCCGTGATGCACTCTGCAGGGGCTGGGAACTTGGGAAAAGCAGAAACATACTTGGCACCGTCCCCAGGACTACGGATATGATTAACTTTTTTAAAATTTTTAAATATTTTTTATTTATTTATTTTTACAGAGAGGGGAAGGGAAGGAGAAAGAGTGGGAGAGAAACATCAATGTGTGGTTGCCTCTCATGGGTCCCCTACTGGGGACCTGGCCTGCAACCCAGGCATGTGCCCTGACTGGGAATCAAACCAGCGACCCTTTACTTCGCAGGCCCGTGGTCAGTCCACTGAGCTACACCAGCCAGGATATGGATTAACTGGATATGATTAACTTTTGATAAAAGAGTTTAGTGGACTGTGCATACGCACTTGCACACGGTTCCCTGCGCCACGTGCTCCCGGAGTGTGGCTTCATGCCGTCCCCACCATGGCCCCAAAATCAGGACAAAGCTTCCTGTGCTGGAGTAGAGGAAACAGAAGCTTTCAGAAGGAAGTGGCTTCTCCCAGGCCCCACAGCTGCAAAATGGCTCACGCCCATGTCAGCATGGCTCCAGGGACCCTGAGACTGGGAGAGAAGCACTAAGTCGGTTTGGAGTCCGCTGCTGCAGCTGGGACGGGATGCTGACTACCAGTCTGGGCTGGAGGCCCAGGGTAGGATTCTGAAGAGAGAGGTGTTGACCGGGCGAGGCCAGCTGGGGAGACAGCTGGTGGCGGTGAACTCTGGAGCCTCATGGAAGGGTTAGAAGCAGGACTGGAGAGCCCAGCAGCCTGGGTCCCATCCGCCCTGCCGCCGCCACCTGTGTGCCTGGCTCTTTCTGCACCGTGGTTTCCTCATGTGTCAAGTGGTGTAATAGTGATAGTTGTGCCCGTTTCACAGGGCTGCTGTGAGAACTGAAAGTTGCATATTGGCTGCTACTAGGTGTTGCTTTTATTTCCATTTCACAAGTGAGGAGCCTGAGGCTCTGAGAGGTTAAGTCAATGAAGACAGCACTGCTGGGAAATAAATATTGCTGAAGTCTGCGCTGAGTCCGGGGCCCTCTGTGGCACCCCTTTGTTCTCGGCCTGCGCCCCATAGACTCTTTGCCCACCCTCTTTGACCCACACGACTCCTCCCCACTGTCACATGAGTCCTCTCACTTCTTGTCCAGCTCCACTCTGATGAGCCACCTCCCCAGGCAGCTTCCAGGCCTGGGGGTGCCTCCAGCTCCCTGCTGTGGCTGATCTCTGGGCATTGGCACCATCCTCCCCCACCCGCTCTGCAGCCCTGGAGCAACCAGCCCCTGTGTTAACTTCCCTCTGTCTGAAACTTAGGGTACTTTGAGATGCTGCTTTGTACGATAGTCACCATTTCTGGGTGTCCCTCTTCTGTGTGCTTTTCATATGTTAATCTATTTAATCAGAAGATCCTATTGATCAAGGGGCGGGGGGGTGGGTGGAGAGGAAGGGATCCACCTTTACCACCTTTACCCTGCTTTACAGAGGAGGAAGTCAGGGATCTGGAGAGGGAGACCCGTTTGCCTGAGGTCATGCAGCCAGTGAGGTGCACAGCCCAGGCTCCAAGTCAGGAGGTTCAAGGCCAGGTCCCACCTCCAACCGCTGGATCAACTGCCTCACTTGACGGTAGCCTTCATAACTGCCAGGTGACCTCTGTGGCATCAGAGTCCCTGTTTGTCTTTCTCTGGTGTCTCCTGCCCACATGTTCTCTTCTTCAAGCTGCTGACTCCGGTGCCTGAGGAGGGGCGGGGGGGTGGTCTCAGGCCTCTGCATTCAGGCGTCCTCCCAGGTCTTCCCAGGGAAGGCTCCTCATTCCAGTGTCTCTCCCCATCCACACTGTCCCCGCCACACTGCTCCTGGCACCGGTCCCCTCGCAGGAGCCTTGATGACGCACCCACGGGGCACTTTCACTTCCTTCTCTGGAGGAGGCTTTGACCTGCCTGCTGCAGCTGCAGAAAGTCCTCCTACTTGGGGGGCTTGAAAGGCCATGAGGGGTGGCTGCGGCCCTACTGGGCACTGAAGGCGCAGGCCTCTGGGGCTGTAGTGCTGCCTCTGGAGAGCAGAGTGGCAGGGGGTCCTGGGCCTCCTGGCCAGACATTGGCCGGAGTTAACCCTGTCCAAGTGTCAGTCGCCCCCAGCACCTATACAGGCTGGCACACAGGGAAACTAACGTAGAATTTGTAAGCTGGAGTTGTGCCTGTCATACTTACTGATGGCATTGGAGGGACCCATCATTCATTCATTCAACAAATCTGTCCTGGCCGCCTATGTACCAAGCAGTCCTGTGTGTGACAAGAAGCCAAAGCTCACTTTCTACCCTTGAGGACCTCACAGTTGACAGCGATGGTCATTTGATGGTCATTAAAGGGGCAGATTTATAAACAGAAATCCCAAGTAGAAGAAAAGAAAATCCAACACAATAGGGAAGACTTGGAGATACTTCTGAGGTCTCTTCACACAGTTTATCAGAAATGTTTATGCAGAAATGCTTCCTCTTTACAACCTGGCTTCCTCTCTCCCATTAGAGCACTCTATGGCTCCCAGCTACTCCAGGACGTAGGCGAGAGCAAGGCTGAACGTTAACACCTCAGTGTGGCATCCTCGGTGCTATGCAAATCCAGGGACACCGCTCATATCCTAGTCTAAGAGGACAGCACCTGGTTCCGTGATTCAGCTCTGGAGTCAGGCTTGGGTTACACTCCTGCTTCAGCCATTTTCTGATGGTGCAACCTGAAGGAAGTTGGTTATCTTCTCTGATGTGGCTCACTCATCTGTAAAATGCAGCTATTGATAGAGCTACCGTGACATCATGTTTTTGTAAGAATTCAATAATATCACCCATGCAGAGCACCTGGCTCTCTGTAAACATGAGGTGCTCCGTGTGCACAAGCTGTCAGGGAGAGAAATGCTACTTATGATAAGGGTCTACTTATGAGCACCCGGTCCTGCTTGTGTGCCTACGTGTCGGAGGGGTGGGGGAGATTAGGGGAGGCGTCCCAGGAAAGGTCACACTGGTGTTGGGTCTTAAAGGAGAAGGTGGGGAAGAGCATTCCAGCCAAAGGGAGAAGGCCAGGCACGGCCACGGAGTGAGGTGTGTTTGGAGAGGCAAAGGAGCCAGGTCACGAGTGGCCTGGAGGAGTTCTCCAGCTTGGCCCGAGCTGCCCGGGCCCCTGGCTGGGGCCGCTGTTGTGTCTGGGTGGGTGGGGGCTGCCCAGCTCCGTCTCCGAACTGCTGGCAGCAGTTTCAGCCCGCTCGCCCTCTGCCCCTCCTGTTTCCCGGCCTCCACTTCCTTCCTCTGCACAGACCGCAGAGGCATTTCAGAGGAAGCTGCTACTTATTTTAGCAGCAATCCCTGGACACCCCCTCCCACAGCTGCCCCTGTGCCTGGGCCCCTGCAGAGGCACGAAGTCATTCTCTGAGTCATGGCCTGAAGCACTCGGGGTGAGGAGCCATTCCACCTCCCGCCCTGCAGCAGACCTAGGAGCCCCGGTGTCGGAGCTGGGAGACCAGGTTCAAGGCCAGCTCCAGCACTGACCTGCTGTGTGATCTCCAGGTTCCTCCGCCTTCCAAGCCCTGGGTCCCCATCTGTGCTATGGGACCTGACACAAGCTTTGGGTAGAGAATAGGTAGAGGTGGTCCTGCTGCAAGGACCTGAGAGAATGTCTCGCGCAGATCAGGCTTGGGGGCTGGAAGCTCATACTTCAGAGGCCTATCTTTAAGGAAAAAAAAGAATCACAAATACTAACTTGCATAGGAAAGTGAACTATTATTTAGAAAGGGCCTGTGCAAGTGAGGAGCCTGAAGACTAAGGTTTTTCATTGCCACAGCAAATCTGCCTTTGGAGACAGTCCCCAAAGTCCTCAGGAGATGGTGGGGAAACTGAGGCCCAGGGATCAGATGCTAATGGCCCAAACACAGTCACCCAGTCAGCAAGGGGCCTAGGATTTGAACCCAGATTTGTCACAAGTCAATGCCTATGATTTACCCAGTATTCTTTTTTTTTCTTAGTATAAAATTTTTATATTTAGAATTAGCCAGCTGGACTCAGTTTAGATGATCCCAATTTTGTGGGCAGCGTCCAAGGCATCATAGTCTGGAGCCAGTCGAGCATATGCCTTCTTCTCCCCATCAGGCCCGATCGGGGTGTTGACCTTGGCCATGTCAATGTATTAGAGCTCTTCACAGCCTGTTTGGTCTGGTGCCTGTTGGCCTTGACATCCACAAGGAACACAAGTGTATTGTCTTCTATCTTCTTCATGGCTGACTCAGTAGTCAGGGAACTTGATGATGGCATAGTGGGCAAGCTTCTTTCTCCTGGGGGTGCTCTTCCAAGGATATTTAGGCTGCCTTCGGAGCCACAGTATCTTAGGCCTCTTGGAGGTGCGTGACATGCGGATCTTCTTTTTGTGACTGTGGACGCCCTTTTAGCACTGCTTTCTTTGCCTTCAAAGCCTTTGCCTTGGCTTTGGCTTTGGGAGGGGCAGGGGCTTCCTTCTTCGCTCTGGGCACCATCTTCATGAAAAGGGTTTCCTAGACCAGATTTAACCAGTATTCTTGACCGCCTCTCACAGCGGCACTGGGGTGGGCAGGGCACTGGGGAGGAGGGAAGACACACAGAGAGACAGAGGGACCGAGAGACTGAGGGACAGGGAGCGAGGACAGCACAGTGTGCAGAGAACCCAGGCACTGCAGCCAAACAGGCTTGCATCTAAGTCCCAGCTCTGTCCCTTTCTGGCTGTGTGACCCTTCCTACACTTTGGTGTCCTCATCAGTAACGTGGGGAGAGGCAGAGAGCAGTTGTGGGCACTTTGTAGCAGCCGGCATGTGGCAGGAAGTCCATTCTGAGCCACACTGATGATAATAATGGCTAACACTTGCCTAGTGCTCGCCTCATGCCAGGCACAGTCCAAAGTATAGCAATTTAAATGTTAAGTCAGTTCATCCACACAACAACATGGCCAGGTAGGGGCTACCATCACCTCCATGTTTTAGGATGAGGAAACTGAGACCCCGAATCTATGCCAGGCTCAGGGTTGAGCACCAGAGATGCAGCTGTGACACAGACATGGTCTTTGTTCTTGAGGAGCCCAGCACTGGTGGGCCAGAGGTGTCAGCGCGTGCGTTACTAGAACCCCTGATGGGTGCTGGTAACATTTGGGGCCCCAGGAAGTCCCCAGGGAGCAGAGCGGGAGGGGGATTCCTTTGGACCCGGAGCCTTGGTGCAGAGCCCTGATGGATTTCCACAGGGATTTTCCAGCTGGCTGCAGTGGGACAGTATTTCCGGCAGAGGGAACAGCACAAGCAAAGTCAAGGAGGCAGGAGAGAGCTTGTGAGGAAGGAGAAGGAGCCAGGACTGTGCAGATCTGGGGTGTGTGGCTGGGAGTAGTACAGGTGAGGCTCCTCGGTTTTGTTTTTCTCCTCAGGTTTCTGCAGCCCAGTGGCAGCTTTACTCCTGCTGGGGAATGTGTCTGTGAGGGGCAGGGGCAGGGGCAGGGGCCTCAGCCAGAGGCACTGGCCTTTGTCCCTGACATTAGTTCTTGGGCCGGGAAGCCCTTGGCTGCCTCTCCACCTGCCCTTCCAACTTTGACAGCTCGGGGGCCTCTACCAGTCTTGCCAGGGAGGTGGGCCTCATAGTTATCCACCGACCAGCGTCTGTCCTACCCAGCCAGAGCTCACCAACCTCCACGTGTCCATCCACATGTCTGTCCGTCTGTGAATCTATATATGCAACATCTACCTAGAGCATATGCTGGCTCATGCACTGCCCATGTCCTCTCGGTCCATCTCTGAGGTCCCCTGCTGTGCTGTGACTGCCCCCACCCCAGCTCCCACCTCTCCACGTCCCTGCCTGGAACTTTCCACAGTATCACAGGAGTGTGTCCCACTCCTCACAGGACACCCAGAAATGCCAGGACTGGCAATGACTTGGGAAAACCCTCGCCCAGTGAGGGGTGGTGGCCATCGCTCTGGGGACAACTCTAGGCACGTTCCAGAGTCCCTCAGTGGCTTCCTGGTGGGACTGAGCCCCAGGGGCCACTGAGTGACCTGCCACATGCTCCCCACTCCCCCATGCAGGCCTCCTGTGATCACCTACCAGTCCCTGTCACCTACCCCAGCTCCCTCATTCACCTGTTCATGAATTTGTCCACATAGCAGTGCTCGTGGTGCCCGCTTTGCCGGACCTCGTATGAGAGGAGTGGGCATGGCCATGCCCTTGAAAGTCCACAAGGTTGTGCAGCTGGACACGGGCTCCCAGGACCATGGCAAGTCCTCAGCCCCACCTGCTGAGCCAGGGCAAGGGGCAGGGATGAGTCCTGAGGTACACTACTTCCTTGTCATGGTCCCACCCTTGGCTCCCTCCTGCGTGTAACTTTCCAAGGAAGCTCCAGCAGCCTGTGCTGCGTCCAGCAGGAAGGAAGGAAGGGAAATAGTTAACACTTGTGCTCACAACACATGAGCTGCTTTACGCTCATGAGACCCATTCATCTTCCCAGCAGCACACTGAGGTAGAGACTCCTAATCTGAACCACATTTTACAGGCGGGAAACTGAGGTACCAAGTGGTGGTACAGGGAGCAAGAAGCAGAGCTGACATGGGGGTCCAGGGGGTCTGACCTTGGAGCCTGTGGGTAGCCTCTCTGCTTCACTGTTGGAGGAGGGGAGGGGGAGGGGTGGCGGAGCGAGTTAGTTTGATGCGTGAGAAAGGACTCAGATGCCTGTGAGGGCTTGGGAGGAGAAGGCAGGCCGGCACAGACAAACACGCCTGAACACTCAGCTCCAAGCCACACACAGATCCACATATGTCAGGTGTGCACATGTCTACAGAAAAATGTACATTTAACCAATGCATATGTATCCATGTAAGTGTGCAAATGCATGCAAGCCCCACACACTCAGGGATTCGTTCATACACATGTGCCTGCATCTGGGCATGCACAGGCTGCCACACATACACATGTGCACACACATGAACAGGCATCCCTGTGCATGAATATTCACAGGTAGAGGCACACGCATGCACATGACCTGTTAATTTGCACCCATGCATGATTGTCACCCATGGGCACACCTCCAGGAACTCACATTTGTGAGCCCTCACTCACACTGCCCCACACAAATACAAATCAGTGGCTGAGTTGAATTCTTTGCTTAAAGAAAATGTGAGACTGTATCAGAAATGTAGGGCACATCGGCCAAACAATTAAAGTGAGGAGCGAGACAGGGGGACTTCTTGCCACTCTCTCGGGGCCGCCTGTGCGGGGCTGTGCTCAGCATGGCTGCATCCTGTATATTCGAGGAAGAGGCACTTTATTACAGTAATTTATCACCCCCATAAACGTGGCTCCTCTGTAACGTGGAATAATTTGGGAAGAAATATGTTTTAAAAATTAAAAATGCAGTCGGCATGCGCCCCGTCAGGTCTGCAGGGAGACATCCCTGCACCTCTGGTAACTGCCCGTGTAGCTCTAATACCTACAACTTCCATTATTTAAAGTGTGATTATATTTTTCCTGCTTGGAGCTTTGTCAGCTATAAATAAAAGATAAGGGTGAATTGTTGCGGGGCCTAGTAAGCACTTCCATTATTGGTACTTAAGGGGGCTCGGGGATGGAGGGAACGGGCAGGGGGTGGGGAAGGAAGGGAGGCTGTTCAGGAGGTACCAACTGGGCCCAGAGCAGAGCTTCGCACATGGGTGGGCCCAGGCCTTTTTCTGGTTGAGTTTTCCTCTGGATCCAGAGCAACTTCACCCCTTAAACTTGGCTCTACTGCCCTCATCCTCCACAGACCGTAGTGAAAGCCATCCACAGAGGTCTCTGCCTTCACCGTCTCCCTTCAAGCCTGACCCCCCTCTTGGTCTCCCCAGGGCTTCCACCATTATGGGACACCCAGGGGAGAAGGGTCCCTTAAGACAAAGAGATCCATCCCCTTGAAGATGTCTTCTTTCCACAACCAGGAGTGGCTGCTTCCGAGGGCGTCCAGTGCTGGGGCTGTGTGAGGACAGGGATTCACAGGAAGTGTGTGCCTACATGTGTGTGTGTGTGTGTGTGTGTGTGTGTGTGTAGGGCGTGGGCAGCTTTATCAGCCAAAGCAGGCCCTTGGCACCAGAGTCTGAGAGCTACCCCAATTAAATAGGGAGTAACTGGGGACCCTCCTCCGACCCCAATTGGATCAGAAAGCAAGTGTGCTTACTTTGCCAAAAGGAGAAAAGGAACTGAACGAGAAAGAAAGTGGAAATCATTGTTTTGTCCCTTGTCCTGGAGCCCTGCACGTTTCTCTAAACCCGAACGCTTGGACTGGTGTCCTGGCCCTGCCACCTCACAGACGTGTGACCGCGGGCAAGTTTCTCCACTTCCCCAAGACTCAGCTTGCTCGCCTGTAAACTGGGGGTAACAGTGCCTGTTTTCAGGGCTCTTGTAGCAATTGACATGTGTGGCGTTGGCACTGGCTTTTGTCACGCTTCAGGCGCTCGATAGTGCTGATGAAGTAAAATCGGACAGGGGTCCAGCAACCACGCTTCTTGGCACTTGCCCAAAGGAGTTGAGAACTTACGTACACACGAAGAAGCTTCTAATGGCTTTATTCATAACTGCCAAAAGTTGGAAGCAACCAAGACGTCCCTCAGTAGGTGAATGGATAAACAAACTGCACCTCCAGACGATGGGCTGTTATTCAGTGATGAAAAGAAACGCACTATAGGGCTAGGAAGTTACGGTTTAATGGCTGTGGGAAACAAAGAAAGTTCTGGAGACAGATCATGGTGATGGCTGTCCTAAATGTGAACATACTTATGGCTGCTGAGCTTACAGGTAACAATGGTGGTGAAAGGGGAAACATTTTATATTATATATATTTGACTATCAAAAAGTGAGCTATTAGCCCGTGAAAAGACATATTGGCAAGCTAACAGAAGCCCGTCTGAAGCAGTGTACGATTCAGAAGCCCGGGGCTACGCAGTGTACGATTCCCGCTGGACGCCGTTCTGGAAAGGGCAAACAAAACCGTGGAGGCAGTAAGCAGATCAGTGGTTGCCCCGGGGTAGAGCCGGGGAAGGAGGTGCCACGAACAGAAGCCGGTCAGGGCAGGGACACCACTCTGCAGGACACTGGAACGGCGGATGCACGTCGCTGTGCATTTGTCACAACCCGCAGGACGTGCAAACCAGGACTGAACCCTAATTAAACCATGGGCTGGGGTTCATGGTAACAGCCCACCGGTATTGGCTCCTCGGTTGTGACAAATGTACCACAGGGACGCAAGGTGTTCATAATAGGGAGAATACATAAGAATTCTGTGTACTTTTTGCTCCCTTTTTAACCTAAAACTGCTCGGAAAAATTAAAGTCCCTAAAGTTTAAAAATTTAAATTAAAACTTCAAATGAAAACAAAAGCTCTGAAAGTTAATTGTGAGGAAAGAGGCCGACGACTCTAGCTTTTCGTCAGCTCTCGACCCCACCTCCTGTGTGTGGGGCTGGAAGGCATCTTTGCGAGTGTTTCACCCAGTGGTTCCAGACACTGTTCTCCCCACCCGCCGTCCCTGAGCAAAAATGTGCAGGGCTCCAAATACACTTACAAAGCTCACTGTGACCAGAGAGAACTGGATGGGACTGGCAGGTTTGGGCCGGCTCGGGCTCCCTGACAGCGCCTGTCCGCAGCTCCCGGGGAAGGCTGGCTGGCTGTCACCCACGCTGCATTGGCGAAATTTGTCGGAGCTACATAAACTGATGCAGCAGATCGGATCATTTGGAGCTGGTATGGGCTGGTTGCGTTTGTCCTCTTAACTGGCTGAAATTAGACCCAAACCTAGTGTCAAGGGGTGTGCCCCAAACAGGGCCCCAGAGGGAAGAGAAATTGAGATTCCATCTGGGGGTGATCAAACAGGGAGTCAGGGTGGCTCAAGCTGGATCAGACTAGTTGGGAAAGATGAGTGTGTCGCTGCTGAGGCTGGAGAATGGGGGTGGGCGCAGGGCCTCTCGCCTCCTGGAGAGAGCACTGGTCTTGCCCCTGGAGAGCCTCCCAGGAGGCCTAGGGCTCAGAGGCCATCTGGGTTGGGCTGGGGAGTGGGGGATGGGAGGTGAGAAGGAGAAGGAAACTCTCCTGAGAAGATGGGAGAAGAGAGCAATGGCCTGGGGTCTGAGGGGGGCTTTGTAAAGAAGCAAGACCTTGGAGCAGGTGGGTGTGCTGATGGGAATGTCCCAGTGGAGTGGGGTGGGGGGCGTGGGGGGCTGCTGATGAGGGAGAAGAGAGGCGATAACCAACGGAAGGATTCAAGTCCCTGAAAAGGTGAGAGGAAATGGGAGCGCAAGTGGCAAGATGGGAGTCTGAGAGGAAAGGGGCGCAGTCTGTGGGCTCAGAAGGGAGGCAGCAAGTGGAAGGCAGACGTGGAAGGTCCCCAGGATGGGGGCAAGGCTGGGAAGACAGAGACATCTGCTGGCGCCTGTTCTTTCAGTGACGTTTGGGGCCAGGTCATCTACTGAGAGTGAGGGTGGGAAGGCGGCAGGAAGTGTATTCAGAGAGCGGATAGGAACCGGTCACCCCAGAGAAGAGGAGCACAGAGGGCTCGGGGGCAGCTTGAGGTGCCCGTTTGAGGTGTGTGGTCATGAGCCTGCGGTGAAACCTGGCAGCTTGGTCATGTGATTTCCCTAGCAATGTCCCCGCGTGTGAGATGGAACAGGCACCCCCAGTCACCAGTGGAATATGAGGATGTGATGGGTGGCCTGATCCAAGCTGAGACATGAAGCTGGGAGGAGAAGACCACTGGGTGGACGGCGGGGGACCAACATGAAAGGACACAGCCAGTGCCATTTGCTATTGTGGCGTCATTTGCCTATGACCTTGTCGAACGTGGCTGCCATTCTTCTCTCCTGAGCTTATATCCCAGGACTGGAAATTACTGGAAGGCAAGAACAGAACATGACTAACCGCTTCCCACCCCCGCAGGCAAAAGAGAGCGCTGGAGCAAACGGCAGCTCACGCTTCTGTTCTCTTGCGGGTCTGTGAGGGGCACGGAAACTGCTTCGAAAACCGCTCTTCCCAGCAGGCTTACGCTCTCAGCCCAGTTCTCGTCCACCTCCCGGGAGAGTGTGATCCCACCGTTGTCATGACCGACTCTGCTACAGTCTTTCCCTCTCTCCTCCTCCATTTCCATCTTTATCTCTGTCTCCTGGGTTTGCATCTTTAAAGAGAAGAGTTTGGGAGGATGCACCCGGCAGCATTAGCAGTGGTTGCCTCCAAGGAGTGAAATTGGGAGGGTTTCCCCATTTCTTCCACATGCAGCTGAAGCCAAAAGAAATTATGTCATGTGCCTGAAATCACCCAGCTGGTGAGTGGCTGAGCTGAGGTTCGTCCTCCACCACCAACCTCCCTGCCCCGCCAGCCCACCAGCCTTCACACAGCCAATTTCCCCACCATCCTTGGGCATTGCCTGGCCTTCAGACTTCCAGCCCAGACTTTCCCCCTGAAAGCCCCTGGGCCGTCCCTGCCTTGCCCTGGCTCTGTGGTAGAGGACAGAATTAGAACTCTCTTCGTGGTAGGAGGTGGTGGTGATAGCTACAGAAGTGACTTTCAACTTCTAGGAACTGACTTTGACGATCAGATAGGGGTTGAGTCACTGGCGGGCCCTCTGGCAGGGTTTTAATCAGGTCAGATGGTGGCGGCAGCGTGGGGGTGGGGGTGCAGAGGGCTCAGCTCCACTTCCTCCCTGGGAGGCCCGGGCCCTCCAGAGCTTCATCGCCAGGGAGGACTTGCCCAGCAGATGTCAATCCAGGCGAGCTGGAGCAGCTAAATTTAGGTCCTAGGATGTCAGAGTGGTGAAGACTCAACCTCATGCTGCAGATTAGGAAACTGAGTTCGAGAGAGGTCAAGGGACTTGCCCAAGGCCACACAGCAAGTTTAAGTCACAGCTGGAATGCAGGCTGGGATGCAAACCCACGCCTCTCCAAAAGTTACCACATCGCTCTTTCCAAACAGCACCCTGGAGGCCTGGACCACTGTCCTGAGGCCGGCCCCCCACTGGGGTTTGGGGTGGGGAATGGGGTGGGGAATGGAGTGCCGCTCTATGTCTGAGACCAAACACTGGTTTTGCAGGCAGATATCTGGTTTCTAATCTTGGCCTCGCTACTTGCGGTATGACTTTGGGCATTTACTTCATTTCTCTATGAAATCAGCATAAAGGATATTGTTGGGTTAAAGGCACAAATGTATGCACAATTGCTTAGAACATAGTAGATACTCAATAAATGTGAGCTTTGTTTTCTCTACACAATGAATCCTAATTGACTTTGGCAGAATCGTGGGGTCTTTGACAGTATCTCAGGGGTCCTGGATGGGAGGGGAAACAAAAAGAGAGGCCAAGCAAATGGGATGGGGGCTCCCCACCAGCCTCCACCCCCCACATGCCACTCACACATGAACCAGTTTTTCTGTCTTTATCCGTTTTATAACTGCCTAAAATTTTGTTCTAAAAAATGGTTGTGCTGCTAAAAAATCTGGCTGTTCACCACTGCCTTGGGGTGGCAGACTTGGCGAGGACCTGCTGGAGTCACAGAGATGCAGGAATGACGGTTCCATTGTAACATTTATGCATTTGACACATGCATTCAGAAATACCACTTGTGATTGTCGGTTTCCTGGGGCAGTGGGGGGCTGTGGCCGCCCCTGTGGGTTCCCGCTCAGCTGCCACGGCTCGCCTCATTTCTTGCTCGTGGAGACCACATTTTGGTCAACCACTGGGCACCCCAATGATTCACGGAGCCCCTTCCCCACCACAGGGAGGGGGGAAATGTCCCCTTCATGTGAAACAATCACCGCGACTCTAACCCTCTTGCCAGTGATAGGCTAGGGCATGGGTGACAGGCCTGTCACAACACTCTGCCCATTAGACAGAAGCAGATGGGGGCATCTGGGGAAAGCTGTGCTCTTTATTGCAAACAAAAACGCGGATGCAGGAGAGCCTGTCCGTGTGGCTGTGCGAAGACTGAAGACGTGACTCCCAGCCCTGCAGCAGCCACAGGAGACCTCAGAGGACAGGTCTGAGGACAGTCAGGCCCCGGGAGCACCCACACTGCTGCCCTCGTGCCACGAACAACCATCTGCAAAACTCGGTGGCTGACGACAGGCACTTCCCCTCGTGCTCACGGGGCTGGGTCTGCAGGTCGACTCTGATTCCGCTCATTAGGCTGGTGGGGCACCCAGCTTCGAGCTCCAGGTTCCATTCTGGTCTGTTCCACCTGCGTTTATTTTGGGGCCCAGGCTGAAGGGGCCACAGTGACCAGAAGAGAGTTCCTCTTCCAGCAGATCACGGGAGGGTGAAAACAAACCCACTTGCACAAGCACTTTTAAAGCCCTGATTCATGTCATGCTGTGCGTATCACAACGGCCAACAAGAGCCCCATGGCCGAACCCAGCATGGTGGGTCAGAATGCACCCTCCCCCCACGGGGCAGGAGGCCAGTGAGTATTTGCTGACTGACACTACACCAGCCTATCACAAAGGCATGGACCTGCGACCAGCCCTGCCCACCTCCAGTTTCCTCATCTGTGAGACAGGAAATTCCGCCAGTTGAGTTAGGGTTTCTTCTATTTGCAGTTGGGGAAGGCCGATGAAAGCCGGGGTACAGGGAGGAACTGCAGGGTGTCCTAGAGAGATTGGACCATTAGAAAACATGGATTCTGGAGCAAGCAGCAGGGTCCAGTCCAAAGGACCATCCCAGACTCAGGGCAGTAGCTGGAAGCGGAAGCCCCTCCACCCCAATTCCACTATCCTGGTAATGTGTGCCTCGCACCCCAGGGAGAGTCGTCATGTGGTGTTGAACTAACTGAGCAGCTTCACCAACCTCTGCAGTACATTAGGCTCGATCAGCTGTGCTGCAGGGCCCTCCTGACTGAGCATGAAACATTTTGTCACAGACCCAGGAGCTGCCTGGGCCTTGGGTGCTGGAGTCCACAGCAAGGGTCTGAGGTTGGGCCAAGGCCAAGGCTGAGTCCAGGTGGAGCAGAGGCTAGGGCAGTAGACTGAGTGCCTCAGAGGCCAGCCAAGTTGCCCAGCAGGCCCAGAGAGGACCAGGGCCCAGTAAGGACAGAGGCCAACAGAAGCAATTGCGGCCCAGTCGGATCATGGGCTCATGGATGACCCCATTTGGGGACTACCAGTACTATTTTGGGGGGTGGCAGATGGGGAGTTTGAGGTGGACTTGAGTTTTAGGGCAAGGATGGCTGAGGGACCAAGTGGTATCTTCATTTAACCTTTTGTACCCATAGGTTGCTGGGACCCCGGCAGCCTTAGGTCATGGGCTAAGGCTCCCAAGTTCAGCATCCTCATCTGTTGCATCTCCAAATCCTCAGTGCCCAGCCTGCAGCCAGGAGAGAGCAGGCAACAGGGAGCATTCGGTCAGTGGATGAGAAAATAACAGGAAACACACAGCAAAGTTACTTCTGTCCACAGGACATGGGGTGTGTCCCAGGAGGCCCCGAGAGGCACCTGGGGCATTTGATGTCCTGTAGACACTGGGGCTGCTCCGCTTTCCTCCCTGTGCTGTGTGGCACGCCCTGCTGTGTGTGGCGGTGCGGGGGGAGGGAGCTGTGGCTGGTCTACGGGAGCGCAGCCAGGCTGAGCACGAGGCTCAGGCACCAAGGAGATGGTCAGAGCTTGTAATCCCAACAGCTCAGTGCAGGCACGCTGATATGTGTCCCAAACCAGTGATGTTCATGGTGGGGTTGGGTGGCAGTGTGTCTCACGCCTATGACCACAAGGCACCAGGGACCACACTGGCAGTCGGGAGGGATGGTGGTAGCAGGAGAAGAAGGGAGGACAGTGGTGGTAGGCAGGGGAGGACCAGGGGGACTCCTGGGATGTGAGTTCAGGGAACTCGAATGTGTCATAGTCCCTGTGACCAGCAGGGCCTCAAGTGCTCCGCCCACATGATCTCTCATGGGATCTTGCAACCGTCCCACTTGGAGGGGTCGCTATCCTCATTTCACAGATGAGGAAGCTGGGGCTCCGAAAAGGGAAGTAGCCTGGGCCAGAACAAAGAGAATGGGGATCAGCCCAAAGTCAGATGACAATGGCCAAAGGGCCAGGGGAAGTCAAGCTTGATTCAGGTCAAAGCCAGTCTCTGAAAGGGTCCAGCCGGGCAGGCAGGTCAGTGGGCATCGTCTGTGGTCCTCCAGCCCTCCACCTCCCTTTTCTGAGTCTTGCTCCTCCCTGGGACCGAGCCCCACAGGTCCTATTAGAACCCACCTTCTACTCCCCCGAGCAGCTGGCTGGACCAGGGTGAATACTGACTTAAGCTGAGCCAATCGGCGCCTCTCTCTTGCAACTTTGGCTTTGAGAGTCAGCAGTGCTGGGCCGGCTTTCTGGCTGGTTATTTGAAATGAGACACACAGCTGGGTCAGGCTGTCTGTATTTGGCCACACGTTCATGAAATGGCAGAGGAAAGGCCCCATCAGAGGCTGGAACGTGCTAATGGGAGAGAGGGAGAGGGGGAGGCAGAGGTGGAGAGAGGGAGGGAGGGAGGGAGGACCCCTGAAAGGGAGGAGCCGGGGCGAGCTGGGGCCAGGGTCAGGCTGTCGGAGTCCAAGGGTCAAAAACAGAACCAGTCAGCCTGGGATCTGACTGTGTGCTGTGAATTGGCTCCCCAAACCACATCAGCAAAGTCCTAATTTGTAGCATTTACTGATTTCCATGGTGTAAATATTGTCTGGTCTGGTTTCAAGCCATCGGCAAGATGTCACTGAACACAGAGCTGAGAAGAGAGCTCAGCTCAGCAGGATAATGGGGATCCGTGAATGGAGAGGCACTGGCAGGGGCCCTGGAGGGACCTGTGGGGCCAGGTAGCATCCCTCCGCACAGCACCACGGAGGGACTGGGCATGGGTGGGCAGCTCTGTTTACAGGGACCAGAAAAGATAGCAAATCTCTATGCTGCCCATGGGCCGTGCTAATGCCCCCAGGAGAAGACAGCAAGGTCCAGGCCTGGGAGACAAGATAACAGCCCAGTTCTCAGAACTCTGGCCTGACAGCAGGGCAGGACTAGCAGCAAAGGGGAGACTTCGTTCATTCATTTATTCATTCAATGAGCAGTTAATGAGCTCTGACTGTGTGCCAGGCACCCGGGTCACAGCAGAAAACCAGACGGACACTGCCCTTCCCTTCCCTCCAGGAAACTGGAGTCAGAGGACGTGGGCGTGAAAACAGACAGCTGTGAGAAGTGCCGGAGGCACAGGGGTCCCGGGGAGCTCGGAGAAGGAACATCCAACCCCAGATGGGGAGCGGGCCTCAGGGAAGGCTGCCCAGGGGCAGGCTCTGTAAGCAGGGGGCTGCTGATGTTAGCTTAGAGGAGGAAGGGGAGTGGGAGGGGGGAAGGGAGCACGTTCCAGACAAGGGAAGAGCCTGTGCCAAGGCTCCAGTGGTGCAAGGACCCAGGGACTTGCAGCAGGACTTGTGGCAGGAGGGTGGGGAGGAAATGAGTCAACAGGGACCGAGGAGCAGACAGAGGCCATCAGAGACTGTGGGGCTGAGGGACGCGGTGATCAGACACCGCCTCCCACAAGGTCATTCAGGCTCCTCTGGAGGCAAAAGAGGGCCATGGAGACAAACGGCAAATATCCCAGCAAAAGCCAAGCAGGGCTCAAGCTGAAGAGAAGGGAGACAGAGTCAAAACATGTTTCAGAGGCTGATGGGTTGGTGTGGGGAATGGGCAAGTGAGTCGTCTAGGATCCCGGGAAGACCATGAGTCTGAAAAGGGGGGTGAAGGTGCACTGTTCACCGTGGGGGGAAACCTGGGAGAGAAATAAGTTGGGGTGAGGGAAGCTCATTGCGGGGGTTTTTTACCATTTCAAGCTTTTCATGTCTTTGCCCGCCCCCCACTTGGTAGGAGCAGAGGGTGGGATCAGCTACATAATTTGCAGGGTTCGCTGAAAAATTCAAATGCAGAGCATCCCCTGTTCAAAAATTATGACGAATTTCAAGACAGTAAGAGCACAGCATTAAACCAAGCGTGGGCTGCACAAGCCACGCATCCCTGAAGTCGGCCCCACTGAGGCACCGATCTTCCCAGTGTCGCTTGCAGCTGAGGGACCAAGAGGCTGGTACTCAGACGGTTCTCTGAAGCCTTGGACTCAGGTGAGCCCACCTAGGGGCAGGGGGCAACAGAGAGCCCAGCACCGGGCCCTGGGAATTCAAGCATTTGGAGGTCAGTGGAGGAGAGGAATCAAGGGGAAAACAAGGAGGAGCCAGAACAGTAGAAAACCAGAAACCTGTGGTATGATGGAAGGCACGGGAAGAGTGTTTTTCCAGACTGATCTGTTCAGCAGGGTGGAACTCTGCTAAGAGGCTGAAAGCGTGACCATCGGGCAAGGGGTGTGGATGGGGCCCGAGGTCCTTGGGGACGAGCCTTCTCAGGTTTTAACGTGCACAAAATCACCTAGGGGTCTCATCCAACTGAGAGTTCGGATTCTCTGGGCCCAGGGAGGGGCCTGAGAGTCCACCTTCGTAACAAGCCCCTGGGGGGATGTCAATGCGACTGGCCCGGAGACCACACTTTGAGTGGCAAGTCCCTGGTGCAGCAGTTTTAAAATTTGGCTGCAGAGTAGCAACACCTGGGGAGACTGACAAGCATGGAGCACGGGATGGACCAATTAAATCCGAGTGTGTGTGTGGGGGGGGTGGGGCCAAGGCACTGGGACATTTAAAGTTGCACACGAGTCTAAAGTACTTGGGGTCAAGGTCGATAACTAAGGAGTTCCGAGTGTAAGCCAGGGCTTGTTTGTGGCTGTAGAAAGCTCTTTCCGCTTAATCCTTACAGGGCTGTGATGATTATATATTTACATTATGGATATTATTATTGCTATTATCACAACTAAATACTGTTGTTCTTAGAGTTGGTGTTTATTGTGATGTACTGAGCTGGGCACTTTATATTTGTCATTATCATCATGACTGTTGTTATTTTTTAAAAACTCATTTATTTTTAGAGAGAGGGGAAAGGAAAGAGAAAGAGAGCGTGAGAAACATCAGTGTGTGGTTTGCCTCTTGCACGCCCCCTACTGGGGACCTGGCCCACAACCCAGGCACGTGCCCTGCCTGGGAATCAAACCAGAGACCCTTTGGTTCGCAGGCCAGCACTCAGTCCACTGAGCCAAACCAGCCAGGGCTACTGCTGTTATTTTTTAAATAGGAAAACAGCACGTTTGTGGAGGCCTGCACTGCACCAAGCACTGTGCTCTGTGATGTGCGTGCGTTATTTTGTTTCACAAATGAAGAAACTGAGGTTCAGAGAGATTGAGAAACTTCCCCACGATTACATAGCCAATATGTGGTGGAGACAGTTTGCCGTCTCGGATCTGTGTGAATCCAAGCCCATGTTCTTTATTCACTGTTCTATTCAGCTGGTTTTCAAATGTTCCTGATGATAGAGATGATCCGAGGCACTTGTTTAAAAATACAGATCCCTAGGGCCCTCCCCCGGAGAATCTGATTTAGAAGCTCTGAACTGGGACTCAGCTCTGTGTTTTCATCCTCAGGAGGTATTTATTGTCAAGCAAGATTGGGAAACAGTGCTGTATACCTAATGATAGGGCTGTGGTATGCTATTTTCTTGTCAATAATTTTTTAAATTATTTTTTAAATACTCACCCAAGGATATGTTCATTGATTTTAGAGAGGAAAGGGGCAGGGTGGAGAGGGAGAGAGAGAGAAACATGGATGTGAGAGAGAAACATTGATCCGTTGCCTCCTGAACACACCCCAGCTGGGGAGCATACCCACAGCCTAGGTATGTGCCCCGTCCAGGAATCAAACCCACAAACTTTTTGGTGTATGGGGTGACACTCCAACCACCTGAGCTACCCAGCCAGGGCTTATGGTTGACTGTCACTCATTCCTTCCTCGTAAGAGGATTAGTCAGCCCCACCCTGGCCCTGCCTCCTGGAAGGTGGGAGAGTAGTTCCCAGCACCACTGTCAGACTTGGCCATCAGTTGCTCTGACAATCAAAAAGGGACAGGCACAACATCCCAAACCCTAGCACAAGCTTTGCATGCAGGTGCCTGGTGCAGCTTGCTGCCCTGGGCTTCTGCCCTCTGCGGTGAGAATGCCAGGGCCCACAGAGGGCTGCTCCTTCAGCCCGGGTTCCAAAAGAGAAAGTCACAGGGGGCAGTGCTAACATGCAGTCCTTGTGCGAATCAAGATTTTGTGCTGTAATCTTTGAGATGGGGGAGGAGGCCTTGTTTGTTACACAGCACAGTTGACTAACACACTGTGTATTTATAATTCCCATAATCTTAGTGACATCTGAGTACTTTTTATGCATAAAGTATGTCATATATTTTTAAATCTCTACTCCCAACAAAAATAAATTGTAAGCTAGGGATTACCGTCTCCATCTTAGAGAGGAGGAAACTGGAGCTCAAAGAGGTGAGGCGGCCTGCCTAGAGCCTCAGTGTCAGGAGTGGCAGAGCAGCCTCCGATTCCAGAGCTCTTTACCCCACAGCTGCGCCTTCTTGCCCCTCCCCTTGCCCCTCCTCCCCACCTCTCCCCTCTGCTTTGCACCAGCATCGGTTTCAAGTGCAACCTGTTGGCAGAAACAGGCATTTGCAGTATTTAATTCACTTTAATTAAAATATATTTTAGTGGATTTTTTTTCCGGGACATAACTCATTTTGATGGGAACCCATTGGATTTTAATGGGAAACCTATTAGAAGAACATATTGTGGTCTTTAATGAAGCTGGGCTGTGTGGAGAACCACCTACAGGTAATTAGAAGCCCTCCAGGCCCTTGGGGAATAAGGTGAAATGAACTTCGGTTTGTTTAAGACAATTAGTGCAGACAATGATCTGGGAATGAATTAAATGGTCCTTGATTAGGAGCAGCTGTGCAGGTGGCGTCCTCAGGAAAATGGGACACGCAAGTGGGGCTTTTAAGAAAGAGTGATTATTAATGCTTATCTGTTTGTATTGGCAGCCAGCACTTCCGCCAGCCTGTCGGTTTGATCCAGTGGCTCCATCCCCGCCCCACCTCCCCCTGCTGCTTTCCCTCGCCAACACCGCCTCCTTCTGGGGCTGCCAGGTGTCTCAAGGGGCCTGCCTGCCCTGATAGCAGATAAGTGGGGCCACATTGGCAGGGCCGGGAGCCTCTGTGCTCCCACCCATAGATGCTTCCATGTTGATGGGCACTGGTAGAGTTGGGAACCTCTGTGTTTCTCAAAGATGGCTGTTCCCACACCGGTGGAAATGGGTACCTCTATGCTTATACACATGCGTGTTTTTATATTTGCAGTTTTTGGAGCCACTCCTAAAAGGAGGCATTGCCCAGCTCTGAGAGGGGCTCGTTCCCGCTGGAATACTGGGTAAACCCACACTGGGAAGAATAATGGCCTACTGACCATGCCAGGAACTCCCGTCCTGGAGACATGAGCTTGTTTCCTCTCTGCCCTGAAATGAAGGTGGTGGCGGGGCGGGGGCTGCCTCTTCACGGGAAGAGTAGGAAGGCTGCCTGGAAGAAGAGACCTCTAGACTGAGTTCTTTGGGGACTTAGCGAGAGGGCACTGCTGTAGTGACAGGAATAGAGCTCACAGCTGCGGGCACTCCTACACTGATCGGAACGAAAGCATCTGCAGTGGGTGAGCTGGGGATGTCCCCAGGGACAGGAACGGGTATGATTATCATAAAAGAAACAACTAGTGAGTCTATACTGGAGGGGAAGGGGGCTTCACACCAGTAGTGAAGGGCGCCTGTGGGCTTACATAAACAGGCATCCCTACATTTGCTAGTGTGGGTGCTTCTCTGGGTGGGCACGGCTTCACTAGCGAGAAGGAGCACTCCTGGGCTGGCGGGGGCAAGGCCTAGAACAGGATGGAGCTTCTGCACTGAGAACATTGGGTGTTTCTCCACTGGTGAGGATGAGTGCTTTCTGCACAGGTCTCTGACAATCTCTAATTCTTGACCAGGCAAACCAGAGCAATTCCAGTGACTTTTCCTCAGTCATTCCCAGACCATTTCCTGAGCGTAGGGCATCTCGGCTCTCAGCCTCCAGAGATGGAGGAGGCAGCCACTGCGGATGACGTGGCCCAGGGAGAGACATGGACATGGAAGCAGGACCATTGGCCTCCTACCTGCCCAGGAGTGGACTAGGACGGAAGAGTCCAGAGTGGGTTCCAAGTAACCTTTCTGGTACTCAGAACCAGTGAGGCCAGAGAGGGTGGCAGCCAGGATCCCCCACCAACACCGAGCAGCCCCGAGCCCCTGCCCAAACCCCTTCACAGTTCTAGCTTCTGGCAGGGGCTGCTGTGAGACTCCCCGTGCAACCCCGACACGGGGCTGTAGCTAAAACATTGGTCTGGCAGTTTTCCCTCTTTAAGTTGAAGTGTGATGTTGGCAGGCAGAGAGCTGTGGTGGCAGGCTGCCAGAGGGAGCATGTGTTGGAAATCTTTGTTCCACGTTGCAGCGATCTGGGGCTCCCCACCCACAAACTGCTCCAGAGCCAGCCAGCCATGGGGACCAGCGCCTCCCACTGGTGGGGAACAGCCACTGAGATTAGGGGATGATGAGGCAGAAGGACTTAGAGAAACCAGGGAGAGGGAAAATCACGAAGAGAGATCATCAGAACTGAGATGGAGCCACAGAGAGTCGTCAAAACAGAACCGCAGCGAGAGACATAGGGGCTCAAGGTCAGAGGGATGCAGGGAAGAGAGAAGACAGAATTTAAAGAAGATAAGAAGCACAGGAGGTCAGATAGTAATGACAGACTGGGTCTTGTTCTATCTTCCCAAATCTCCAGTTACAACAGGAAAAATACAGGTATCTGTGTAAATGTACGCTATCTGTAACAGTTGTGGGACACAAGGAGAGTCCTTGGTGGGCCAGAAACTTTGTGGGACTCCTAAGGGATGGAACATAGGCAGGCCTGGATCGACAGAAGAATCCAGAGCCCAAAACACATGAGGAGGACATCCCTGTGCACAGGGGCAGGGGGTGCTGGTTCCAGGAATGAACCAAGCCCAGTGTCAACAGGACCACGGGATGCCCAGAGCTGTGGAGCGATCATGAGGGGACAGTCGAGAAGTTACATTTGGAGCTGCCAGCTTGGCCCATCCCTGCCGAACTGCTCTCCCTCTGGCCAAACAAGCCAGAGCAGTGGGCGGGGCATAGCGGGGTCTGAGTCAGGGACGGGCTCTGCAGTATCTAGTGACACACTGGGAAGAAGACCATGCCTCACAACGCACCCCTGGGGCACTCTTACACAGTGATTATCACAGACTAGCCCTCGTGGTCAGACCCAAGAGAGGGAGACAGGGATTCTCAAAGCAAAGCTGAGCAGAGAGCCCAGAATGCCTGAGTATCTGAGGAAAACCAAGTCTACGAAAGAGAGACGTCAAACTTAACAAACAGAAGACCTTGGACCCAAGGGAATTACCTTCAGAGAGTATGCACAAATGGAAAGGCTTTCAAGTAGTGCTGTGACCGTCCCCGTGGAGACTGGAAAAGATATCACATCCGCCGATTCAGAAAAGGCTGTTACTAAAAGGAATCACTAAGAAATCTTGAAATTCTGAAATAATTGTACAAAGTTTAAACTCAGGAGGTTGGCTGAATTAATATGGCTAAAGAGAATTGGAATTAATTTAAAGATCCCCAGTCCCTGTGCCACTTCTGGGTGGGTGCTTTGAGAAACTCTGTGTGTGTGTGTGTGTGTGTGTGTGTGTGTGTGTGTGTGTTTAGGGGGATTTTATGAGCATTTACTGCAAAACTGTTTGTAATAGCAAAAAAAAAAAAGGAAATAGCCTATAACAAAATAGGGAATAAATAAGTACTTTGGGGTTTGGTCACATTTTAGAATGCTATATAATAGGTGAATGAATTACCTAGAGCTGCATGTGTCCAAAGAGACAAATACCAAAAGTATAATACTGAATGAAGAAAAAGCAACTGTATAGAGACAGATCGGTATAATATTTGTTATATAAAGTTAAAACAGCCCTGGCTGGTGTGGCTCAATGGCTTGGGCACTGGCGTGCAAACCACAGGATCACTGGTTCAAATCCCAGTTGGGGCACATGCCTGAGTTGCGGGCCAGGTCCCTGGTAGGGGATGTGTAAGAGGCAACCATATACAGATGTTTCTCTCCCTCTCTTTCTCCCTCCCTTCCCCGATCTAAAAATAAATAAATAAAATTTAAAAAATAAAATAAAGTTAAAACATAAAAACAATAGTATATACCTTTTTGAATGCATTCAGTTTAACATGGATTATTATTACAAAAAAAAATTTACTTTTAAATTTTTTTCTATATGTGTTTTAGGAGCACATATGGAAAGTGTGTATCTAAAATTTATAAAGAAGTCTTAAGATGTAATATAAAAATGGACAAAAGATTTGAACCAAAATCCCATGAAAGAAGATATACGAGTGGCTATAATCACATAAAAAGATGCTCAGCTCCACTAGTCATTAGAGAAATACAAATTAAAATAATGATGTGGTACCATTACATACGAAAGTTAAAAAGACCGGCAATACCAAGTGTTGGCAAGGATACAGAGCACCCGGAGCTCTCATGCATGGCTGGCAGGAATGCAAAATGGCACAGCCACTTTGGAGAAGAGTTTGTTAGCATCTTATAAAGTTAAACACACATCTATCCTATAGCACAGCAATAATGCCTTCTACTTATTCCCACAAGGAACTACAACATACATTCCACACACAGATCCATACATCTGTGGTCATAGTTGCATTACTCAGAATAGACTCAGACTGGAAGTAACCCACATGTGCATCAGCTGGTGCATGGGTAAGTGAATTACTGTACGGCCAAACTACTCAGCAATAAAAAATAATTAAACATTAATAATGCATGCAACAAAACCATGGCTGAATCTCAAAAACATGCTGTATGAAGGAAACCAAGTATTAAAAGACGTGCACTATGTAATGACAGAAAGCAGCTGTTGTGTAGAGCAAGGGAAGAGGCCAGGGGTCGACTGCAAAGGGGCACAAGGACACTTTTTTGGTGATAGAATGGTTTTGTGTACTGATTGTGATGGTGGTTACACCACTTCATGCAAATACCAAAATTCATCAAATGGCACCCTTAAGATAAGTGAATCTATACTACGAAAGAATCATTTAAAAAGATAACTTTGGGTGAGGATTAAAAAATACAAATCATAAAGACCAACATAGGGGGTGGGATGGGATGGGAGTAATAGACAGAAAACTATACTTGAAAAATAATTAAATAAAATTTAAAAATGTAAAAAAATAAATAAACGAAGGAAGAATTTTAGGGGGGAAAAAAAGACCAACATAATTGAAATACCTAGAGAGGAAAGGAGGGGAATTACATTGAGAAGAGAACACAAGAGGTTTGTCTGAATTGACAATATTTTGTTCCTTAAAAATAAAAATATGAAGCAAATACAGCAAATGTTAATAACTGACAAAGTTGGGTGGTGTGCACTAGTGTTTGTGATATTATTCTTTATATTTTTCTGTTTTACTGAAATATTTCAAAATTGTTTTTGAAAAAGTGAACTAATGAGTTAAAAATGTGCTGAGGGGTTCTCTGACTATAGTGCAAAATGACTGAGAGAGAAAGAGAATGAAAAAATAGTTAAGGGACATAGAGATATCATTTATCTACTTAGCAGGAGTTTTATAAGCATGGGCTAGAGAAAAGAAGAAAATCAATCAATAGGAAAACATTTCCCATAACTGAAGAAAGGCAAGGATCTTCAGGTTAGGAGAATCAATCAAGTGCTAAATGAGATAAATGAAGGGAGAGAAATTCACTTTCTGGACATTCAGTGGTAAAATTTCAGGGGGCGGGTATCTTAAAAGCAAAGGATAGAAATAGAGATAGAGATGGAGATAGAGATGAGAAATAAGAATCAGATGGGCAAATAATTTCTCTTTGGTAACACTGAAGACAATGGAAAAAGAGCTTCAAATTTCTGGAGAAAAATATTTTGATCCAAAGATTGAATACCTAACCCAACCACCCTCTAAGAGGGAGGGGAAATGAAGATGTTTTGGACAGATTCTCTCTTAATATATTTATTGTTCACAGACTGTCTGAGAAACTAGTCAACAATTTACTGCCATAACAGAAAACGAAAATGAATACAAGACCAAGACCAAAAAAGGCATGGGATACAGAATACAGTGATTTAAAAAAAACAGTAAAACATTGTGGTTAAGTCTAATTTTTAATGCATAACCAATAGCAGCAGCGAGCAATGGCAACCACCACCCAGGAACTGAAGCCCCAGGTGATCTCGGTGTGGGCTCATTCAAGAACGGGGATGGGAAGTGAAAGTGTTCTTTACTTATTCAAGGAGAGGATGTAGGTCCTGAGGAACGCTAGCCAAATATAGAAAAATGCAAGTTTAGATATATGTCAAACATTTTTTAAAAAGAGGGTTATTTTTTTTCTGAGTAAGATATAGTAGGCTATGGTAGGCAAATCCTCTCACCACATTAACTGGAAGAAAAAAAGAGATAATTTCCAAAATGATATCATTAAAAATGTCACACAGTTGTGGAAATAAAAACTATATGGACTAAAACCCAGGGAAGAAAGAGCCCTTCCCAGGGGAGCTGGGGATCAGCACTGTTTTCCTCCTTGGGAGCATTTCCCGGTTCTAAGTTTGGTCTGAGGATCTTGTTTGGCTGAGGCTAAGAGGTTCTGCTGAAGGAAAGAAACAATGGCAAAGCTTCTGGTGGTCTTATAGGGCCAGTGCGATGGTGGTTCTTCCCCAGTACATGGCCAGTGCTCCCTACAGAACATTTTTTTGAGTTCTGGGGCCTTGTGAAATGTTGAGTGGCTGGGTCAGACAACTCTAAAAGGTGGAGTGAATTCTGTGAGTTCACAGCAGCTTGTCCCAGCAGAGGGAGGAGACAGCCACAAACACTCGATTTTTCCCCACCAAGGGGCTCAAACCGTTAGAGAGAAGAGTTGTGTCTTTCACTGTCATGTAGGTCTAAGGAGACAGAGACCTTCCAGTGTCTCAGTCAAATGCCCTAGAGGGCCGTGCCCCACGAACAGCAATGAATCAGAGACGGGCGGATTCACTGAAAGTGCTGAGCCAGCTCAGTTCCTCAATGTATTGAAGTGATCAGCACCCCCATCCTGTCCACATAACAAAGGGATGGGGAAACTTCCCCCTGGAGCCTCTGTGATGCTTTCTCCAAACAATGTGGAGCAGAAATTTTTAAGAAATTACTAGACATATATACAGGCAGGGAAATGTAACCAATGATAAATAGAGAAAAATAAATAATAGAAGCAAACCCACAGATGAATCAAATATTGGAGTGACTGGATTAGGACTTAATACCTACAATAAATGTGTTAAATAAAATCATGGGAAAGATGAACAAAGTGAATAAAAAATAGATAATTTCAAGATATTTGAAATTTATAAAAATAATCAAGTAAGCATCCCAAAACAAAACCTAATATTAAAAACTCATTAAGTGGGCTTAACAACAGTTTTTTAAAAAGATTTTATTTATTTATTTTCAGAGAGAGGAGAAGGGAGGGAAAAAGAGAGGGAGAAAAACACCCACGAGTGAGGGAAACATCAATCAGTTGCCTCTCTCACATGCCGGCTGGGGACCTGGTAACCCAGGGATGTGCCCAAAACCAGGAATGAAACCTATGACCTTTCGGTCTGTGGGCCAGCACTCAGTCCACTGAGCCATATCAGCCAGACCTTAACAGCAGTTGGACACAACTGAGTAGGTAGTTATTAAAGTGGAAAATGAATCAGAAGAAAATATTCAGAGAGGTCGGAGAAATGGAGAGAGGCACGAGAATGCAATATATAGGAAAGAGACAAAACCATTTTGGAAACAATTAAAACAGAGTGTCCTCCTCTCTTAGCCCTATTATAATGGCGTGACTGTAGTTCAAGAAGGAAAGAAGAAAGGAAATGGGGCAGGAAAGATATTTGGAAAGGCAATGCTTGAGAACTTTTCAAACGGTGGAAAGGCAGGACTCCGAACTACAAGAAGAAGTTCAGCAAACTGCAAGCAGGTAAACAGAAGGAAAACCACATCCCAGGGTGTTATAGGTGAGTGTTGAAGACAAAAGACAGAGATCATCTGAAAAGGGAAAAGAGATACATGGAGAGAAAAGACATATTATCACATTACCTTCAAAGGATTACAGTAAAACTTATAACTGACTTTTCAATAGAAACCACAGAAGCCAGAAGACAATGGAATAACATCTTAAAGTATAGGGGGAAAAAACTGGCAATATAGAATGCAATATCCAACAGAAATACCCTTCAAATAGAAGGTGAAATAATGACAAAGGCTGAAAAATGTGTTCCCAACACATTTGTGCTACAAGAAATTCTAAAGAAAAAATTTCAGGCTAAAGAAAGCTTTCTCAGATTAGAAAAATGAGCCCAGATGGGTGCATGGAAATGCAAGAAAGAATAAAGAAAATAGATAAATGTCAGTGTAAAAACTATGTACAATAACAATGATGCAAATGGGTTGTGGAACTTATAAAATATGTAAAAGTAAAATATATGAAATAACACCACATAGATCAGGGAGTGGTAAATACAGTTAAACTGATGCTTGGAGTCTTCAGACAATTGTAAAAGGACTAATCTAGGACCTAGATTTGTGAGACAATATCAAATGATCTAGTATACATGTAACTAGAATATCAGGGGTAGAATGGAGAGAAAAACCAGATCAGAAAAAATATTAGAAGAGATAACTGGGAATTTCCCAAAATTAATGGAAGACACTAAACCACAGACCCAGGAAGCTGAATCATACCCGAGAGGCCACGTTTTTTAAAAAGAGAGACTTACACCATATTCAAGCAATTAAAATTAAAGGTGAAGATAAAAATCTTTAATAGGCAGCCAGAGATAAAATTCAAATTACTTACAGAGAAACACAGAGGGGAATTACAGCAGACTTCTGGAAGAACCTCTCTAAACTGACAGCAATCAGAGTGACAGCATTAAATTTTTTTAAGAAAAATAAAAACCCTATCAACCTAGAATTACCTACCTAGTGAAAATAGCTTTCAAAATTCAGCATAGGGAATTTCTAGTCAAGATGGTGGCATAGGCAGACATGGATTATGTCTCCGCACAACATCAAAATTACAGCTAAAACGTAGAACCACCATCACTCAGAACCATGCGAAGTCGAGTTGAATGGAAGTCTGACAACTACGGAATTAAAGAAAACACATTCATCCAGACTGGTAGGAGGGGTTTAGACATGGAAGGAGCTGGTCCCACATCCATGTGTTTGGGTAAAAATTCAGGAAGGACATCTCGGGAGCAAGGAGTCCCAGTTTCACACAAGGCTTCCAAGCCCAGGGTTCCAGTACCAGAAAGGTTAAGTCCCCACAACTTTGGGCAGCAAAAACTAGTGGGGGTTGAGTTGGTGGAAGAAACTTCTAGAGGCCCAAGCAGTTCCTTTTAAAGACCCACACACGGACTCACCTACTCAGACTCACTCCCTCTGAGCTCCAGCCCTGGAGTGGCATCTTGAGGGCCCCAGTAGCATACTGGGAGAGGCCGAAATGTCTGGCATTGGGGCGAGCAGAGGCCATTATCCCTTTTTTGAGCTCTCCCTGCACAAAGCCACAGAGCCAGCAGGCTTCTTCCATATCTGACACTCCATCAAAATAGCTCACACTGTTTAACCTGCCTTGGAAATCCTCAGAGACTCTGCCTCACCCAACTATGGGCCTATCCAGGCTCGTTTTCCATATGAATGGCTGATCTTGGTTCATGCTTCACAACTTCCTAAATCCTTTCAAACAAGCAACAGCTGGCATCAGTGAGCCCCAGGCCCAACACTAGCCAGCCTTGATTATCAACTTGGCTTCACCTGGGAGTCTCCAAGCCCAGCACAAGTAGCAACCATCTCAGATTGCTTTATAGCTCAGCCAGGGTAGCTCCAAGCAAAACACAGGTGGGAGCTTACATTGGCCTGCACCAGCCAGGAAACCCCAGGGCCAGTAGACCAAGTGGACAGCTACAGACCACATCAAAGTACTACCACCCTGCCCCTGCACAGCTGACCCTCCACAGAGGGTGGAGGTAGGTGGTAAGGAGTCATAGTCAATCCTTGCAGCTGATGGCCCGGGTAATTCCCTCCCATTGACCTGCCAACAGCAACCAGGGCTCACCTGCAAGAGGAGGGTATACTCAGTCAACACAAAAGGCATATCTTGGGTACCCAGCTTGAGTGATAGAGGAGACTGTGCCACTGGACCCTACAGGACACCTTTAGGCCACGTTACCAAGACACAGAGTCAAAGCAGCTCTGCCTAATAAATAGACACAAACATAAAGAGGCTGCCAAAATGAGCAGACAAAGAAACATGGCCCAAATGAAAGAACAGATCAAAACTCCAGAAAAAGAGCTTAATGAAATGGAGATATGCAATTTATCAGATGCAGAGTTCAAAACACTGGTTATAAGGATGCTCAAGGAACTTAGTAAAGACTTCAACAGCATAAAAAACATCCAGTCAGAAACAAAGGATACGCTAATTGAAATAAAGAACAATGTACAGGGAAGCAACAGTAGAGTGGATGAAGCCTAGAATCAAATCAATGACTTGGAACACAAAGAAACAAAAAACAACCAATCAGAACAACAAGAAGAAAAAAGAATCCTCCCCAAAATGAGAAGAGTATAAGCAGCCTCTGGGACAACTTCAAGAGGTCCAATATTCAGCCCTGGCTGATGTAGCTCAGTGGATTGAGCACAGGCCTGAGAATCAAAGGGTCACTGGTTCAATTCCCAGTCAGGGCACATGCCTGGGTTGTAGGCCAGATGCCCAGTGGGGGGCACATGAGAGGCAACCACACATTGATGTTTCTCTCTCTTTCTCCTTCCCTTCCCCTTTCTTTAAAAATAAACATCTTAAAAAAAAGAGGTCCAACATTTGCATCATAGGGGTGCCAGAAGGAAAAGATAAAGAACATGAAATTGGAAATTAATTTGAAAAAATAATAAAAGAAAACTTCCCTAATTTGGTGAAGGAAATAAACATGCAAGTTCAGGAAGCACAGAGAGTCCCAAACAAGATGGATGCAAAGAGACCCACTCTGAGATACATCATAATTGAAATGCCAAAGGTTAAAGATAAAGAGAGAATCTTAAAAGCAGCAAGAGAAAAGAAGTTAGTTACCTACAGGAGAATTCCCAGAAGACTATCAGCTGATTTCTCAAAAGAAACTTTTCAGGCAAGAAGGTATTGTCAAGAAATATTCAAAATCATGAAAGCAGGGACCTACAGCCAAGATTGATCTACCCAAAGTTATCATTTATAATTAAAGGGCAGATATAGACCTTCCCAGACAAGAAAAAGGTCAAGAAATTCAGCACCACCAAACCAGTATTATATGAAAGTTAAAGGGTCTTTAAGAAAAAGAAGATCAAAACTATGAGTAATAAAAGGTCAATAAATATATATCCATCAACAATTGAATCTGAAAAACAAACTAAGCAAACAAGAATAGAGACAGAATCATAAATATGGAGAAAGGTTTGATGTTTGCCAGATGGGAAGGTGGTGTAGGGGAATGGGTGAAGGGTTTAGAGGATTAAGAAGTACAAATAGGTATTACAGAATAGCCTTGGGGGTGTGAAGTACAGTATAGGAAATGGAGTAGCCAAAGAATTTATACACATGACACATGGCTGTGAACAATGGTGTGGGGATTGCCTGAGGGAGTGGGGGGTGCTGGGTGGAAGGGGAAGAGGGGGAAATGTGGACAACTGTAATAGCATAATCAATAAAATATAATGAAAAACTTTTTTAAATTAACAAAAAATTCAGGATAAGTTAAAATGATTTTAGATAAACAAAACCAGAAAATTTATTAGCAGAAGATCTACACTAAAACATGTTAAAAGAAGTTTTTCTTAGACAGAAGGAATAAGATACCAGACTATACTAAGATATGAAGAGGAATGAAAACAGCATACATTAAAATAAATATAAATTCAATGTACTGTGTAATTATAGCATGTAAAAAAGTAAAATATATGACACAATACTACAATGGATGGGAGAGATGAATTACAAGTAAACTGCTGTATGATTTGAATGCCATAAATGAAGCACTATAATATTCAGGAGAAAAAGAGTCACAGACAAGTAATTGAATACTCATGGAGGATGTGCATGCTAAAGTACCTAAGGACAGAATGCACTGATGCCCAGACTTATATCGAAGGGCATAAACTGTACAGGCATAAAAAGACAGATGGATGCTTAGCCATTAATATTGAAAAGGAAAGACCAACTATCACTGATTGAAGACAGTAAGAGTAGAAAATCCAAGAGGAAAATAATGAAAAACTGTTATGGACGAATAAAGAGAATTCGGTAAAGAGGCTGGATATAAGAACAACATACAAAAACCAATAGCTTCCTGAGCCCTTAGTACCAACAGATTTTAACACTTCATAGGGAAATCACACTCACAGTAGTATGAAAAAGCATAAGGTGCTCAGGAATAAATGAATGAAAGTATGTACAGCCTCCACGAAAAAAGTTATGTAATTTATTGACATAAATAAAGGAAGCATTAAAAAAAAAGACACACAGTGTTCCTTAGGAGAAAGAATTTATGTCACCCAAAATCTTTTCTACAAATTCATTTACAAATTCAACACAATGCTGATTAAAATTCTAGTGGAAACGTTAAGCTGATTCTAAAGTTTATCAGAGGAGGAAACATGTACAAGGGTAGCCAGGAAACTTTAAAAGATGACAACAATGGAGACTTTAACTACAAGCACTCCAAACACTAAGTTATTATTAAGACATAGTATCAATGAGAGAAATGTAAATGCAGTGGAGAAACACATGGGATTTTTAAGATAACAATAAAAGTTTTAGGAGAAAAAGAATATTTTTATAATCTCATGACAGGAAAACCTCTATTTAAAAAGAAGATAGATATGGCAAAGCATATATAATATTTGTGTATGTGCCCTAAGGGCTAGCCTGGAATTGGCAAACACAGAGCAAACATTGAATGACTTACTAATTTCCACCTGTGGCAGACATCATCCATCGATCTTGAAACAATTTCCTGTTAAACCTATACAAGATTTCCTGGTTCTCTCCCATAGAGCCCTTTGGGCAGCCACTACCACCAGTTCATTATATTTAGAATGAAAGATGAAAGCATTTGACACCCCAGGGAGATACAGGGAGATACAGTTCTTCCCTTAGGGGTATTCATGAGCTTCCCAGGATAAAAGGCTTCTTGGTCAGCAGGAAGTCATCCTGGAGTTCAGAACTTTATCAGAGCTCTCCTTGGTGCTGAAAATTGCTCTGCATTTTCCTCCAGGTCCCTGACTCCTACCACTTCCCACACTGTCACCCTTGTTCACATGGACCAAATTCCCCGTAGGTTCCAGACATGCACCTTGTAAATACCCAGGACCCATTCTATGCTGAGAAACAAGAAAAGAACCGTTTAGAATTACATAATTCAGAAGGGGAGTGTTGGGATTTGTTACAAAGGTAGGCTCTAACAAGATCATAGCCCAGGTCACTGTGAGAGTGAGAATTGGAGAAGCGGTGGTGAATGTTAGTGCCTGCTGCAAACCGTAAGTGAAGGTGGGGGTCAGAGGGTCATGAGTCCTATGGTATCAACCTAAAGCACACCTGGAACAGAGACAGAAAGTCAGAACCAAATTCAGGCATCGGGAAAGGCAAGGAGAAAGAATTATGTGGACATTGATTAAATTCAAGCGGACAGACTCTTGCTGTCTCATAGATACATGTATCTTATAGAAACTTTATTTTTTATCATGTAGTTCAAAGACCCATCCCTCTAATTACCAGGTTGGACTTTCTGGCAAGGTCAGCCTTTATCCTGAGTCATTCATTAACATAAACTACCTATGGCCCCGCCATGAGTCATCCCATGAGCATAAATTATTAGGTGTGGTCTAAGGGGCCCATCATGAATAGCAAGGAGACTCCTATTACTCAGGATATTCCAAAGATTGGGTGGTTACCTCCCAGGAACCAAGGAAAAAGACCTACCAACTTCTTTATTACACACTACTCATATCTTTGTAAATTGTCCGTACACTTCTTTTCAATTTACCCAATTTGATGGTGCCACCTCTTTCCTCCTGGGACCCTGACTAGTACCAATTAAACACATCACTTGTGTAGCACTTCATTAGTGAGAATTTAGTCATATGGCCACACCTAGCTGCAAAGGAGCCTGGGAAATACAGTCTCTATCTGGTATCCGCCTACCCACCTGGCAACTCTGCTGCAAGGAAGGACACAAAGGATGTGCTGGAGGGATTTGCAGCCGCCTGCCACCTGTCTCGGCATTTTAAACATCTTAAAATCAGAGCTGGATTGATAGGCAAAAGAGGGTGTTTTGTCATTTTAATTTTCACTTTTTCTACTCACTAGAAAGGATAAACATGTTTTCATTTTTTTTTATTGACCATTTGTCTCTATTTTACTTTCACTTATTTTTCAGGTCTTTGGTCCATTTTTCCATTGACTTTTTAGAGAATGTTACTGATCAAGTGAGCTTTTTAAGGTTTAAAGATAATAACTCTTTTCCATCACAGGAACTTTTTAAAAAACACCTAGCTCCAAAACGGAATGATAAATGTAAATACAAAAGTCATTAAGAAGTCAGACTTCACTGAGCCTCACGGTGTAAGGTCACACTACTCTGGCCACTTACTCCTGGGGACCGCAGGCACATTCTCTGGTACGGTCTCTGTCCCCCAGGCCAGGTCTCCATTCAACAAGTGTATGTACCATCCCCTGGGGGCAGGCCAATTAAACATACTGCTGTGTCTCAGAGAAATAACAAGTCTTCTGTTCCAGAAGGTTCAAATCTCCCATGCAGATAGACAGAAGGTGGGCACCTGCTCTGCAGCCTGACTCCCAAACACAGGACACTAGTGTCATTCTGGGGGTCCAGTGAGCACCATCCCCTTTGCGGTGAGTTCTCAGGCTGCCCACTTCTGGAAGGTTCCGGTTGGCCCAGGCCCCAGGCTGTGTCTTCACAAAATACCATTCTAAAGTCTTAGTTTGGGTTCCTTCCAAAACAGAACCCAAGACAAGGGCTTGGGGACCAGGAGTTTAATTGTGACTTAACCCCAGGAGACTGGAGCAAGGGAGAAGGAGGGATGAGACGGGAGGAAGAAATGCCAGGGGAGGCGCACATTGGACTGGGCAATAACGGCCAGTCTGCTGAAAACTCTCTGAGGAAACCTGCGGAATGCACCAGAAAATTGTCTCTCTACAGGACAGTACACAGAGACATTAGTCCACTGCCCTCCCCCCTCATTCACTGGTTGAAAGTTGACCTGTTAACAGTTCCCAGCTGCCTTGGAAAAACCCTAATGGCTGCCACGGCAGCAGCTGAAATTAGAGGTGGTCCAGGCGGATGTGGTGTGGGCACAAATAGCATTGGCTAGGTTGCATTTTTTCAATATGTAAATGCCTCAACTACGTGCTACAAAAAAATACACATGTTGTATTTTGGGTAAGCTCATTTCCAAATCTTCTGGGACCTCAGAAATATGAGCTGGGGAAGGGCTACGTGCTTGACATGGGAAGGAGCTCCCGGCCGCACGAAGTGAATCTAACTCAGATATGGGACATGGGACACAGAGTGTAAGCTCATGGAGCTCGGGGCAGCAGGGTGATGGGTTGTAGCCCTGCCCGCCGGTGGGCCGAGGCTGCCGATACAGCACTCCAGGGCTGGACAGACTGAGCTGAAGGCAAGACTGGTGTCCGACTGAGGGCGGCTAGGGGAGGGGAGGGTGGCATGCCTCGTCAGAGCAAACAGGAAGAGGGGGGCTCACAAGGATGTTCATCTTAGTGACGTTCGTTATGGCCCTTCAAGAGAACAGGCTGGGCAATCAACAGGCATTGGTGGCAAATCACGGCAGGCCCATTAAAAAGGGAGCCACTGTGCAGGAAGTAGGGGAGCGGGAAGACAGAGTGAGCTCAGCTGGGTCCGGTCCAGGCGCGGGAAACTCTACGGGCCAGCGTTCCGCAGTGAGGAGAGTTTAAGGGAAAGGACAGGATGGCAGGGAACACGCAGATTAAAAGAGCTTAACTGATATATTGAAAAAACTGTAATGGCCCAATAAACTGTAGTGTCTGCGTATGTCCACCTGGGTAACGAAACCACAGGGAAATGCAAAGGAGGGGTCGACGTGAAGCCCGGGCCAGTGGGGAGAGAGGTGGTTTGCCGGGCAGGGAGGAGCTGCAGTGGGCGGGGTTCAGGGAGGCGTCCGGAGGCTGGCAGGGCGGTGGCCGCAGGGTGGGGTTTGATTATTGCAATTCCTTTAGCTCCATCACTGTGTCCTGTGCCTCCCTTCCTGCGTTTTATTTTATAATAGAAGGTTAATGAAGCCACGGTTTCCTAAAAATTAAGTAGGAAATGATGTTGCGGGAGAATGGTAAATAACATGGAAAATGCTCACGCATATTATTATGTGAAGAGGTGGATTGAAAATCATTTTGTGGATGGATGGAGAACAAGTAGATAGGTGGGGAGGGAGGGAGGGAGGGAATGTGAGAGAAATCATTACGGAGGAACACACACCAAAATGCCCTGCGTGGCTCGTGTCTGGCTGTGGGCTTTTGCTGACTTGTGTTTTCTTTCGCCTTTTGCACTATCTGAATTTCGTACAGTGAATCTTTTTGTTTCTGATGAATTGTTTAAATAAATGTTACTTTTGTTTACTTCAAAGTGATTTCATTTTAGGAGAAAAAAGAATAAGGCACACATGGCCCCCAGGCCAGCCCCATGCCCCCTGTCCCTGCCCTGCCCTGCCTTCCTGCCCTTCCCCCGCCCCTACCCCCACCCCCTGCCCACTGGTGTTCTTGCAGGCACATCCTGCCCCCCTGCCCCTTTCCAAGTGGCCCAAAGTCATTGAACAGGAGTTTGGGGCCTCACCCTTCAGCACTGGCTTCTCTACTCCCCGTGTCTGCACCACAGGGAGCTTCAGGGTGCTGGAGAGTGGGGCCCCTGAAGAGGGCATGGAAGCTCTGCGACACCCCCCACCCTCACCCCCACCGTCTATGCACCTTTTCCGTTTGGCTCTTCTTGAATTGTATCCTCAACAACAAACCAGCAAATCCAACTAAAGTATTTCTGTGCGTTCTGTGAGCCATTCTAGCAAGTTATCAAACTTGAGGAAGGGGTTGTGGGACCCCCAATTTATAGCCAGCTGGTCAGAGAAGCACAGGGACCCAGGACAGGCAATCAGCACCTGAAGTGGGGGTGTCTGGTGGGACCGAGCCCAGTAACATGTGGGGTCTGACACCAGTGCCAGGCAGACAGTGTCAGCGTTGAGCTGAATTACTGGGTACCCAGGTGGTGTCTGGAGAATTGGTTGTTGGAGTCAGAAGACAAACCAGAATTCCCGTGCCCATTTAGAGGATGGACAAACTGAGGCTACAGAGATGAAAATAGCTAGCCCAAGGACCAGGATGTGGAAAGGCCGGGCAGGACTGCACAACGGGGACTGCGAGAATCTGAAAGCGGGCCCTTAATCCTGACACTGCATGACCCCACCCTCAGGGACTCCGGTTTGGTACATTTATACCTTATTTTTTTCTTTTAATTTAAAAAAATAGAATCAATAGTGGAGTACTCAGAAGAAAACAGCCAGTCTTTCTCAGCCATTTACCCACTCTGCGTAAAGCAGTGAGAAGGTTTTGGCAGCCCAAATATTCCCAGAATGACGTAGTAAGAGGAAACCCACATTTTTTAAAGAAGAGCTCGCTTTTGGGGGCTGAGGCATTATGTTGATTTAGGGGACACCACTCAAGACTCCCGCGGAACCCATACTCCCCCAAACCGCTCGTCCTCCAGTCCCTGATGGAGAGGACGGCACTGCCACCCGCACCAGATCCCCTCAGCGCAGTGAGGACACCTCCTTGCCTCGCCCCTCCCTGTCCTCCCCACTGTGTCCCACCCTCCAGGGCTCTCACGTCCCCCCACTTCCATCCACCCCAGAGCTGCTCTCCCTGTCGAGGCCTCGTCGCCCCATAGAGGGCTCGCTGCGGAGGCTCCAAGACAGTCAACGCCTGCTTCCCAATGACACTGATGTGGTGAGTGCTCGCTGGGCACCAAGCCCGTTCACATCTCAGGGAGTTTGATCCCCACAACCCCACAGGTGGATGCAATTATTAGCCCCATTTTACGGAGGGGCACACTGAGGCCCAGAGCTCTCATGTCAGTTGCCACATTGTATCAGGTGCCCTAAGTTGAGGCGAAGATGGGTTTGCACCCAGGCAGCCTGGACCCAGAGCCCAGGGGCTGGAGACTGAGAACAACGGTGCAGGCATCAGACAGGTCTGGGTCACATGCTGTGTGACCTTGAGAAAACCACTTCATCTCTTGAGTCCCAGTTTCTTCGTCTATCAAATGGGGGTGCTGGATCACCTTGGGTTGTGGAGAAGGTAGAGCTCGGCGGATGTCCACAAGGATTTCACTGCGGACCACCCTCCCCGTGCCCCACTTCTCCTCCCGTGTCCCATCCATTGAGTCATCTTTCTAAAATGCCATCTTGGTCCCATTATTCCCTGATTAAAATCTTCCACTTAACTTTAAGCCTTCTCATTGCTCCAAGATACAATCTTTTTTTACCCCAGACTTCAAGGCTCCCCGACGTGGCCTCCAGTGTTCTGTCCCCTAGTCCTTTCCTCCTGTGTCCCCTGCTTTGTTCCCTTGCCTCTTCCCTTATGTACCAGGCTCCTCACACCCTCACCTGGCACCTGGCACTGCTGTCCCTGCCTCTAGGGCCTCAGGCTCAGACCTCAAGGCTCAAGTTGAAGCTCACCGCCTCTGTGTCTCTCCTCCTCTGCTCGAGTGGATTGGCTGACAGTTCCCCCTCCATCCTGCCCTGTGACACCTTCATCATTATTCTGACTAGGTCTTGGTGAGTCCTGTTCCATCTCCTCTACTGGAACACACGCTCCTGGGGGCAGAAACCGCATGCAGAGGATGTGGTCTCACACCCAGCTTGAGGGTGGAAGTCCCAAGCGGCCCTAACCCCCAGGGGCTCTCAGCCTCCCTCTGCCTCCCCCGGGGACAGAGAAGCACCTGCCCAGGAAGGAAGCCCCGGCAGCAAGGGGCGGAGGCGCGTCTCACTGGAAGAAGCCTTTTGGGGAATCCGGCTCCACACAGACCCCTTCTCCCCAAGCCACTCTCTCATCCAGAAGCACAGCAGCTCCTCGGAGAGGGGCCCGGTGGGCCCGTCTCAGCGCAGGGTCACTTTCAAAGACACGAACTCCAGCCATCACAGGATATTTAAAAGTCCGGCCTTGACCCAAATTTCAAGAAGGCCATTAAGAGGGATCCAGGTTCAAACTCGAGGCGACACCTCTCACCAGTCCCCACTCCCACACTGTCTGACACCTTCCCTCACCCAGGCCCCGCCACCCCTGTGCGTTCCCATCTTCTCTCCTTCTCCGTCTCCTTCTCCCCAGTTCTTTATTGTGCCGAACATCCGGGCCTTTTCTCTCTCACCTCTCCCCTTCCCTTCCTTCCCTCCAGCCCGGTCTCACACACCAATTTTTTTGGTTCCTCACAACTCAAGATCCGGGAGCCAGGTTGGGAAGAGGTGGCTGAAGTAAAGGTAGGGGTAGGGAGTGTACCTGACACTGCCACCTTAAAACTGTCCCGGACACGTACACGGGGGACCTGGCCCATAAGGGCCTTGCGTGTCCTTCTATTATTCTCTTATTCCTGACCCAAGTCTCCCATACTCACATACATAATGATTTGCATATCATTATCATATTTATTTTCAGTCTAGCAACACTCCTGTATCACCACTTTTTCCACAGTTTGTCAGCCTTTCGTAGTTCACAGAACCCTCCTACGCTCACTGGCTGTCTCACAGAACTTCGTGATAGCCCGGCACAGGTGCCACTGGTATCGTCCCCATTTTACAGATGGAAGCACTAAAGTCTGGGAACTAAATCACCCGCCTAAGGTGCCACTGACAAGATTTGAACCTAGATCTTCCCCAGTTTAGGGTAGAGCTTTTAAACACTACTCTCCACTGTCTTGTAAAGTAAATCCTCTTAGAGCTGATGTTGAGAGCATCTACATATGAATTGAAGACACACACATGTGCACACACAATCACACCCTCCACATAAAAACACATCCAGAGTCACACACATGTACACACCCCAACATGCAGAATGACTACAGACACATACATGTGTGCATACACACGCAGAGCCCTGTGGGGTGAGCGCACACACCGGCACGTGTGTCCACACAGACGCAGTCTCCAGTGATGCGCACGTATGTGTACCACTAGAACAGCTTCATCAGTGTGAACAAGCATGGGGCCAACGTCACTGCTTCCCCTGTGGTCCCCGAGTGGGCCCGGACCGTCCCCAGCCCCCCAGCCTCCCAGCACCGAGGCCTGCCCTGCCGGAGCCCCTCCACCCCCTCTTCCCCCCGCACATTCCTTCTTTGTGTCCCTTCCTGAACTCGGTTCTGCCACCAGGCCCTGCTGGGACCTTGTCATCCTCACAGCTGCCAGGAGCAAACTCTCTGGGAGAATGGCAGGCTTCGCTGAGAGGGCGGGTGCCTCACACTCCAAGTCACCGCCAGCCCAGCCCTGAGGGGCCAAGTTTCCCTGGCTCAGCTGGGACAGTAGCTGTGGTCAGTCAGGACCAGCTCCTACTGGCTCCAGGCCACTGCCAACTCTCCCCTCAGGACTGGGGACACCCTGAGTTGGCTCTGGGCTCTGTGCCAGGGGAAGGGGACTCTGCACCCGAAGGATGTGGGCAGGACCTGTTCGCTTCCCCTTTGGGGGCCGGAGCTCCAGGCCTCTGTCCACTTGTGTGGACCAGAGAGGCTGCGGGTGACTTCAGAGCCAAGGAGCCGGCCCGGAGGCCAGAGGCAGACAGACTAGGTCTGGGTGGGGATCTTTACATGAGGGAAGAAGAGAGCAGGGGAGGGAGAGGGACAGAGAGACAGGAACGTAAGGCCTGGGGACGAAAGGAGAGAGGCAGAGTTCGTCTTACACACCTCTGGTTCAGTGGAAGCCAGGGAAGAACACCTTGAGAAGACACTGCGCCTGGCCATCTTGTTCCCGCCTCCATGACCGCTCACCCGTAAACCCGCCAAGAGGGCAGACAGGTTCTCTGGATTCTTATTACTAACTTCCATCCCTCTCATTGCAATCAGTTCAGCCCAAACGACACCCTTCCGGCCTGCCTGACATCTGGCTGGAAAGGCCCTTCCATGGTGCCTCTCATGCTCACCCACCTCTCAGCCCCAGGACCTCTCCCAAGGGCTGTCCACGAGATCAGGCACCTCTGAGTCCTGGGCTGTGCAAGGACTGGCACCTCGGGGCACCTCTTCTGGCACAGGGCCTGGGAGAGGCCTCTGAGGGCTCGCCCCACACACGCACCCTCTCTCTCCCTGCCGCAGAGCAGGAATGCTGTTGATTTCAGTGTGAAGAACTCACTGTTTCGCTTTCCAGACCAGAAAGCCCAACATGTGGCGTTAATTCCCCATTCCGACACAGGGTAGCGCCAGCCAGGATGGGAGTGTGGCTGAATACCCACTGGGCACCACTCTCTCCATCACAGGGGTAATTAGTCCCCACGAGCCTCAGCCGAGGGAGGCTGCTTGGGCTGGGAGTCCAGAGACTCAGATGCTCAGTCTGCATCTGCTAATGCCTGTCCGGGGGAGCTTCACTAGATGAGGCTGTTCTTGCCTCTGGGCCTCAGTTTTCTCATCTGCAAAATGAGCCAGTGAGCCCAGACAATGCCCAGAGTCCTTCCAATTGCCTTGAAATTCCCATGACATTCTGTGGTGCCAACATTCTCTGATAGTCCAGGATGACGTCCTAAGTCATTCCATGACATTTACAGCTATCTACAGCATTCTGTAATGACATTGGAAGGCAGTCCTTCATATTTGATGGCATTTACAGCCGTCTACGGCATTCTATGACATCTTTTGACATTTCCAACAATTTATGACATTTACAAGCATTCACGATATCCTGTGGCATTCTTTGACTCTCCAGAACATTTACGACATTCCTTGACATTCAACAGCACTCTATGGCATTCTAGCCATGATATTCTATGACATTCTAAATTTATACCCTGTGGGTTTGCCCCTCTTCCTAGGGGTCTCCCTGAGAGAGCCAGAGAAGCCATATCCCCCCTTGAGACCCTCCCCCAAATCTCCTCCTGCCCAAGGTGTATGAGCCATCTGTGGTCAGAGGTCCTTGAACGTGGCCTCTAGAACTATCTGCAGGATCCTGATCTGGACTTTGGGGTTGGAGGGGGCAATCTCTCCAGCAAACTCATCTCCTTGGGGTGTTTTGCTCCCAAAGAAGTCTTTCTCCCCTCCCCCACTGCCACCAAACTATTCCAGTTAATGGTTCCTTCCTTCAGGATAAGGAAGTCTCCATAATATTAAGCTTAAGCTTATCAGATATTTGAAAAACTTCGACCTATGGGAATGGCCATTTTATATGGTTTGACCTAATGCATCGGAACAAATATGGCTTTGGGAATTGGTCCCGGGGAGAAAAGCTAGTGCTGCTATTTCCTGGCTGGGAAACCTCGGGGACCCTCACCAGGCCTCACTTCCCTGCTCCATGCACGGGGACAATGGCATCTCACTCCGGCGGCTGCTAGAGGACTCGGTGAAATAACGCAAGTGCAGAGCGAGGCCAAAGATCTAGAACAAAACGAGGCACAGAGATCCTCTTCCTTCCCCGTTTTCCTCCCCTTGGAACAATAATAAAACAGCTCATGACTGAGATGGCAAAGTTAAAAGAGGACTGAGGTGCTGGTCTCGGCCCAGCCACATACCTTCTCATGCGTACGCTTGCCACAATAATTCTGCTTCGAAGACCTCAGCTTTCCCATCTGCAAAATGGGGTGAGAGACACTCAGCTCAAGTTTGGGACCTTCTGGTTCTGTTGGCCTGGGCTCCTCTGGCTGGGGAGGGGTGGATGACAGAAAAGGGGGATCCTGAAGCCCGGTGGGGCATGCGTTGGGGAGCAATGGGTTAACATCCATCACAGGATACTGGAAAGTGAGAGAAAGAGCAGGTCAGCCTGAAGAAGGGCTGCTTTCTAACCACCGTGAGATGACAACCTTGGTTGTAAGGGTGCTCCTCTAGAGCTGTTCAGGAAACCGGCCCCTGGACCTCCGGTTGAGGGGTGGACAGGTACACCACCTGGTGGGCGGTATGGTCTCCAGCCCGCGGGCTGGTGCGGAAACCTTAAGAGACTTCGCCCCCTGGTGGCCACTCTTTATTATTGCGGCACAGGGCTCCCAGTTCTGGGAGGCTGATTCATCCATCGGCTGACCAGTGGCTTGGTCTTAGTGGGACAAATTTCTTTCCCAGAGCACGCAGGGCTTGGGAAGAGGGTGACTCAGGTTGGAACAAGCCTACAGATCAAAAGGCTGATAAGAACACTTCAGTAACCTTTGCAACAAAGTTTACTGAGTACCTACTGTGTGCCAGGGAGCATGTTAGGTTCTCCTTCTCAGTGCTGAACAAGACAAGTTCTGTTCTGGGAGAAGCTCACACAGTTAGGGATCCAAGGCTATCTGAGTACCTACTATGTGCCAGTTCTCCTTGCCTAGACTCCTCACAGCAATCCTAACAGATGAGACTTAACACCCCCATTTTACAGCTGAGGAAACTGAGGCTAGAGGCTGCACAGCCGTGAAGGGCAGAGCTGGGTTCTCACTCGTAGGTCTGCGTGTTTCCAGCGCTGCCCATCACATGATGTTTGTGCAGAGCCCGTGCATCCCCAGTCAGGCCACTTGCCCTGGCAGCCTCCTTTGGGAAATGGGGTCTGTGAGGAGCCTGTGGGTTGAACAAGGCAGGGAGTGCCTTGCCGCCATGCCCTGTAGCCATGGGACCTCTTCCCAGGGTGGGAGGGGTGCTCCCTGGGAAGCAGGAATCTGGGGGCCCGGGCATTGTTCTCATTGTCTTCTCTGTGTCTCAGGAGTACCCGGGCTCCTCCTCCCCTGGCAGAGACGGGGCCAGCTGCCCTGAGGAGCGGAGACATGGCTGCTGCCCTCAGTAGGGCCCTCACAACTACCGCTGCCTCTCTCACGGGACTCCCCACCCCAGGGTCTGAGGGGGAGTGGGGCTGGGAGCTAAAAATAGCTGCTGTTTTGTTCTTTTGGTGAAGGGGAGGGGCCCGGAGAGGGCCGCCAGTCCCCTTCATGACCTGCCCACAAAGAACAACGCTTCTTCCCTGCACTTGCTCTGCTTCTGCAGGCCCGGCCTCCCCAGCTCGCTGAGATGGAGACTGAGCCTGAGTGGCGGCTCCCCCGGCCGAGCAAGGGACAGTTGTGTGTGATGTCATACCACAGGGCACAGCTGATGGAACACCCAATGGCAAATCACTCTGTGTGGCTGCTGTAGACAGGTGGCTCTGTGAGAGAGTGTCCCACTGAGCTGGGGACACTGAGTGCAGATGGCAGACACCTTGAGTGAGTGTTGGTGGTTCATAGTGAGCCTCACTATGTACAGGTGACACTGTATGTATTGGTTTGATGTGGGATAATGGAGCTGACTTTGCAGGTGACACATGTGTGACTCTGGGACTGTACTGGCAGCACAGGAGGTGGGGCTAACTGTGTGGGTGGCATCATGTGTGGCCCTGTGATGGTGCAGGTGACAGTGACTAACCAAATGTCAGGAAGCCACAGTGGCTTCCATTGCCCTTTGCAAGCCTGACACAGCTTCAGGTCCCTGTCTCTCCAGGCAGCTCTCGGAGCCTCTTTAGGGTCCCTCTTGCCCTGAGGCTCCTGCTTCGCTTCTGCTGGCCTCCCGCTGCCTTCCTTTCCAGGCACCTCGCCGCACCTGTGCTGTCCCAGTGTGCAGTGCTCTCGGGGGATCGGGACCCACAGCGCGGCATCCAGAACAAAGCTGGACCAGAAGTGAACACCCGCACTCAGCTCCCTCTGTAATGTGGGGTTTATCTCTCAGAGGCGGGACACATGCTCTTACCACTGTCATTTTCAAAAGAACTGCAGCAGATGTGACGGAAAATGTATTTGTTGTTAATCTAGGCGGTATGAGTCTGGGTGATTATGAGCATAATTTTGAGTTTTCTGAATTTTTAATCTCTCAGAATAATTAAACAAAAGCAATACCTGCTCACGATCATTTGTTATTCACAAAAGTTAACATTGACTTTGTGCCAGGCCCTGTGCTGTGTGGTTTGATCAATTGTCTTATTGAATATTTACCATAACCCCAGGACAGAGGTGTTGATTGAATCTCTGTTTTATAGGTGGGAAAACTGAGGCTCAGAGGCCCTGTGACGGGTCTGCAGCTCTCACCTCTACTTCCACACCCCACGGGAGCTGCGGGACAGCTCAGAGTGTCCCTCTGCTGGACACTAAGGAAGGAGGCCTGTGTCCCATGAATTAATTACCTGGGCTGAGTAACAAATCCCCCAGTGTAATGGCTTCAAACGACAGTCCTCACGTATGTCCCTCACGGTTTCTCTGTGTCAGGAGTTTCCAGCAGGTTAGCTGGCAGCGAGGGCTGCGTGACTGCCGAGACTTCAGGGCGATGCTGGGAGGCTGCGGTTGTCAGAAGCTCTGACAGGGTCTGAAAAGCCCACTTCCAAGTCGGCCTGCTCCCTGTTGTAACGAGCGGCTGAGTTCTGTTCGTTCTATGGGTATCCCCGAGGGAACTTGAGCTTCCTCCTTGCATGGCGACCAGGAGAATCTGGCAGAAGCTATACCATCTTTTATGACTTAGCCTTGAAGTTACACAATGTGGCTTCTGCCGGATTCGGCTTTGGGGTCCCCTCCTAATACACAACACACTGTGTGTGCTGCTGATGTCTAACCCTCTTCACGTTGATCCGTGGGGACGGGGCCTGGGTGAAAAAAGTGCCGACACTCTGGTTACCGCCATGGCTGGGAGTAATGAGCTGCGCTCTGTGTCTGACCCAGGAGTCTCCCGTCTTTTGCCAGTCAGTCTCCAAGAAGCAGAGGTAGGCGAACTTGCTAGCTTGCAAGTAGGGTAAAATCTCAGACCCTGCACAGTTATTAACAGTCTTCCCTGCACTGGATCTGGGCTTAGCTGGACTGCAGTCTGTGGTCCTTCTTTCTGAAACCCCTTGACCACGTATGAGATCTGTCCAGAAAGTATCCAGCCAGGCACTATGGAAAATAGAGACATTTACTGGAGAAGATACAAGACACAAAAAACATGGTGCACAGGACAATGATGCCTCAGTCCCCTTCAAAGCAGGCACCCTGGGACCTCACACAGTTCTTCTGACATCTCTTCCGCTGTTCAAAACAGTCTGCAAAACTCTTTGTCGGAATTGCCATCAGCTGCCCTGTCGTATTCTCCGCAATCTCGTCGACAGTCTGAAATCTCTTCCCTTTCAAAGGTGATTTTGGGGAACGCCAGAAGCTGCAACGTGCCAAATCTGGGCTGTAGGGAGGCTGAGTCACCGGGATGATTTGATGTTTTGCCAAAAGACTCTGCATGAGAGGTGATGTGCCTGTGGGTGCACTGTCGTGATGAAGCTGCCAATCACCAGTTGCCCATACCTGTGGCTGTTTCTGTTGTATTACATCTCTTAGCCGATAAGTGGTACTCCTTATGAACTGTTTGGCCTGGAGGGGCATACTCGTGATGGACAACATCTTCCCAATCAAAAACATAGTTAACACGGACTTAATTTTGCTGCGACTTTGCCGCGCCTTCTTTGGGTGTAGAGAACCAGGCGGCCTCCATCGGGGCCACTGGGCCTTCGTTTCCAGGTCATATGTGTAGCTGTAGACCCACACGATTCATCTCTGTTTGTGACCTTCTTGAGGAAACCTGGTTCAATGGTAGCGGCTTGAATCAAGTCGTCAGCAACTGCCCCACAGGTTCCTTCTGCTCTGGTAGCAGGAGCCACAGAATGAATTTTGCCCAACACGTTTCATGCCAAGATCCTGCGTCAAACTCTCGGACACAGAAGTTTCTGGAATCCACGGGTCGGCTGCAAGTTCTCACCTGTCAGTCGCCCATCTTTGTTGACTGCAGCCCGAACACGTTCAATATTCTCAGGTGCTCTGCTTGTTGCAGGCCTTCCAGAACCTGGATCACTTCCAACAGATCCTTGATCATCTTTGAAGCATTTGTGTCACATTTTTATCTGCATTGCAATTATTGCATCGTCCCCCAAAACCTTCTGAATCATCCAAATAGTTTCTGTGGAGAATGTTCAAGCTTAATGCACAATTTGATACAGATTCATTGGTCTACTCACTCAGTCATTTTGAATGCAACGGCCACACAGTACACAGGCTCACTCAACGGTGTCTACCACCCCCACTGACTAGTACAGTGAAGTCGTCATTGCTCACACATGCACATCCCAGTCCACTCTCCTTGGCCACCAGGTTACACTGATATCACACAAACCATTCTCGTTATATTAACAATGGCTGGACTTTTTCTGGACAGACCTCGTATCTACCACACTTTACTATTGGATTACTGTTATTTTCTTATTTGTCCCTGGGGACCTTTTACATGTTATATAGGGCAGCAGTCCCCAGCCGTTTTGGCACCAGGGACTGGTTTCATGGAAGACAATTTTTCCACAGACTGGGAAAGTAGGGGATGGTTTTGGGATGATTCAAGCCCATTACATTCAAGCTCACCTCCTGCTCTGTGGCCCGGTTCCTAACAGGCCCAGACCAGTACTGGTTCACAGCCTGGAGGTTGGGGGCCCCTGTTATGATTACCCTTCTCTATAAGATAAATTATAGATACTTACTTCCATGAATACAGATGCTTACCTTTTACATTTCTTTGATTCTTTTCATTGGACAAAAATATTTTATTTTTATAAAACATTTTTATAAAACTAATTATATTGAATCTATTTATTATTTTGTTTATAACTTCTGGGTTTCATGTCTTTCTTGAACAAGCCCTTTGTGGAGTAAAGCTATTAACTCTCCCAGTAAGGACAGGTCTCACTGCGTATGATTTGAGGTCCTGGGACTGCAGCCAAAGGAGGTGGTCTATCCCCAGTCCAGTACAGGGGCAGGAGCATCCCAGAAGGTAACCATGGAGGCAGCCAGTGATGTTTGTTGAACAAAACAAGCTGAACTCCTGGCAGCGGGTCCCTTTGGAAGGGCAAAGCTTCTTCAGAGGTCCCCGGGGGAGACTGGAAGGAGCTATTGGGATCCTTGCTGCCTGGGAACCTCCAACCGTCAGGCTTCCCTCCCCTTGTGGCTCTACCATCACACACACTCATTGCCACTCACAATTATTCCTACCCCCAAACACCAAGCACAGCTGAAATGCACGCCCATGGACAAGCAGAAACACAATAAAAAATGCACGCATGTGCATACCCACATGTGCATGCATACACATGCCCCATTCACAAATGGCCACATGTGCACACAGAAGGATGTCCACATGTACAGAGCATGTGCATGTGTGTGCACAAATACACACAGATGTGCATGCAGGTGCCTCCAGGTACAGCCCTACTGAGAGATGCAGTTTGCACATCTGCACACATACTTGAAAGTACGTGCCTGTTGCTCAGCCAGGACCCCAAGAAGAAAAAGGCGGCACAGACAAGGTGAGAAAAGTTTAATAAAGGCGCCATTCACAAAGGTGAAGGCAGTGTGAAAGGAAACCAAAAAGCAAGAGTGATGCACCCAAGGGGAGCCAGCCTGCCAACCCTCAGTCTGAAGGGTCAGAGGAGGGAGCAACTGTGGGAGCTGGCAAGACCTGCAGCTTTGCAGAGGACTGCTCAACAGAAATCGTGGCGCTCCCCTTGGACCTCGGCCATGGCCCATCCACAGCCCGGTCCAGCCCCCTGCCCTCTGATCTGCTGGCTGGGCTTCCCATCCCCGGAGCCCAGCTAGAAGCCAGCCATGAGTCTGGTTGATGTGCTCCCAGGGTCAGGCTCCTTGGGGAGCACAGAGTACGTGGAGAGGGCGTCAGGAGGGGCAGACAGTGTCTGACATCTGACACCTGTGCATATGTGGGGATGTTGAAATTCGCACACAGGGCCCTTGGAGGCATACACGCAGAGGGATGCACATTGCACACATGTTCACGTGGACACACAGTGCCTGCACACAGTTTAGAGCTATGTGCGTGCAAACCCAAGCTCCCACAGACCCACACAGGCCGGAGAAGCAGGCTGAAAGCAACACCCTCCCCTCAGCCCTGCTGGGGCCTGAGGTGAGCTCCTCCCTCTTTCCTTTTCCCCTTCCCCCTCCTTCTAATCCCCCACCCAAGCCCAGAGCCAGCTCTCTGCTGAGCTCTTTGTTACTCTTGGCAAAGACAGGATCCCAGGGGGACAATGGGCCAGCCAGGCCTGCACAAATCAAGGGCTCTTTGGGGGCCTTTCAGAGGCCTGGCCTGCCTGAGTGACAGCTGAATCGGGTCTAGATTGGGCAGGAGGTGGGGGGGGGGCGGGCGGTGCAGAGAGGCAGGCCCTGCAGCCACAGAGCTGGGAGGTCTCTGTGCTCTAGCCTGACTCTCCTCCCCCCCCCCACCCCCCACCCCCTCCAGGCATCCTCTCCATCCCACTGATTCCCCTACAGGAGCACCTGGCCCAAGCCAGGGAAGCTGGGGCACCCTCACTTCACACAAAGTCTTACTCCCCGCCCCCACCTAGCCCAGCCCCAAATCCTATCCATTTTACCTTCTAAGCCCCCCTGCTGCCAACAGCCTAGTCCAGGTCTCCTCATCTTTGGCCTGGACCCCAGCAGGAGCTCCCACCTCCAGGGAGCTGCCACTCCCAGCTAGAGAAACTTATTTGAAATGTAAATTAAATCATTTTCATCTCCTGCTTAAGATCCTTCAAAGGCTCTCCATCCCCGCTCCTGATAATGTCCCAAGTCAGCCTCATCTTGCACCATCTGGTCCCTGACCCCATTCCCAGCCTCACAGCCCCCCTCCTCCCATCCCAGGCTCTGAGTTCTCTAGGTGGGCCAAGTTCTTCCCCTCCCCTGGGCCTTTGCATGTGCTGTTCTCTCTGCTGAGAAGCCTTTACCCCAACACTTCATCTACTGATTCTTCCCAAACCGGAGCTTTTCAAACTATGAGGTAGAACTGAGTAGGTATTTTTTTCCTTCCAGTCTATCATGGAAAGATGCTTTTGTAAAATATAATAAAAATGAGCCACTAGAAAAAAAATGAAACAACAAAGTGAGGTATAACCATCTTGGAAAAGTCATTTCTTGTAAAGTCACACATTCATCTTTGATGGGACCCAGCCACTTCATTCCTGGGTGTGTAACCAAGAGAAATGAAAATCTTCAGCCACCAAAACCTGTAGGAGAATACTGACAGTGGTTTAATATAGAATCAAATGAAACCTGGAAACAACTCACACGCCCTTCAGTGGCGGAGGGACAAACAAACCTCAGTGTCTCTAGGCAGTGGCCTTGCACCCAGCAGTGAAGAGGAAGGACCCGCTGGCACGCAGCCACGGATGGGTTTCAGATGTGTCATGCTAAGTGAAAGAAGCCAGATGCAAAAGGCTGCATGCTGTAGGATTCCATTTATATGACATTCCGGAAAATTAAAAAACAAAACCAAAACTACAATGACTGAAAACATATCAGCGGTTGCCGGGGGCTGGGTTTTGGGGGAGGTGGGCACTAATGACAAAGGAGCAGGAGGGATTTTGTGGATAAGAGATGGTTCTGTAGCTTGATTGGGTCATCGATATGCGGCTGTGTTTGTCAAAATTCATAGAACTGTACACTCAGAGAGCGGGTTTCACTGTGTGTGAATTGTAACCCAATAAATCTGACTTTTAAACATGCAGATACATGCCCCGCTTTTGCATTGTAATAAAATCCACATGACATAAAATTTATCATTCTAACCGCTTTTGGGTGTGCGTTTGACCAGCGCCGAGTACACTCACACCATTGTGCAGCCATCACCACCCCCGCCCCCCGCATCCCCAGAGCCCTTTCCATCCTGCAGAACCGACACCCACACCCAATGAACGTCACCGCTCCGTTCTGCCCTTTCTTCAACCCTGGCAGCCACATTCTGCTTCCTGGTTCTGTGGATCTGATTATTTCACATTCTCCGTATGAGTGGGACCACACAGTCTGTGTCTCTTTGTGTCTGGCTTAGTTCACTCAGCATAATGTCCTCAAGATTCACCCATGTTTAGCATGTATCAGGATTTCCTTCCTTTTTAAGGCTGAATAATATTCTGTCTGTGTATATGCAACATTCTGTTTACCCATTTATCCCTCGGTGGGCATTCGGGTTGTTTCCGCCTTTCGGCTATTTTGTGAATAGTGCCGGTCTGAACACTAAAATGCAAGAACAAGCTCCATGTCAAAAAGTATTAAGTTCATCAGACAAAAAAGTTGCTTTGTCCATTTGCTAAGCACTCACTCTCAACCTCGTTATCTGTCTCTCTCTCGTCTGCCTGTTGACCACAGCTGGTCTGAGCCCTGGGCTGGTGGGCTGTACTTTGCTGAGGCCCAGAGCCCCGCAGTTCCCTGGGCCTGCCGCACTAGCTGGAACAGCCTCTTTGGGGCCAGGAGCTCCCTGATTGGGACTCAGTTTGAGGCTCCTTTGGTTGTAGTCCTGGGATTAGGGGTCAGGCCCAGGCAAGGGGATCAGAGAAAATGCAGCCGAGAGCAATCTTCCTGAGTCTGGAGGACTCGGGGGAGCGGGGGCTTGAACCACATTCATCTGGCTCCAGGCCCAACTCTTGTTGTATGACACACACAGGAACAGCAGCCATGATTCGGAGGCGGGATTCAAGACCTGTCTGTCTCTAGCTGTCATGCTCAGAACTTTTCCAGCTCACAGAAACTTCTACTCCCTTCCAAGGTCAGGGTCGACTGACCCAGTCAGGACATACTCATTGCTGTTCACCTGTATTGGCTCCAGACTGTGGGCTGGGGTTCACGGGGGAGCCGCGAACAATCTTGCATGTCAACATACAAGAGCACATACATGCTCACATGTGTGGCACATGCATACTACCTGGGTGTGGGCGTTGAACTGTGTATGGGCCTGAGTTCCAGAAAACTCAAAATTTTATTTTTTAAAAGAACAATTGTCTATTTTCAAATACCAGGGCTTAGGGAAGGAGGGTCTAAGGAGTGTTAGGTGGCCCTGGGCCCTGAGCTTCCAGGGGATCATGGAAAGTTAAAGATAAAGCTGAAATATAGATGCATGCCTAGACTGACACACATATTTACACACAAACACACAGACTGAATGTACTAGACCCCAGGCTGGCCCATCAACACAGGCCTAGACACACATATAAACCATAGAAAATATACCCACGAGCACACATGACATCAATAATAATTGCCAATATTTATTGTTCTTTATGATCCATGCAAAAATCAATCAGGATGTGTATTATAATTCCACCCCCATTTTATAGAAAAGTGAAGTGATTTGCCCAAGGCCACAGAGCTAGGAAGTGGCTGAGCAGGGATTTGAGCCCCCGTGGGTGCAGGTCCAAGGCCAGAGTACATCGTCAGTAGTCTAGTTACTAACACACAACTGCAAACCTCATATACTCACGAATTCACACAGATCACATGGATTCACATCACATTGGTACACACCTATAGGCACACACATGCACACGAACCCCCACATGTGACACTTGTGCACAGACACACATATGCATATGAACACAGAGTCCGACAGCAGCAGATTCACAGCCACATGCGACACATTGTCATGTTGGCCACATGCAGCCCCACACAGGGTTTCCTGGCAGGAGCACACAGAATTAAGCCTGAGACTTAGATGTGGGTCCTCGCACCAACTGCCCGCCCCTCCCTGCCTGCTGCCCCTCCTGACAGATGAGAGCTTGAGGTTTGGGCAATGCTGCATTGAGCCCTGCCAGCTGGTGGCCCGGGTCCTCCGGGGACAAGCTGCTGCATCCTGCTCCCATCGGCAGGTAAGCAGAGCCACCCTTGGGGCCAGCATCACAAAGCACCACACCTGGGCCCCTCCCATGAGAGACTGAGCTCAGAAAACCTGCAGGTGGCCTCCACAGTGGTGCTCCCTGGCCCCAGTACACCCCCGCCCCGCCCTCTTGCTCACGCCTCCTGCTGCTCTCAACGCCCTCTCCAGCCGCAGGTGTGAATTACGGAGACAATGACCCCCACCTCTCCCACTTCCCCTTCCACTTATCTCCCCAGACACCCACATCCCAGTGCACAGGGGGCCCTGGGGAGCAGAGAGCAGGGATACCTTAGAGGCTGGGGTCAAGGAAGGCTTCCTGGAGGATAGGGTGTCTAAACCAGGCTCTTAATCTGAAGGTGGAATAGAAATTAGCCACGAGTCAGAGCAGAGGAGAGCTTTAGCTGGAGGGTGGCATGTGCAGTCTCAGAAGTGAGAGAAAATAACACCTTTGGGGACTTGCAATTGATTCATCAGGGCCGAGGGGAAACAAAGGAGACTGCAGAGTGATCAAAAGCCTTGGCTGGGGTTGCTTCGTGCTTTGTGAGACTGGGTCTTCCTGGAAGGACTGGGGTAACCTAAGAGCCCCAAAAGCCCAGGGCAGCTGCCAGAGTGGCCACAGTTTCAGGCCTCCCTTTCACAGCCGCCAGACCACAGAGCACGGCCACCGATTCTGTCCCAGACTCAGAGTGCTTGCTCACTGTCCTGGGGCTGCCTGGCAGCACACAACTTGGTGGCCAAGTCTCACCCTCACGAGCCAGGCCAGGGACAGTGTTGGGGGGCTGCTAATATTCCCGTTTTGCAAGTGAAGAAACTGAGTCTTGCAGAGGTGACCTTAAAGCAAGAGCACACACTGTCCAGCGCTGACCCTCGGGAGGAAGACCCCTCAGGCTGCCGTTGAGAAAGCAGCCTGGGAGGATGGGGCAAGGACCGGGGAGGGTCGGGAGAGCACAGCAGGGCTCGGGGAGCTGGAGGAAAGACCCAACGACCCAGGTAAAATCCTCACATTGGGGTGTGCCCTTGGTCTTTTGAGTGACCTCAAAGGCACTCCTTTGCTTAGCTTTATGCCAACCCCGCCTTCATCACTCTCTCCGAGTCCAGAACCACCCCCTCTCCGTGTCCATGCAGAGAGTCCCCTACAATCTTTCTACATATCCTAAAAAATGTCATTCACTTGTCTGGTTCCCGAGTAATTTCCCTGCAAGGTGGATTTGTGGCTGCAGCTGTGATGACTCCCTGCCGAGGAGAGAGAGGGAGCCCTGCCCCCTCCCTGCCTGGCCTTCACCCAAGCTTTCTCTGGAGGCTGTCCTTAGCCTGCAGCGGAGGTGGGTTGGGGGGTGGGGGGTGGGGGCAGGCAACTGCCCCTGNCCGCCTTCATCACTCTCTCCGAGTCCAGAACCACCCCCTCTCCGTGTCCATGCAGAGAGTCCCCTACAATCTTTCTACATATCCTAAAAAATGTCATTCACTTGTCTGGTTCCCGAGTAATTTCCCTGCGAGGTGGATTTGTGGCTGCAGCTGTGATGACTCCCTGCCGAGGAGAGAGAGGGAGCCCTGTCCCCTCCCTGCCTGGCCTTCACCCAAGCTTTCTCTGGAGGCTGTCCTTAGCCTGCAGTGGAGGTGGGTTGGGGGGTGGGGGGTGGGGGCAGGCAACTGCCCCTGGCCACAATGTGTGAGGAATCACAGAGACCGGAATTTTCACCCTGGTTCTGCCAGAAGCAGCTCTCTGACCTCGGACAAGTCCCTTTCCCTCCCTGGGGCTGCTCCACCACCTGCAAGAATGGGAATGATTGTAACTATTCCAAGGAAGTTTGTTACGAGGTTGTAATGAAGACCCAATGGGGGGAAATGCATGCAAATGAACAAACAGCATGCCTCACACTTGGTAAAGGCTGTAAAAATGGATGGTAATTTTTAGGGGACTCCATATTTTTGTGGGAGAGAATCTAAATTCTTTAACTCAGAATTTAAAGCTCTTCAGCCTTATCTCCCCACAGAAAGTGGTAAGGCTCAGCAGAGGAGCTCAGGGTGCAGGTGGTCACCCCAACTGGGGAGCACCAACTGGGGGCAGGGGGCTGAGATGGCTGATGCAGTGATAGCCTCGGATTGTCTGAGAGGGCACTGGGAGGGGGTTTCGAGCCTGTGGGCCAAGCTCTCTGTGCTCCCATTTTAGGTGGCCTGCATGGCCTGCTCCCATTTTAGGTAGCCTATCCTCCTCCCATTTATCACCTGGGGCTTTCACCATCTCCTCTGATCAAAGACCTGGCCATTCCCAGAAGATAGGCATGCAGCTGGAGTGACTAGGACACTCCACTTCTCAGGTGCCTTGCTCCCAGCACTGAAGAACCCATAGATTATCCCCTCACCAGGCTCAACCCAAGATCAGTGTTTGATGATTGCCATTGAGAGATTGAGAGTGGGCTCCCCACCCTTGTGAGAATAGGGAGTAGAGATCTCTGGAACCTGTGGGGGCAGAATGGAAAGGAGGCTAGATCGCCTGCCAGATAATTCTAAATTCTGAGTTCCAGTCCCAACTCTGTTACCTGCTGTGTGCACATGGAAGAGGTGTTCTTCGTCACTGATCATCAGTCTTTGTATCTGTAAAGTGGGGGAAATGACATCTACTCTGTGCATTCATTCGGTATATTGCACAAGTGACATATGTACCGCACTGGAATGGTGCCTGGCACAAAGCTCACTTGAGCATCGTCCTCATCTCCCCGCTGTTAGGGCTAGCACCCGGGACAGCTCCCCATCCCCAACGTGCTTGGATGCTGTCCACGGTGCTGACAAAAGATTACATTCTCTCCCATTCTCTCCCATTCTCTCCCCTTCGCTCCAGTCCTTGACCTCTGTGACATTCTCAGGGGTCTTGGGGATCAAGGGGAGCACATTGTGCTTTCACAATTTTCTCTCAAACCGTTATCACCAAGTTTAACCCACAGCTGTAGAATGAAGACAATCCCCACCCCACCCCCCACCCCCGTGGGTGGATGTGTGCCTCTTTTTCCTCCTGTATATTCCATTGAATGCTCTTAGTGTTGGGTCCAAAAGTCCAATCTTAATAAATAGAGTTATAATAAAAACAAGAACCCAAAACAGTAATGTTTACTGGCCACTGATTGCTACTCAAGACTTCCCATCACTCCAGTCTCAAAAACCACTGTCAGAATACAGATATTTTCAACAACACCTAGGAAATCATTGCCTCCTCTTATTCTTTCTGGTCTTGATCATCTGCAGAAAGAAGCACCAGGGACCCCGCATCTCTCAGTACCTACCCATTACTCATGGCAAGAGTGTAGTCAAGACTACAATGGTGCAGAAGGAGTCAAGTACACATATAGCAGGAAAAGAGCATGGGATTTGGAGTCAGCCAGACCTGGGCTGAGCCCCATCTCTGTTACTCACTGGCTCTATGACTTTGGCGAGTTCTCTGAGCCTCAGTGTTCTCATCTATAAAATGAAGTTAGCAATTGCATCTTTCCCACAGAGTTATTTGGAGGACCAAAGAAGATGTTGCTCCTAGAGTATTTAGTAATAGACCAGTAAATGTTTCATAAATGGGTGGCTATTACTATTTCAAGCATCTGGCTCTGAGTCTCTCAAAGTGGAGACACTAGTCACCAGGTGTCTCTTCCTGCAAAGTCAGCTGCAGACTCTTTGTGCTGGGGGCTCCCCTGGGGCCTGGCTTTCCTCCACCTCCCCTAGGCCATTATCCCTCCCAAGGCAACAGGTTCCTCCCCTTCCTTTTCTCATTCAGTATAACACCCATCCCTTTCTCCCCATCCCCATTGTTTTTTGTTTGGTTCAAGTTCACTTCTTCTGAGTCTAATACAGACTTTGGTTAATATCTATTTGAGACAGACAGTCAAATAGATATTTGAATATAGATACTCAGGTAGATATTCAAACATTTATTTTATGTTGGATTTGAATCCTGGCTCAGCACATGCAGCTGTGGCACTTCAGACAAGTCACTTAGCCTCTCTAGCCTCAGTTCCCTCATCTGTAAAATGGTGATGATAATACCCCCCTCCTCCTGAGCTTGTTGCAGGGAGAGAGGGAGAAAATGCAGTAAAGGCCTTACACAGATGCACATGACAAGTGTCCAGTGCCCATTGTTGTTATTTCCTTGGCTTTCTGATTTTCGTGTCTGCCCTCCTTTCCTAGAGGTGCTCTGCCTCCACCCTGACGAGTTGGAAAGTACAGAATCACACCTCAAGCTGCTCGCTCCTCTTTGGAAGCGGAGTCGGTACCTGCATTTGGAGCCCATCCAGCGCACCCTCATCTCGGGGGAAAAAGACATATGTGGAGCACCCCCTCGGCCTCCTGGAACCCCTTATCCCTACATAGGGTTAAGGATGTGTTCAGCCTTTGTGTTCAGCCTTTGGAGTTCTAGTTGTTACCGTAGTTTCCCATGTATAATGCACACCCATGTTTTTGGCCCAAACTTTCAGGAAAAACATTTTTCATTTTAATTTTTAATTTAATTATGTGTTTGTTTATTTATTTATTTGTTTATTTGTTTATATTAAGAGACTTGTCTTTTCATTATAAAGAAATTTCAGCATGTACCATATTTTTGGACTATAAGACGCACCATCCCCCCCCCCCAATTTGGGAGGAATACTTGTTGTTAATGCTGTTGTTGAGTTCTGTTTACATTTATATTGGTGAAATATTATGTTATTAAATATGTTAACACATTTTTTGCTTCAAAATTTTTTCTCTCTTCTCCTCCTCTAAAACCTAGGTGCATTTTATGGTCTAAAATATGGTATTTTGAACATATTATGGTACAAGAAATGTTATGTAACAAATAATTACAAAGCAGCAGAACAGATAGAAGGTATTTCAGGTACTGCCCATATGTAACACACACCCTTACTTTTCTTAAAAAAATTTGGGAGAAAATTTGCACATTATACATGGCAAAATACGGTATATTGTGTGTGTGTGTGTGTGTGTGTGTGTGTGATTGTGTGTATGCATATCTGTATTTGCAGGAATACGTGTGTCATCTGAGCGTGCATGACTTTTATGGAAGCACACGAGTAAGTGGGTGTGTAAAACTATGTGCAAATGAGAGATGGCTGCGTGTGTAAGTTGTGTGCATGTGAGCAGTGGGGCTGCAACTATGGGACACGATGCCAGCTCTCCAGCCACCTGCAAGCTTGAGGGGCCCCGGGCTCCTCACAGGGCTGCTGGTCGCGGCACCTGCCACTCCGAGCAGTTTCCCCAGCCTGGCGCTTTGGGAACAGCCGTGCTTCAGTGAGTCACAGCTCTGCTTGCTCAGAAGTGTCCATAATCTGCCCTGGGCAGGGGACTAGGGAAAGGCTTGCCAAGCCTCCGACAGTGCTGGGGAGGTGGTTAGCTTATTTAAGTAGAAGTTTCTCAATACCTTTAGAACCACTCGGTCTGAACTCCCTAGTTTACAATGAGTGCTTAAGGACCCATGGTTCTCATCGGTTTATTAAAACCAAGGGACCATGTGTTGAAAATACAGGATTAGTCATTAATTCACATTATTGTAATTTGAAAGTAGTAAAAGTTTTGCACTATCCCATAATTCAGACTTATCACTAATTCACGTGCACCTCCCTCCAATTAGTTCAAATCAGGAGAGTTGCATTATTTAAGAGTAACACAACACCCAAGGGAAATAATTTCTAGCCCACCACTTAGAATTCAATACAAAAACAGCATCGTTTAATCTCAAAGCACTTGGCCACCCATTAAGTTCTCTGAGTCTCGGAACAGGTCAGGGCTTAGGATGCCTGTTGGTCAGATGGACACAGATGTGATGGTGGGGAAGCGAGCTGGGAACCAGGGAGGCGTCAGAACTGGATCCAGCGATCTGGGTGGTCTCAGTTCCTCAAGACACCGTGATTTGCCCCCAGAAAAATCCAGAAGGAACGCTCACCCTCAGCTGCAAGAGCAGGACGGTGTAGTTCTCCGTGGTGTGTCGTTGCACCCGCCCCACAGTGCGGTTTCAGGGGGTAGCAAGAAGCTACAGGGAGAAACTCCCCCTAAACACTTTTTTCTGCTTCCTTCCATCAGTTTCTGCCTGTCCTCAGATATATCCTAAACACCTACTGTGTGCTGGCCTAGCGCCGAGGGCAAAGGTGAGCTTCCAAGGAGGTCTGTGGGCTGAACTCAGGACCTTTCCGTCTAATGAGGGGAGGTAGAGATATACCTGTTTATTCCAACCCAGAAGGATGTGTGGGGACAAGGCAGGCACTGCGAGGGACGGTGGGAGCACAGAAAAGGGTGGTGGACGCACCTGCAGGGCGGGGGATCAGAGAAGGAGCTAAAATGGAGCTGGGTTAGCCAATGAGGTGGTGTGGGCTGAACTGTGTCCCTTGGGAGTTCCTATTGACATCCTGCCCCAGGCACCTCAGAATGTGACTGTGTTTGGAGACAGGGCCGTTGGAGAGGTAATTAAGGCAGCACCAGGCCCTGTGGGTGGACCCTACCTCCGCGTGACCGCTGTCCGTGTAAGGAGAGGAAATTAGAGCACAGATAGACATGGAGGGGAGCAGGTAGCTGTGAAGACGCAGGGAGGAAACAGCCATCTACACAGCAAGGAAGAGCAGCCTGGAGAGATGCTTCCCCTTAATCCGGCTGACACACCTCGATCTTGGGCTTCCAGCGGCCAGAGCTGAGAAAATAAATCTCTGTGGACTAAGCCACCCAGGCTGTGGTGCCGTGTGTGGCAGCCCGAGTGAACTAACACATGAGAACGGAATCTGGCTGTGTGGGGTGTTGACAGCGCCAGCTGGCTTGGGGGGGCTAGTGGGGGCACAGTGCGGGGAGGACCAGAGAAGGACTCCAGGATCAGAAGATGGGGGCTGTGCATGCCAGGCTGAGGATTTTAGGTTTATCCTAAAGGCCATGCAGGACCACAAAAAATTTTAAGCAAGAAAGAAACAGGTCTCCAACTACAGGTACCCCAAAGGAAAAACAAACAAACAAAAAACCAAAATTAACATGACCATGACAAAACAAACGAGTCTTAAGAGTGGCCCCCTAAGGCCTCTGGCTCGTGGAAACAGACCCAAAGAAGGCAGTGCAGCCCTGAGCTAAGGCAGTGGGTCGGCCGTTGTTCCGCAAACTGAGAGGCCCACGGTTTGATCGCCAGTCAGGGCACATGCCTGGATGTCAGTTTTGGTCCCCGGCTGGGGCACTTCCAAGAAGCAACCGATTGATGTGTTCTCTCTCATGTCCATGTTTCTCTCCCTCTCTCTCTCTCCCTTCCCTTCTCTCTAAAAATAAATGGATAAAATCTTAAACATAAAAATAAAGGAGTGTGGCAGAGGGAAGCACACAGGCTTTGAGGTCGAACAAATCCGGGTTGGAAGTTTAGCTCCACCACTGTCTCTAGGCCACCATTGATTCCCTGAGCACCCCTGTGTTCTGGTCGCCGGGAATACATCAGTGACCGGACCACGGAGCCCTTGCTCTCCCGGAGCGTACATTCTGCCACACACAGTCAGCAAATCCAGTGATAGACGTGTAGTGTGCCAGACGGTGATGAGGGCTGGGGAGAGAAACGAAGCAGGGAAAGTGACACAGAGGGAGAGAGGGACACTCTTTTAGATCACATGGTCAGGGAAATGACACACAAACAGAAACCGAGAGAAAGTGAGGGACTGAGCGGCACAAAGGTCTGGGGGGAGGGCACCCCAGGTGGGGGGAGGGGCAGAGCAGTCTTGGCAGGTGTGGGGACCCCTTCTAGACGGCAGAGGCCATGGAGCCAGGAGCCACAGCTCCCAGACTCCGGTGACTCGGCCAGAGTGTCCTCGGGAGTGGTGGGGACGAAGGGCCGAGTGGATGGGCTGAGGAGTGAACAGGAGAGGAGGGAGTGGATTTTTTTCTCTCTAGAGAAGATCAGATGAATAGGGTGCTGCTTGGAAGGGAGTGTAGGGCCATGGGGGGGTGCTTTCTTTCAGGGGATTTAAAACAGGTTTGTGTGATAATGGGGTGGTCGGAGTGGAGGACAAAACTGATGGTTCAAGGAGAGGCCATAACCGCAAGGGTCCGTCCTTGCTGGTGACAGGGGAGGGTTCCGGGGTCTTCCCATGCGGGCACCGGCCTCATCAAGGGGCAGTAGACGTCTCTGAGGGCGAGGGGGTGGGGAAAAGGTTGGAGGGACTGGGGCGGGGGTAGATTCAGTCTGGCAGTGCCCAGGATGCAGCTCCAAAGAGCGGGTGCTTAAATTCTCAGGAATTTTTTAATCGAGCTGGTCATTAAACCATTGGCAGCTTGAAATGGCGATAGTGGGAACATTTACACCATGGGAGTTGGCAAATGCTACAAATCAGGATCCTTCTGTCCGGAAAGCCATTAGTTGCACGTCTGCCAACAGGTATGACTCGGAGGCACAGGAGGGTGAGGTGGTGAGCTGACGAGGAATAAAGGGAGTTAGAGATCTGAAAAGGAAAACGATGGATAAAGACAATCACCCTGGAGTCGCAGAATACTCACCTCCACCAGGAAACTCTCCGGAGTGGGCAGCGTGCTGAGCTCACTCCCCCGCCACGTTCCCCTGGGCAGTTCCCTTGGGCACCCCGAGCCTCCGCTGGCACGTCTGTAAAGCAGGAGTCCTGATTCCACGGTTTCTGGGACAGTGAGGTGGGGGAGGCACATGGGTCTGGCCAGAGAAGGGGGCAGGGGCCTGGCTTCAGGGGCTGTGCTCTGGGTCAGGTTTGAGGGGGAGGAAAGGCTGAGGGCAGTGCCACTCAGGAAGGCGGCGGGTGACCACCTCCACCCCACCCAGCCAAGCCCCTCTGTGGACTAGGACAGAGGGGGCCCAGCTTCCGGCTCCGAACGTATTACCCTCAATGTCCCCGATCTGCGTATTTATCACAATACAGCAACTGCATTATTTAAACTGGGTGTTAATTCCAGTGCATTATGTGGCTTTTGCTTTCCTGGGTGAAGAAAAATTGCTGCTAGAAGGTGGTTAATTATTTCAGAAGACAAATTCCATGAAATAAAACAAAAACGGACTCTCCCTGTCCAGAGGGAAAGTGAGAAAAAAGGGGAGAAGACATAAGGAAATGTCCCCACTAAACAGAAGGTGGATGCGTCCTCAAGCAGTGAGTGACACCTGAGGCAGGGACTGCTCTGGGCCTCTGTCAGGTGACTGGGAGACCGAGAGCCACAGGGAGACCAGGGAGGGGGCTGTGACTGCTCGGGCGTAGCGGTGTCTGGGACAAGGGAGGAGGAGGTGGTGGGGCGAAGTGGTTAGGTCCGGGGGTGCTGGCAGGTATTGGTTAAATGCAGAGCATGGTGGTGAGGGAAGAGAGACAACGTGAGCTGTCTATTGAAGGAAAGGGTAGACTGCGGCCTTTTGCTGGAGTTCTTGATAAAGTCCAATAAAGAAAGCCTCTCTTCCCTGCCTGAGTCCTGATCGCTGGAAGCAGTAAGACCATGGCTGATGAAGGCCAAAGGTCATTTTAGTCCCTAACGAAGGACAGGCGAGGGGGAAGAGCTTTGGGTGAGGGCCAAACAGGCCTGTAAGCTGAACCCCAGAATAAGGCCTGCGTAGCCCCCCAAGTGCGGAGCTGGGGAGCCTGCCCAGGAGGTTCTGATTGTGTAGAGAAGCAGAAGAGCATTCCTGCCCGCTGTGGGCCACTTGCTCTGAGGGATAAAAGGGAAACAAGAGCCCAGCTTTTCATTCTTCCCAAATTTCTCCATCAGAAAAGCCACTCTGCCTCCCCCGGGGCTGAAGAGTGAAGGGAGGGAGAGAGCTGGGAGTCGCGCTCACTAAGCCTCTGCCCCGTGAAGGCAGCACAGGGCCTCAGCCCCAAACGCCTGGCATGAAACGGGGCAGCCAGGGGGACAGGCGGCCTCGGGGGAGGGGACAGACCCAGTGCCCTCCCTCAGTGCAGGAGACCCAGGTGCTGTGCGACCCAGGGGCGCAGAGGCCTGCTCTGCTGCCCGACACGCCAGCCCACAACTGGAAAGAGATGTGGACATTGGTACCTGGGACGTCAGTGTGCGCCTCTCTCGCCTTCTCCTGTGATATTTTGCGTCGTCAAACAGGAAGAAGGGGCTTTAGGATGAGGGCCCAAACTTTGCATAAACCCTCCCTGCTGCGCCCAAATGTCTCCTTCCTCTGGGCTCCCACAGCCCCCGCCTCCTCCCTCCCCCCCTACCTTGAGGTCGGCTGGCTGCATGTCCCTTGCCCACTAGCATGAATTTTCCTTCTGGAGTCATGTGGGTCTCTCGCTGAACACAGCCTGGCTTGCCCTCTCTGCAGGTAAGGCTATGGGTCCCCGCCCCAGTTTCCGCTCCAACTCAAGGTTGGCCTCGGGCAGGTGACTTGGATCTGCACTTCTTTACGTTGTGATCCTCTGTGTGGGGTGTGACAGGTCATGCAGATAATGGGACAGGAGAAAGTGCTTCTGTGAAAAATGGCAGTGGCTGTGGGCCCGCTGGCCCGGGCGGGTGCAGAAGCCTCTTCTTGGTAGAAGGGGCCTCGGCCATTAAGGAAAGCACCCGTTCCTTCATTAAGGAAAACACCCATGCAGGCTGTTTGGTTCAGACAAGGCCTCTGCGGAGGAGGGCAGGCAGCAGAGAGTCCAGTCGCTCTGCCCAGGAAGACAGGGCTCAGAGTTGCCAGTGGGGTCTGGAGGAGGAGAGCTTACACGGGTCCCTGCTGCAACAGAGGGGCTGCGGGGAGCCCTTTTCCAGCAGGGGGAGGTCCCTGCCTGCCAGCAGGAGCCATGTCTGACTCCCTCACCAAGTCACTTCCCATTGCACCGCCTGGAGTGGGTGGTTCTTCAGGGGAGAAGAGGAGAGGAATGGCCGCCCCAGAGAGCCAGGCTGTGCCCTGCAGCCTGGGGAGCAGTGGCCTGCGAGAGAGCTGGGCACACAGGCAGGGAGTCATCGGCCAAGTGGGCGGCAGTGTAGGCTTGAGACAACTCCCTTCCCCAAAGAGAGTGAAGGAAAAACAAGGTGGCCTTGAAGGGCGGTGCTAACGTGGAGGCAGAGGCCCAAGGGGGACTAGATCCTCGTATTCTCGGATTGGAGTGGTTGTTTTGTGCAGATACTCAGGTTAAAGGTGACCCCAGGGTCGTGGAGGTTTTGGAGGCGGCACCTAATCTGAGTCATCTCCATGATTGCATCACTCCCAATCACTGGATAAAAGGTCCCATCTTACCGGTGTAAGCATCACTGATGGCCAGGACCGAGTGGTGGACAAAGGACAGGGTCAGCCATCACCGGGTCCCTGAGAGGCAGCACCTCCTCCATACCCTGCTGATCGGGGGGGTTTTGAGGGACACAAAGGCTCTCCCAGGGGAGCCTCTGCGGGCCCACGAGGAAACAAACAGGCCCCTGGGCTTGGGGAGTGAGTAGGTGGGGGGCCTGCAGACCTGTGGGGAATGCAGATTGGTAAGGTGTGTGCATGATCTGTGTTAAAACTGTGAGGGGCGAGCCCTCGAGGAGCCCAAGGATGAGATCGTGTGTGGACACACGTGCTTTCTCGTGCTAGGGTCAGTGTGAGCGCCCGGGTTGTGTATTGTGAGGCTGTTCAAGGAGGGGTGCGGTGTCTTTGTATTGGAGGGTAAGCAGGTGGTGGTTGTACACACCTGTGTGCTTGAGGGTTCACATTTGCATGTGTAGTTGTGTGTGTGTGTGTGTGTGTGTGCGCGTGCCCATGGAAGCGTCTACTAGACCACTGATTGGGAGGGTGAGTAGGTAGATAATTGCTCTTGGCCAAACTGGGTGAGCTCACGAGGTGTCAATGAGGGGTGCAGGGGTCTGCCCATCTGTGTGTGTGCAGGTCAGTGCTCCAGTGACTGTGCATTACTTACTGTGAGACCTTGGGCAAGTTGCTCTGCCCCTCTGTGCCTTAGTCTCCTTGTGGGTGAACTGGGGTCACTGGCACCCACCTCACAGGTTGCTGCAGGATTTGATGAGTTGGTCTGTAAAGAGTGCCTGGCACACTGTAAGAGTTCAATGGACATTATTACTAAAGTGTGAGTTTGCATAGGTGAGCATTCGTGTGTAGGCGGGTGTGCATGTGTATGAGTGCTCACGCCTTCGTGAAGGGGTGGCAGTGCCCAGGTCTCAGGGGGGGATCATTCCTGGCACAGGAAAATCAGAGGCAGTCAGATGGGAGCCCAGAGGCCTGCAGTGAGGTGTGAAGCCGCACCCTGAGACTAGACCCAGGCCCAGCACCCCTCCCAAAGGCACCAAGAGTCCCCCTTCCCCCAGGCCCTGGGTGCACCTAGGGCCTGGGCCTGACTAGTGTTCAAGGGGCCATCCTGCCCTCCTGCCCCTGCTGCCTACCCAAGAATCTGACTGGAGGTGGGGGCTGGGGACAGACAAGCCAAGGGACTGATCCCTCCCCCTCTGCAACCTGACAGCTGCGGCCCAATTAAAATCAACAGCTCACAGGTGTTCCTGGTAATGACTCACACACAGAAAGCTCCACTCCCTTTAGGGCTCTTTTTAAAAAATTTAGAGCTCTTTAAATTTTATTCACCCACAACATCAAACCCAGGGAGGAAGTCATAAAAGAGGATAGGGGAGGGGCACCACACACATATGTGTGCACACACGCCTGTCCTCTTACACACACATCTATGCACTGGCACATGCATGCACACCCCTTTGCCATACCAACACACACTTGCACACACAGACTCAAACACCCACACACCCCCAACTTGCTCAAACACACAGACACATGCCATCCAAACCTGTATGCACTCTCCACAGCCCCCGTGACCCACACCTCTCACGCTCACATACGCCCTGACTGCACTGGTGTTCTCCGGCTGCAGGACAAGCAACCTCAAACTCAGTGGTTTACAACAACACACATTCATTACCTCACAGTTTCTGTAGGTCTGGGGTCTGGGCATGGCCATGCTAGGTGTCAAGGTGGCGGCCAGGCTGTGTTCTCATCTGGTGGGGCGAATGGGGGGAAATCCTCTTCCAGACCCACTCAGGTTGTTGGCTGAAGGCATTACTTTGTGGCCTGTGACTGAGGACCCAGCTTTGTCCTGTCCTTGTCCTGTGTGCTTCCTCAACATGGTCACTCCCTTCAGCAAGCTGGCAAGGAGAACGTCTCTAGTTTATGCAGCAGCGAGCCATCTGTGTCTGTGGGTATGGTACCTAGTCCCAGGGGTGACATTCCACCACCTTTACCAGATTCTATTGGTTAGAAGTCAGAGGTCCCACCCATACTGAATGAGGGGCCACCCTTGAGTGTGTCTGCCATCCCCACTTGTACACCTTTATTCACCCTTGGACACACACACTAAGAGCTCGCATACTATGTGAGCCGTCCACCTGACCTTTCACCAACCCTTGTCCACACACTCAGCAGCCTGCCGGCCACCCTGCAGACACATGTCCACATGTCCTTCAAAGGACAACTATAGAATGCTCATAGCAGAGCCGTTCACCGCGGCCCCAGACTGGAAACCACACACATGTCCGTCAGAATAGAATGGACTCTCTCCCTCTCTCTCCTCCCTCCGCCCTTTCTCTTCATACACACATGTCACACACAGGCACACACGTTTTTTACTGAACTACTACAAGGACACTCTCCTACGTACCTGTTTCTCACTCAAGAAATCCGGCTCTGATGGAACATGGACTGCAGAGCAGAGGAAAGAGAACAGAGCGGGTGCCCCCGCCGTGGTGTGACCACACGGCACAGCAATGAGAAGCAGCAGACGACCGCCACAGCCACCGTGTGCGGGAATCTCCCAATACCCAGCGCCAAGACAGCTGGCACAGAAGTGACGGTCCTGAGGGATCCCATCTACACTCAGGACGTTCACAAACGGGCAAAGCCCGTCTCCGGTGTTGGAAGTCAGGGCGTGTCTGCCCTTGGGGGCGATGGCGACAGGACAGAGTACACAAGGGGTGTGGATTACACGAGTGTGTTTGATTTGTAAAGACTCACTGAGCTGTACTCTTAAACGGTTTGTGTGGTTTTATGTGTGTGTTACCTTCACCAAAAATCTCAAATATAGCAGAAGACTGCCTGATGCCCGATTTGCACCTGGTACCTAACAGTCACTCCTGGGAAGATGGGCTCTCCTCCTTTCTGAAGAATGTTCAGTTCTCCTTTGAGGAAGAATACCAGAATGTTCTGTCTCCTGTTAGCATCAGGATGACTAAGCAGCCAGTCCCCTCGATTGTGTCTCTCTCTCCAGACACACCCCTGAAGCACCTTTGGTTTTGTTCTAAACCTTTTCTCCAAGTTTTGACTTCTCCCAGCTGTCACACCCTCCAATCCGCATCCCTGTCCTCTGGATCCCTGTTAATTGTGCTCCTCCTTCCGCCCTGGCAGGGCTGGGTAGCTCACCAGCCTGCTGGGTGTGGGCACTGCTGCCTCGCTGCCCCTCCCTGCCTGCTTCCCTCCCTTCCTCACCTGCCTTTCATAATTGGATTATGGGAATGGCCTCTCTGCTACCACCTTCTGCCACTTAGTAACTAGCCTTAGCCTTCCTGTGAATTCTTTGATATCTACGCTCCAATGGGAGTGAAAGCCGAGGGAGGAGCTGAGTCAGGTGCTGCCCAGATGCTGAGGCTGTGGGGACACCCAGGCATCCTATCTGCACAGGGACTCCCTGGGCTTCCTGGGATGTAGCCTGGTAAAGACTCGGGACTGACAGGTGGGCCTTGCTAAACTGGGACTCACACGTTGGAATTGAAAATTAAGGTCCCATTCCATTCCTCTCAGAGGCTGTCCAAGTCCCACTGTGTGGAGAGGTCCTTGGTCTCTGGGGCTGGGTGACAATGGCAATGAGAGGAAGCTACGTCAACTGCTACAGAACCTTCTCTGTAGAGATCCAGGTAGTAAATACATCAGGCTGTGCAGGCAAAACAATTCGGCAATGAATGAGCGGGGCCGTGTTCAGATGAGACTGTCTGTACAGGACAGACGTAGTTTGCCCACCCTTGACATGAAAGGCAGCCCAGCCTTTGAGAAACCCCTTGAGCCTCTTGGCAAAGGTAGCTGGAAGGCATTTGGCCCAGGTTCCCTTTTCGAGATTAGCAAAACCATACCGACTGCTTTCTCCTTGTGATGAGAATTAATCTCGGACCCCCTTGTTCTCTCCAGCCACGCCAGGCAGGGATTCAGGTGGAATGCGAAATGACATTTCCAAATGTGGAATGTCAGTCTTCTCCAGGGCTCGTTCCCATCACCCTCCATGTAACGACTCCCAAATGATGAGTGGGCTCCAAGACGATGAGACCACACCAGGATTCACCCTGCCCCCTTCCTGTCCCTCATTCCTGTCCCTCATTCCCCGTCATTTTCTTCCATCCGTCCCCTTTTCTGCCTGCTTTGTTTCCCTGAATGTGGGTCCTCCTCACTTCTCCCCTGGACACCTGCAGTGGCCTCCACTGGTCTCCCTGCCTCCACCTTTCTTCTTGGTACGAAATAGATTTTCCCAACTTTGATCATGCTATGCCCCCAAAACCTTCCATGGATTCCCGTGGCCTGTGTATAGAGCCTACATCACTTTACTATTTGGCGGCCCAGCCTCTTTCCATTCCTGGGACTCTTGTCCTCTTTCTGGAAACTTCTCCTTGATCGTCTACTCCCAGTTCTGATCCTGGAATTCTGGCCCTGGCCCTGGAATAAGAGGTCAGACCCTTGGGTGGCTGAACCTCAGGACAGGTAAACATGAGAGGCCTGCTGGCCATGCCCCACCATGTGGACCCAGGGGAAGAAAAAGCTGGTTACCAAAGATGGAGGGAGTGAACTGGAAGCACTTAGAAAAGTAGGGCATGAGACAGAGAGCATTTCCTGGGCTGGCTACTGCAGGTGACAGGCTCTGTCTGCAGACACCTGCCTTCAGGGAGCCAGCAGGTCCTCCAATGTGCCCTCACGTGGACTTGGACTTGTGTCTCCCAGAGGCACCTTCTGTTGCAGCGCTGCGCCTGCCCCCTTGCTCCTCCCTGGGACTCTGCTGCTCTCACCCCATTCTCCCCCCTTCCCTCTCTGACCAGCTGAGGCCCTAGCAGCTTCCCAAACCCCTTGTCTTCTCAGAAGCCTCCTCAGGACCTCCAGTCTGCGTGGACTCCCTCCCTCTGCCCCTTTCTCACCCTCATACTACTCTCCCCGAGTCTACTAGATTCTACCTCATGTCTGTGTTCTCTGGGTGTCTTGTCTCCCATCACCCCCCAAATACACACATGTTGAGAGGTTCCAGGGACTGGGACAGGGTCAGAGTTCTCTCCATGCTGCCCAGCAGCAGCTCACCTGAGCCTGGCACATGGTAGGAGCTTTAATTGCCTTCCTCATTGACGGCTGGGAATAGAGTTTTTATTATAGATGTGCTTAGCTAATGGAGGCTTGGTGAGAAGAAGCAGGGGTGATTGGAATGATCAGTAATTCTACAAGGCAAAACCTATGGCATTTTCCACCGCCACCCACCCCTGCCCCACTCCACCAATGTAAGTTTTCACCGCTTTCCCATTCATTTTTTTTTAAATAAAGGGAAAATCCCTTACCTGCAAGGGCTGGTAAGCTATGTCCTGATCTGGGCCTTGAAAACTGCAGTTACCCTTGCTCCTCTCTCGGCTCTGGGCCCCGGCACCGGCTCTTGCATCTGCCTGCATCAATCCCCCTAGCATCCCTCCTCTTTCTCCTGGCTACGGCTTTGCTTGCTCCAGGATTCCTGACCCCTCCCACCGCCATCGCCAAAGCCAGTTCTCACGGACCCCAGTGCACTTCCATGGGGCCCTGTTCATCTTTAGCCATAACATTCATTCGTCAGTGTCATCACCTGTTTCATTGTCTGTACTCCTTGTAAAACCTGTGTAGGCTGCCCTATGTCTGCTCAGCCTAGCCTGGCACCCACAGGCCCTAACATAGTGCCCAGAATCTTTGCACCGGCCACAGCAGCCTCTCCCAGGCACTTGCTAAAAATGCAGCTCTTAGCAACACTGCCCACCCCCGAACTTACTCTACCATCACGTGTATTTTAACAAATCCCAGGGAACTTGTATGCACATAAAAGTCAGGGAATTACTGATCTAGGTCCACTGGGTTTCAGACATTGGAGACACCTGGGGGATTTTTAAAACTACTGACCCCTGGGTCCCATCGCCCCCACTGGCCAGGGATTCTGATGTGCTTGATTTGGGGTGAGGCCTGCACATGATCCTATGTACAGCTGAGCCTAAGAACCTCTGGGCTAGTACTCAGTAAATGCCTCTTCTATTTAAAAAAAGATTTTATTTATTTACTTTTTAGCAGGGGGGAAGGAAGAAAGAGAGGGAGAGAAACGTCAGTGTATGAGGGATATGACTGGTTGCCTCTTGCATGCCCCCAACTGGGAAATCCGGGCTGCATCCCAGGCAAGTGCCCTGACTAGGAATCGAACCTGCAACCATTTGATTTGCAGGCCGGCACTCAATCCACTGAGCCACACCCACCAGAGCGCAGCAAATACCTCTTGAACGAATGAACCAACATTTACTGAGCAATTCATATAATCTTCACAACAACCTTGCAAGGTACGAACTGATGCTACCACTCCCACTTCACAGAAGGGGCAGGCAAGTCTCAGGTGGAGGAATAATTACCAGAAGTAGTGGCAGAGTCCAAAGCCCGTGATCATTGTCCTGCTCCAAGCTGCCTCCCAGGACAAGGACAAGGACAAGGACAGTCTTCCGAAATGAAACTCGTCTCTGTCCTGGCTGACTTCCTCCTTACACAGGCAGCAGCCCCTGGGGTCACCTGGGAAAACAAGCCCCTTGGGGCACCAGGAGGCAAAAACAGAACATAAATAAAACTCAAACCCCAGTGCCCGCTGTGAAGATTAGGCATATATTTATAAAAATCGCCTGTGCCACGGCTCCTGGGCTTCGTGTTTCATTCACGGTGCACACAAATAGCTTCGGCACGAATATCTGGATCAAAACAGAGCTGCAGGTTCCGGAGCATCTGTGCTATAGGAGGTGCGGTATGCACTGAGATAATTTTAGCCGAATGTGTTATAAACAAGATCTGCGGAATCGCGTAGCGGGCTGAGTTTTGAAAACTTAGGATTCTAAGTGTATAAATTGTTTGGAACATTTAACATCTAGTCATTAAGCAGTTACCCCCTTGCCCTCTGTTTTCAGCGAGAAGCCTGCAGCCCAGCAGCCTCCAGCTGACACCCCCTTCCCAAGTATGGAACAGAGACCTCTGGGATGTGTCACACACACACGCATGCACACACACACACACCCCAGCTGGTCCAGACCGGTCCTTGGAAGGCAGGAGCAGCCAAGGGAGGCCAGCAGTCACTCACTACTGTGCTGCAAAGAGTGTGTCTTAGGGACCGAGACCTTTCATTTGGCTTTTGAATTTTTAAAGCCAATCTTACACCTCAGGTTCTGAGCAGTCCCCTAGGATGGAGGGAGGAAGGCAGGGAGGCAGGAAGGGGAGGAGGAAGGGATGTTCCTACATCATCAGGTAGTCTGCAGAACAAGTTGGCCAGGTAAGGATCTTGTCCCCTTTTTTTACAGGGGCTAATACTGGTGCTGGGAGTAGCGACCTGCCCCCCTCAAAGAGCTGGCAGGAAGCAAAGCCAGGGTTTCAACAGAAGGGAAAATTGTTGAAATGGCAGCCAGATGGCAGGCAGGGAGTTGTGATACCCACTTGAGTTGTTACTTTTAGAATACCTGAAATCTTTCTTTATTCTATTAAATAATCCCTTCTGAATTGGAGCAGTTTGTGTACATAGTGAGGGTGCAGAAGAGGTTGTGATAAAAAGCAAGTCTTCCATCCTCTCCTACTCCACCCAAGCCGCCCCCTCCCACCTGGGAAAAACAACAACTTTCTAAAAAATAGCTTGTCTTTCAGACTCTCTGGTGAGTCAGTCTGTATCTCTAGCTAATTTCCTTTCCCTTCTGGTTCTTGGCCTATCATCTTTGTATGACATCAACTCTATGACCTGAAACATGAGAATTTAGCTTGTTGAGTTTACCTATTTCCTTCTTTTTCTCCCAAGGTGTGAAGCCTAAATAGCTATTTTTAAAACTTCTATTTGTTATCTTGAACACTTTAAATGGCATTAAATAATTTAATTAAAGCCAGTATTTTTTGTTCACAATTATTACATTGTTGTTTTTAGAAAATACTTCATGATTGCCCACTGCAGACATAAAGACTACATCCCGACCTTTTGCCCTCCTTTCTGCCCGATACGCTTTTACTTTTCACATGGTCAGGGTCACTAGCATTTATATTCTGATCTTCAAACATAGCCAGTACCTCTCTACTTTATCCATAATTTCACTCAAAAAGTCAAAAGTCAATAAATAGCATTTGCATTATTATGACTGTGTAAGTATTATTCATTGATGAGTCAAGTACTACATTAGGATTTCATTTTGTCTCTTAAAATCTCATGTCACTGGTAGGAGACTTTACCTAGCAGCGAGGTCAAGTTCATTCTTTCTTCTGCCCTTTCAAACACTCAAAACATTGTACTTTGAGCCACATTTTACTTTGCTTTGTATTTGGACTATGGCTTTCTTACAATTTTTTTTAGTTTTCCTGGGGTATCTAATTGCCTTTTTCTTTCTTACGCTTTATTCTATCTTCATTTTTTTTCAAATCTTCCATTACTCCAATAGTCTATCACAAACTCCCCATTTCCTCAGAAACTTCCTTTCTGCCCATCCATTCTCCGTCTCCCTGCTGGACAGGCTGCTTTCTCACCCTGCAAGTTCACTGCCATCCTGCCGTCTGGAGTCAGATCTACTGGCCCTTCATCCCATGTCCTGCTCTTTCTGGGTTTATTTCCTTATTATTGCTCGACTAACTACAGCTTCAAATAACTTTCTAAACAAGGGTGCATGGAAAGTAAACTTTGTGAATTGTTGCATGCCTGAAAATGTCTTCCTCGCATTTGACTGTAGCAAGGGTGGGTATAGAATCTAAGTGGAAAGTCATTTTCCTTCAGGGTGTTAAAAATACCGCCCCCTTTGCCTTTAGGAACCCCATGTTGCTGACGGGATGGCTACTCTGATTCCATTCTTTCATTGGAGGACTGCTTTTTCCACCATTGGTGGAAAACTTTCAGGGTTTCTTCTTTACCCTAGTATTTTGCAAAGATGTGCCTTAGGGGCAGGTGTGTTCTCATCACTGTGCTGGGTAGCTGGTCCATCCCATCAGTGTTGAGATTCTGTCTTTCTTCACCTCTGAGAAATTCCCTGCTGCTCTCTCTGGCTATTTCTTCATTTTCTGCTGGTGCTTTCTAGGGCTCAGATGGTCGATACAGAACTCATCTTTTTTTACGTATGTATATTTTCTAACTCTGACTTTTGCTCCATATTCTGGAAGATATCTCCAAATCTATGTTCCAGGCTTTCTGGTGAAATTTTTTTACAATTATAATTTTAATCCTTCAGAGTTTTTTCTTGTCTTTTGACTGCATATTTTTACCAGACAATGTGTCCTGGTTTTATGGCTACAATAGTTTCTAACTTGAATATATTAATTAGACAATCTTTAAAAATTCTGCTCACAGAATTAAGTCAATTTTCCTGTCTAGCTTGATTTTTCTTTCTTGATACTGGTTCTCTTTAGATGCCTCCTGCTCCTTGGGTGCCTGGTCATATTTATAAAAGGGCTGGGTAGCTTGTGTGCATTTCCTCTGCTTTTTGGAAGAAGGATTTGTTTTCCACTAGGCCTCTCACCAACTGAAGGTTTCGTCCATGTGGCCTGCGTGGTGTAGGGTGGGGTGTGGGACTGGTAAGCTTTGTTCTGAGACAAGTGTGTCAAGAGCCAGCCCTACAGAGCCCTGGCTGGCATAGCTCAGTGGATTGAGCGCAGGCCTGCGAACCAGAGAATTACAGTTCGATTCCCAGTCAGGGCACATGCCTGGGTTGCAGGCCAGTTCCCAGCAGGGGACTCACGAGAGGCAACCATACATTGACACTTCTCTCCTTCTTTCCTTCCCTCCCTCTCTAAAGATAAATAAATAAAATCTTTAAAAAAAAAAAGAGCCAGCCCTATAGAAAGCACGCCCAAATGTCAGAATGAGGAGACCTTCACTCCAAGTCACCAAAATGCATACTAGGAGCCTTAGATTTCCCAGAGACATTGCTCATTCTCTATAGAGAAGAACCTTTTGGGCCTGGGGTAAATGCTGCAGCCTGCTTTTTACACAGGTAAAGCACAGGGCTGGAGAGACAAACGGGTGTGATCCCATGTACAGACCGGCAGGTAACGCCCTGCCTTCAGCCCCTCTTCTGTTCTGCCTTCCCCCAAAGCTGCTGACTCTAGGGCAGAATCTCCCCATGGGCCTCCTGCCCCACCTCCTGGCGACCCTCTTGGAGTGTGTTCTAGGCTGGGCCTGTTGCACCCTCAGCCTACTCCCATCTGTTTTCTACCTTTCACACATTTGCTGAAATCTCTTGTTTCAAGAGAAGGATGGTGAGACTCACCCCACCTCCCACATTTGCTACTGTGGACTTGAGCCTTATTTACCTCCTTTTATCTTGGTGATGCGTCAGGATAGGAGACAGCAGACAAAGGCATGAGCCCAGCGGCCCCTCTGGAACTGGTAGTGTTGAATGCCTGGATCCCATTATGGGGGGCTGGGGGCACTGCGTCTTACAGATTCTAGATAGTAATGACTTTTCAGTGAATAAAGCGATTTTGTACAGTCAGGTAATTTAGTTTTGTGCAACTTGCATTATGTAAATGACAGTCCATATAACGGTAATGCCATTATACACTTGAGGAATTGAGGTAGATCCTGATGATAATGGCTATTGGGAACAACATTTACCAGATGGCGTACTTGTCCTTGCCACATCCATTCTCACAATGACCCAGTGAGACAAACACCATTGCCCGCCCTTGGCAGATGAGAGAACTGAAGCTCAGAGAGACTGAGTTACTTGCTTAAGTTCACACAGCCAGGAAGTAGCACCTCCCAGGAAAGGGTCCAGGATTTAGCAGGGCTGAGATCAGGGTGGAACCTGAAAGGAAAGACTTCAGCTTAAGAAGGAAGAGAACCACAGATTCGAGGAACTATTTACAAACGATGTATCTGGTAGAGATTTGTCCAGAAGATACAAAGAATGCTTACAACTCAAAAATAAAAAGACAATGACGTGATGAAGTATTGGGCATAGGATCTGAATAAACATTTCTTCAAAGAACATAGACAATGGCCAGTGTGTGAATTATAGCTAAATAGAGCTGTCAAAAACAAAAACATGAACAGCCCTGACTGGTGTGACTCATTGGATTGAGCACTGGCCTGCAAACTGAGAGGTCACCAGTTCGATTCTTAGTCAGGCCATGTGCCTAGGTCGTGGGCCAAGCCCCTAATTGGGGATGTACAAGAGGCTACTGATCAAAGTTTCTCTCACAGGTCAATGTTTCTTACCCTCTCTTTCTCCGTCCCTTTTCCTCTTTCTAAAAATAAATACAAATAAAATCTTTTAGAAAAAGAAAAAAGAAAAATGGTTGTGGGGGAAAGAGGGGATTAAACCAGAATATCATCATTTCATTTGCGGTGAAGTGGTAGGACGGAGCAGGGACAACGCAGGCCAGCAGAGGCAGGGGTGGGGGACAAGTGGAACCTTCTCAGGAGTGGGGAGGTGGGTGTCGAAGGAGGAGACTAGACAAAGGGCAAGTCAGTGAATTCTTTCCATAGTTACTCCTGACCCTTTCGGCGGCTACACCTGTCCTAAAGTGACAGTAATCCTGCATTATAACGGCATCCCCAGTGTCCCGTCCATCCTCACCCACTCCGGCCCCACCTGTGCCCTGCACTTGTAATAATAGCTGACATTAGTGGCAAGCACTGGGATAAAGTTTTAGATTGTTTTTATTATAGAAAATTTCAAACACACTCCAAAATATGATGATATCATGAACTCCCATGTACGCACGCATGGGCCTCAATAGCTATCGGTGTTTTGCTAATCTTGTTTCATTTATGCACACCACCACCACCACATGCTAAGCTCTGTACCTAATATTAGCTGTTATTATCTTGTTGAGTCCTCACAACAAGCCTGTGAGGTAGGTATTCTTATTACCCCCATTTTTTCGGATGAGGAAACTGAGGCTCAGAGAGGTGAAGGCTCTTGTTCAGGGAAGTAGAAATCCTGGAATTCGAACCCAGGATCACCTGATTCCAGACCCTGTGTTTTTATACTGTCCCCAGCTGCATATAAAAGAAGGAGAAAGAAGGCTGTCCCCAAAGCCCCCACCAGCGGCTACCAATCCCAACTCTGCTTCCTGCCACCTTGGACCCATTTGGAATGAGCGCCTAGCCACTGAGGTTGGGCAACGCCAGTACCAGAACGGAAGGAGGAAAGGCAGAAGCAGGAGCTCCGCCACAGCTGCCTCTGTGGCCTTGCGTAAGTCACTGTCCCTCTCTTAACCTTAGGTTCCTTGTGCGTTGAATGGAAATGAGACTCCCTGCCTCACGGAATCATTGCTGGGTTTCAACGTCACAAATAATAAAAGGTCCTGGCACACAGTAGGTGCTCTGCCAGTGGTGGCCACTGATGATTCTTTCAGCAGCAGGCAAGTCACTGAAGGGGGGGGGAGCAGTAGAATCTTTGGGCTTATCGAAGCTGGGGAGCAGGGGCCGGGGCTGCAAAGGAGGGAGGGCTAAGCCCATCTGGGGGAGTCCCGAGTGGCTGGAGAGGAGCCTCTGTAGGTCTCCAGAGATCTTGTCACTCTTTAGTGCCTCAGTGCTGTGAAGTCCTAATGCTGGGAAGCCAGGGTGGTCCGGTGTAGGCACTGTTCAAGCCCAGGCAGTGGAATAACAATGACTATGATGACTACAGACCATCACCAGGCCCTTACTGCGTGCTTGACCCTGAACCGATGAAGAAACTGGGGCTCAGACAGAGGAAGGGATGCACCCCTGCCCCTCTCCTCTTGAACAATGGGCCAGAGGCTTCCACAGGCCGATGTCAGGATCATACCTGGTTCTCAGATCCTTGATCACGCCACTTCTCTGCGACGGACATGAAGCTCCCCATGATAGGAGCGTGAGGACTGTGGCAACCTCGGAGGAGGGAGCCTCACATTCGACTTGAGAGAGGGACGGTTTTCCTTACATGGTAGATTGTGTCTCCAAAGAGGGTCAAAACACTGTTCTTTAAATGTGTTTTGTTCTCACTTGAGGACGCGCTTATTGATTTTAGAGAGAGGGGAAGGGAAAGAGAGAGAGAGAGAGAGAGAAACAAACATTGATAGGTTGTCTCCCATGTGCACCCTGACTAGGGACTGAAACCACAACCTAGACATGAGCCCTGACTGGGAACCAGATCCACAGCCTTTCAGTTTTACCAGATGACACTCCAACCAACTGAACCACACCAGCCAGGGCAAAACACTCTTTTTGAAATGTTACCTTGCCATGCACCCATCAAGAGGTGGCATCCATTTCCTTCCCCTTGATTCTGAACTTTGACTAATAGAAGTGACACTGTGATTTTCTAGGCTAAACCTTCAGGGGTCTTCAGGTTTTTCCTTCACCTTTGAAATGCTTCTCCTTGGAACTCAGCCACCACGCTGTGAGAAAGCCCAAGCAGCCCCGTGGAAATGTCCGTGTGGAAGAAAACGAGCTCCCTGACCAAACAGCCCTCACGGGGGGGAAATTCTGGATCTTCCATACCTTCCAGAGCTTCAACTTACACCACGTGGAGCAGAATTACTGTCTGTTCAGGTCCTTTGTCCATTTTTAAATTGGATTAATATTATTATTTTTCCATTGAGTTGTATATGTTCTCTGTACACTTTGGATATTAAGCCCCTTACCAGATATGTGATTTACAAGTACTTCCTCCCCTTTCATGGGTCGCCTTTTCATGTCGTTGATCTTTTTTTTTGTTGTTGTGCAGAGGTTTTTTAGTTTTGATGTAGTCCCACTTGTTATTTTTTGCTTGTGCTTTTGGAGTCATATCCAAAAATATAATTGTCAAGACCAATGTCAAGGAGGTTTTTCTTTACTTTTTTTAAAAAGAAGTTTTATAGTTTTAGCTCTTACATTTAAGCCTTTAACAAATTTTAAGTTAATTTTTGTTATGTTAAATAGAGATCTGGTTTCATTCTTTTGCTTGTGGATATCCAGTTTTCTCAACACTATTTATTGAGGGGGCTATCTTTTCCCCATTGAGGTTTTTTAATTTTTGGCTCCCTTGTCATATATTAGTTGACTATATATGTATGGCTTTATTTATGGGTTCTTTATTCTATTTTATTGGTCTACATGTTTACTTTTCTGTCAGTACCATACCATTTTGATAATCATAGGCTTGTAGTATAGTTTGAAGTCAGGAAGTACAATGCCTCCAACTCTGTTCCTCTTTCTCAAGACTGCTTTGACTATTCAGGATCTTTTGTGGTTCCATACAATCTTTAAGGTTGCTCTTTCTGTTGCTGTTGCAATAAAACATTGGGATTTTGATAGGGATTGTATTGAATCTATAGATTGCTTTGGGTAGTATGGACATTTGAATGTTAATTCTTTCAATCCATGAATACAGGATATCTTTTTATTTATTTATGACTTCTTCAATTTCTCTTATCAATGTCTTTTAGTTTACAGAATATAGATCTTTTACTTCCTTAGTAAATTTATTCCTCAATATTTTGTTCTTTTTGATGAAATTGTGAATGGGTTATTTTCTTTACTTCTTTTTGAGATAGTTCATTGCTTGTGTATAGAAATGCAATTGATATTTGTATATTGATTTTGTACCCTGTAGCTTTACTGAATTTGTTGATTAGTTCTAACAGTTTTTTTGAGGGAGGCTTTAGGACTTTCTATACATCCACTTTTCAAAACATCCCATTTTAATGATGTAGAAATTGAGGCCCAGAGTAGTTAAGTGACATACCCAGAGTGACAGCTAAAACTCATGGTCTGGACTCAACCCAAAGTCTGCCTAACTCTAGAGCCTGGGATCTTCCTAGCACAAGGCATAAGGTACTGCCTCTTCTTTTTAGAAAAATCCTTAAAGACTGGATAGTACAACACAGACTTTAGAGAAGAAGAACAGATTCTGCACTTCAGCACCTGTAGCTTCTTCCCCATCCAACTGCCCGGCCCCTACCAGAGTATGTGTGTGATTTGTACAGAGATTGGGAGTAATACATCGGGTGTGTCTGTATATACCTCTGGGTGTTTGTGTCTGTGAACGTGCGGTGCATGTGTGTGTACTGTCATCGTGGCATGTGTTGATATGTGTTTGTGTGACATGTCTGGGGAGAGGATGTGTGGTGTGTTGCGTGCATTGGGATGTGTTTGTGTGTGTGTGAGGGGTGTGGTATAGGTGGAGAACTGTTTGTGTGGACAGATGGGGTTGAGAGGCATTGTGTGCGCTGTGCGTGTGCGTAAGGGGGCGGGGTAGGAGATGTGTGCTGTGTGGTACAGAGTGTGCCAGGAGAGGAGATCCAGGGATTGGTCTCGAGCGTGTTTTCCCTCCTCGAGCATCCCAGCATCTTGCTGACACTGATCTGGCTCTGGGAGCGTCTTTCCTGAATAAACATGATGTCATTTCCATTCCATTCAGCCTGCGCCAGGACAGCTGCTGTCAGCATCACTGAGGGAAATGCCACCTCGGCCCTGACAGCTGCCACTTGGCACGCTTTGTAGAGAGCTTCTCTGGGAAGGAAAAAAAAAACAGCCAGTCATGCAGATGCTATTTAAAGTATGTTGCATCTTGATGAGAAATGTAGAGGAAGCCAAAGTGTGCTGGAGGGATGGCTTGGGACCCTGGGTTGGCGGAGGCAAGGCCTGGGTGTCCACTGCATGGGCTCCATGGATCTTAAGCTAAATCTCTCTCTACCTCCCATTTTACAGATGAGGAAAGTGAGGCCTAAAAAAGGAGAAAGGTCTTGCCTAAGACCAGAGAGCAAGTTAGAATCACAGAACATAAGAACTGGAAGTCATAGGCAAAATTTTCAGATGTAACTCCCATAGTGGAGAAAATTTGGCCCAGAAAGGGACAGCAATTTATCCAAATGTATGATAGAAATCAATGGCAGAGCTGTGACTAGAACATAGGTCTCAGATGTGGGTTTTTGATCTTGGTCTTGAACACACTAATAGCCAGTCTTGCAAGCACGAGGAGCTGGGCAAGTATTTGTCGAGTGACATGCATTGCTTAGGATGACTTGGAAATGCACTAAGTTACTGTTTTTCTCATCCCTGCCCTTCGCAGTCAGGGGCGCCAAGTGCCTATGCCATCCAGCTGTTCTGGGCCTTCCAACACCCTGGAACTGGTTTCTATTCCAGCAGGAAGCATGTAAAATGCCTTTGGTCAGACTGGGACTTCTTACTCTTTGAAGATGGCACCTTAAGGATTTCGCAAACTCAGGCTCGAGTTTGACCCCTTCTGTCTGGCTGACTTCTTCCCATCACACTCCTTACAGGGATACTCAAGGCTTATCACCACCTGGTAGTCTCTTGCTGTACCTTTCCATGGTCTTCCCCATCTCTTCCCATGAACCAGTGGTCCTCTAACTTCTCATTCTCCCTGAGTAAGCTCTGTTCTTTCACAGCTCCATGTGCTTTTGCATGTGATTTTAACTAGAAGGACCTTTCTCTGCCTGTCAAACTCCCACTCGTCTTTCAAGACCCCATTCTAATATCCCTCCCTCTGTGAAACAGGCAGAGTAGCTGACCTTGGGCTCACAGCCTCTTGGACATCCCTGGGTCGTAAACTTTACCATAATGAGTGAAAATTAATTCCAACTCCTCTATCAGATCAAGAGCTTGTCAAGGGTAGGAGCAGAGCAATGTCTACGCCCCCAGCATCCAACTCAGAGCTGGAGAGAGAATACATTCTAAAGAAACGTTTATTGAACACACACCTTGCGCCATGACTTACTGGTGAGTGTGGCAGGAACCCTGGCCCAGAAGTCCAGCCAGTTCCCGAAGAAGCAAAAGGGAAAGATAGCACCGGCATGGCACCAGCTCCAGGCCAAATCAGGAAGCCGACCCCTAGCAGTTTATACAGCTCAGCCCAGAGTGTCTTTCAAATGTTACCTCCACTTTTTCCAGGCCACTCCTCCCACTGTCTGTCATTTCTACTCTCACACCCAGTCCTGCCACCTCACCAATACCTAAAGCACCCAGCAGGCTTGCTGTCTCGGTGGCCCAAGGCTCTTAAAGAACTATCTTCTCCCTTAACCTCCAGAAGCCTTCCTCTACCCTCATGGAGACCAATTGTCTTGGACGTTGGAAAAGCAGCCTGATTCATGATATGTGCAGGACTAGGATCCCATCCAACTTTACCTTAGAGATGTCTGCCAAGGGGAAGGAGGAAAGGAAAGGTGGGAGGGAGGGAGGGAGTTGAGAATATTAGTAATAATGAGATTAACAAGAAAGCAGAATGGAAGTGAACTCTGAAGAGAAGCACTTTGCTCATGTTTACAAAAACTCTGAATGGCAGAAACACATAAAGGCATCCCAGGGTTCCTTTGCTCTATCACTCATTCTAACGGCTTCAGAATATTATTGTCATTGGCATCCTTCTGATAGAAACCAGCCTCATCGACACGTAAGGTTCATACAGTCTTTGGACTCCTCAAAAGTTGCTTACTTTTAAGATACTGAAAACATATTATCTTAGTTCTTTCACTTTTAACATACTGAAAGTATAGCCTAGCCTATACCCTTGGGCGAGATAGAGAGAGAAACCTCTCCTCCCGCCTCTTTTGATGCGACTGATCACAGGGATAAGAGGGTAGAATTGCAAAAAGATTAAAGAATGTATTACAATATTAAGGCTTATAAAATACTTGTCAAAATGTCTTTTTCAGAACCATATCAGGACCCCAGCTCCAACAGTGGGGTTCACTATGTAAGCAAAAAATTCTCTGCGGGTCAAATAGCCATAGAGCCATGGAGGTCTCCCCAGGTCTCGAAGCTGTGGGAGGGTGGATGAGGGGGCAATGGGTCCTGTTATTCCCACCTAATGGAATAAATGAAGGGGGGTGATTAACAGCCCTCTTAAAGAAGGGGTCACTGGAGGGCATGCATGGAGAAAAGGAAACATTGAAATATGTGATCACAGTTAAGTCATTACAGCACCTCACTGAAGAGGATCAGCAGTTTTCAAGGTGTAATTTGCAGACCCTGCACATCCCCAAGGCTCTTTCAGAGGCTTTGCAAGTCACGTATTTTCATGGTGTTACTGGAAGGTCATTCGCCTTTGCCTTTTCCACGGTTGGACATCCGCACTGATGTGCGGCCGCAAAGGTGGTCTGAGTGAACGCAGGCAGGGCCACCAAAAGGCACTGAGAATCATTGCCTTCTTCCCCACCACGCACTGCCAACTCTTGAAATGCCTCACCCTGATGAATCAGTAAGAATTACAAAGATGATTAAACCGCAACCCTGGAGGACACGCCTTTTTAATACGCCATGTGAATGCAATGGGAAGCAGGCAGGAAGCCCTCCTGCTGCTCATTTGAGTACAACGGCTGTCTCCTGGGCGCAGTTGCCTGCTCAACTACCCACTTGTTCAGAGAACGCCTTCTTCCACTGGGAAGTTCTTTCAAGTGGCGGGTAAATTTTGGTTAATCGTGCTTGGCTATTTGGCAGACATTTCTTCAGAAATGAAAGAGGTAAACCTGTCACTTCAAGGAAAACTGTTGGTGTTTGTTGCCAATGGTAAAATCTGAGCTTTCAAGGGAAAACTGAGTTTGATAGCTTCTTTACACTTAGACTTATGAGATGTTGTCAGGTGTGAGTTTTTTTATTATTCCTGGAATATTGACCAAGTCATCTCAGTTTCCTGCGGGACGAGATGGTGGTACCTGCCTCAGGATCAGGAAAATCATGGCTGGGAAAAGGTTTTTGACACCAGCCATTTCTGAGGAAGAACAGCTTCTACTATTATGTAGCAGCTGAGCCCAAACCAGAAATTAGAGTCTGTTATTTGTGGAACTGCGAAACTAGTCGTCCTTCATGGGCTGAAATCCTGAAAGGTTTAGTTTTGTGGTTGCGGCCTCTCTAGTGAGTGAAAGTTCTCCCTACCCTTTTCCTGCCTCCCCCATCCCTGTCCCACCCCAACATGGGCAAACAGCCCATCTGCCCGGGGGAGGAGGGAGAGCAGACCCAACAGTACGTGCACCTGTTCCTTAGCAAAAAGACTCTGGAGGCTGGAGCTGCTGAATACAATGGGACTCTGCCCTGCCCCAAACTGTGTCCTGCCACTGCACACCTGCTCGGGGTCACCCAGGGGGAGCCCCGGGCATGCCATCTTGGAAGGCTGCAGGAAACACATGAACCCTAGGGACCACTGTGGGGGTGCCCAAATGGAGGGTTTGGCCCACCTGCTCCTCTCCCACCATTCAGGGTCAAGAGTATAGCTCCAGGCAGGAGTCAGCTCAGCCCGAATCTCCCTGGGTCCCACCTGAGCTGCAGGACTCTCCATGGGGCACTCACAGGGGACCTGGAAATGGGCTGTTAAAAGCAGGATCCTTTTCTGGCTTTCAGAGGGATGCCTGGCACTGGACAGTGCCACTCCCCTCCCAACGCCACCCCAACCCCGGCACATCAGAATCCGGCCCTGGGCGCTGAGAGGACACGGAAGGAAGAGCCCCTGCCTTGCCTTCAAGAAGTCCCCAGAGTCAGCGAGTCAGTCTCTGACCCTCACAAACTGGGGTGACAAGTACTATGACAAGATGCGCAAGGGGCCTGGGGTACAGGAGCCATAGCTATGGTGCCCTGAGTGTCCCCTTGTGCTGGGAGAGAGGCCTAAATTGTTTCTGATCCTCCCAATAGCCTCGTGACTTGGGTCCACCAGCAGTTATCTTGGCTGACTCGCATTTAACAGACTCATTGGACTGACGGCTGCACTCCAGCCCCTGGTACGGATGCTGCCCACCGACACTGATGGCTCAAGCTTCTAGAACATTCATTACTTTGCCCAAGCTCTGTTCCCACTGGCTGAGCTGTGAGCTACCAGAATCAGGGGAATTTGTTCCCAAAAAAGATTTGGCCGACTTTTAAGTATTTATTGTTGTAATTATATAATTTAGCAAAATAAGACAAAAATAATAAAATCTGACTGCAAAAAAAATAATGCTTTGAGAAAAAACTCCATCTAATGCTTTGGAAATATGCAATAAAAATGAGCGGCTAAAAATAAATCTGTTGACTTCATTTTGGGAGAGATCTGGGATGGGAGGAGACAATAACAACGTAGAATTCCAAAGTCAAGTTTCTTCGCAAGTGTCCTTGCATTCCATTTAAAAAGAAAAAAAGAACTGGAAATCTTTAGCAGTGTTCCGTGGATGCCAAGAAAACAAAGTAGAATTTCAGCCAGAGCACTGACGCTTGGAGCAGCAGCTTTGGCCTACACTGACTGTTTTATGTTAGAACAGAATTTTTAAGGTATTTATAAATCCATTTTTAACGACCACCTTTCTAAGCCAAACTTTTGATCACCTAATCAAGTACTTGCACTAATCAGCTTGGCTGAGAGGTTTCTACTTTTACACCCATTTTACAAGTGAGGAGAGTAAGGCTGGGAGAGGCGAAGTGCCTTGCTCAAGTTTACACAGTCAAGGAGGCCTGGTGTTGGAAAGGAGGCACGAGTGGGCCTTGAGCCAGGATCTTTCCGCCCCCATGGTCTCTGGTGGGTGGGTGTGTAGAGCGTGAGCTAGAGACTGAGTGTGCGAGTGTGGACGTGAGAATGAGTGTGTGGGGGCGGAGGTGGTTTTGTGGTGATGGAAAGTGTGGGTGATGGCATGAGAGTGTGAGTCAGAGCTGTGTGTGTGTGTGCACACATGCAGGCACGCAGGCACACATGTGTCTGACACGGGCTCAGTGCCGTCCTGGCCCAACTCCTGAAGTTCCCTCTAATAGCTGCTCAGAAGCTGGTCCCAGTCTCGTCAGTGTGGACTCCATGGGGACACGGGCTCCACGCAGAGACAGGTCTAAGTACCCCTGAGGGAGGAGCTGCAAGGATCTTGGCCAAGGAGGAGGCTTATACATAAAGAACCAGGACACAGACCAGAAATGACCCCACTTCCCTGCCCTCCTGGTCAGCCCAGCACGTTCCTACATGGTAAAGAGGATCCCAGCCACGTCAGCAATCTTAAGGCCTCACCCCTTGGCCCAGCCCAGAAGAGGCTGCCCACATGGGCCTGCCAGTGACCTCCACGCTCCCAGGTGGCAGCCTTGCCCTTTCCCAGGGAACAGTGGGTTTGGGGCCAGTATGGGGTACCTGAAGGCTCAGAGAACCCCAGCTTGGAGCTCCTACACTCTGCTATTCTCCCTGAGAGCACACCTATCCCAGAAAAATCAGTAGAGCACAGGGGAAAAGCCAGGACGCTGCTCACTCGGAGGCCTGGGCAATTCGGGCACTTGCCCTCTGCCAGACTCAGTCTCCTCTCCTGTTAAATGGGAGTGGTGGCAGCCACCTTATGAAGAGCAGGAAAGACTGACACTCGGGCAACCTAGGTCCAAATTTCACATAACTCTGCGAACTTGTGCCAGTGACTCACACACCCTGTGCTTTAGTTTTTCTTATCTGTAAAATGGGGATAATAATACCTGATGGGGTAGCTGTGAGGGTGAAATGAATTCATATATGTAAAAATAAGGACACAACACACATAGAGCTGTATCTGTTTTCTATCATCAGCATCATTTTAACCTTGCAGAGTTTGGGTGAGCGTGAGATGAGTGTACCCAGCACAGCGTGTGCTTAGGAGCCCAGGACATCCTGGCTGCCCCTCCCAGCCTGGAGAAGAGAGAGAAGACACACCTGGGAAACTTACAGTGCCTGTACCAGCCTCTACTGCACTTTCTAGAGAATCAACTCCATCCCATATTCTCGGCATGACTTGCTGTGAATGCATTTCCCGTTTCCTATTCCTTTAGTCTAATAGGTGACCTCAGAGGGATTCTTGCCCCCATTTTCCAGATGAGGTAACAGAAAGTCTCCAGGGTGACCCAGAGGTTGGGATTCCAAAACATTCTCATCAGAAAGACCCTGAGGGCTCATCCACTCCAGGATTGGATTCATCTCCCATGTACCTAGGGCTGACTGCTCAAGAGGGAGTTTAAGGCTCCATGGTATCTCAGACAGAAAACGTGCTGTGATTGATTAGTGATGTCTTCCACAGACACAGGAGTGAGATGTGGTGCTGGGTACCATTGGTCAACCTGTTCTCGTCTGGCCCCCTCACTTGGTGTACGGGTTATAGGCCAGAGACTCTTGCCCACGGTCTCACAGGAGACAGTGCAGAGTGGGGACAGACCCTGCACAGCCCAGGGCCTTTCCCTGCTTGGTCCTAGATCTTGCTGCTTTCTTGGGGAGACATTTGCCTCTTCAACCTGTGGCCCTGGCTTCTAGGAATCAAGTCATTCAGAGTTGACTGAGGAGCCTGTGAGAGGCAGCCCCAGACCCTGCCCCTACCAGGTCTAGATGAGCCTCACACACACCCCATGGCCTCCCGTTATGGAGACGTTTGTTATCCAGAAAACTCAAGAGCTACCCCAAGGAGAGGAGAGAAGGACACAAGTCTCTGATATGTCATCAAGCTGTACTTGTCACCCAGGGCCACTGAGTACAGGCTGAACAAGTCTGCTCCCACCATGCCATAGGGCACCATGCAAGTCTGTCCCGCAGAAGATGCCGGCAAGGCAGCCAGAGGACAGAGGAGCATGGAGAATACACACATACGCACACACCCATGAAGCTAAAATACTTAAAATTTACATATGTGGTCACAGTTACACACTCAGTAACAGAGAACCCAGAGGCTTTAACATCTCAAGTACATGCAACTACCACCCCGAGTTAACAAATGTCATTTTTTATGCATTTTTAAAAATATTTTTATTTATTTACCTTTAGAGGGGAAGGGAAGAAGAGAGGGAGAGAAATATCAATGTATGGTTGCCTCTCGTGAGTCCCCTGCTGGGAACTGGCCTGCAACCCAGGCATGTGCCCTGACTGGGAATCGAACCACGATTGTGTGGTTCACAGGCTCGCGCTCAATCCACTGAGCTATGCCAGCCAGGGCACTTTAGGCATTTTTAATTAAAGAAACATATCGAATATTTTTAAACTGAAGCCCTTTTTATGCCCCTCCCCAGTTCCATTTCCCTTCCTTACACAGAAGCAGCCACTGTCAGGAATTTGGTCCATTTTTAAAATTCCTAGACAATACATAGTAATGTTGAGTGTGCTTTAAAATTTTACACAAATGGTGTCATCTTATACTTATTTTCAACCTACTTAGTGCATTAGTTTCCTAAGGCTGCCATAACTAAGTACCGCAGACTAAGTGGCTTAAAACAACAGGAATTCATTCTCTCCCAATTTTGGAAACTAGAAGTCTGAAATCAAGGGATTGGCAAGGTCATTGTCCCTCTGAGATTCTGGGTAGATTTTTTCTCACCTCTTCTGACTGCCAGTGTGTAAACTAATACTACATTTAGACTGTAATAAAGAATTTTTAAAGAAGCATTTATTTGAGTGAAAGGAGCTGCAGCCCAGGAGACACAGATTCAGGCAGCAACCTAAATTGTGCTCCACTGAGACAAAAGCGGGGCTGTCTTTTATAAAGAAAGTTCCCTCCCAAGTTCGCAATTTTATGCAAATTAGTTTTCCAAATTGTACTGTTCTGATTGGTCCAAATTGTGCAGTTGTAAAGGTCAGAATAGATGCAAACGAGGATGCAATTTGTGTAGTTCTGATCGGGCGGGGCAGGTCTCAGTCCATTGGCTGAAAGATGAAACCAGGGCTTCCTGGCAGCAATTGACTCAGACAGTGTAAACAAGCAGGGCATAGCTCTGGCTAGTGTGGTTCAGTGGATTGAGTGCTGGCCTGCAAACCAAGGGTGGCTGGTTCAATTCCCAGTCAAGGCACTTGCCTAGGTTATGGCTGGGTCCTCAGCAAGGGATGCATGAGAGGCAACCACACATTGATGTTTCTCTCCCTCTTTTCCTTCCTCCCTTCCCCTGTCTCTAAAATAAGCTAAAAAAATCTTTTTTATGTGGCCTTTTCCTCTGTTTCTCTGTTTTCACAGAGGCATTCTCTTCTGTGTCCATCTGTCTCCAAATTTCCCTCTCCTTACAAAGACACCAGTCATATCAAATTAGGGTCCATCCTAATGACTTCACCTTAAATTGATTGATTACATTTGCAAAGTCCCTATTGCCAAAAAAGGCCACATCCATAGGTACCAGGAGTTAGGACGTTAACATATGTTTAGGGGCCCACAATTCAACCTGTAATACTTAAAAATCCAAATTATACTTTTTATATTTATCCAATGTGGATATGTATAACTCAAGGCCATTTAGTGTACAGTATGTTGTTCTGCTTTACAAATAGGTATAACATTGACTTATTTAATTACTCTGCTGATAGACATGTAAGTGATTTCCAAGTTTAACATCCATGATGTTTCCTGACCACTGGGCAAGGATATAGCTAGGGGTCATTCTTAGGAGAACTGTGGGTCACTCGGTGTGCATATTTCTACCTTTTGTTGGTATACCCAAATTGCGACATCTGAGAGCTCACATTTTCCGATGTCCTTGCCAACATTAATAGTGTCACATCTTTCAACTTTTGCAATTTTATGGATATGAGATAGAATCTCTTTGTTGTTCAGTTTGCATTTCTTTAATAAGTGGTGTGGTTAAGCATCTTTTCTTGCACTTACTCACTATTCCTATTTCCCTTTTTGTGAATTGTTCATATCTTCTACTTTATTCCCCACTGGGTTGTTTATCCTTTTCTCACTTATTAATGGGAGTTCTTTATATATTTGGACATTAAACCTATGTCTATTATGTATTCTGCAAGTGTCTTCCCATAGACTCTTGCTCACATGTTAATTTTGCAAGTGACATTTATTGCATAAAAGTATTTAATTGGGTTGACCTTAAACTTAATATTTACCTGTATAATTTCTAGCCTTTGGAACTTGCTTAAGAACCTCCTTCTCTGTCCCAAGCCATAAACCCTCCCACTTTTCTTCAACAAACTTTTAAGATTGTTTTTTACACTTAAGTCATTAATTCATCTCAAGTTTATTTTTGTATATGGTGTGAGATAAGGTCTAATTTTATGTTTTTCCATACAGAAATTCTCTCCAAACTCCAGCTTTGAATAGTCCATCTTTTCCCCATACACATCTGTAATACCTTTTCATCATACACCAAGATCTATTATAACTTGAGTCTACTTCTGGGCTCTTTCTTCTGTTCCATTGATTCATTCGTCCAGCCCTGTGCTAATAACCAAGATGTATTCATTCTCAAAGCTTCGTAATAAACCAGAATATTTGTTAGAATAAGACCCCTTCCTTGTTCTACTTCAGAATTGTCTTAGCTATTCTTATACTTTCACCTTTCTGTGTGAATTTTAGAATCAGTTATTTAACAAGTTTAATGAGAAATTCTATTGGAATTTTAATTGAGATTGCATGGATTTTATGAATTAACTATGCATTTTGCATCCAGCAACTTCCATGTCCTCTCATTCTAGTTCCGGGCAGAAGGATGGGGAGCTTTGGACTTGGTGAGACCCAAGGAAGGAGGTAGTACAGGCTGGGTGTTTAGAGCACGGACTTGGTTGCTGACAGTGGAACCTGGGTTTAAATCCTGGATGCGCCACTTACTGGCTGAGTTAGTTGCTTATTCTCTCTGAACTACTGATCACACCCATATTCTGGGTTATTTCTAGGAGCCCAGAAGACAAAATGCAAAAAGTTGCCTAGCACTGTGCCTGGCACAGGGAAAGTATTTAATTGATGCTGTTTTTTTGTAATTATTACTAACTGGCTTCTCCTGCATGACCAGGAGATAATTGCCCACAAGAAAACAAAGCCAGTTCCTGCCTCTCTTCATCCTGGAGCTACGTGGAGTTGCCAGTGTTCAAGCAGCTTGATCACAACTTAATAGCCACATTCGGTGACTGCCTCGGTGACTACTGATTCGGAATTCACATTTAAAACCGCTTTGGGGCCTGGCTGGTGTAGCTCAGTGGGTTGAGCGCGGGCCTGCAAACCAAAGGATCTCGGTTCAATTCCCAGTCAGGGCACATGCCTGGGGTGCAGGCCAGTTCCCGGCAGGGGATGCACGAGAGACAACCATACACTGATATTTCTCTCGCCCTCTCCTTCCCTTCCCCTCTAAAGATAAATAAATAAAACCTTTTAAAAAACTGCTTTTGTTCCTCTGTGCCATTTTTATACTCACACACATGTCCTCCCAACCAGCAAGCAAATGGCCTGTCGCTGACCATTGACCTGAGAAGCTTTGGAGGACACCAGTGCTCTCTGACCCTGCCTGACGTCCCTACACCCTGAAACATTCCAAGTCATGGTGGACGTCAAGTGCTGTTGACTGCATGTGTCCCCCTAAAAATTCATATGTTGACGCCTAGGCCCCAGTGGGATGCTATTAGGAGGTGGGGCCTTTGGGAGGTGATTAGGTCATGAGTGGGGAGCCCTCATGAGCTGGATCATTGCCCTTATACAGGAGATCTCAGAGAGCTCCCTCAGCTCACCCCTTCTGCCACGCGAGGACACAGCCTCAAGACAGTCATCTACAAATCAGGACGAGGGCCCTCACCAGACTCTGGCTCTGCTGCCAGCACCTTGCACTTGGACTTCCCAGCCTCCAGAACTGTAAGAAATAAGTGTTTGTTGTTTATTAGCTACTCAGTCTATGATATTTTATTATAGAGGCTTAAATGGATTTTATTATAGAGACTCTCCCACCAAGACAGACCGTTCCAAATATGCCTTCCAAACCACTCATGCAGCTACTTGCTGGAAATGGGCAAATGGGCAGACATCCAATAATTATCAGTTGTACCAATATTATCGCTATCACTGCAACTTCTAACACACTCTACTTGGCCTTTTACTTAGGGCCCAAGTCCAACATCTGGAAGGTGAACTGGACAGTGAGTATGGTTGATAAAGGAAGAGAAGGATCTGGCTGTGAGTGAGGGCTTTGGAAAACACAGTCAGAGGAGAACCAGAAAGTACAGCCAGAAAGGACTCTGAAGGACCACGTAATGTTTCACGCTGTGGCTAACACTCTAGAGTCTGGTTGGTAGAAGCCATCCCTGGACGAAGCCCCGCCTCCTTGATTCCCACCACCCCTACCCCACACGGAGGGATGTGGGAGTTGCAACAACAGGACCCGTCGTATAAGCCCTCAGTAAATACTGCTGATGGCCACTGTGCGTCAGGCGCTCAGAGAAGCACTTTGTAGACATGATCTCATTTAAGTCTCCCAGCAAACCACAAGGGGAGTGAATAGCCCCCTAGAGGACCCATAGCTCAGGAAGGGGCAGGGCCAGGATGGGAACCCAGAGGTGTTACGAGGCTTTTCGTTTAGTTCCCCCTGCTGTCCCAAATGAGTGAATGTGTCTGTGGACTGATTAGTGCCCCTCTGGATTCAGCGTGTGTCTTCAGCTGGCCTGCGAGCAGTGCCACTGCACAGCTGAGTCATTTATTATACTGCTGCCTATTTCCACCAGACCGAGGAGTGTTTGATCAGGCTGGGAAGTACTTCTGTGCAGCTCCTGGGCACAGAGACAAAGCCTGGGCCCTGGAGCCACACAAACCTGGGTTCCCATCCTGACTGTGACTTTGCACAGGATGTTACTTAACCTCTCTGAGCTTCTATTTGTTTCCTCAAAGTGAAGATAATAAGCATGTACCTTGCAGGGTTATTGTATCTATTAAATGAGAGATAATGAACGGAAAATGCTGAGCACATGGCCTGGCACTTACTAAAGTAGTTGGCAAAGGTTAGCTTTTATTCTAGTGTTCATTTATTCTTTAAATGTTTATTATATATTTACTCTGTCTGGGCCCTGAGAACACAGAAATAACCCAGACATGCAACCCTCCCCACACATCAAGATGGTCACAGGCTGGCATGGGAAGCACAGAAGATACAGGCACTTATAGTCCAATATGAAAAGTCCAGAGGGAGGGACAGCCTAGGAGGAGCTGACATGGTTCTGGGACTCTTGCCATGAAGACAGACTAACACAGAAAGGGCCAGAGAGCGTGAATTAACATGACCCATTCAGGGAGCGATGAGTAATTTAGTACTGCAGAGACTAAGCAGTGTGTGGGGGAGGCCATAAAAGAAGGTGGTTTAGAAAGAATAGTTTCGCCCTGGCTGGTGTAGCTCAGTGGATTGAGTGCGGGCCTGCGAACCACACGATCGCAGTTCGATTCCCAGTCAGGGCACATGCCTGGGTTGCAGGCCAGTTCCCAGCAGGGGACTCACAAGAGGCAACCATACATTGATGTTTCTCTCCTTCCATCCTTCCCTTCCTCTCTAAAGATAAATAAATAAAACATTTAAAAAAAAAGAAAGAAGAGTTTCTTCTTAATAAAAGAAGAAAATACTTAACTACAATAGAGTATATTTATTTCAACGCAGAAGCCAGCATCAGGCTTTAAGCACTAACACTAACGCAGTCCCATTGGGATGAAACACTATTATTTAACATAGCTCTGGAAGCCCCAGCCCACACAATTGGACAATAAAAAGAAATGCAAAGTGCAAAAATCAGAGAATGGAAGGAAAATTGATCATTACTTACAGAGTCAACTGAAAAACCAACCGTAGAAATAATAAGAGAACTCTGTAAGATGGCTGGGTATAAAATTAATATACAATACTAAAGTTAATAGTCTTCATAAATACATCAACCAGTTAGAAGAGATCATGGAAAAGAAGTCCTTGTTTACATAGCAGCAAAAAACATAAAATATTTAGAAATTAATTTAACAAAAATAAGATATACAAGATTTATTGGAAATGTACTCTAGTAAATTCCTGAGGGGTACAGAAGAGGACCTGAATATGTACAATGATTTTAGATAGGAAGACTCAACATCATAAGTATACCAATTTTCTCATATATATATGTTTATACATACAAGGTCTGTCCAGAAAAAGCCCAGCCTCTGTTAATACAGCGAAAATGGCTTGTGCAACATTGATGTAACCTGGCAGCCAAGGAGAGTGGACTGAAATGCATGTGCATGAACCATGACAACTTCACTGTACTCATCAGTGGGTGTGGTAGACGCCATTGAGTGAGCGTGTGTACTGTGTGATCAAGGCATTCAAAATGACTGAGTGAGTAGAACAACAAAACTCCATCAGATTTTATGTTAAGCTTGAACATTCCTCCATGGAAACTATTCGGATGACTCAGAAGGCTGCAACTGTGCATAACTGCTGATTGGCAGCTTCATCACAACAACACGCCCACTCACGCATCATGTCTTGTGCAGAGTTTTTTGGCAAAACATCAAATCACCCAGGTGACTCAGCCTCCCTACAGCCCAGATTTGGCACCCTGTGACTTCTGGCTTTTCCCGAAACTAAAATTATCTTTGAAAGGGAAGAGATTTCAGACTGTCAATGAGATTCAGGAAAATACAACAGAGCAGCTGATAGCGATTGAGAGAACTGTGTGAGGTCCCAAAGTGTCTACTTTGAAGGAGACTGAGGCATCATTGTCCTGTGTGCAAGGTTTCTTGTATCTTCTTCAATAAATGTCTCTCTCTCTCTCTCTCTCTCTCTCTCTCTATATATATATATATATATATAATCATAGTAAATAAATAAATATATATATTTAATGTAATTCTGTTAAAATACCAATAAGAACTTTTAAAATAAGCAAGCTGATTCTAAAGTTCATTTGGCAATAGAAGGAAATTCTGAAAATTCTGAAAAAGAAGAGCAATAATGGAAAGCTAGTCTTAACAGATATTAGAATATAGTATAAAGCTACATAATTTTAAACAGTGCGCTACTTAGACAGATTAATAGAACAGAATAGAACATTTGAAGGCCTTCTACTTATAGTGAGTAGCATTATGTCCACCACAAAAGGTATGTTCCATTCCTAACCCCCAATACTATGAGTATGACCTTATTGGAAATAGGGTCTTGGAAGATGTACTCAAGTTAAGGTGAGGTCAGGGTGAACCAAGGTCTTATTGGATTTGACCCTAATCCAATGGCTGATGCTGTTATAAAGGGGAATTTGGACAGAGATACAAACACTAAGAGAGGCCATGTGAAAACTGGGGCAGAGATTTGAGTCATGCTGCCACAACCCAAGGAATGTCAAGGACTACTAGCAAACAACAGAAGCCAGGACAGAAGAATTAAATGGTTTGCCTCCTCAGAGTCACCCAAGGGAGCCTGGCCCTGCTGACATCTCGATTTCAGACTTCCAGCTTCCAAGACTTTAAAAGAATAAGTTCCCACTGTTTTAAGCCATCCAGTTTGTGTTCATTTGTGACAGCGACCCTGGAAAGCTAGTACAACAGCTGAATGCCTACAGGAACTTAGTACACGGCAAAGAGTGACATTGCTAATCAGTGGCAATAAGACAGACTATTCAGTAGTGTTGCAACAACTCAGTAGCCACCCAGAGAAACGACTGAACCTCTGCCTCACACCGTACACCCAAGTAAATTCTAGAATAAATAAAACACGAGAGGAATTTCAAAAGTACTTTTAGAATCAAAGAGGTTTTTTTAAAGTATAAAAAAATTGAGTGAGTCCATAAATTAAAAGATTGATACATTTGGCCACGTAGGATTATTTTTAATTCCTCATGGAAAATGATATAAACAAAACCAAAAGACACATGGATCAGAGACATATCATATGTTATTGACAAAGGGCTGATATCCTTGCTATTTTAAGAGCTCCTACATATCAGGAAGAAAAAACAACCAACCTAATTAAAGACAGGCAATGACTATAAACAAACAGTTCCCAGGAAAGGAAATGTAAACGATTCTCAGGCACAGGACAACATGATCAACCTCCCTTGCAGCAACAGAAATGAAATCACAGCGACGAGATATCATTTTATATCTAACAGATTGACAAAGATCAAGAAGTTTGATACCATGCTGTGTTGGCAAGGGTGTGGGAAACAAGAGCTCATTTCGCCGCAAGCGGAAGGGCAAATTGGTACAACCTCCCCCAAGAGCGATTTGGCAATATCTAAGGAAATTAAAAATTTACATACCCTTTAACCCAGCAATTCCATTTCTAGGAATTCGCCATACAAGTCTACTTGCATGTGTGCACATTAATGCATGCGGTGGATATTTATTGCGGCTCTGCTTATAATAAATAACAATAGATTGGAAAGAACCTGGTTTCCCATCAGGAGGGGCCAGTGAAATACATTAGAGGAACAGCCATTCACTGTTTTATAAGAATAAAGCAGTTTTATGTTTGCAATGTGGAAACATTTCTGTGATATGTCATTAAGCGGGGGAGCAAAGGACAGAACAGCGTGGACAATACAATAGCATTTGTGTAAAAACTATGGTGGACACGTTTTCACAGGCAGAGAACGTCTCTGCACAGGTCCACAGGAAACAAGCCATGGCGGCTGCCTTGAGGACGCTGCGCACTCGATATCTTTATATACTTCATGGGCACTTGTTAGTCCTTCCAAAAATCTAAATACAATAAACCAAAAAAAGTTTCACAAAGAAAGCAAGAAAGTGGAAGCTTTCACCTGAGATCTGAATTCAGATGTCAGCTCCCCCATTTTCTTGGACAAGTCGCCGTCTAAACCTTAGTTTCTTCATCTGTACAATGGGAATAATAACATGGCCCCTGTCAAGGTGGAGAGAGAAAGCAAACGTTGCAGGCATTTAACATCTGGTGACTCTAGTCCCACAGTTCATTATATCATCGCACCTTTTCTATAATATTGAATATTCTTCAAAAAATATTTTTTTAAATTGCTGGTGGCTGGGCACACCCCAGCCCTATTAAGTCAGAATTTCTGGAGGCAAGGCTGGTGAACCAAGCTTCTCTCCCTAACATGCTGTGCTCTGAGCACCACTGGACCAGCACAAAGCTGGGGCTAGGAGCCAGGTGACCCTGGTGGCTAGGCCACCCTAACATCTACTGCAGGCTGCTTCGCCTGCCTCATGGGGCGGAGCGTGGGTAAAGAAGGCTGGGAGCCAGGTGTCAAACTCCGCCCCCCACCCACCGGCAGGGCATTCTTCCGGAGGTCTGTGCCGGGGCACGCAGGGAACCCTGGCTCTGGCAGAGCCCCCATCGGATAAGGCCGCCTCCTTGGCGCTGGCAGCCCTCTAGCAGCCCTGGGAGCCGGCGAGGAGTTTACGTAAGCCAGTTGTTGATGGAAAAACAAATGCTCCAGCAGGCGTTTCCTGGCCTGCTTGGAGCCTGGGGCCCCAGACGCTGGCTCACCAGAGAGGCTTCGTTCTGACAGCTCCCCGGGGGCTCAGGTGAAACTCTGGGGGTCCCACGTGTTGGAAGACCAGCTCTCAGGGGGCCACCCAGAGCTCCACCCCAAGTCCAGGCCACCTTGCATGTGAGCCCAGCATGCAGAAGGTGTTTCATTAGTGCTTGTTCTTAAGCTCTCTCCCAGCTAGGGCCTGCAGGAGGACCAGCTCAGGCCTCATTCCTGACCACCTACAGTCCAGGGTCCAGGGTGCAGCACCCATCAGGACAAGTACATGGAGTGCATGTGGTATGCCTGGCTCTGCTGTGGGGCAGGGAACAATGACAGTGGGCACGTGCTAGAAGGAGATTAGGGGCAACTCTCATCTGCATGTGAAGCCTTCTCTCTTGTTTCTAAAAGTGAAGGAGAGCAAAGGCAGACCTTCAGAGAGCTATTGGAAGGATAAAATATGAAAACTGAGGGCATCCTGGTGTGGCTCAGTGAATTGAGTGCTAGCCTGCAAATCAAAGGGTTGAGGGTTCAATTCCCTGTCAGGGCACATGGCTGGATTGCAGGCCAGGTCCCCAGTAGGGGACACGGAAGAGGCAACCACACATGGATGTTTCTCCCCCTCTCTTTCCCTCTGTCTAAAAATAAAGAAATAAAACCTTAAAAAAACAACTGAGGGCAAATCTTACCCCAACCCCCATACCTACCTTTGCCTGGAGGGGAGCGGAAGCCTGATGCACAGTCAGTACACCCCAAGGCCATAATTGCATAAAATGATGTTATTTAATAGTGGAAAGACCCAGAATCATATGCTGGCTCTGCCACTAACTTGCTGTGTAATCTTGGGCAAGGCACTGTCTTTCTCTGGGCCTCAATTTCTCCATTTCCCAAGGGAGATGCTAATATTAAATCCCCTTCTTAAGGCGCTGGTGAGAGTGGAACAAGTCCATGCGTGCGGAAGCACTTTTTAGACTATCAGAGGGTTAATCCTATCAGCTGCAAACCATCCTATCAATGCCAGTGGTGGGGGGAGGCAGCCTGGGGCACAGGCCTGGGCATCTGGCCAGGTCTCAGGACCCAACCTGGACACCCCTTTGTTTTGCGACCTATGGCTAATGGCTCAGGCTCAGTTTCCTCATCTGTGGAGTAGGGATAACAATGCCTACCTCCGAGGTCACCGTGAGGAGCGAAGGAGAGCATAATAACAGTAGCTAATACTTCCTGCACACTTACTGAATGTCAGACAGGGTTTTTAACGGACTTTTCCATATTAACTCATCTCCAGTCGTTTTGCAGATGGGGAAATTGAGGCAGAGAGAATGTGAGCAACTCACCCAAGGCCTCACACCTGGGGCGTGTTGCTGGGAAATAGCCCTGGCACTCTGGCTGGCACTGGAACCCAAGGCCCTCCCTCACCACCCAGCATCGCTGCTTCCCCAGAACCTGTGCAAAGAGCTTAGCAATGGTATACAGTCAGGCCTCAGCAAACAGTAGCCATTCTTATGATTTTATTAATATATTGTCTTGATATCTCATGATCTTAATTACCCATCAATCCCTTCTTGGAGCAGGGCAAGCTGGAGCGCTTTGGGCCTGGGTGGGCGCCAGGGAGAGCTGGCGCCAGGAGCCCCAAATGTGGGCAAAGCTTTGTTTCCCCGTCACACCCGACAAGCGTCAGCCAGTGGGGTGGTGGGGCAGGTGGGTCCAGCACTGGGGCTGGGCCTCAGGTGAGCACACATATCACAGGCGGCCCTCTTCACTCAGTCTGGTGCTGGACACCTACCCGGCTCCTGAAGCAGGGCAGGGCCAGGAGGTGGAGGCAGGGGCAGACACTGGGCCTTTTGTGCCCTGCTCCCCACGCAGCCCAGCCCAGAAACCCATCCCCGCCCTGGCCTCAGGGCACATGCTGCCCTCCTGGGAGAGGAAAGAATTCAGGCTGGAGTTGGGAGTTCGGCCAGTACCCTGGCTCCACAGCTTTCTGGCATAGTTTCCTTGGGCCAGTCCCTCCTGGCTCTAGGCCTGGTCTCCTCATCTCCAAAACAAGGTGTAGAGAGCTGGACTCAGGTATGGGTGGGGGTGGGGCATTAGAGAAGGGGAAGGAAAGAAAAACAGTGGTCCTGAGGGGGTTACAGTCCCCAAGGGAGACAGGACAGGAGCAGCCACCCCTCTGTTAGGTGGAAATGTGGTCTGGGTTTTTTGTCCCCTGCTTGGATAGGCCCAGACCACCCTTTAGCCTTAGCATACTTCCACAACCTACAACACACAAGCAGACACCACCTTGAACACTTGTGCACGCCTGGATACTCATCCCTGTGTGAATACACAGATGTACACATACCCCTGAACATGGACACAACTTGATCACAGATACACACATCTCAACAAATGCATACAGTAGACACCTCCACCAACATGGCCACTCACACAGACACACAGACACAAAACACCCAAAACACTCCCCCCTGAATCACACTCACCACACCTCCATGCACACCCCACAGCACCCTGCCCCCATCACACACCATACAGGCTCCAATTCTTGTGGAGGCCACTGGGGGGCAGAGTGAGGCCCTCGGGGGGCCTGGACCTGCACCCCCTTATTTCTTCCCATACCTGGGGAGCCCCTCAGGCTTGAGCCCTGCCCAGAAGCCCCCAGAAATGAGCCTGAAAGAAAGGAGACATTTGGGGGAACCTACTGTGTGCCAATTCCTGTGCTGTGTGTTTCCGTGCTGTCACAGCCACTCAAGTCAGCCTATAATGCAGTACCTAGCACATATTAGGGACTCAGAATTACTGCTCCCATCTTGAAGCCAAGGAAAATGTCCAGAGACCGGAATAGATCTCTAGTCTCTGACATCCTTCGAGGACTTCCATCGCTACAGACTTCAGATGGGTGAGGAGGAAAGGCTGTGACGGCCGGGGCAATGCCGAGGTGCACCGCCAGGGGGCGCGCTCTGCCCGGCCCCAGCGGGGGCTCCGTCGCCCCACGCACCGGCGGGTCCTTGTTCCTCCTCCTGTCCCCGCGGCCAGCTCCCCTGAGAGCTTCTCTAGGTCCGGCAGGGCGCCCCCGCAGGATGTCTCAGCTCCTCACCCCACCGGATCCAACCTCGGATAGGCTCCGGTTTCCGCCCCCTCCCCAGTCCCCAGTGGCCTCCTCTGACAGCTCCAGGCTGTAGCCACCCCCTCTGCCCGGAACCTCCCCGAAGCCCATCCCCACCCCAGGTTCCTCAGAGGCCATCCCACAGTGGAGCTCATAAAGGTGCTTGGGTGAGAGACTGACAAATAAATAGCAACAGCTCCCAGGAGCGGGCACTCCTATGCACTATGGCTTCAAGAGTTATAATCACTCAGTGTTCACAGAACCCTATGAAGCGGGTGCCACCACTTCCCCCAGTCTGCAGATTTAAAATGCTGGAAGCTCATAGAGGTTAAGTAATTTGCCCAGGATTCCAGCAGCAGTAAGTGGCAGGACAGGACCTATGGCCAAAGCTCTGAGGACTAGACAGACCCTCAACCACAGTGAAAGCCCATGTATTCTCTCCAGGATTGACGATATTTTTATTAGGGATCCACCAGCTGCCAGGCACTGTGCCGGATGTAATAAAAAGATGAAGACAGAGACACCGAGTCATGGAGCTTAATGTAGCAAGGGAAGAAGTAAAATAGTCCCAACACGTGCACCTATAGATTCATCATCGATTTGCTCGCTTACTAAAGATATACGCTCACTTGGAACCCTGTGCCCAGCATTGTGCTGGCTACACTGACCCAGGCAGGAACAGACCAGCACTGGGTGGCCCTGTTAGGGGTGGAGATGAGGGTGGGAGTCAGGACGGATAGACAATTACAGCCCTCAGTGGTGAGGGGGGAAGAATTGACAGCAGGGTCAGGCAGGGAGAACGCTAAGTAGGGAAGGCTCTGGAGCGGAGGGCATTCAAGCAGGAGTTTTTGAAGGGAAGAGGAGGGGTAGGACCCCCAGGCAAAGGGCCCACCCAGCATGTAAAGCAGTGATGAGTTTGGCACACCTGGCTGGCTTTAAGCCCAGAGGTGGGTGGGTCCTGAGTCCTGTACCCAAGAGGTGGGCAGGGACCAGCTTGTGAGTCTGACACCAGCTTAAGGACCAACTCACTCAGGAGAGCTAGGGAACTCAGAGAAGAAAAACAATGGTAAATGTCCCAGGTCCCTTTCAAGTGTCCCTCTTGTGACTCAGAGACCCCTGCTAGGAGGGATGGGCCAGCACTTTGAGGTCTTAAGGCATCAAAAAATCAACAAATCCAAACCCCAAGTCCCTGATTATTTTCCTCTGTCCTCTCCCCAATGACTTTTTCCCCAAGGCAGGGGCTCCACCACCCACTCAGTTGTGGCTCTGCCCCTCATTGCTCTCACTGACCCCATAGCCAGTCCATTTCCTCTTCCTCCAGCCAGTCAGATGCCCCATCATCTGGCTGACCCCAAGGAACTCCTCACATCCACCTCTGTCCCCTCCTGCCCTGGCTCATCGTTCCCAGCTTCCTGGGGCTCTTGGAATGAAGACCCACGCATGCTGCCTGGAAAGCCCCTGACTGTGTCTCCTCCCACCACTCTGGTTCTTGCTCTGAGAGCTCTAGTCACACTGGCCATAGTTGTGTACTTTGGACTTGCTAGGCCTCAGGGCCTTTGCACATGCTGTTATGCTCCCCACCACCTCCTCTTCCACTTGCTGAGTTAATTCCCACTCACTTATCTGATCTCTCAGGAAAACCATTCTCCATGAAGCTGTCCTTTCCCCTGCCTATGTATACGCTCTCACGGTTCTACTTACGCCTCAGCACGACCATCATTTAGAAGTCACTTTTGAGCCCTGGCTGGTATAGCTCAGTTGATTGAGTGCTGGACCGCAAACCAAAGGGTTGTTGGTTCGATTCCCAGTCAGGGCACATGGCTGGGTTGCAGGCCAGGTCCCCAGTAGGGGACACATGAGAGGCAACCACACATTGATGTTTCTCTCCCTCTCTTTCTCTCGCCCTTCCCCTCTCTCTAAAAATAAATAAAATCTTTTAAAAAATAAGTTACTTTTGAGACTGTTTGATGTTTGTATTCCCTGCTGAATTCTGATTTCCACGAGGGCAGGGACTGTCTTATTCACTGGTGACCAGTACAGGAGCTGGCACCCAAGAAGTGTCCTTTAGCAGGATGGACCTCGCTCTGCGGCTCCCTGGCTGGGTACGCTTAGGTAAGTCCCTTTCCCTCTCTGAGCTTACACGGCTCGTCCCCAGTAAAAATGCACAGGTGAGCGGCATCCTCAGATTGGGAGTGGGATGGATGTTACGAAATGCATGAATGTCGATAACTGTGGGAGCTGGCCAGTGAGTACTGAGGGGTTCATTACACATGTCTGTTTACTCTGTATATGTTTGGAATTGTCCCTAACAAAAAGCGTTTTGTATGATGCACCCGCCTGGGCTCCTCCTCGGATTGTGGTGGGGAGCCAGTGAGGGCATTTGGGAAAAGCTGCTGGAGTGGTTCTGAAGCACAGCTCTGGCTGGGGTTCTCCAAGGCTGCTTCCAGCTCCAAAGACGCGGCAGCAATGCTCTCCTGCCCACGGGGGTGCTGCTCACTGGTGGAAAAAATACCAGGGCCAAAGCACATGGTTCTGCTCTCTCCCTTAACCCGCAGCTTCAAGCACTTCAAGGTCAATTGTCTGAACCTCCAAGTAAAAAAAAGCCCCCCCATACATCATCTCTTGTTACTAGCCTCTTCTGGGCTCCCCCAGACTCTCAACCCTGCCCCCCAGTCCCAGCTGCTCTCATGCCTGGTTTGCTCCTCTAAGACGCCAGGATGGGCCTGAATCGCTTAGGGGCCCTGAGCCACAATGCCTGGCACAATGGAGGGACTGAAACACGCTAGCTGAATTGAATTGCAATGAAAATATTTTTGTGGCCTCCAAGCTTTGTGATCCTGGGCAAACGACTTCTCCTTGGCTTCCTTCTGTGTGACACAGAGTGACAATCCGTGCCCCAATAGACCTGTGGGAAGGATGCAATGAGATCATAACTATAAAGGCATTGCAAGTGCGTAGGACTTTTACCACATGCGGAACCAGACTCTTCCCCCTTGGGGCTCCCATAACTCCAGGCTTCCCTCATGCTGGACGGTGGCTGGCTGGTGACACATCTGCCTCCCAGAAAGTCCAAGAGCCAAAGGGAGGGGTTTTGGGCCAAATCATGTCCAGTCCCAGTCCCCAATGCCCAGCACAGGGCCAAAGAAAGAAATAAGGACAGAGGGAGTAAGGTGACAGGAAGCTATGAAGGGCCTGCTGGAAGTCCTAGTGTCCCTGGGGACCAGAGGGACCAGAGTGGCTGTCTGTGGGGCCTCAGCTAGCCGACAGTGCCTGGAAGGGTCCACTCTTGCCAGCGGGACACACAGGCCACAGAGGCAAATACTCCCTCTCCAGGAAGCTGGTTCTGCCACGTGGAACTGCAGGCAGGGTGTTGGAACTCAGTATAGGGTGTGGGAGGCAGCCTGTAGCCTAGGAAAGAACGGCGTTTAGAGGCAGCTCCCCAAGGCCCCCGGGACAAAATTTCAAGCCATCTGTAAGCTGAGCCCCACCCATCTGTTCAGGGGCAACCCCAGCCATCAGACAGCTCTTGCTCTGGAACGTGCTCTGTCCCCTCTTGCCCAGGCCCTGGATATTTGCTCCACCTGAGCACTCACCCGACTCCTTCCTGTGCCCAGTCACCTTTGATCGTTCAAGGTCCAACTGCAACTCTCATCTCCCTGCAGACTCTCCCAAACTTCTCAAGACAACTCCTTACACCTCCGTGGCCCCCTCGTGTTTAGTCAAATCCCCAGTGTGCCAGTACCTAGGATTCTCTCAGGGAATCCTAACAATGCTCCGCCCTGCAAGGGGATTCCATTGGCCCCATTTTACAGATTCAGATCCTGAGGCTCAGGGTGGCCAGGTGCCTTGTCAAAATTCAGAGAAGACGGAGGAAGCTCTCTTCCATCTGCTCCAGATCTTCCACTTTGGGAAAAGGAGACTTGGTTGGGTGGGCCATGACAGGGGAAAGCCACATTCAAGACCCTAGTCCCTGCAGACTGCCTGAAGGCCAGGCCTGGGTGTGGGTCCCCAGAACCAGGAGGCTGCCCAGCTCCATAGGCTGTTGGAGCCCCAAGGGTCTCAGAGATGGCTCCTTGGCCCCCTCTCTAGCTGGTGTACAGGGAGGTGGGGCCACTGCTTGTGACAGCTCTCTCACTCCCATGGCCAGTGGACAGAGGCGACCTGGCAGCCTCAGCCCCTTCCCCACCAAGTGCCTGCCTGCCTGCCTTTGCCTCTCTCTTCCTCAGTCTGGGTCTCTCATTTCTGCCTGTCATTTGGTTTCACCTTCTCCCTCTGAGTGACTCTCTTTACCAGCCTCGAAGCAACCATCTCTCTCTGTCTTGGTCTCTCTCAGCTCCAAGTCTGTCCCAGGCTGTCCCTTTTACCTCCGAGTCTTCTCTTCTTAATGTCAGTCTCTCTCTCTGTCTTATCATCACTGCCTCTGTGTCTTTGACACTGTCTCTTCATCTTGGTCCCTATCCCTGTCTCTCTGCCTCTCTACCACATTGTTGCCATTCTTGTCTCTCTGTCTTTCTCTGCCTTCTGTGTCTTTGTCACTGGTGTTGTCTCTCTCTGTCTCTGCCTCTGAGCGTATCTTTGTCATTGCTCCTTTATGTCTGTCTCCCACCCTTTTCCTGTCTCCCAGACTCTGCCACTGGCTCTCTGCCTCTCTCCCTCCCTCCCCGTCTCTGTCACTCTCTGGAGTCTCTCAGTCTCTGGCTCGGTGGAAGGCAATGCCTCCTCTATGGCGCCCCCATCCCTGGCCTGACTTGCTCCCGTGTAGGCAGCAGGAGACCCCCGGGCACCATTCCAGGGCCTGCTCCATCTGGGTGGCAGTGCTGACAGACAAGATAGGGATCAGACTTGGCTCTGTCCGGGCCTGAGGAAGGGGCACAGCCAGGCTACGCGGGGGCGTCTGGGTGCCTGCAAATGTTTGCACGTGTGCGGGTCTCCCTGGGTGGGGTGGTCTGGGTGTCTGTCTGGAGCGCCTGGGCCTGTTTATGTCTGTCTGCGAGTGTTTGTGTGTCTGTCTGTGTGGGGCTGTCTGGGTGTGAGCACCTCAGCCCGTGGGTTTCCCCGTCACCCGTGAATGCCTCCGAGAGCCCCTGTGTGTGCGTCCGAGGGCACGCACGCAGGTGGGTCCCCAAGAGTACCTGCGGTCAGGGTGCGTCTGCGAGGCTGTCCACAGGCCAGCCCCGCTGCCCGCATTCTCTCACACAGTCATCAGTGAGGGGCAGGTTCTGTCACCCTATGTGACAGGTAGAGAAGTTGACGCTCCTGACCCCCAGGCTTAGCTCTGCGGCTATGTGTGTATGCGTCTGCTGCAGCTGGAGGCTGGAGGCGGAAAGACGCGGGTCAAATCCTGCCTGACCTGACCCCAGGCAGGGTGTCCAATCTGCAGGGACAATTCTGAATTTATTCAGCAAAAATGTATCAATCAAAAACATAAAATGAACCCACAATGCTAGAAGTTAGATTAGGCACGACCTTGGGAGAGGTTCCCTGGGGAGGCCCAAGGGAGCCCTCTGGGTGCTGTAATGTCTAATATCTTGATTTGGGTGGAGTCACATGGGTATGTTCATTTGGAAAACATCATTCAAGCTGTTCATTTCAGACATGTGCATGTGATGCATACTATACGTCAATATCAAAGTTACAAAAAATGTATTGAACTCCACCTATCTGCCAGGTGTTAAATAGTAACAACAATAACATGTGTGTGTGTGCGCGCATGCGTGTGCATGTTTAACGTTTCAGAAAGTGAGTCAGTCCAGGCTCTAAGAACTCTGTCCATTCCTGACCTACTCCTTTCCTCCACTCTGTCCCAGCCAGGATGGCAGAAGGAAAGAGACCCTGGTCCTGGGCTGGATTGTTTCCCCGCCAGTCTCTCCTGGCTGTTTTCTCAAGGCAGCTCTGATTTTTCCTCTGGATTTTCAAACCAATGGGCCACTAAAGAGCATTTTTCTAGGTAACTGTTAGCATTCAATGAAGCTGGTAACGGAGCACTATGCAGCAGGACTCAGGGTGGGAAATGAGGGGTATAAGATGCCCAATGGACAGACAGCACACCTGCTTGATGCCTTTAGCAATGATAGGCAGTGCCTGGATACACACATTCCTGCTCTCCACCTCCACATTTAACCACGTCACCTGTTATTCAATAAAACGTATTAAGCCCCTACTCTATGGCAGGCCCCCTGCTGGGCCCTTCGATACACCTTACTCTGCCCTCATTATAACTGTCATGTAAGGACCATTATGTTCATCTCCCAGCTGGGGAAACTGAGACCAGTGGTGAAACGACTCCCCTGAACTCACACTGCTCCACAGCACAGACCACAACCTCATTCTGCCTGCCTCTAAGTCTCCATCCTCACTGCCCATGTATCTTCTCCGGGTTTCTGAGTTTGACTGAAACTTTAGTAAAGGAACCAAATTCATCTGCTTTTGCCCTCTTGGGAGATTTTTAAATTGTGTGTCATTCAGAAAACCGGGGTTCAAGCTGCCCTGCAGTAACAGTGCTCACTCCTCAGACGGAAAGGCCTCTCTCACTGCCTAACACCCTCTTGCAGCCCAGAGCAGAGCAGCAAAGGCCAATGTGGTGACCTTTGACCTATACTGTGCCAGGATCCAGCAAAGCGTGCTCATTTAATATTTGGGTGAATTAATTAACGGTGTTTTGCTTACATACCCTTCACTTAGCCCACGTCACGCAGTGCTGAGATGATCTCGTCCGTCTCTGCCTCCGCTCTCAATTCCTCGAGGGAAGGGACGGAACCAACTTCATCTCTGCATCTCGACAGGCAGCCCAAAGCCTAGCACAGAAGAGGGGCCCCGTGAATGTCATAAATATGGATAAAGTACTATAAATAGTATAAACAAGGGAAGACCTTGGATTTGTCTCTCGGCTCCGAGATTGCTCCTCAGCCGTATGGATTTCATACCCAAGAGCGGCAGCACCAACTAGTTTCAATAAGTGGTTTTATTACTGGTTAGATTTTACAAATTCCGATATTCGAACAGACTTCCACCTTAAAATTCTAAAACAACAAAGCGACCGTTGGAGGGGGTTTCATTTTTTTCCTTTTTTTTTTTCTCTTTTTTCTTTTAAGGACTATTCAAAGTAACAAACTTTTTTTTTTCTTTTACATTTTTGCTCTGGTCATAAATATACAGAGAGAAAAAGAGGGAGAGAAAAATGAACAAGTCGTCCAAAGTATGGAGATAAAACAGTATTCCTAAGGCACGTGGCAGTCTTTGAAAATACAGAAGCTCTAGCCAACTTAAATTATTTGTTGTCTTCCTCGCTCAGTCCACAAAACTGTACAATGACACAAATGTTGTGTGCAGATAGATCTTCCAAGTAATTCCTCAGTCCACACCGCTGCGTTAGCCGGACGCACAATTATCGTCTTCCTCTGTCTCCAGGCGAGATCCTAAAATGTGGTTAGTTAGTTGCTCAAAGCCTCTATTTTAAAATACACTTGGAATTCAACTAAAGATAATTTCTTTTTTAAAGAAATTGTGGGGCCAATGGGGGGCGCGAGGCATTAGAAAAGGTTGGTAAGAGTCGTTTGTGAGGGGCTGTGAGGCTCGTGGCCCTCCAGGTTGCCAGGCACAGAAGTTAAGACGGACGTCACAGTTGGCAGGGTGGGGCTAGTCAAGTCTGTGAGGGTGGTGGGCGTGCTGGAGGGGCTGAGCGAGGCGTTGGAGAGCTCTGAGGCTGGCCCCGATGGAGTCCCTGTCTGCAGCGCCGCCTCCGTTGACTTGTCCACACCCGTGTTTTCCTGCCGTAAGAGGTTGCGCCTGAACTTGGCCCGGGCGTTCTGAAACCAGACCTGTGTGGGGCGAGAGGGGAGGGCTGGTTAGGGAAAGACAGGCAGAAAGGCAGGCAGGGGGGAGAGAGGAGCAGAGCATTCCCCTGGACTATTTAACTCAGAGACGCTAATCAGTGTTTTTTAGAGGGAAGAAAAAAAATTCAGGCTGGCTATATTTTGTTCTTAAAAAAAAATGAAAATGTCCTTTTCTCTCCTTGGCTATTACTGGGTTTCCCTTTCGGTTAGAAGGTTCCAGAGCTCAGCCGCACTCTCCAATATTGTAGCCACTGGTCACATATGACTACTGAGCACTTGACATCTGACTGGCCCACATGTGGCTTGTCTGTAGGTAAAAACACACAAGCCACTTGAAGATTTAATATGAAAAAAAAGAAAGTAGAGCATCTCAATAATAATTTTTATACCAGTTACACGTTGAAATGATGGTCATCTTTTCAATGTGCTGGGCTAAACAAAATGTATTCTTAAAATTACTTTCACCAGTTTCCTTCTGCTTTTGTAATGTGGCTACGAGAAATTTTTAAATGTAAAATCACACGTGTGGCCACATTGCCTTTCTTTTAGACGGCGCTGCTCTGGAAGGTTCGTTCCAACCAAATCGTGACTGTTTTTTACAATGGGTTGGAGAGCCAGTTTTCAGCAGTCGAGTTTAAGCACACAACACACCCCACAAGTTCTTGTCGGCACAATTTTTAACGTGTTTCAGAGTCGCTAAGTCAGGGGAATACTAGAAGGGTGTAAAGAACCCAGGAATCAATCAGTAAAAAACTACTAAAAGGAAGAAAAAGACACTGACCCCACTCCCCACCACCACTGGCTGGAAAAGCTGCCGATATCCTGCACCACTGGGTTCCAGGACTCAGGGCAGGGTGGGCAGGATGGGAACAGCTGCCAGAGCATGGCAAGGCCAAGGCCAAGGCGGCAGTGATGGGCCGATCCCGTTCCCGGCCTCCCACAGCCCAGTACCGTGTAGGAGGGAGGCACAGTGGGCTGCATGGTTGGAACTGAGCTCGGTATAAAAAGAATAAAGGGACAGAAAAAGAGTTTACTTTTTTTCCCTGTGATGAAGACACAGGTACCCATCCACACCCACACCTTTGCACACGAGCCTGTACACACTCATGAAGCATAGAAACTCATCTACACAGCATCCCCCCCTCAAAAAAGTGCCCACTGTCTAACTACACAGAGACCTGCCTACACCCAGGAATCCTCAAAGGCCTAGGAAATCCAGGCCACTGTGGGTGGGCGGTGAGGGTAGGGCTGGAGGGCTGCATCTCCCTGAGAAAGAAGCCCGAAAGGCAGGGCCCCCTCACTTCCCTTTGCGTGAGGAAAACACCCGCCAGAAGCCTTCCCATAAAACACAGGGCCTTGGGGGATTCTGCAGATTCTCGGGTGTCCAGTTGCGAATTTCCAGATGTGCTTGCATCTGCCTGTCACCCCAGTGTCTCAGATGGGTGGGCTGGGCTGATGCCTGGCCCCACCCTCCCCTGGGGACCACCCCAGCTCCAGGGGCCCGTGGCTTCACACCCTCATTTTAGGTGGCCTAATACAATTTGGGCTCAATTAAAAGCACAGCCGCCGGAATCCTGGAGTGAGGAGGGAGACACGGACCGTGTGAAGTCAGGAGACAAAGCTCTCGCTCCAGCACACTGGGTCTTCCCCAGAAGAAAGCACATTTCTCTGGCCTCCCACCCGGAGCAAGCCCGTCAGCTCTTGGAGGCTTGCAAATCAGTCCACTCCTTCTAAACCACCCTCCACATGCTCTTCTTGGGGTGGGAGGCCCTTCCCCGCCCGGCCTCAGAACTCTGCAGGGGTGAGACGGTTTCTGGCTGGTCTGGGGAATGGCTGATGGAGGAGACAGAAAATGGATGGAGAAAGCCCCACAGGCCCTCAGAGAGAGGAGGTGACTTCCCCCCACCTCGAGGCAGGTCAGATGAGGAAGCCTGGTGCCGACCTTTGCCACTGTCCTGGCCTGTGTGTCTGTCCCAGAAGCAACTGGAAGAAGGGGCCCTGGGTCCAGGGATCTGAACCCTCGGGAAGGGCTGGAACCGGCTAGTTGGCTGCCGGCTATTTGCTATTCCCTCTGTTGTTGTAGGGTTTCATGCTGGGTTTTCCAGCTTAAACAGGGCTCTGCCAGAATTCTTTCCCAGTTGTTTCAGAAAGTCCCCTCCTAGGCGGTAGTTGGGACAGGGACCCTGACTGAATCATCTTCACATCCCTGGGGACATGGCACAGGGACCGGCAAAGATTAAGAATCAGTAATATGCACTGAGTTGATAATAATAACCACACAACATGTGGGGACCTCCTACTATGTGCCAGGCATCACACCACCATTGAACATGCATAGTCACAGGTGATCTCTGTGATAACCCAAGCAGGGGTACTAGACTCAGTATGCCCCACTTTATAGATTTAAAGCCAGACAGACTCAGAGAAGTGGATTTGCTTGCCCAAGGTCACACAGAGGCCAACCTGAGTTTGGAATCCAGGATAATCCGCCACAAAAAGTCCATGTTCTTCCTACCACCGACAGCTGAGTGAGTCAGCAAGTGAATGAATAAATGAATGAATGAACAGAGGAAGCAACTGTGGTACAGTGGGAGGAATACTGGATGTAGCTTTCATCCAGTCAATTAGGTACTGACTAGCCAAGAGACCTTGGTGAGTCCCTTGGCCTACCTCAGTTTCCCCAGCTGTACCACAAGAGGGTTGGGCCACACCACATGATTGCTAGGGCCTCTTGGGGTTCTAGCAGGCTGGGATTCTAGGGCAGCTGGAACTGCCAGCCCCCTCTCTTCACTTGTGGGGGGTGCCTAGCCTGGCGCACAGGGCAACCCCGCTGAGTCTCGGGTGGATGAGGAAGCCCACGTTGCTGTGTGCTCCCTGTCCCCGCCACCACCAGGCACCAGGCTGGCCCTGCAGGGTGGGTTTTGCCTCACAAACCCCTTTCCCCAGGATTCTTTCGTCAAGGAGAGCAGGAGGGCCAGTGAGAAACCCTCTTTGCACCACACATGCCCTCCTGGGTCTCTGAGAAAACCAGATGAAAGGTGAAAGCTTCATGTCCAAAGACCTTCAGTGGCTTTTTCCCCCCTAACATCAAACTAGTGGCTGTATCCAAAGTGTCCCCCCAATGGGGCAAGTGCAAGTCACGACACAGCCTCCCCACCCAGTCTCAGAGGAAAAGTCTGACGAGTGTTACGTGAGGAAAAGAAAGAATTTATAAAGTACAGATTGAACCCTGGCTGGTGTGGCTCAGTGGGTTGAGTGCTGGCCTGCGAACCAAAGGGTCACTGGTTCGATTCCCAGTCAGGGCACCTGCCTGGATCTCGGGCCAGGTCCCCAGTGAGAAGCAACCACACATTGATGTTTCTCTTCCTCTCTTTCTCCCTCCCTTTCCCTCTCTCTAAAAATAAAAATTTTAAAAATAAAAAATAAAAAGTATGTAGTGAAATGTCATAAATAAAAATAATGATGATGAATATTAGTCACTAAGTGTCAGGCACTGTCTAAGAAAAGTTCTAAGCATTTTACACATATTAATGTACAACAGTGCCTTACAAAGTAGGCACCAGTATTACTGCCAGGTGAGGAAACTGAGGCACAGAGCCTGACCAAAGGGGTGGAGCTGAGGGCAGGCTAGCTTCATGCTCTTACTCACTACTTAACCTCTAAACTGTTCACCTGGATTACTGGTTTCCTGTGCTCTTACAAGGATATATTTTCTTATTTTTCTAACCTGTCTGTATGGTGGTTCTATTATTCTACATCATTTTAAAAGGCTTTAAGGAGCCAAAAAGAACAAGCACTGGACTGGCTATTATGAATGCTCAGTCCCAGCCCAGGACTACAACCATTGTGCTGTGGGGCTTTGGACAAGTCCCTCCACCTCTTTGAGCTTTGTGAGAGACAGTCTGCTGCCTCCTGTATACTCCCTGACAGGGGACGGTGGACAGACCTACACCCTAGGCATGTGCCCTGACTGGGAATCAAACCCGCGACCTCTCGGTTTACAGGATGATGCTCCAACCCACTGAGCACACCGGCCAGGGCTCTTCTATTTTATTTAAGTCAAGAGTTAAACAAGGGTTCTGTGGCCACATAAATTTGGAAATCGTCAGATTAGACCAAGTTGAATCTCTTCAAGGCTTCTCAATGCCTATATTCATGCTAACATGCTCTGATCTCCAAGACAAAGGCATGGTTAACCTTTAGCATTTCCCAAACTTATTTGGTCCCAGAATCATTTTAAAAATATTTGTGTAATGAGATAGTTCACATACAGAGAAAAATATAGAGATTAATCTTATCACCATTTTCATTGTTTCCACAACACCTTGCGGCACCTCTGTCTGCCCTCTGGAGCGTACATTCCAGCTGGGCCTGTTCACTGGCTGGGTCACCGCTGAATCCTCCGGGCCTCCGCCCCACCCGGAACATGGCAGAAGGCCAACGCGTTTGTTGAATGAGCAAGTGAATAGCGTTCTCACCTCCTGAGTTCTCACACAGATTAATGATGACTAACTTGTCATCCCAAAGATGTTTTTAAACTGTTGGTAGTTAAAATGTATTTTCCTTCAAAGGCACACCAGGAACCTCTAAGGAGGCCTTCACGCATCCAAATCAATCAGCTCACCACCCCTGTCCCCGAGCCCGGGGCATCTAACAGTCTGCCTGCATGCCTCCCCAGCAGCCAGGGAGGAAGAGAGGAGACCCAGAGAGGCATCGATGTGCTGAGGAATGGTCTCCAAGCATCTGCAAAGCTTAACGTCTTAATGCGTCTGGGTCCAAGGGGGCCACTCTGTCTCCCAGTCATCTTGCCCACTGACGAAAAGTCAGTATTGTGCTTGTAAAGATGACAAATTCGAGCACTCTTTATGCTGTTACAGCTTTACAACAGGACTCCTGCTTTCCTACCAAGACACGGCATCTCTGATCACACCCCCCCCATCTGTCCTGCTGCATCCTGTGTGTAGATACAAGGTGGGGGGATCACACTTCCTGCACTGTGCTTCGTTGGAAGGACCTATGGAATCAGACCCTGGCTTCATCACTCACTAGCTATGAGACTCAGTTCAAGGGTCCTAGACTCTCTGAACTTCACTTTCCTCATCTGCAAAATGAAGATAATGTTTTAAATGAATGCAAAAGAGGGTGGTAGACTGATCCTGCTATGTCAATGTTTGTGAAATTAACACGCATCAAGTCCCAAACATATGCCTTATAAGTTACACTTTATCTCATTTACTCCTTGCAACCACCTAGTGGAGTATTATCATCACCTCCATTTTACGGCCCAGGCCACTGAGGCATAGAAAGCTGAGTCTGGACCTCATATCAGCTAACTCCAAATTTCAGCAGAGAGGGTGCTTCCCAGGACCACCATGTTGGCGGCACTTATGCATTACAGACTCACCAACAGGCTGGAAACACATGCATACACCCTCCCCCCCACACACACACACATCATCCACCTCTGGAAACAGCCTCAACCATGCACTCTCTCTGAGGGTTGAGGTGGACCACAGCCTGCAGGGGGCACCCAAGGCCCAGCACCATTCAGCTGGTGTAGACAAGGGATAAGGAACCATTTCACAGGCACCGACTTTAGACCAGCAGGCACCAGGCTTGAGCCTTCCCCATTTCCCATTCATTGTCTGGATCCTAAGGAAACCTCAATGTGCAAACTATTATCACCTCCATTTCCCAGATAAGGTTCAGAGAGGAGAAGCTGAAGTGCCCACACCACACTGCTGGTAAGTCAGAAAGGATTTGAACCAGTCTGTTACCTTCCAAAGACACACTGCCTCACCCAAATCTGCTCCCATCCCATCCCCCACCAGCTGGCCCATCAGAAGCAGTCAGGCCACCTGGGGAAGAGCCCAGACCCTGCCAATGCCTGGCTCTGGTAACCTCAAGCAAATCACTTCATCTCACTAGGTCTTAAGCTTCTCATGTATAAAATGGGCAGGAAAATATGCAAGTGAGATAGGGAAGTGACTGGGGAGACAATGCTCTGCAAACTACTGCATGATCATGAGCAGCTGTGCGGTTAAGGAGTATTACGGATTTGTGCGGGAGATCTGGTGGTCTCAGAGGAGGGAGAAAGTGGCCTGGTATGCCTGACGGGTCTGAGCGCCCTGGCCCTAAAGGACACTCACACTCAGAAGCAGTCCCTGCTGGGGTGGCTTAGAGGAAAAAGAGCCATGTCCACTGATCAGACGGGCCTGGATTGGATCCAGCTCTGCTGCTTACAGCAAAGTGTGACTTGGGGCAAGTGGGAGTCGTTTGGGCCTCAGCATTCACCTCTGGACAGTGCAGGAGGAGGGATCATAATGCCTGGCAGTGGGGACCCAATGGGCAAATGCATGGCATAGGTCTTTCAAAGTGCCTGACACATAATAGAGCACAGAAATGTGTACTGATCAGTAGACTCACAGTGATTGTCAGTGTTTTTCTCTCTCACCTAGTTCTGTGCCCCTGGCTTTGCTGAGTCCCCAGGGGAGAGGGGCCATGCAGGTGTGAAGGGCTCTGGCTCAGGATTCTAGGGGAGAGGGGACAGGGCAAGCATTCATCCATGTTCCTGCGGTGACCTATTCCTCACAGGTAGGGTAATTGGTCCCTTCCTGGTCTCCCACAGAACAGTCCTCACAATTGATCATACTGTGATAAACTGAATGTGGGACTTTCTCTGCACCCAACAGGTGATTTTCTTCAAGATCAGGACTGTGGCTCATTCAGCTGTGCCTCCCCAGGGTCTGGTGCTAATGGACATTTGGTTAGGTGAAAGAATGAGGGATAACTATGCTGAAAATCTGATGTGCTCCTAAATCACATAACCAAGCCTCCTGCCTCCCCAAGGCCTGCAGAGACTGGTTCCTGCTGGTTCCAGATTCCTGCTCCTGCTCCTGTCCCGGCCTGCTCCCAGGGGTTGAAAACTGTCCCCACCAACACGCCATAAGGGCATCTAGATAGAGGAAGGGACAACTGTATCCTACTAACCAGAGACAAGGCAGAGGCCTCTGATCCTCAGTCCAAATTCGCTCAGGGCTAAGGATGGAGAGGGTGCCATGGGAGGTCCCTGACCTAACCCCAAGAAGGTAAAGTGTAAGGGAAACAGACAAGGGGGGTCACAGACCCTGACCAGCGCAGCAACCTACTGCCTATCTCAAGCCCAAGCCAGAGGGACCCTCAGGCAAAAGAGACCCAAATAGGAGGGGCAAAGCCGCCTGAGAAATGCTGGGGGTAAAGGGGGCGGGCCCAGAGAGGCGCATCAGCATCCTATTGGCCAGCCCTTGACACGTCACCGCTAGACAGCACACCGGAGAGAAAGCTGCCCCAGACTCTGGGCTCCCCAGAGAATTTGGACCCGTACCATTTCACGGTCCCATCTCAACTCAGCAGCCGTCACCCTCCAAAATGCTCCGTTTCTTTTTTTCCTGACAAATTTGCAGGAAAACTTAGGGCAGCCACGCAGCCCTCTTAGTCCATCACCTCAGTGCCACCTCCCCTTGCCTCACCCTTCAATCCCTACTATCTGGGCCTAGAGGGTGGGCCAGACTGGCCTGGACTCGAATCCCGGCACTCCCCCTTCCATTGTGAAATTGGATCACTTCCTTGCTCAACTTTCATACCCCCCAAAATGTGCATTGCTATCCCTACAGCCATGCACCCTGAGGAATACCTTGGTTACCCTTGCTATAAAGAGGGACGTTCTCCTACCTCATTGTGGGAGTGGGGACACTGAAGTCCAGTGACCAGAACAATCCTCCCTACTAGTTAATATCTGTCGATTAATCCAGTTAATGTTATTCCCACTGGGCAGTTAAGCGTCGGCCACTGTGGTAGACACTTAAATCACCTCAGTGGTCCTTCCAATAAACCTGCAGCACAGATGACTTGTGGTGTGTGTGTGTCTGTTTCACGTAGGAGGAAACGGGGGCTCGGAGGAGTTCAGTGACTTGCCCAGCAAGGAAAAGCAGGAGCTGAAGCGTTGAAAAGTGATGACCCAAGGCTCTGCCGTCAGTTTCAGTTGTGCAGGAGCCTGGAACTCCCCAAACTGGAGTTTTTAACACCTCTGGGATGATGGACAGACCCTCCGAAAATCTGGTGAAGGCTCTGGATCCGCTCTATTAAGAAAGTACCCTCATATTTAGAATTGCACACCTGATATCTATACACTTTTATTAATCAATGTCAGCCTCAGTGAATGAAATTTTAAAAGGAAGCGCCCTCATAGACAAGTTCAACTCCGCTCAGTTTCAGAGGTGCCCGTGTACTTCCTCCAGCTCCCTGCGGGCAAACCCAGGGGATCTGCCCACATACACCTCCCCTCCTCACAAAACTTGGCTTCTGGGAGACTCTTAGAAGCAGAGGCAGAAGAAAAATCTAGGGAGAGACTGAAAGAAAGAGAAACCGGAGAGAGCAAGTGAGGAGCGAGAAGCAGAAGGAACTAACAGCAGTTGCCTGGGTTGGGCCTCCTGGGATGAGGGGCCAAGGATGGGGGTGGCCTGGGTTTGAACCTTTTACAATATGAGCACATGTGAGTGTCACTTGAGTAATAAATAGCAAATACAAGTTGTTTACAAAAGAGAAAAGAGACTGAGTATCGAAACAAAGAGAACAGAGGGATATACACAAAAATTGAGAGACAAAAATTGAAGGAGAGAGATGTAAAATTAGGGGGGAAAGACTGAAATAAAGATAGAGACAGACTGAAGAAACAGAAAAAGGAGAAAGGCAAACAAAGAGAAAGGAGGATATAAGGAGAAAGACCCTCCCAAGGCCCACAGACTGCCGTGTGGTTCTGCCCCAGACGCTGGAAGCCGCGGATGCCCCCACCCACAGCTCAGGCCCCAGCTGACCTGGAGGACCCGCTTGGTGAGGCCCGTCTTTTGCGCGAGCTGCTTCAAGTCCTTGGCGTCGGGGTTGTGGTTAATGGCAAAGTAAGACTTCATGGTCCGAAGCTGGTGGTGCTTGAAGGAAGTGCGCATGCGCTTAGTCTTCTGGCTGCTCGGGTAGGGCTGGTCGCGGTCCAGGTGCTCCGCATCGTTCTCGTTGCAGCTCAGCGCTAAGGAGGGGACGCAGAGGAGGCAGGTGATCCTCGTGACTCGCCCCCCAACACACACACTTGCCCAGTCCACACCCTCTCCACCCGCCACCAAATGTTTCTAGCCTCGGGACCACACTGAGATAGAGATAGTATCCCCATTTGATAGGTTTATAAGGGACTTTGAGGCCGAGAGTGACCTTCCCACAGTCACTCAGCTAGGAGATGCTGGATTCAATCCCAGCTCTAGGAAACCCATTTGGAGGCACCATGTTATAATGATAATAATATGAATAATAACAACATCTACCATTACAATCTGTCGATGACTTATTTGACTCCAGAGGATATGTTAAAGGGCTTTCACAGGCACGTTTCCATTGAATCCTCAAAACAACCCTATGAGTCAGACAGTATTTTTGCCTTTTTCACTGACGTTGAAACCGAGGTTCAGAAAGGGAAGTCACTTGACTGAGGATCCAGCATCGCAGGGACTCCCGAGCCCGGGATCTCCCTGTTTGCCCCCTGCACTTCTGACGGAGGGGCTGTCACACGTGTCCCTCTCCCCCTACCACCAACAGTTTCTGGGGCAGGCACCTGGAGGTCACTAACTGACATCTCTCCACTTGCTTTCATTTGGCCCTTATCAGCTCCTACACGCAGAAGTACTATGCGGACATCTGGGCTTCAGGCACTGGGCTAGAGGTGGGATATTGTATTCGGTAGTTTAATCTTCACCGCTGCCCCTGTGGCTGCCCAGTTTTCCAGCGGGGTGAATGAGGCAGGGAAGGTAAGTGATCTTTGGAAATTTCAGAGTGGCAGAGTTCTAACAGGAAAGGGAAGGAAGTTGGAGGAAGAAATGAACATGTATTTGACACCTAGGGTATGCCTTTGGCTTTATATACTTCAAGGGCCTTCACTACTGTTCAATGGATGGCTATTGCTATTCATCCCATTTTACAGGCGAAACTAACCCTGAGGGAAATGAAGCCACAAGCACCACTGGTAATGGCTGAGCCTAAATTCACCACTGCAGTCCTTGCCTTTTCTTTCTACTTCATGACAAAGGCAGGCAAAGATGAAGCATGACTCTTTGGGGAACCCATCCCCAACCAGAAGGGGCCCAGCTGGGGCCTGGCTGCCAATGCCTGGAAGGCACTGGGGGTTGGGGACAGGGGTTGAAACCTCGGTCCTCATGAAGTTGCTTGGCAACCTGGTGGCTGATTGGGACAGGCAGGATCCCTCTCCAAGATCCCCTCCTCACGTCCGGAGCCATTACACACAGGTCTTACTTTGGGGAAAGCCTCATAGATTAACTCAGTGCCCCGAAAGCGGGCAACTGAGAACGTATCTAGTGTCCCATCACATGCCCACAGTAGAGCTGCCAGATTTAGCAAATATTTTGCCCAGTTAAATTTGAATTTCAGATAAACAATGAACATTTTTTTAGTAGAAATATGTCTCAAATATTGTATGGGACATACCTGTACTAAAACAAAATCATTTGTTTACCTAAAATGCAAAGACTACATGGTATCCTTTTACACTAAAAAAGCATTCATTGTTTATTTAAAATTCAAATATTAAATGGGATACACTTACACTAAAAATTTATTCGTTGTTTACTCAAAATTCTAATTTAACAGGGTGTCCTGCATTTTTCACTGACAACTACCTCAGAAGTGCTCCTGTTCTCCTGGTGACCTACTCCTTCCTCTGCCCCGGTGGGAGTAGCTCCTCGCAGAAAGAATTTGCAAGATGCGGGTCTTGGCCCTAACCTTAGAGCGATCAGCAAGAGGCTGCACCTCCTAAGGGTCCCTTCCCATAGGTCTTACCCAGGCACCTAAGTCCCCCACCCAGACTATACTCCCACTGACAATGCCCAGAGTGAAGCCCGGGGTCCAGCAATTTCAAGGAAATCAGAAAATGACTCCAAACGGGATCCATGGAAACTGCCCTTCCCCCTCTTCAAGGGAGCCACCCTCTTCCTGCCCCCAGTCCCCAGCTCCACTGGGGGTGGGGCAGGCCTCCCCACAGGGTACCGCTGGGCCCATCCCTCCGCCCAGCTTCTGCCTGGGCTGTGCTGCTGTTAATGAGCTCCATGGGGACCCCGGCGCCCCATGCACCCAAGGGATGTGCCCCGAGGTTGGCCTAGAGTTGGGGGAGATGGTTTGGGGGAGGGAGACAGAAAGGGCAGAGAAAGGAGAAAAAAGACTGAGGTAGAAAGACTGAGAGAATGAAGAGAGAAAAGGAGAGGGTTTAGGAAGAGAACATGCACAGAACCAGGAGAGAAAGGGCAGAAAGAAGAGAGGAAAAGAAAGCAGTGGAGACAGGGAGAACCAGAGAGAGCCAGCTACAAAGACAGAAAGAAATCAGGAGGGACGCAGAGGGAGCCTGAGGGGACAGTGAGGCCCGTAAATAGGGGCGATGTGTGGTGGAGGGTCCGGGTTACTGAACTGAATCCGGGTCTCAAGGAGACTGGGTCCCTGGGGGAGGCCTATTCTGAATCCGTTACTGGCGGGGAGTGCAAAAAAGGAAAAGGAGGGAAGGGGAAAAAGGAGTCGGCCCTAGGTAGGGCAGCGGAGGCCGCCCAACAGTGGGAGCAGGGGGCTGCGCGGGGGAACCAGGCGGCGGGGGGAAATGGCAGTGGGGCCCAGATTTGGCCGGTGCCCCAGGGCCCCTCGCCCCAGCCCCCTGTGCCGGGGCGGGTCGAGATTCCCCAGGATCGGATCCGGGGAGGAGCATGGGGCCGAGGGGAGGGGGAGGACCGGGCTTTCCGTCTTTTTTTATTTTTTTCCTCTCAATTAGGCCGATTCAATGGAGCTAAAGAGCTCGTAAAATCATGAATAATTTACTCGTGATCTGTTATTAACCCATCGGGTTTCGAGCTCTTGTCGCTGGGACTGAACCTGTAATCAAATCTGACTTCGCCTCATTTTACTAAAGACAAGATTGTAGGTTCAATTGTCTAAATAATGGATTGGAATCAAATCAGTAATTACGCCGCCAGGCACACACACAGAAAAAGCTGGGGCTGGGGGAGGCCTGGGCGTCCGGCAAGTCCGCGTGGGACTCCCGCGGCCCGGGCGCTCAGACCCGGGCGCTCAGACCCGGGCGCTCAGATCCGGGCGCGCAGTGCGCGGCCTGGGCCCCGCGCGGGCTCCGGCCGCCACCTCGTCCGCTCCCCCTGCCGCGGGCAGCGGCTCACGGTTGCCGGGAGGTTTCAGTTCCGCCTCCGGGACCGGGGCTGCGCTCTCGGACCAGAGGGACAGCCAGAGGAGAGCCGCCGTGGCTACCGCCCCGGAAGGACTTTCGGACCTGCGGCCCCACGGCTCCGGCGGCCCTTTGGTCGGCTGCGGGCCCGGCGCACCGACGGCGCCCCTCCCCAATTCGGCCGGAGTTCACTGCGCTTTAACGCGATGCAGCCCTCCCTCCCCGACCTCACTGTCCCCCAAAGGGTCGGGCTTTGCTAGGGGGTTACTATGGCTGAGTCCCCGAGTGCGGGACGCCCGAACTAACAGGCTCCTATCCTCACAGTCGGCAACACACACACGGACACTTGCCCCATACACACCGCCCGCAGCCGCACTCCCCACGGTCCCCCTTTCCCAGTCCCTGCCGCCCGAGGCCCACACTGCTGCCGTTTGTCCTCTGCCGGTACGGAGAGGGAAGACAGGAGGACAGCAGCCAGACCTGGGGAGGCCTAGCCGGGGAGGTGCGGCCAGGGAGGCCCCTCTTTCCCATCCTGGTCCCGGGAGCCCCGAATAAGCGAACCTCACAGCCACCGCGCGCCCGCGCGCCCGGTTTCTACCAGTATAGGAAGCCCAGCCAAGCTAGGCCAGAGAGGTTGACGCGGGGAGAGGGAACAGGGAACAGAGAACAGGGAGACATATGCAGAGATAGTAACAGAGAGAAAGGGGGACAGAGAGAATCGAAAGGGAAAAAAGCAGAGGGACCAAAGAGAAAGGAGATGGCAGGGGTGGGGAATGTCTTGTAAAGGTGCCAGCTCCCCTGAAACTCTGCCTCCGGCCACATCTCCTTGCTCGGTGTGGCGCAGCTTCACCAGGGAAGGTGGCTGAACAGCAAAAAGCACAAATAAATCTCTGAACCTTCTCCCTCTCGATTTCAAACCCAGCTGTGAACCTGCGTACTCGCAAAAAACACCCGCTCCCCATCCTCCCGTGTGCCCTGGGCAGGGCGCCTGCTGCTTCCTACAGAGGCAGACCCCACTTGATAAACAGGCGAGGCTTTGTTTGGGGGACCTAGTCTGGACTCGATTTAATCTATTTTCGGGGTGGTGGGAGATGAGGAATGGAAGGTTTGGCGAGCGGTACGTCTGATAGAGCATTCAACAAATCTATAATCCGCCAGCGTGGACCTGTCTGTGGCCACTCCAACATCTACCAGATGGGGGGCTGAACTCTCCTCTCAGCTCGGCACACTGAGATGCACAGGTCTCAGACTCTCCCAACAAGCAATTTCGTTGGAGCGAATAGGGGAATCCGATCTGCACCCTATTTTTCTCCTCAGCCAGCTCAGATTTTTAAGGATCAAAATAACCCAGATTTCTTCCCCACCACACAGTCCTGGGTTTGTTTTTCTTTGTTTTGTTTCCACTTGTGCATTAGACTAAGGGGAAAAGGAAGAAGAAAAAAATCTCTGAATCTAATGCTGTCACAAACGAAAGAAAGAAAATAATTGCAAATAAACTCTATCTAGTTCAGAAGCCCAGGGAGTCATAAACCTTTCCCGGCCATGCAGACTTCGGGCAGATGTTGACGGTTCAATTTGCCGGGCCCCAGAACCTCCGCAGCTGTCCTGAGTGGGGAGGGGCACAGAACTTCTCCTGGGATGGGCTAGGGTTCAAAGACGCCGGAAATGCTAAACGAGCCCTTCACCCTACCAGGCGCAAGGCCAGGCCTACACCAGTCTCATCCCCAGGCGCCGGCTTCCGAGGGTCCAGGATCTCATCTCAGCGCCCTGCTGGCGCCCGGAGAATGAGCCCGGGGAAAACCGAGACCTGGCAGAGCAGAGGGATCAGGCGAATTGCAACAACCGACCCTTGCTGAAAGGGCTCCTGGGCCCAAGTTTCCCCAAGCCTGCCACCCTCAGGACATTTCACAGGACCAGCCGCACGCCACGCTGATCTCGGTGCCCCCGGCCACTGCCAGTCCTTTCTCTTGGGTCCCTTGCTGTCCTGCCTGGCTCATCCATCACCCCAGCTCCCACCCCCTGCTGTGCAAACCCAGAGCTTGTCTGATGTGGGCTCCACCTTGCTTTCTCTATCATTATACTTACTTTCTGCTCAGCAAAGTGAGGGTAAAGCCCAAACCAAAAAACCTCCTCTAAAAAATTTCTCAGAGACATGGCCCTGCACCAGGGGCAGCAAGGCACTAACCCTCTGGTACTGCTCCAGCCCAGAGCTTAGGAGCTTGAGCCTAGGAGGCTAAGGTCCCTCCAGCCAGGTCCGACGGTGCTTAGGGCCCTGGAGAGTTAAGGATAGAGTACCCACAGTAGTGCTGTATGTATGTGTATGTGTATATATATATNATATATATATATATATATATATATATATATATATATATATACGTATAGCACACCAAGATTCATTCTGGCTCATGGGGGTGGGCACCACACGCTTTCCCCCAACCCGATGGGGGCGCTCAGTGCGCCTTGCACTCACCAGCGTTGTAGGCCGCCAGATCCGCCCCAGGGCCAGGGCTCTTGCGCTTCCTCGGCCGCCCTTTCTGCACCGTGCCCACACCATTGTAGTAGGGAAGACCCAGCGGGTTGGCCCCGGCTGCACCCAGCCCTGCGCTCTTGGCTGCAGCAGCTGCCGCTGCTGCAGCCGCCACGTCGGCATGGTTGAAGTGTGCAGGGTACTCGCCCTGCAGCAGTGCCTCGAAGTGCAAGCGGCAGTAGACCAGGCTGTCCTTCATGCCGAAGTGGTCGCCCGTGGTCAGCATCTTGTTACACGTGGTGCATGTGAAGCAGTTGAGGTGATAAACCAAGTCCCGAGCCCGCATCACCATCTCCGAGGCAGAGATGCCCAGGTGGCAGCGGGCACAGCGCTGCACAGAGAACCTCCTGTAGGAACCACCGAGGGAGGGACTGTGGGGACACACAGTTGGGTGCCCCCATGTTCCTCCTCCAGGAGCCGCTGCCGCTGCTAGGTGAAATTCCCTCCTCAAGATGGACAGCCTGAGTCTTAAGTTGGAGCATGGGGGGAAGAGGGACTAGATTTCAGCCCAAGTCTGATCCTTTCCAGAAATACAGTGCCTCTTAATCATTTTCATGCCTACAAATTGCAGGCTTCTACTTACCCAGAGGCTGTAGAAGCCCTAGGAAAGCCTTTGCTTGGGAGTGGGGAGAGAAACTCCCCACTCATTCTTCCTCAAACTTTACCCCTGCCCTGAAACCAGCACCTGGGAATCCTACAGCCCTTCATAATTTGGAAGAAACTCAGAGTCAGGGAGAGAAAGAGGGGAGACAATCCATAAACAAGCTCTAACCCTAAACCCAGGGAGGAGAAACAATGAACCTGGAGCCTGTTAGTGAGGATTCCGGTTCTTTAATCCTGGCCAGCTTTCACTCCCGTCTCCACGAAAGACCCGGAAATGCCCCCCATCCGATCCCCCAGCTTTCCCTCTAACTTTGTTCCACATCAGCCCAGGCTGCCTGGGTTGTGGTGGGGGTGCTTGTTTCTGTTCCCGCTGGTTGACCCAAGAAACTTCCAAGGGAGAGGGGTGCAAGAATCCCCCAACACACGCTTAGTTATGGTCTAAGCTCAGAAGAGGGCAGCTTCTGCTTTTCTCTGGGTCCCTACACTTCACGGACCTTTCCAAGAGAGCCCCCCAAACGGCTGTTTAGAAAGGCTGTCACCCAGTTCATGCTGGCTTGGAGAAGAGAACCCTCCCTTGGAACTGGAGGGAAAGGAGTCAGGCAAGACTGCGTCTGAGACGGGGAGTGCAGAGGGGCGGTGGGTCCCGAGGTGGGGGGCTACCTGTAGTAGTCTTCCTTGCAGTAGATGCTTCCATCCTTGCTGAAACAGGTGAGCTCCGACTCCAGGTTGAGCTTGCACTCACAGCACTTGAGGCAGCGCATGTGCCACTGCTTGTCCACTGCCAGCAGGTAGTAGCGGTCGGAGATCTTGCCCCCGCAGCCAGCACACAGCGCAGCGCGGTCACTGCTGATGGACGGCATGGTCTGTGGGAGAGAGGGAGGCGGGAGACGGCGGTGCCTGCATCAGCCTGCGACCCTGCCCCTGCGGCCACCACAGGGAAACGGGGAAACAAGCACCCAAAGCTGCCTCAGTAACCAGCCAGCCCTAAACTCGAAGAAAGCTGCCAAGGGTGTGCAGTGTGCTTCCCCCACCCCTAAAAGACCCATACCCAGAAGGTTCAGAACCCAGGTCCACCCACACAGCCCAAGCAAGCCACAGGCCCAGGCGGGCTGCTGGTCTGGACAGATCTCCCCTCACTTCATTCCCTCCCCATTTCCCTCCACCCTTCTCCCAGAAAGTCTCAAGCTATGTTTGGAGACTGACACAGAGGTGGCTACCTCAGTCAAGCCCTCCAAAAGCTCCCCACAAACTGTTTTTTACAGCAGCCACTCACTTGACTGGAACCCCGGAAAAAGGGGTAAGATGACCATTAAAAGTCACCCTCCACACAGACTCCTCTCCAGAAACGCAGAGTTCTTGGGCCCCAGCCCCAGTGATCTCTGGATCCTTAAGCCAAAGATTTGGATCAGGGCAGGTCTCAGGTCCCAAGACCCTGGGAGACGATGAGTGGGGTGCAGAGGCACTTTCAAAGTTTCTGAGCGCAGGAGAGGCCCAAGCCAAGTTGTCGGCTAACCCGAGTGACAGGCTGAGACAACCCGGGAAGAGGAGCTTGGAAGATGGAGGCACTGGAGCTGCCGCTCTTGCTTTCTGAACAGAGAAACTTCCCGAGCTCCGCACCTCCTCCGCCTCTGCCTCTAAAGGTCACTTCTGGGCCCAGCTTGGGCAACGGTCGGCTCCTCTGGCCCCCAGGGAGGTCTGAGGCAAGGAACTGACTATTTGGGGCTGGGCCGGCAGAGCCAGGTGTGGAGATCCGAATGGACTCTGCTTCTGCGAGAGCCAGGCCAGAGCCTGAACTACGAGCCCTGGCCTGGCCAAATCCAACAGGCCAGGAGGCCCAGGTCGCGATCCACAAAAAGCAGTGGCCCGGAAGGCTTCGCCCCCTGCAATTGCGCTGAGGAGGGAATTCTGAATTGCCAGGAAGGGAGAGCGGCCAAAGCCGGCTGGAGACCCAGTGCACCGAGTTGGTTTGCCCTTCCCGGCTTCGGCTTCGCCAGCAGCCAGGGCCAAGTGGTGGAGGAGTGCGCGGGGCCGGTGACCAGAGAGCCCCACCAAGTAAGAAGAGAGCCGTCTCAGGCCCTGGGTGGGACTTTGCTTCCACTTCTGGAGAAGTGCTCTCTTCCACCCTCTGGGACTAAAATTTCGGTTTCAACCTTGTTTCCCTCTTCCTCCCCAGCAGCCTGGTTTCCCCCGAACCGAGGGGCCTTGCACCCTGTCCGCAGATCCCCAGCGTCCAGTCCCGTGCGGCACGAAGGGCGCTCCCCAAAGTGCCCCCAAACTTTGGGGAACAGAGGCGCAGACCAACACGGTCCCGTCGCAGTTTTCGGCCCGACCCGCAACCGGGCGCCTACCGTCTCCGTGTCGCCGCGGTCGATGGCGGAGCTGATGGCGGGAGCCTCGCTCTTGGCCCGGCGGTCCATCTCGTCGATGACCCCGTGCACCTCGGGGCCCGACAGACTGTGGAACAGCATCGCGGCGGGACCGGCGGGACCGGCGGGGCCGGGGGCGCGGCTTCTCCGCGGGAGGGCTTGCCCCCCCGCCTCAGCTGCCTGGCGCTCCCGGCGCTAACGGGCCCGGTGCATCGCCACCGCGGCCCCGGCCCCGCCCGAGCTCGGCTGCGCCCCCAGGCCGGGCGCCCCCGGGCCAGGACGCCTCCCGCCGAGGCGCGGGGGCAGCTACATCGCGGGGCGCCTGGGCGGCGGCGCCAAAGCCAGGGTCACAAGGGCTCGGGGCTCGGGGGGGGGGGGGGAGGAGGAGGGAGACGAGGGCAGAGGTCGGGGCCCGCCGCGGGCGCTTTCACGCCGCGGGCATTGCCGGCCAGGCTTCGGTGCCTGGGGCGCAAAGCAGGAGCGCAAAGTCTGCCCGAGGCGGCGACGGCTGCAGTCCGGGCTCACTCCGGAGCGTCTAGGTGCCCGCCGAGGCCCAGCAGCCCGGACCTTTCCACTCCCTGGGGTGCGTCCCCTGCCCAAGGCGACCAGCTTAGACGCTGGGTGGGCGTCTAGAGTAAGGGTTTCTCCGAAGCCAGCGAGCCGAGCCGAGCCACCGAGAGAATTGAAGAGGAGGAGGAAGAAGGGGAGGAGGAGGAGGAGGAGGTAGAGAAGGAGGAGGAGGAGGAGAAAAAGGAGGAGGAGCAGAGTGGGAGGAGGAGTCGCCGGGCGCGGGCCCAGCCGCGTGCAAAGCTCTCCAAGAGCGCGCCGAGCCCAGCCCCGGCTCTGCAGTCCGCGCCAGCCAAGCGTCCGCGCCTTTTCTACAGCCGCGCCTGACATCACGTCCTGCCGCCGCGCCATTGGCCGCCCCGCACCCCGGGCCGTGGCAGCGCGTGCTCCGGGAAGGCGGGAGACCCGAGAGGGAGGGGAGAAGCAAGAGGAGGAGGAGAGCCACGAGATGGTGGGAGCTGGTGGGCGAGGCTGGAGGGGAGGAGTGGGAGGGAGGGAGGGGGTGTTGGAGTTTTAAGCTACGAACAGTTTCCTCTTTTTTTTTTTTCCGGGAAGGAAAATTAAACCCACTCTTCCTGCCGTCTCCATCCTAAGAAGGCACAGTCAGAGGATGCTTAAAGAGGTCTCACTCCGATCTCCCCTCGGCGCGCAGGAGCCGCCTCCTCGGCACTGACTTGAGAGGCCTGGGAAGGCAGGCCTGGGGTAGAGCTCTCAGAGCCTTGGGCGGCTTCCCGCCGGTCCGGCCTTAGGGCCAGGCTCCGCGCTGCAGGGGACTGCGGGAGGCTGCGCAGGCCTCCGGGGAACCCGGCTGAGCCAGAGAGTCCGGGGACCAGGGGAGCTGTGACTCTTGGGGAAGGTCAACCAGCATATCGTTGCTCCGAGCGAACTAGGGCCTGATTTCTTCTCTCTCTTCCCAGTCTCTCTCCAGCCTTTAGGAACTAAAAAAGGGCATGAGTTTAAATCCAAGTTCTACAATTTATGCACAAACCTAACCTTAGGCAAATGACTTCATTTCCCTCAGCGAGTTCGGATCTTTCCGGGGGAGACACCCCCTTCACATGCATGTGATGAATGAAAGATCACGGATGTAAAATACCTGCAGCACAGCAGGCACTAAGCAAGTTCTCCCTGCTCCCACGCCTCCCTCTCCCTCTCCTAATAAAAACTTTCCTGCTCTGAGGCGTCAACAAAGTTCTTAAAGACCACAGGTCCAGTCTCTAAGCACTGGGTGCGTCACGCCATAGACCAGTTACTGACCAGGATCCACCCAGCTGCCTGGCTGCACCGCGTCCCCACAGACCCACAGCCTGGCCTGCATCCCAGCTCTTCCCGCCCCCAGCCCCCAGACTTTAGGCTCAACCTAGAGTCTCTCGGGGGTCTCAAGGGCGATACCCAGGTGTGCGGTGAAGCTGGAGTTAGAAAATAAAAAGTGATTGTAGAGAAAAACAGAATGAAGGAGTCAATCAGAGTCCCATCTACATTGGAGGTGGGTCAACCTGAAGTGACTTGCTTGCCGGGAGGAGATAAGGGGCTAGCGGGAATCTGCGTAGTTTGTCCTACATCAGGGCACGCAGTGGAGGCAGCACAAAGTCCTACTTTCTACGTACCCGATGTAACTTTTAGATGTAAACGCGTGAGTGTTTGTGATGCCCCAGCACATGCACTCCTGTTCATCTGTGCAAACCCACACGTTCATGTCCACTGGCAAAAACACGGCCAGCGGGAAGGTAAAGCCGGAATCTACGTGTGCAGTCAACGGTCCGGTGCCAGGCGGAGGGAGGCACCGCTAAAGCGGTTATAGCACAATGGCACGTTATAGTGCAATCTCACGCTCCAGTGGCTCTACCTAAGTCCCTGTATGCGCTTTCCAGGAGGCCATGTTTTGCATATTCGCAAAAAATTCTTGAAGTATGTATGTACACCCTGTCCGTGCACAGATGCCCCAGCGTGAGGAAAGGACCGTAAACCTAAAGATGCGAGTGCGCATGTGTTCACACAGACTTGGGCTTTGGCGCCTACACCTGGCCTGCACCCGGGCACGCGGACGCCTACACAGGCATGTTTTACTGACGCATCTGGGGCACTTTCTTTCAAAGAAAGTAGGGAATGAAAATTTAATCTGGGAGTCACCGGGGTTCATCTGGAGGTCGCCCAAGGAGTAGGAAAGATTGTGGCAACGCCGGAGCGTTTGTCCTTGGTGTAGCCCCGAGCCCGGGCTGGCTGGATGCAGTATGTTTTCGAAAACTCAAGGGGCTGCCTCAGGAGCTGGAGGTTTGGGGAGAGGAGCACTCGGTAACTCTTGCCGCGGGCTTCCCAGGAAATGTGGAAACACACCCTGCGGCTCTTCACTCCCCCCAGCCGTGGGAGCACACGGTTTCGTCGCCACCTCTCTGACCAGCAGCCCACACCCAGCGCTGACCGACCACAAATTCTCGGGCAGTCAGGATACCCGCCGGGCGCATCCGCCTGTTTCTCTCTCGGCGTCAGGTTGGGACGCGCTCGGGTCCGCCAGAGGCTCAAACGCATCTCCCGCCGCGGGGCGCGAGCTGGGTGCTCGGCCCGGGGTCCAGAGGCCCTTAACTTAGCTGATGTCCCCCAGCGGCGGGGGTACGTGGCGCAACCGCTAAGCCCTGTCCGCGGAGACTGAACAAGGAGAGAAACAGGCTGTAAACACACGTCCTGACACGTGAGTGACATTTACACAGTGCGAGGCATCGCAGCGGAGAAGGCAGAGGCGGGGTGCGGGGAGCAGGCATCCGCAGGTAAACGAATCCTGCGGGAACCAGAGCGGCCCCTCGACGCCCCTCCCCCAGACAGGGGGAAAGAATCCCTGAGTCACTTGAACCTGCCTTTTGTGGGAGGTGACAGGTGAACGGAATTCAGGTCTGGCCACTCTCGCCGCTGCCCACCTCCCCACCATCTGCTTCCTCGCAGACAAGCAGACCCGGCGCATAATGAGGTAGCAGCCTCCAGCCGGCCACCGTGACTAACTCAGAACAAAAGCGCTCCCTCCACGCCTCTTCCAACAAAGGGGCCACCAGCCCTGGCGCTCCCCGAAGGCTGCGGGGCTGCCGGCTGCGGGGCTGCCGCGCGCACACTTCCCGGGGCTCCGGGGTCTGCCGGCGCCACCGATCCGGGGCCGCGGAGGGAGGACGCACATGCCGCCCGAAGAAAGTGAGGCCGGGCCGGGCGGGGGAAGTGGGCGCGGGAGCCGGGCCGCGGACGGAGGGTGATTGATCAGCGCGCTGTTCTCGGAGCTCCGTCCCGTTATTAGAGGCGGCCAGAGCAGGGCCACGCAATAACCTCGGAATCGCCAACTAATTGACGCTGCAGGCAACTATTTCATTGTGCGCGCTGGTTTTATGTCTTCATAGCCGGTGATTGACAAGGTGTAATTAGTCATCTCACTCGGTGATAAACATGGGCATCCTCCTCCCGCGGCATCAGGCCGTGTGTACCAGCAGAGGAAGCGAAAGTTGACGCTGATATACCATTAAATCAAAATGAAGACGTTCAGAAGTGTGTGTTTGCTGTGACGCTCTGATGGTTTATTTCTCAAATACGGCACCAACAGATTTACTTGATTTGCAAGTTAACTACAACATTAACTGGTTTTATTTATTTTGCCTCTTCCTTCCTCTTCCTAGGCAGGGATGTTGCTCTTGGAGAATGTGAAGACAGTTTGCTTCTTGACAAGCGAGCGAGCGGGCGCCCAGATTTTTTCAGCCTCTCCGGAGTCTCCCCCGAGGGAAAGGCAGGCAGAAAACCCACCAGATTTGGGAGCCACCAGGGAAGGATTCCACAAGGGAGAGTCGCCCTCCTTGGCCCCAGAGCCGCCTTGCCTTCAGGCACTGGCAATAGATGACCTGAAACTCTGAGGATGGTGCTGGGAACTGGGGTCGGGGGGGGAAGCCTCTGGGATAATAACTGCCAAGAAGAAAGAGGCAAAAACAGCGTTTCTTCTCTGCCTTGAAAGGACTGTGTTCTTTAAGCTGCTGGCTGCAGTCAGAGGCCAGTTGCCTAACTCTGTTCTCTGAGTGTAATGTCTCCTGTCCTGGAGGTTGCACCATTCAGCAAATTATACTTCTCGCTCATGGAAGTGGAGCTTGCCTAGGGAAGTGTGTGTGTGTGTGTGTGTGTGTGTGTGTATGTCCCTCTCCTGGGAGGCTGCTACTAGAGGTGCTGGTTACTTGGTCCAGAGAACTGGCTCTTTACATTTAAGAAAGGGAGGGAGCATTGCTGGTTGGACTCCCAGGCACTGCTGTGGTCCATCTTGACCCCAACTCTAGTTAGAGAATGGCAGCTTCTGACAAAGCCACCAACATCTGAAAGTCCACTTCCAGGGTATCACATGTACCCTGGGGAACCGCCCCCCCCCCCCGCCCCATGGGGTACCCTTCCTGCACTTTCTCTTTCTCTCTCACCTCTGTCTCTTGTGTGAATGGCAGAAGACTGGTGATTCCTTGCCACTGTGCAGGAATGTAGGGTTGCGAACATCAAGAAAAGATGGGGTGATGTTGAGTCACAGGGGTGGCAGGAAGGCCCCACATCCTCAACAAGGACCCTCTCCCCAGGCCTGTGGGCTTCATTCAGCAAAGTGTGTGTGTGGACATGTTTTATGTTGATGCGCGAGGCTGCCAGTCAGCGGCAAATGAGCGTGGGCATGGCTACCTCTTTATCAAAACCGCTCACTGCCTTGGTCACACCTCACAGAAAAGCTACTGGTCACCGCTATGGACAGCGGAGCCTCACTTGTTCCAAAAAAGAATCCCGCATTTGCGGACACATTAAGTGGCTTGGCCCATCTCAGGCCGAAAGGAGCCCCATTCCTCCTCCTCTTCTCCCTGCAGCAATCTGAACAATTCTGAAACTGCCTCCCTGGGCGTCAGCTGAGCAGGTTGGGGAACTAACCAGGGCCCTCTCTCTAGGGCCCTGTTAAATGCACTGAACTTAAAATGAAACACGAAGTGTGAATTTCAGGTTTGAATATGATGCATCAGGAAACCTGGAGGTTGGCAGCCCTTTCCCTCCTCCCTGCCTTTTGGTAGCAGGTATTAATATTGTATTAAATGTTATGAGAAAGTAAGGGCTGAGGAGAGGAATGTGCTCAGATGCAATTTTGTCAAGGTTTTTATCTGTGATTATGATTCCAGATGTAGAAACTCCCGGAGGAGGGCAACGAGGGGCTGCCGGCATGTGACATGTGTTTTAAGGTGTTTGGCAGTGTTTCTCAAAGTGGTGACAAATGTTCAATTTTATTACAGGGAATCGGTTAAAAAAATATGAATACTAGGTCAGCGATTGTTCACCTCAGCAGAAGGATTTACCATTATTGATTAGGGTGGGGAAAGTTTGTATCTGGGTCTTGCTTAAATCACACTGTCAACAATGTGAATCTGTCAGATCAGATTATTCTGAAAGAAGAATTGTGACAAAGTACACAATAGCTAATTGCATCTTCCCCCTACTAATTTCTATGCAAAGATGTAAACTGCTCTGGAAGCCAAAAATGGGGTAAATATTGCAAAAATATGTCATTTTTCTCAGCTGGTATCACTACAGACGTTTCCTTGAGGGTAATGTCTTTTTAATCTAACCCAGAAACTACCCGGTCCTAGAAGAGCCATTTTGCTAATTTTGCTACTCGGCTGCCTTTTAGGTCGAAGCTCAGATAACAGGAATACGTTTCCTCACACAGGGAACCACGTTTTGCTGAAAGGAGAATCAGGAAGATTTTGTATGAAGAAAAGTGGGGATGGAGAGGAAGCAGCTGAGCTCTGGACCAGTTGACAATTCTTGTACCTATGCGCACTTGAGACTGGAAAATTTTCCTACCACAGTCCTTTATTCAAAGGCATCTCTGCCATCCCTCTTGGACAGCAGGACACCCCTAAACTCTATTTCTAAGCAAAGGTTTCTCATAAACTTTTTATGAGCTTCACATACACTAATTGACGCGAGTGCCCAGCCAGCGCTGACTAGACTGGAGGTAGGTTTGGTAAACATTTTCACAGAACAAAAAGAAGGATTTTTGGCTGAAGTTGCAGGACTTGGCTCCTCCCTGGGTCCCCAGTCAGAGGACGACAGGCTCGGTGCACTCACTGGAGACATTGCTGTACAGATCACCTCCATCACCTCGTCTCCAGCACACCCATTACATCTTTCAGCCCAGTCCTGGAAGCCCACACGTTTTAGCCCCAACCTTCCCTTAATCTGGGCTAAAGAATGTCGATTTTTAGCTTCCCAGCCGCTGGCACTATTTTACCATCACAAAAGATACTAACTAGGTTCCTAGCACAAATTGCACCTTCCTTGGAAGTAAGAAGGGTTCCTCTCCTGCGAGTGATGTAGGGTGCCATATCTCCTAGGGGAACAGGGAGACTGCAGGGGAGGGGACGTGAGTGGCCACCATCACTCACTCACCCTTCATTTTCAGCTGGACCTTTCCTCTACCCCAGCCCAACTTTCCACTGGCCAGATTAGCAGATCTCTACTAAGGCAGATCTCTTTGGGAAGGCAGCTTTGTCTCCTTAGGTGAGGAGCAGTCATTTCCCACATTTGCTTCAGCTGGAGCCCAGCCCATTGCCCCTCCCCCACTTTATTCTTCCATTAATTAAAACAACTAATGTCCCATCGATTATCTCTGCATGAATGAAAATCATCATGGGCCCTTGCAGGTATATGGGAAATTCTGTGTGCTTAAGTCTTCACACTTTGATTTTCTATAGACTCATTTTCTCAGGCATAAAGAAATTCAAACAAAACAAAACCCCAAAATCTCCTGACACCTTGCAATAAAGCACAGAGACCAGTGGTAATGAGCTTGTATGATCTCTTGCAGGAAGAAATGTTCAGATGGTCCCCTTTATAACTGGGTTGTACTATCTGGTAAAGGATTCTAGACAGTTAAGGGAAACACTGATAGGTCACCAGACCCACATTTGGAATTTGAGCTTGTATCTAGTCAGATGGGCTCATCCAAGTTTTACTTTTAAGCTACTGTGTCAGTCTCTGAAAGTAAAAAAAAAAAAAAAAAATGCAGGGGACAGTTCGATTTAGAATTTCCCAGCTAGTTGGCCATTTCAGCTTGCATCTCCATTTCTGGGGGCTGCCATAATTAGAGCGATCTATTTTGCATTTACTTCTCTTTGCAAGCACTACATTATTCACTCTTTCCTGTGCTTATTAAACAGTGCCACCTGCACCAAATTCAACAAAGCTCTTCCATCAGTCAGACCAGCTAAGGATCCCAGACCATATATTATCATTAATTGAAGCTCAATTGAATAGTTGAAGACAGAGGCATGAGTAAAAGCAACACATTTTCTAGGACCTGTTTATAAAAATGTTTAAAGCAAAAACCAACCATTTATTCCTCCGATTGTCATCTTTTACAAACTCATTTCATTCTCTCTGTACAGTAATTCAAGCAGCCATTAGCAAGTTTTTTAATTAATGAACTATTCCCTGTACGTCACCAAGGTGCCTCCAGCATAAATGTCCCCCTTCACAAGGTACTACTAGCAAATGCAGTCAATATTTTGTCACCCAAACCCTTCAGAGCTGACCACCTCCATAATCCTAATGCTATAGAAAGGATCTGAAGAGCCAGAGACAAGTCTGGGAAGCAGAGGACCATTTTTCAGGAAACTAGCCACAGTAATCTGAATCCAGAGAAAGGGAGTGGCAGAAAGAAGGGAACCAGAGATGGAGCGGGGAGAGGCAGAGAATGAATGAATGTAGATGGAAATCAGTGGCTAAAGAAAGGTAAAGTTTTTAGCAAAGATGGGACCAACTCCCAGCTCCAGTTATGTTATAACAAACTCTCCATCTACATGCTGATGATTTATACATTTTTTAAAAAAAGCCTCAAACCTCACTGTGCCTTGTTCTTTAATAAGCTTTCTGCTTTGTTCAAAATACTGCTTATCTTTGGCATTGTCGACAGCTCTGCATCTGGGAGAGATTAATTAAGTGATAGGTCAGAGACAATGAGGTGAAAGGGCATGTCCATCCAATCAGGTCTGATTCATGCGTTTCTAGGTGGATCAACTTTTTTTGAGTGATGCCAATTTCAGTTCTATTTCCAGGGAGGACTTATCAATAGGAATGCCTGAGCTCCCTCAATGAGGGACTCATAGCTGGAAAAGATTTTTCTGCAGATAGAAAAATCTAAAATCTACACTTTCCGTCGTTTTAAGATGTGAAACCAAAACATAACTATAAATTCTCTGTATGCTTAAGTTTCACCTATCTGCATGAAGGCTGATTTTCCTAAACCGGATCTTTCTAAAGAATAGCTAATTAGATGATTACAAATAAGACTGCCATGCAACACAATAAAAAAATTAAAAGTTCACTTTCCTCCTCCTCCCCAACTGTTTCTCATTGCTTCTTCCTTTGGAAGTCCACTTTTAATTTCTAGAAGAAAAAAATTAGAGCGAGAGAGACAAGAAAGAGTGCAGGATAGAGGAGAGAGGGGTGGGGGAAGAATGAAAGAGAAATAGAGAGGTTTTCTAGGTGTCAACTGAATTTTTCAGACCAATTAAAGGTTATCTTTAAATCTCCATCCCCCCACACCTTGCTAAATAGATCTTTAGATTAGTGAGAAATTAGTTAATTGGGAAAGGCCATGTGGCCAGTTCACCCAGTTTCTAACCAGAAGGGTTTTAAGGACCTTAGACTTCACTCCCAGAAATGACACCCTCCCCATCTCTTCAACAACACGCCAGTCTGGGTCAAAATTTCGGTTTTTAGTGTGTGTATGTGAGAGAGAAAGAGCGATAGAGACAGAGAAACAGAAAGAGAAGTAAACCCCCAGCCTGTGAATAAGGCTCACATAAATGAGCTGTTTTGGGCAGACCTCAAATAAAACATTTGGAATATTTTTACTCTATTCTTGAAACTCCCCACAAATGAAGTTCACATTTCCTAAGGTTTTTTTTGGGGGGGGAGGGTGTTGGAGGGGTAGGGGAGTAAACAATAGTTTGGGGTTTTGTAATTGACTAGATATTTCCCCTTCTCCAAAGAAATGTAGAATGTCAGTTTCTTAACTGCCCAATTCTTTAAATCATCTGGGATCTGTCTATATTTATAAAACTGAGCAGATATACTTAACAGTCTGATCAATAGGCATTGACCGTCAGTACACCTCACACCCTAGCATGCACAGCTTGATCATATATATTTGATCATCAAAAAATCCAAAGCATCTCTAAGCAGTCTATCAAGCTTCCCACAAAATAGTCCTTTGCTGTGGTCTTGAAAAGAGTGTGAGGTTTCCTGTCCCCTGTATACACTCATTTATCCATCTATTTATACACACACACACACACACACACACACACACCACTCCCTTCCTGGAGAATTTATTGCTCATATATTTGATGAAGAACAAGGTAATTAACTGCGAGGCTGTACATCTGGTCGGTACTTCATATTCATTGCAATAATAAAACACTTTTTCCCCATTTTAGCAGACGAAAGGCTGGTCTTGTCCACAGATTCAGAGGACCCCAGAGTCTCTGTCTGCAAAGCCTCCTGGTCATAAATCCTGCCTCCCTCTTAAGTGATGGCACGCACAATTGCACCAAGGGGTACTAAGTTTATCTGGGCAAACGCATCATTGGCAAAGCTTGTGCATCCTCAGAGCTTCAGCATCAGCTAGTGGGGGTTTGAAATAGACACAGCTGGTTCCTCTGTCCCCAGTCTGCTTGGCAGCAAACAGGGACAAACGTCCAAAGGATTTGTCCTGCAAAGGGCCACAGGCAGAGAGGTATTTTGAGATCTCAAGGCTGGTGTCCTGAGTATGTGCCACTAAGCTCCAGGACCCCCAAAAGGACCCAGTCCTGCAGACTTTTCTGATATTCTGGGGTCAAAAGGCTGTTTCCAAGTTTCTCCATAAGTTATGCCAGATCTTTCCAAACTGCTCCAAGATCCAGCCAGAGGAATAACATCAGCTGGAAAGCCTGCTCCAAGCCCCAACACAAGCGTTTTAACCCCACCGCCAGAGACCTCCCAGTCAGAAAAACAAATTACCTGCAGAACCTCCCATTTTGGGAGTCCCCTGTTCTGTATTCCAAACTGTGCCCAGCACAAATTTCTCGGGGCCCTTCTTTCTAAAGGCAGCAGCATCTGGGTTGAGGCACCCTCCTTTATATTGCGGGGCGGGGTGGGGGGGAGACACTTCATATGATAATACGTGTAATATGATATGGAATGACAGAAAGCATGACAGTTGCCCATAATACGGAGAAGTCAGTCAAAGGACAGAGGGGACATTTGGATAATTACCATCCATTGGCTAGTCAATCACGCGAACAGAGAGAAACTGCACAAAACCCACAATGGAGTTGGGAAACAAAAGAGACCCGAGCCAGACTCAGGATTAACCGGTCTAAAGCGATCTAAATGCTTTTGTATCTGAAGAACTGAGGCTGCCGGGTTGCCCCCCCCTTTCCAATCCCAGGGAACTAATTGCGGGATCAGAGTTAAAGCTCTCTCCCTCCTTTCCCCTTTCTCTTTGTAGACTGCTCACCACGCAGGGGGAAAAAATGATTTCTCTCTCTGTGTTCATTAAACTATTTTAAAGTTAAAGGGGTGGGGGAGGGAGGCTCCATGTGGCCCTTCAGCCCAGGAGCTGGGATTCTTCAGCCTCCGAAGAGGCTGGACAGTCTTCGTTGGCCTCAATTCTTTGTTTGGGGCAAAGTCTCCCCTCCTTGCCCCTGGAGACAAATGCACGCCCACCTGGGCAGCTGCCCTTTGCCTGGAGGCGAACGTGGATGGCTGGTACCCTGCTTTGGGTGAAGAATCCCCATAACTGGCCCTTGCACCAGAAAAACACAACCCATAGTTGAAAACTCAAATTGCATTTGCACACTCAGAATTAAGTGGAGTAAAAGCTGACAGGGAAGCGGCTTCCAGCCTTCCAAATGGGAGAGTGAGAGAGAAGATGGTTGTAGACCGTGAGGGAGAATTTTCTTCTAAATTGGGGAGTGAGAAAGAGGGAGAAAAATCCTTCTGAACTGGGGCAGGGAGAGAGTATGCTTAATTGGGGGAAGGAACAAGGAGACTCCGGCCTGAGAAACAGAGAGGCAAAAAAGTGAATCCTTAAGGAGACATAGGCAAATGGTCCCATGATTTTTCAGGGATTCAGAGGTGGAGGGTGAGGAGAACTCCTTCAAGGATAAACGATGCGGGCGGAGATCTCTGCACTCGAGAGGGAGACCCCCGCCTCGTCCCCGGAAAGGAGGACGGGCGACCCCCTCACCCAGTTCCCACCAGGTCCTCCCTATACAATTGCAACTCGCCCAGAGCCCTTCGGGCCCCGGCGTGGCTCTCGCGTGTCCCGGCTCCGTGGCGGCCGCAGACCCAGGGCTGGGTCCGTGGATGCCCGCCCCGTCCCAGGGCGCGACCGCCGCGCAGCACCCGACCCCTCTGGGTAAACCGAGACGCCCGCTTACCTTTCCGCGTCCTCCGCTGCGGGTGTGGCCTGCTCTGCGGGCGGCCCCGGGCCAGGGCCGGGGGGCGGGGGGCGGAGGCGCCGGGCTGGGGGGGAGCGGCAGGGTGAGGGCTGGGGGTGCTGGCACGGTGCCCAGAGGGGGCGAGGGGGCCGTCGGCAGCCCCAGGGCCTGAGGGCCGGTCCGGCCGAGCCGGAGGAGGTGTAAGATGCGGGGGGCCGCGGAGGGGCGCCGGGGCCCGGGCCGGGGGTTGGGGGGCTCCCTGCGCGGGCAGGCGGGGCGCTCCAGCCTCCAGGGCCGGCCAGGAGCCGGGCGAGGCGCAGGGAGGGAGGTCCCGCGCCCGGGAAGCCGAAGACGGGGCGCGCGGATCAGAGGGGCTGTATTGTCGCCTCAGCTGACAAATCAATCAGGGCCCGCCGAGCCAGGGGACTGGCCGCCGTCGCTGCGGCGCTCGCGGCTCCCGGGCTGGCCCCGCGCCGCCAGCTGACGGCCGCCTCGAGTCCGCGCGGGCCGCGCGTCGCAGGCTGGGCTGCGGTCATTAGGCTGCGGGCGCGTGCGGCCGGGGGCGGGGGCGGGGGCGGCGCGGCGCCCGGAGGAGGCGGCGGCGTCGCCCAGCATCCCTCGGCCTCCCCCTCCCGCCGCCGTCCGGCGCCCGCTCTGCGCGCTCCCCTCGCACCCGCCCCTGTCACTGTCACCACTCCGGCCTCCGGTCGGTCGGCCTCTGCCTGCCTCCCTCTGTCACTCTCCATCCCCCAGTCTCTGGAGCGCTCCTCTGCGGGCTCCTCGCTCTCGGCGTCTCCCCGTGCCCGCAGGTCCCTTGCTCAGCGCACCTCTCTTTCCCTCTTTGGGTCTGTGGTGCCCACTCTCACCCCTCTCCTCGTCGTTGGCACCATTTTCTCCCTTTCTCTTTCTGTCTACCTCCCCGAACTCTCCACCTCTTTCTCAGGAGTCCTCACTGTCTCTCCCTCTCTGCCTCCTTCCCCTGGCAGCTCGGGAATCCAACTTAGGCCATTTCCCTATTCTAAGACTTCCTCCTTCCCAGCTGCGGTGTCCTTATCTCTAAAAAGAGTGGATACCCCGCTCTCCGGAGTGTGGCTGGGAGGGGCCCGGGGAGGAGGGAGCGCCAGAGGTGCGCAGTGACTCAGGTTCCCCCTCTTGGTGGTCATGCTCACGCAAAGGCAGCAGCCATGTGGCAGCTGCCTGGCGACCAGGGCTCACGGGGTAGCATGTGTGCCCCATAAAACCACTGTCACCAGCCTCGAGGGGACGGCCAGGACAAGTACCAGAAGGCCATTATGGCAAGGAAGGTCAAGGGCAGTTTGCTTTGGGGGTCTCTAAGGTCCCTCTTGAAAGCATCTGTGGTACCCCCCGACCCCCCAGGGCAGAACCTAGGGCTGTTTCTTTCTTCTCTAACACCAATCAGAGAGGCAATTGCTCTCACTTCTCCTAAGACCCGAGCAGGAGAAAGTCTAGTTCATATTCTCTCTCTCTCTCTCTCTCTCTCACACACACACACACACACACACACCCACACACACCCACACACCATGATTAGCTCAAAAGCTTCAAAGATGCTTGCAGGACGGAGTGTGGCTTCAGAATCAGGCAGATGTGGGTTCAAGAAGGTTACTTGCCTTGGGAAAGTCATACCACACGAAGCCTCAGTTTCCTCATCTGCAAAATGAGAAGAGTAACCACCTCCTTTTCCAGATTGCGTTTCAGATCATCCCTGACATGCTTGAAGAAGAGCCCATGCCTATAGGAGGTTATTCATTCTGTCCAGATTTTATTCAACAGGCACTTACGTGCTTGTCGTCCAGGCTTTTTGCTGGGCTCTGAGGATGCAGCAATTCACAAGGCAGGTGTGGTCTCCCCCTTCAGGCAACTTGCAGTCTAGCTGGAGAGACTGATTGTGAAGAGCTATTCTACAGTCATTTCATGACCGCTGTACAAGTTGCATGGAGAAGTAGACAGTGCAGTAGACTGAATACCCAGGAAGATTGACTGGGGCTGGGGGCTCAGGAAGGGCTTTCTCGAGATGCCACCTCAAGTCAGGTGTGGGGCCAGGGTTGCAGTTGGCAGGAATTGGGAACAGGCTGCTATTGGGAGAATGTTCCTGGCAGAGTGATTTGTGCCAGGGCTGGGAAGCAGGAGAAAACATGGCTAGTAGGATCATGGAGAAAACATGGCTAGTAGGATCATGGAGAAAACATGGCTAGCTACACATGGCCAGTGTAGCTGGAGCAGAGGGAAGGAGGGGAATGAGGCCAGAGGTGTCGGCAGAGCCAGGAAGGGAGTGGGTGGAGCTGGTAGCACAGGGGAACCACAGGAGTCCTGCTTTCCCCATTTCTGAAGGAAAAGGAGAAAGGCCCATTCAGTTCCCATACATGTTCTTTGCCTTCTGTCCTTCTTGGGGGTTGTCATCTCTTGTCCCTTCCTCTGCTCTGTCTTAGCACTGTTCACCCCACAGTGTTACTGCCTGCCTTGGCAACTGTGTCCCCACCGGAATGTGGCCTCTGACAGCGCATACCCAGGCTGAGTTCCTCTCTGTGCCAGTACAGTCAGACCCACAAGAGGTGTCCTGGGCTAGCATTTGATGTTGGACTGAATGGTCAGTAGCCGTTGTGTTGGCTGTGTGCCTGACTCCATGCCGGCATCGTCCCTACCTTCACAATGCCCTCATTTTGTGGGGAAGACACATCTGAACACACAGAACTGTGATGACACAGGGGACTTGGGGCCTAGGACTGGAAGCTCTTTGAGGGCAAGCCCATCCTGGGTCTGTTCACCTGGTACAGTCCCCAGGGTATGGCACAGTGCCTGGCACAAGGTGGGCACTCGATACCATGTGTTGAGAGGTTGAAAAGAAAAGTGAAGTTTAAATGCAGAAGGATGAAAGCTTAGGAGGAGTTAAAGTGAGCCACAGGAAAGAGTGAGGAGCCCTGCCTATGAGGATCTAGTTTGTTGCGGGACACAGACAGGAAGAGATAGGAGTGTCTGTAGAGACGGAGGGAGGTGATAATCACCAAGCTCCTCCTCCAGCCAGGCAGGCATTGGGCACTTCTGTATAGTGATCTTGGCCAAACTTCACAGCATCCCTGCCCTGTGGGCACCAGTGCCCTCCCTTTCTTGAATAAGCCACTGGGGTCCAGAGAGGTTAAATCACTGGCTTGAGGTCACAGAGCTAGTAAAAGCCTGCACCTAGGTTTGAACCCAGGTCTGCCCGCAACTCTTCACTAAAAGAAGGAAGCGAAAAAGGAGGAGAAGGCAGAGGAAGAAGACTGAAAACAAAGGAAAAGCGGAGGCAAAGGAGTGAGCTCTGCAAGTAATTTTTCAGCTTAAAAACAATTCCCATTTCCCAGCCCTGCAGAGGCTGGCTGTCGGATCTGAGGCGAGGCCGGCCCTCTGCCTCGCAGGAGCCTGCCGAGGGGCCCCAGCGAGCGGCTTCAAAGACGGCCTCTTCAGCACAGGCGCTTTTAAACTTCACACGGGAAACTTTCCAGGGCTGACTTTTTGCACTATATTTCTAAATCAAGAGATGGGGAAGTCCCTCTCAGCCCAGCAGGGAGGAGATCTCACTGAGCGGCTTGCCCTGAGGTTCTGGGCTTATCACAGGGCTCCCCACCTCCCAAGGCAATTGTGGGGGGCCGGTGGGGAACTTCTCCTCTACCCTCAGTGGGTTCCCAGGGAGAATTCAGGGTACAGACTTGGCAGCTGGTCCCTCTTCGGGGAGGGGGGGAAGCCTCTCTTCCTGTTTCCTCCCAAGTCTGCTTTCTACCTGGTTTCCCAGTGGCATTAGTTGACAAGGTGTGACCATCTCATGAGGGTCAAAATGTGCTCCTTGCCCTTCTCTGCATAGGGGCCTCTAAACCGAACGACACTGCCATCTGACCACCATGGCAGGAAGTGGCAAGGGTCTCCCTCACCCTCAGCTCCCTCTGATTTTTGGAATTCAGGTTTGGATTTTGGATGTGCATCAAGAGGCTGGCTCCATGCATTTTAATTAAGCTGTCTTTTTTCATTTATTACTAATACACTCCTCTTAACTATGATTTATTTGTTAAACAAAGCACCATAAGCCGTCACTTATTCATCTTAATTTCAACAAAATTAAAGTAGTCGCTGTTAGATTGCACCTAATTGCACTTGCAATGAAAAGAACGGAGATGTTAATCAAAATAAATTGAAGATAAACAATAAAATCATTACATCTTTGCAGCGGTAAGTGTAACTAATCAGTTTTGACTCAAAGAGACCGAACAGGAATAATGAATGTGTCACTGAAGGCGCGCTCATTAAGGGAAGCTGTCGTGGCCCGGGTCCTCAGGGCAGCAGACGGCCACCCTGCCCATGTGGCCCGGAGGGTTCCTGCTCCCGTAGGTAGGCAGAGAGACCCCAGGAGGCAAGAGAGCAAGGAGGAAGCTCGTAGAATGGGAGAACAGCCTGGGTGGAGCGCTCCTAGGCTGCCCTGCTACAGAGGCATTCTTCCACTGATGAGAAAGAGAGAGGTCCCAAGCTCAGCTCTGGACACCCTAAGTAACCAAAAGTAGGGGGAGAGAAATGCAGGGGGGAAAACAAATGGACAGATATGCAGAGGACACAGACAGCCAGATACATGCCAGGGGACACAGTAAAGAAGAGGCCAGCAGAAGGAGACAGGAGAAAGAGAGACAGGCAGACAAAAAGAGACTTGGATGAGAGACAAGGAAGTCGACAAGGCCATGGGTAGGTGGTCAGAGAGGATGGGACAGGCAACTCGGGCAAGGTGACAGAGGAGAGATGGGGACAATCTGAGTGAGGAGGGGACCAAAGAGAAAGAATCAGGAGGGTCTGCAGGGGTGGAGGCTTACTGGTCTTAATGAAAGAATCTCTTCTGGGAGAATGAGACATGCACATTCAAATTCTGAGCCAGCTGAAGCTCAGAAGTTTCAGGTTAAGATTCTGGAAACAAAGAGGCCCTCAGGAGTCTGTTCAGGTAAGTGACTATCAGGACAGGGCCCCTGGACTGGGCTCTGGGGAAATGGAGGAAGGGGAGGGCATCAAGTAGGGGAGGGAGGGAGTAGAGGGCCACCACAGGGTCTCCTGGGCTCATCTTCCAATTGCAGGGATTTCACTGGCCTAAAGGGTCCAGATTGGAGTCCCTTCGCTGTGTCACAGGATTCTGTATCAGCCCTTGGGTTGCTGGCCTGGACACCAGACGCATAGCCAGAAAGATGCCAACTTGGCTGCTGACTGAGGCTGCCCCTCAATACCTGCTTTTGAGGGTGGGAAGCCCCAGAGTGTAGACAACTTTGGGAAAGTGGGAAATCTGAGAATTCAGCCATCTGGGCAAGATTGAACAATCAAGAAAGACAACCACCCTGGTTGATGTGGTTCTGTGGATTGCACATTGGTCTACTCACTGAAAGGTCACTGGTTTGATTACTGGTCAGGACACATACCTGGAATGAGGGCCAGGTCCCCAGTTGAGGCCCTGCAAGAGGCAATCAGTCAATGTTTCTCTCATATATAGATTTTTTTCCCTTCTCCCTCTTTCCCTTCTTTCTAAAAATACATAAATAAAATCCTTTAAAAAAAGCCCTGGCTGATATGGCTCAGTAGATTGAGCACTGGCCTGCAAACCAAAAGGTTGCTAGTTCGATTCCCTGTCAGGCCACATGCCTGGGTTGCGGGCTAGGTCCCCAGTTGGGGGCAAGCAAGGGGCAACACATTGATGTTTCTCTCCCTCTCTTTCTTCCTCTCTTCTTCTTTCTTTAAAAATAAATAAATAAAATCTTTAAAAAAAGACAACCCAAAAGACAGAGTGGGACAAAAGTAGGTTTACAGTTGTTCACAAGGAGAAGAATACAATAAGTAATAAATAATAAAACAAGAATACACTTTGTGTTTCACATACTCACAACTGCAAACATACTGTCACCCCACCCTGTATTTTTTGAATACCTACCATGAGCCTAGCTCTAAGCTGGGCCTGAGAAATACAGAGATCAATCAGATACAACCTATCTCAATTTCTCTATCTTTAAAGTAGAGTTAATAATAAAACCTACTTAATGTATTTATTATGGGGATTAAATGAGTTAATATTTGTAAAAGGCATAGAATGGTAGTCAGTCCTTGGAAAGGGCTTTATATAGTTGTTAAATAAAAATGAAAATAAAATAAATCTCTGCCCTTGTGGAGTGCAGGGTTCAGTACAGGAGACAGACTCATTAGCAGCCAAGTTCAGCCAGCGGGTAAAGGCCATTACACGTGCACTTGAGGATGCTTTGGGAGGCAGAGGGGAGTCCATCCAGACTGGAGACAGAGCATCTAGGTGAGCAGTCCGGAGGAGGAATGGGAATTGGTCAGATGCAGGGTGGGGGGAAAGAATGCACTGAGAAAGAATATTCTGGGTAAAGGGGACCATATGAGTAAAGGCACACAGTCAAGCAATTGCAGGATATACCTAGGAATGTCAAGCCCAGTGGAATTAAGGTGTGGCTGGACACTAGAAACTCAGATCTTTTTTTAAATAAAGGATGATTTTAATCTTTTTTTCCCATTTATTTATCTTCAGAGGGGAAGGGAAGAAGAGAGGGAGAGAAATATCAATGTATGGTTGCCTCTCATGGGTCCCCTGCTGGGAACTGGCCTGCAACCTAGGCAGGTGACCTGACTGGGAATTGAACCTTGATCGTCTGGTTCGCAGGCCCGCGCTCAATCCACTGAGCTACACCAGCCAGGGCAGAACTCAGATCTTGATGCTTCTTGGCAGGAACCATTAAAGAGCATCTTACTGATTTCTTTGGTGCAGGGGCGGGGGGTGGGGGGGTGGCTGCTCAACTTGCATTTGCTATACTTGGGGTGGGACTTTTCTTTTGAGATCATGTCTTCTCCCCTTTCCCCCCTTCTTCCCTCTCAGTCCATGTGGTAGACACAACTCTGCAGTGACTGCAGGGGAAGGAGCATGTGACAGAGAGCTAAGCAAATCAGCACTTTCCATTCCTGTGGTCACAGTGATTGGTTGAGAGATGGGTAATCAGGCCCAATGGGTGCCAACCCAGGGCTTTGGTTTGAGGGCCCAGGAGAGGTCTCGGAACCTTTCTGCTGGTGTCCAATGTGACAGGGTGTAGAGGCCAGGGCTGCTGCCACCATCTCACTGCCATGCAGAGGTGGAAACCAAAGCCAAGAGAACAGAGGGCAACATGACAGCGCAAAACAAGTCCCACTGACATCGTTTGAGCCCCGGATCCAGCTGAGATAAAGCTAGCTCTAGCCCCTGGCATTTTTGGCTTCATAAGCCAATAAACTTCTTTTCGATATAAACCAGTATAGTTGGGTTTTCTATCACTTGGAACACAGAGTTCTAGCTGATAAGCTTCAAACGGAAATGCAACACCACGGTGTGTTCTGGTAACATTTCTCTGGCCGGCAGTCAGGGTACTGCAAAGGGACTGAAGGGAGTGAGCTTGGAAGCAAGCAGGCCCCAGGAAGGCTGGTGTGGCCGCCCCGACAAGTGCTCATGATGAAGGACAGGCAGAGCTAGGGACTTTGGTTTCCTCCAGCACATTAGTTTCTTATTTCTGCTGTAACGAATCACAAACAGAGTGGCTTAAAACAACAGCAATGTGTTCTCTCACAGTTCTGGAGGCCAGAAGTCAGCAATCAGGGTGTCAGCAGGGCCAGACTCCCTCGGAAGGCTGCAGGGGAGAATTCGTTCTTGTCTCTTCCAGCTTCTGCTGGCTACTGGCATTCCTGGGTTTGTGGCTGTGTAACTTCTATCTTTGCACGACCTCCTCCTCCTTGGTGTCTGTGTCTTCTCTTCTGTCTGTGCAAGGAGACTTGGCATTGGATTTACAGCCAAGACCTGAAGAAATGGACAAGGATGGTTTGCATTTTCAAATTCTGGAAGCCAAGAGATTCGGCAGATGAATGGGGTTGTGTGCTCAGTGTCACTCTGAGCAATAGTCCAAAAAACGTGGGACTTGTGAGAGCACCTAGGAGAGAAAGCAGTGATTTTCAAGACCTTGCAGTGATTCCTTAAGCGCAAATTATGACAGATCTGCCTCATTTCTTTCTTAGCCAAGGTCACCAGATGGGTAGATCAGGAAGTATGTTATGGACAGAGTGAGCCCAGTCCTTTGTGGTCTTCCTGTAAACACAACAGAGAAAATGTATGAGCTATTCAAAGATGATTAGGAAGTTGACTACCCATGATGAAAGGATATTAAGAGATCTCTGTCTCCTGGAGAAAGACCTCTAACGGGGCATCCTAGGGCCTCCATACTAGGTCTTGTTCTGCCCATCCAACTCCTGTGTGATGATGCTAAACTTTGGATGACCCACTTGTCCCATTGCCAGATGGTTTGAGGAAGGGAGAGCCAGAGGCCATGTGGGCCAACAGAACTTATTTTTTTGAGTGCAAACTCTGCCCAGAACTGAAGTGGGTTCTGGCAGAACAATGGAGAATCAGATAGAGAGACAGATGGGGTACCTGTCCTCACAGAGACTATTGTCTAGTAGAGGAACTATACAAGCACTATCAGGGTAATCAACATCCAAATGATATTAACAGGGTGGGGCTTACAAGATGAAAGGAGGCAGGGGGAAATATGGCCCTGCCAAGCTTGGAGGCTTAGCTTGAGCTCTGATTTGATGTATAGACTTTCATCGTATATAAAGTAGCAAAGGAGGGGGTTTGGAAGTGGGGGTGGGGAGTGATAAAGACTCTAAAGACAATGAGGGGCATGAATAGAAAGTTTTGGAATCATCTTATCACTGTGGGAACTGGAAGGCCAAGGGATGGAGTAGGGGTAGCTCTGAGGGAGGCCATGCAGTGTCCCCCAGTTCTACCCCAGGTCATGATGCAGCTGACTGCGACTTAGCAGCCCTGGGAGCCACTCCAGAGGAGTGTGTGGTGGCAAGGAGGGTTGGATATGCGGAGCAGCTGACTTTTGGGGGAAACTTGTCTACTTGCAGGCCAAGGACAGAGAAATCCTGCAAACATGGGAGGGAGGGGAGGTTTGCACTGCCTCATCACCATTTCCCGGGCCCTGTGCCCAGCTCGATGCCTGGCACACACATGTGCTTAGTGAGGACTGCCTACAGCGGAACAAGACTTTCCATTCTTTCCATCTTCCTTTCTCTACGGTGCCCGTTTCACTTCACAGAGCCTCAGTTTCACCATCTGTAAAGTGGGTCAAGATGAGCAGCACACTGTGTCACAGAATTGCATGAGCACGAAAGCCCTGTTCGGAGGCTGGGATTTAAAGAAAAATAAGATGTCAGCCTGTATATGGCTGCCTCCTATACATGCCCTTTCAGTAAAGGTTAGTGGCAAAAACCAGGACCAATTTTCTCATAAAATGTCTTCTATTCAATTAAAGATAAATTAAGTGCTAAGAACTGACACTTTTTCTATGAGATGCCGTAAGGTCCAGCAATGATATTCCGTAAACATGTGTTTCTATCCCCACCTTCAACTAGTGATCAGGAAAAGGAATTTAAATGGAGATAGACCTGTGGGGAGGAGATAAGTTTGGCCTGGCCAACCTGGAATCTCCTCCCAAGGGCCTTCTGTTGGGCCCCTGAGGACCCTGCTCCCCAGTCAGCCCCCTCCCTCCACAACCCCCTCAGTCTCATGCTGAACAGGTCACGACAGCCCTGTTCACTGACCACTCGCTCTGTGCCAGGCAGAAGGCTCAGGGATTTCCATGCATTAGCTCAGTTTCCTTATTAGCGAAGTCTTTTGCTATCCCCTTTTATAAATGAGAACACTAAGTCTCAGAGGGGACAAACGGCTTTCTCAGAGTCACACAGCCAGCTGCTGGCAGAGCCAGGTCTTAAGCCCAGGTCTGTCTGATCCCAAAGCCAATGCTTGTAACCAGGACACTAACCTGCTTGGGTGCAGACTCTAGAGGGCTGGCAGACTGGGAAGACGGTGATGCCCTGGGGCGGCAGCAGGAACAGGCAGTGCTCCCAGATGGCAGTGCTCCAAGTGGCACTGCTTTGGCTTCAGCTAGGGTGCTTCATGAAACAGGAGGTAGCCCCTAACTTCCTCTTGGAAGTGGGTGCCAGAGGCAGGAGCTGGTCCACAAGGAATGACCGGATGCCATGTGGCAGTGGAGGGCCAGGAAAACACCAACTATACCCACTGTGGTGGAGGTCAGTGTAACCCAGAGGAGCCTGGTGGGCGGAGCTTGTATCAACGCCATGCTGGGCCCTGGAGGCAGGGTGGAGAAGGAGCCCACACCTGGCTGCACTGTTCCTGTTCAAGCTGAGGAAATGAAGGCCTTGAAACACACTGTGTGAAAATTAAACATAGAACTACCATATGGTCCAGCAATTTCATTCTTAGGTATATAGCCAAAAGAACTGAAAACAGAGACCCAAACAGATATTTGTATACCCAAGTCAGTATTATTAACAGGAGCCAAAATGTAGAAGCAACCCAAGTGTCCACTGATGGATGAGTAGAGAACCAAAATGTGGTAGATACATATAGTGGGATACTGTTTGGCCTCGACAAGGAAGGAAATTCTGACACATGTTACAACATGGATGAAGCTTGAGGACATTATGCCAAATGAACTAAGCCAATTGCAAAAGGACAAATACTGTATTATTCCACTTATATGAGGTATCCAGAATGGGCAAATTCCTGGAGACAGAAATTAGAATGGTGCTTGTCAGAGGCAAGGGGAGAAGGAATGGCTAGTCATTGTTTAATGAGTAGAGTTTCAGTCTGAGAAGATGAAAAAGTGGTGAGAGAGGGTGGTGGTGGTTGTCCAATATTGTGAACATACTAAATACCACTAAACTGTACACTTAAAATGATTAAGATGGCCCTGGTCGGTGTGGCTCGGTTGGTTGGACCATCATCCCATAAACCAAAAGGATGTGTGTTTGATTCCTGGTCAGGGCACATGCCTAGGTGGCAGGTTTTATCTGTAGTCCAGGTGCTTAAGGTCTCTCCCCCTTGCCCATCTCTTTCTTCTCTCTGGAATAAAAAAAGTTTAAAATGGTAAACTTTGGTAAAATTTTAAAATGGTAAAAAAATTAAATTGGCATATTTTAACATATTAAAAATCCCAAAACTGACAATTCTCCTCCTTCTAATAAAAACTCTTTCTAGGCCAAAAGTTGAAATACAAAAAGCAAAAGCAAAAAAACATGCTACATAATGTTCACTGAGTGCGCGCTGGGTGCCGGCACCATGCTGCTCACCCCCCTGGAGGCTCGCCCACCCCTTGTGTTGCTGACCTCACTACTACTCGTCCTCAGGTCTCAGGTGAAACATTGTTCTTTAACAAAGAAAAAAAATATTTTATTTATTTATTTTCAGAGAGAGGGGAAGGGAGGGAGAAAGAGAGGGAGGGAAACACCGATTGGTTGCCTCTCACACAACTCCGAACGGGGACCCAGCCCACAACCCAGGTGTGTGCCCTGACAGGGAATCAAACTTGCATCCTTTTTAATTCTGGAGGATGATGCCCAGCCTACTGAGTCACACCAGTCAGGCTGAACACCACTTCTGGGAAGCCTTCCCTGATCCTACCTGGCTCACTACCTGCACCCTCCACCACACACACATGCACACACTCCTACACACGCACACATTTATACTCACACACTCATGCACGCTCACACTCCCAACACACACACAGCCCTTACCTGGTGTTCATGACGGCACCTCCAGTGCCTAAAACACCACATGGCGCAGAGGCAGGCCCTCAGTAAACTTTAATAGATTGAACAAATATATAAGAAGGATACAATCAGATTCCGTTAGCAATTCTGGATTTGCGACTTGACAGCAGGAGATCTTGGGCTTGGGGAAGATGCATCAGTGCTCCGGCAGGACTCAGTTGTCCTGGGCTTAAAATGGGTATTTAAAAAAAGAACCTTCCTGACGAGGAATGTGGAGTCCTGAGAGAGTCTATGTCACGTGCTTGGCTATGACCCAAGAGATGGCAGGGTCTTAGTGAATGTTAGGTGCCACTGTGCTGGACAAGTGTGCCCTCCCCAGAGCTCTCAGACATCCCCTGTTGAGAATAATAACACACACAGGGATTAATACCTCTTAAGAAATCTGTGAGCTCCTGAATGAGAAGTGTGAGGCAGATAAGCACTTTGACCTTCAAGGGCTTTATTGTCCAGTGGAGGAGAAAGGCCCCAAATAGCCAATGACAGAGAGCATGAGAGGGCTGTGTGATTGGGGGGTTCTTGCGGAAGCCCTGAGGTTGGCTTCCCAGGAGAGATGAGGCCAGAGGGAAGAACATGGGCAAAGGCCTGGAGCTATTACTGGAGAACAGTGACTCCATCAGGACCAGGTGCCCGATGGGGCCTGGAGAGGCTGGGGGTGGGTGGGGCCAGCCAGTGAAGGGCTTAGGGAGCCTCCATCCTGAGGAAGCTTTGATCTGCAGGCCAAGGGAGGTGCTGGCAAGGGTTCAAGCAGATTGAGGGTGAGGACTGCAGGGTGATATCATCAGATTTATTCTCTGGAAAGAGAGTGTGAACAGGGCTTAGCCTGGCAGAAGAGATTCCCTGGGAGGCCATCAAAATGCCTTCTCCTTAGGTTCATGGCGATAAGAGTCATTGGGTTAGAAGGTCAGGTAGACCCTGCCTCCTCTCTGGCTTCTCTTCTGGGAGCTGTGTGAGGAGTGGCTGGCCTCTTCTGAGCCTCCAGTCATCACCAGTAAGCCAGGGACAAGAAGACCGACTCACAAGGGTGCTGAGAAGATTCAGCAAGATTCTGGCTGTGCCAGTGCCCCGCACACAGTAGGTACACAATCAAGGCTAGCTCCTTTCTCATTGGGCCTAAGGAGAAATGTATTCCAATTATCTGAAGGATTCAGGTATGACTAAAGCCCCTGATCTGTTCTGTGCCCACATTAACCATTATGGAAATAGCTGCTGAGACTTTCCAGACCACACCGGGCATCTCCAAAACCACTTATTAAAGCCATCCTCTGAAATGGGTGGGGTGCTGTCACCTGTGCAGACCTGGCCATCGCAGGCAGAGGCAGGTGGACCTTTGTAGCTGCACATCAAAGCTGCCCATCCCTGGTTCCAGGGTTTATAGCCAGAGTAATGCAGACCTACGAGCCTGTGCATCAGGGAGACATCCCTGATGCAAACCTTCCTTCCACCTGGCTAGTCCACCCTCCAGGGCACGGGACATGAGGGTCTTTGAGGAGATTCAAGACATGCTGGGTGCAAACTCTAAGGGCCCAGAGAATTTACAATGTAGCTGGGAAAATGAAACACTTCCTCCCAGCACTGTACACGCATTGCACACCACTTTTATCCCCGATGTCACTTTGTTAATAATAATTGTCTACCATTTGCCGAACTTTCCCTTGTGCCAGGGATCTGGCTAGGTTCTTTCCTTAGACTATTTCGCTTTACAGCATTGTCAGGTGTATACAATTGTCAGTCCCAGTTTACAGACAAAGAGACTGAGGCTCACAGGAGTTTTGCATCACCGGCCAAAGTCATCCAGCTGGAAACTGGTGGTCTTGGACTTGAATCCAGCCAGGTCTGTGGCCTCTAGATCTTTCACTCACACAGCTGAGCTAGTCTGTCTGTTTAAGTTGTCTCTGTCTACATAAGTGGAGGGGACAAAGATGTTCTCAACAGGGCAAGGCTGGGCTTGGCCTTGATCTGGGAGGCAGGTAGTAAGGTCTGCAGGAGGTCTCTGAGCAACACAATGGAGACTGGAAATAGAGCAGGAACTGCTGTCTTTGGGGCTTAACTGCCAGAGACCAAGGTGGGGAGAAGGGCCTAGGGGACCCCTGGCATGTGCTTCTCACAGCCAAAACTTCCAGACTCAGCAAGCCCCTCCTCTGCCCAAAGATGGGTGCTGGCTCCCTGCTGACATTAAGACAAAGTCAAAATTCCTTAGTCTGGCATGCAAGGCCTGTAGAAGCTCTCCATGCCTGACCTTTTACCGCCACCCCTGCACTCAGCCCACCTGAGAGCCTCTGTTCTGTCTTGTAAGCCTGGACCACTGCACATGTCAATGCTGCCGCTTGAGATACCCTTCCTGCCTTTTCCCTTTTGCCGCTTGAGATGCCCTTTCTTGCTTGGTGAACTCTGGCCCAGTCTTCAGCACCTAGCTGCAAACACCGGGGTGCCGACTCATTCTCTCCTTCTCGAGACACTTCTCTCTCTATCTCTGCCCCCTGCCACTCCCCCACCCTGACCACTGCCATGTCTCTGCCCTGAGCACAAGGTCCAGACCAGACTGGGTCACAAGAAATGTTTGGGACTGAACAAGGCTCTAAAAACAGACAAAGGCTACACACATGATCATAGGAGACTCCAAATGGGTCCCTGGGAAAAAAGAGAAACAAAAGCCTGTGCAAGAGGCCAGCATGGCTAGAGGGCTACTCCAGTTCCCTTCAACTGCCTCACATTAAGAGAAAGTTCCAAAGATTCTTTTTAAGGAAATATTTTTAATGGGCTTTGGGATGACTCACTCCTTGACAGCTTCACCACACGCGTCCCTTCTGTAGAGGCTTCATGCCCCAGCCTTAATTCAGAGAGGTTTTCTCAGTTCAGTCCACTCATTCATGTCAGGATAGACTAGGTTCCGCTGGGGGGATGACCAGTCTGCAGCCTCGGGGGCCCGTTCTGTGTGCATATTGCATGTCGTCTGGGGACCTCTCCTCTGTATTGTCCTTCCTCAGGGGCCGACGCTGAGGGAGGCTCCTTCTCTGTGCCTCTTGGGTTGCCGGGGCAGGCAAAAGGGACACTACAGATCAATCGCTAGCTTGAAATCTTCTGTTCAGAGGTGACGCATGTCATTTTTGCTCATATTTCACTGGCCAAGACAAGTTTCATAACGATGCCTATGGCAGAGAAATGCAATCCTAGTACAAGCTTCAAAAGCAGAGAAGCTAGCGTACTTAGCGACTAGCATTGAATACCACCACACCCATCAACGTTTCCTGTGAACCTACCATGTGGCATATGTAGTCGGAGTCCCAGGACTCAGCAGGCGGGATGCGTCCTGCTCACATGTTACTTCTGGGATGGCTCCTATGACTTCCAGCAAGGCTCCATGGACCCTCTTCTACCTGGGTTCATGTCGCCCAAACTCTGCACGAATGCTTCAAGTACCCTGTCTTTCAACTTCTGCTTCAAGTGCTCTCTCTTCAGCACTTGGCAAATCCCTCATCCATCCATCTTCTCTCTTCCTCCCTTCCTTCTTTCATTTAATATGATGGGCCATCAGGGTGCTTGGTTTCAAGATTTGGCTCAGATATGTTGCGTGTTCTTGGAGTTCTTCCCTGATTCTCTAGCTTAAGAAACAAATGCTCCCTGCTCTGGGTTCCCAGCTTGTCCCTTTGCGGGGTAAGTATCCGTGTCCACCTGTCTTTGCCCACTAGGCTTATGAGTTGGGCAAGGGTGAGGACTGTCTTTCAGTGATTTCTGCATCCCCAAGTCCCTGGGCTTGTGTGTGGACTTAACTAACTGGCTGATTGAACGAGTGAGTGAATGGATGAGTCTTCAACAATAATCTGCATACACAGTAGGGAATGATTTCACACTGCATTTAAACTAAAATCTAAGCCTTTTCCAATGGACTGCAAGGGCCTGCCTGACCTGTGTCGAGCCCACCGTATTCAAGTTCTGTTCATCTTTCAGTGCATCAACAGACCGAGTTCATTTCGGCTTCGGGGCCTCTGCGCCTATCATGCCCTCCTCCTAAAACTCCACGATTCCTTCAGCACTAGGCTGGTTCCCTCTCCTCATTCCAGCCCCGGCTCAAATGCTACCTCCTCCGGAAGGCCTTCCCTAACTACCTAACCTAGAGGAACCCCTCACTGCTCTCTTTAGAGGAATCCTGTTTTATTCCGTTCATAACTATTTCCATCTGAAGTTATTTAGCTCATTACTCTGCCCATTCCCCTATCTCAGCGCCCTCTTTCTAAAATACGAAGTTCATGAGAGCTGAGACCTTATCTGTACTGTTCACAGTGCTATCGCTGGAGCCCTGAGCAGTGCTGGGCACATAGCAAATGCTCAGTTCATACCTGTTACAAGAGCAAGTGAAAGGTAACATATGACACATTATCTGAGAGGGATGCAGCCTAAGAGAGGAGGGAATTCATCAGTTTCCTGCCTGCCAACCAAGCCATAGGCCTGGACCCTCTTGGCCTTCCCACTGCTTCCTTAACCTGCAGGTGAGTGCCTGCAGGGCAGGCCCGAGATGTATGTGCATCCAGGGCACTGACACTCAACGCATGCGTGCACATGGAGCCCCTCAGGGCTAGGCCTTAGCTCCAGCCATTCCTTGGCACAAGCAGAGAGGTCCTGCGGGCTGTCTCCTCACTCACCTCACTCCTGGCTCAAGACTGCATTGCTGCTGGTTGCCTGAGCTCCCGGCCTCGTGCAGCTGTGTCATAATCCCGCTCCAAAGCAAGGCCGTGGGTGTTGCTCCTCTTCTGCCTTTGAGAAGAGGGCACAGGGCAGCCATACTAAAGCTGGCAGGGCAGACAGACACTTCAAAGGCTGTGTCTTTTACTGCTGGTTGCCAGGCAGCTGGGAGGCAAAGGGGCTGGAGGCAGGGTGGGGCTGAGCTGGAGCACGTGCTGGAGCTAGGGAGGGGGCTGTCTCCTTTGCTGGGGCCAAGTCTGTTCCCATTTCCTTTCTTCTCTTAGTAGCAGGTGAGAGCTCCTTAAGGACCGAAGGGGAGAATTCATCACTGGGCTCCCCATACACTGTATGGGACTAAATTAAACATGACAGAACTCTCATGCCCCCCCAAAGTATCTTCCTTGCAGTGTGGAGAGACCGGCCCTCTCATTTCCCCACACTGGTTCATTTTTCTTTTCAGAGGGCGATTTTGTAGCCTGTTTATATGCTTAGAAAAACACACACGCTGGGACCTGGCGTGGAGGAATATGCCCAGCAGGAGTCCTCATGAGCATGCATTGATCCATTCAATAATTTCTCCCTTTAGTTGTTAGTACAAAATGAACTACTGAGGTCCTACTATGCGCCTGGCACTGAACGAGGCACCGAGGTAGTCTCATGAACACTCGACACGATCCCTTTGGTTCTCTTAAAAAACTCAGAGCTCAGTCAGTGAGAGAAATGTTGAACAGTCATTCACAGAATTCCTTAGATGAAATTATGCTAAGTATTTCAAGTGAGGAGCATAGTGCCTGGTGGGTCAATGCTCAAGCAACATTGTTTGTAAGCGCAGAGAGGCAGCAGCCCAGATATCTCTCCCCCGGGGCAGAGGCGAAGAAAGCTGTGGTACATCCAATCTTTGGAATCCCACACAGCTATGTGTGCCCACTCGGACTGCTATTACAAAAATATCATAGACTGAGTGACTGATAAACAGCGGAAATTTGTTTCCCACAGTTCTGGAAGCTGAGAAGCCCAGATCAAGGTGCTGGCAGCTTTGGTGTCAGGGGAGGGCCCACTTCCAGGTTTGCCAATGGCCGTCTTCTCATTGCATCCGCGCATGGAGAAGGAGTGAGGCAGCTCTCTGGGGTCTCTTTTATAAAGGCACTAATGCCATCCTTATGACCTATCACCTCCTAAAGGTCCACCTCCAAATGCCATCACCATGGGGACTAGGTTTCAACATATAGATTCTGGGGGCACACAAAGATTTAGTGTATAACACCTAATTGAAGAGAAGGAGGCATGTTAAATGAACTGACAGTGAAACATTTCCTCAGTATAGTGTTAAAAATTTTAAGGTGTGTGGCATGCCTAGTTTCTGTAACACTAACAGTTGTGATATTTATTAATATTTGCATGGCAAAAGACTGGAAGATTATGTTCCATATCGTCAACAGCTGCTATTTGGAGGGAGGGCGATACCTGCGACTTTCACTTTTTAAACATTCCAATAATGTTTGACTTGTTAAAAATAGACATTTACTACCTTGGTAAAGAGAAAAAATAAAAACTAGGGGGAAAAAACTGATGCTGATCATTCTTGAGATCCCCCAGCCATCCAGAATTAAGGCCATTTGAAGAGTGGAATCTTCCTTCTTGAAGGCAAATTTCCTTCTACCTGGGGCTAGAATCTCAAAAGAGAATCATAGTAATTAGGGAGTGAAGGGATAATTAAAAGTCAGGTTAGGGCAGTGAACTTGAATGTGAACTTCAAAGTTGGGAAGAACTGGGTTCCAATCCTGACTGCCATTCTCCAGCTGGTGATGGGTAGGTCACTGGGTCTCAGATTCCTCTCCTGTAGGAAGTATATACTAACCTCTTCCTCACAGAGTTGCTTGCAGATTAAATAAAATGCTACATTAGAATTTTCTTGGAAAGCTACTACTTGGTGGCTCTAAACAGAGGGAATGCCTTTGCCAGACCTGGAAGCATCATATGGAATTGTTGGAAGAGTAGAAATAATTCTGCTCTTGGCTCTTCGTGCAGAGCAGTGAAGTTTGCTTACATCATCCACCTAGAAAAATCAGTAACATGCCTGCTTGTTGATCAGAAGCAGGGATTTCAACGTGCTTCCTCCGGCATCCCCTTCTGGCACAGAGAAGGTATCAGGGTTTGTTGACTGAATAAATGAACGACCTACTCCAACGTAGAAGGGACAGGGCTATCAACCAGTGTGAAACTCAGCTGAACGATTCAGTGAACAAAACCCACGTCTTATTCTCCAAATAATCTCGACCGTGAAATGTCTTAAGCATATCCTAGCAGGCATACTTCCACATGTAGTACATTGTTGTATTACGTGGAGGTAGGGGGCTGCTTGGACCTTGGGTCCCAGGGCACTATTCAAAGGGTTTGGCTTCAGTGGTGAGCTCTGAATCAGAAAAGAAAGAATAAAGTTCTTGTTAGAAACTCAAGTAAGAAGACACTATTGTGTGTTTACTATATACCAGGTACTTTTGTAATCTCTTTACGTGCATTAACTCACAATCCCCTACAGTACGTACTGGTATTATTCCTAGTTTACAGGTGAGGAAACTGAGTCTCACTGAGAGTAACTTGCCCAAAGATACACAACTAGTAAGGACTTAAACAGGGCCATCAGAGGATACTAGAATGACAATGACAGCTCTATTCATTTAGTGTCCATTGTCTGATTTTGTGCAAAATGCTTAAGTCATCTCATGAGAAATCTCCTAAGCCTCCAGGGGTTATTATTTAATGGTCACAGAATCTGATCTTAAAGGCGAAGGAAGTGGCCTGGGAGTGCAGTGGCTGCTCCAGCACACACAGCCAGAGGTGACGACAGTGCGGGACTGGAGACCAGGTCTCTCTGTCAGTCTGAATCCAGATGTTGAAGCTTTCCTACCACGCTGAATCAGCCTGCAGGTGGTGGGTAAAAGCTGAGCCCAGGGGGCACCTGGAGCCTCAGAGCTTATCCCTGACACATGGGTACCAGATGGGTGATGTCCAGACTGCTCCTAAGCCCCTCCTGCCTGAGCGGTGAGGCCAATATGCCCCTCCACCCCCACCCCTCACCCTGGTGTCAACAAGAAGCAGCTACAGCTGGGGCCAGGAAAGCCCAGCTTGGTACTACCCCTCCTGGCCAGCCCTGCAGGCCTTCATGGAGAAGGGAATGTATCTACCCAGTTATGAGCTGGCTCCTGGCACACCAAGCCCAAGGTGGAGATAGAGGCTGATGGCAGGGTGGCCTGTGGTCCCCACTGAGGGAGATAAAGTCACCAGAGAGAGGCAAGGGCTCCTCTCTGCTTTCCATGCCTCCAAACTCTCCTTTTCCCATTTCTCTTTCACTCTGAAACGACAGGGATCTTTCAAAATGCAAATCTGACTCTACCACTATTCTCATGTAATGGCCTTCAGCATAAAGCCCTGGCTATTTAGTCTGGCATTCAAGGTCCTCTGAGTATGACCTGGCCTTTGCCTTCCTACCCAGCATCATTTCCTAACATATCCTCCACCCTTATTCTGCACACACACACACACACACACACAGACACACACAGACACACACACACACACATACACACAGAGTCATTCCTCTGCCTTTAAGCTTCTCTGCCTTTCTATCTGCCGTTCCCTTTGCCTAGAATGCTCTATCTTGCTTCATTCCCTAGCTAGCACCTACTTGACCTTCAGGTTGACCCTCAGCTCCAACAAGACCTCCTCCAGCAGGTCTCACCAACCGCATGCTGGCTCAGGGGCCCTCCTTGCAGTCCCCCTTAGTCACTGTGTGGATCAGGCTGCATTTGGACTGTTTTGCTGTGTTGTGCGTCTCCCTTGTTAGACTATGAACCTCTCCTCTCAGCCTGGACTGAGCCTGCCTCACCTCTGCTCCCCTCGAATTCACCCAATTCCTGTGGGGGTCAGGTGAGGGCTCTGTCAGTGGCTGCAGAGTGAGTGGATAAATGAGTGAAGGTGCCACAAAGGCTTTCCCGTTTTCTTCTCCCTTCTTTCTCTTCCTTCAAGACTGTGTGACTGGCAGCAAGAGGGTTAAAACATGGAGATGCTCCAACGTGTTAGCAGCATGAGGACCAGGTGAAAACAAATGCTTACCAGGCTGCCACGCCACATCCGCCAGGCTCCTGCTTGTTTCTGGCACCACATATGGTCTGTATGCCCGCCCACCTGCCCGGGAGAAGGGCTGAGCTGAGAGGGCTCTGGGGGGCTGCAGGGCTCAAAGTGTGTGTGTGAGTTTGTGCATCTGGTGGGGTGAGGGGAGGAGGCGAATAGAGGAGATGCAAGAGAGATACATGAGCAGGAAAAGGAGGGAGGAGGAAGAGGGAGTGATGGGAAATGAAGAGAAGGCAGGGAAAGGTAGATTTAGAGGAGATGGGATGAGAGATGCGCAGGGGGGTGGGGGGATGGGGTGAGGGCAGGGAGATGAGTATATACCATTCACCCAAAGGAGAAATGGAAATGAGACTGTGCCTTCTTATGAGCTAGAAAGCCAGCAGACCTAGAATGAAGCCAGACAATGGGACTTTCAGGCAACCCAGAATCTGGAGGCAGGGGAGTGGAGAGGAAAGCTGGGCTGTGAAGGTTTGCTCCACAAAGGCTTGCCTGGGCACCCTGGTCACACTCTGGTGTGATCACACACAGTACCATCTTTAGACCCTGCCCCACATCTGTCCTCAGCAAATCCTAATGCTTTGGCATGTCCTGAAATTTTCTTTTTCTTTTTAGTATATGTTATTGATTATGCCATTACAGTTGTTCTAATTCCCTTGCTTCATTCCCCTCCACCCTGCACACCCCCTCCCCCACCATTCCCCGCTTTAGTTTATGTCCACGTGTCTCAAGTTCTTTAGATTCTATATTTCCCATACTATTCTTGCCCCCCTGCCTATTTTCTACCTACCATCTATGCTACTTATTTTCTGTACCTTTTCCCCGCTTCTCCTCCTCCCACTCCCCTGTTGCTAACCCTCCATGTGATCTTCATTTCTATGGTTCCACTCCTGATTTAGTTGACTTCTTAGTTTGCTTTTCTTTTAGGTGTGGTTGTTAATAACTGTGTGTTTGCTGTCCTTTCACTGTTCATATTTTTTATCTTCTTTTTCTTAGATAAGTCCCTTTAACATTTCATATAATAAGGGCTTGGTGATGATAAACTTCTTGAATTTGACCTTATCTGAGAAGCACTTTATCTGCCCTTCCACTCTAAATGAAAGCTTTGCTGGATAGAGCAATCTTGGTTGTAGGTCTTTGGATTTCATGACTTGGAATACTTCTTTCCAGCCCCTTCTTGCCTGGAAGGTCTCTTCTGAGAAATCAGCTGATAGTCTGATGGGTACTCCTTTGTAGGTGGCTGTGCCCTTATCTCTCGCTGCTTCTAGGATTCTCTCCTTCATTTTAATCTTGGCTAATGTAATGATGATGTGCCTTGGTGTGTTCCTTCTTGGGTCCAACTTCTTTGGGACTCGCTGAGCTTCCTGGATTTCCTGGAAGTCTATTTCCTTTGCCAGACTGGGGAAGTTCTCCTTTATTATTTGTTCAAATAAGTTTTCCACTTGTCGCTCTTCCCCTTCCCCTTCTGGTATCCCTATAATTCAGATGTTGGAACGTTTAAAGATGTCCTGGAAGTTCCTAAGCCTCTCCTCATTTTTTTGAATTCTTGTTTCTTCATACTTTTCTGTTTGGTCATTTTTTTCTTCCTTCTGGTCCTCTCCCTTGATTTGAGTCTCAGTTTCCTTTTATCATTATTGGTTTCCTGTGCATTTCCCTTCATTTCAATTGGTTTAGCCTTCATTTGTTCCTCTAATTTGTGACTAAAATTAACCAGTTCTGTGAGCATCATGATCACCAGGGTTTTGAACTGTGCATCTGATAGGTTGGCTATTTCTTCGTCACTTAGAGTTATTGGCTCTGGGGCTCTGAGTTCTTCTTGAGCCATTTTTTTGGTCTGTTCGCACCTGTTACGTATGAGGAACAGAGCCCTAGGTGTTCACTAGGGTGGGGCCACTCAGTCGCTGGGTTGTGATGCTGTATGTGGGGGTGGGGTCAGAGAGAGGTAATGGTGGTCCCCTCTGCTGCTTCCCACCCCTGGGGCCTGTGCGGTCTGTCTCACTGCTCTCTCCTTTGCTGGTTAATTGGTCCGGTTGAACGGTTCATTGTTGTCGGACTTCCGTATAGTTCAATTTTCTGAGTTTTGGCTGCGTTTTTGTTACTGAAACTTTGTTGACTTTACACTTGATTGTGAGAGGAGGCACAGTGTTTCCACCTATGCCTCCATCTTGACGGAAGTTCAAAATACCTGGAGTGTCCTGAAATTTTCTAAGACTCCTTCTAGTGGCTGGCATTGGCTAGGCTAGCCGTGCCATCTGGGTGGCATACCCTGAGCTCAGGCTTGGACCTTCGTGGACCCAAGAATTCACTTCTTCCCTTAATCAGATGATGCTTGAAGAGCTTCAATACCTGTGCCTATGTGGGCCCAACAGACCCCCTGTTTCAGGAAGCTGGTCTAGTGAGGACATCACGCAGGTGGCCAGTGTAGAATTTTGCAGAATCTTGGGAGATCGGGCCACCAGAATGGTGCCGACTTGCTGATTTTGAATTGTTCATATAAACAGAGAACCTGCGAAAAATATTTGCCCAGTGCCCTGCACACCCAGGAGGAGCCCCAACTGGACCCTTCAATCAGCCAGGTTGAAGTGGGGAAGGAATGTCTCTTTGAGGAACAACAGCCCCCCCCCCCCCCCGCCACCCGACTGAGAAGTTCCTAGCCAGAAATGGGCTGCAGGTGCAGCAGGTGCAGCAGTAATGGTTGCCAGCCCAGCTGGTATCCCCCTCCCCACGTCGCCCACCAACCTGAGTCTGGAGTTTCTTTGCTGCCTCCGAGAGGATGATGAGTCTGGCTCCCTCATGAGCCAGGACAGGGTGAGAAGGAAAGGTGATGGGGCATACCAGGGGAAAGAGAGGGGAGTTGGGCACAGAGGGGTCAGAAAACCCACAGAGGAAGGTAGCTTTTATTTAGGTCTAATTGTGAATGATGAAACAGCGAAGCTTCTAGAAGAAAACAAAGGAGATTATCTCCATGACCTTGGGTAAGCAATGATTTCTTAAACAGGACACAACAATGTTAACCATAAAGAAAAAATATTGAGCCCTGGCTGGTGTGGCTCAGTGGATTGAGTGCCTGCTCACAAACCAAAGGGTTGCTGGTTCAATTCCCGGTCAGGGCATATGCCTGGGTTGCAGGCAAGATCCCCAGTAGGGGCATGTGAGAGGCAACCACACACTGATGTTTCTCTCCCTCTTTCTCCCTCCCTTCCTCTCTCTCTAAAATAAATAAATAAATAAAATCTTAAAAAAGAAAGAGAGAGAGAAAGGAAGGAGGGAAGGAAGGAGAAAGATATTGAGCCCTGACTGGTGTGGCTCTGTTGGAAGGGCATCATCCCACAAAGTGAAAGGTTCCCAGGCCAGTTTGATTCTGGGTCAGGTCACGTGCCTGGGTTGCAGGTATGGTTTTCCCCTGGCCTCCCACCATCGGGGCATGTGTACCAGGGCAACTGATGATGTTCCTTTCTCACACTGCTGTTTCTCTCTCTCTCTCTCTTTCTTCCTCCTTTCTTCTCTCTCTAAGAATAAAAATAAATTAAAACAAGAAAAATATTGATACATTAAACTTCCCTAAAGTTAAGAACTTCTGTTGGTCAAAAAACATCATGAAGAGTGTAAAAAGCAAGCCGTAAGCAGGGTGTATTTGCAATGCATTTATCTAACAAAGGAATCGTATCTAGTGTATGTAGAGAACTCTACAAATCAATAAGAAAAAGACAGACAATCCAATAGAAAACTTCGCTAAAACCTTAACCAGACACTTGACAAAAGCAGAAATCTAAACAGCCAGTCAACATATGACAAGATACTTAATTTAGAAACCATGAAGGTGGAAGTCACTATCACAGTGAGGTGTCATCCACACCCACCTGCATGGCTAAAATTTAAAACTCTGACACCACCAAGTCTTAGTGAGCGCGTGGAACAATGGAATTCTGTGTTCTGCTGGTGGGAGCATAATTGGTACAACCATGTTAGAAAACTGGCATTATCTTCAAAAGCTGATCATATGTGTCCCTGACATAGCCATTATTAAACATTTAGTAACAGAAACGTGGGCACATATGCACCAAAATGTATGTACAGGAACGCTCGTAGATTCACAGAGACAGGAAGCAGAACAATAGTACCAGGGTGTTAGGGGGTGAGAATAGGGAGTTATCATTTAATGGGCACATAGTTTCAGATTTAAAAATTCAGATTAAAAATTCTGGAGATGAATAGTGGTGATGGTTGTACAACAATGTGAATGTACTTAATGCCTCTGAATTGTACATTGGAAAATGATAAAAATGGTAAATATAATGTACATTTACCACAATAAAAGAAAAAAATTTTTCATAGCAACTTTTTTCAGCTTTACCCAGTTGGAAATGATCCAAATATCTGTTAAGAGTAGAACGAATAAGTAAATTGTGATAAATTCGTATAATGGATTATGATACAGCAACAAGAAAGAATAAATCTTTGTGTCGAGCAACAACATGAGTAAATCTGACAAACACAATGTTGTGTAAAAGAAGCCAGACACAGTGGTATTTGATTCCATCTATATAAAGTTAAAAAAACAAGCAAAATGAGTCCGCAGTGCAGGAGGTCAAAAAAGTGGTTGTTTGGGGGGGAAAGGTAGGGAGCAGTGTGGGGGAGGCTTTGTGGTACTGGTGATGATTGATTATCTAGACGGGGGGATGGTTACACAGATGCGTTTCCTTTGAGAAAATTCATCAAACTTATAATTTGTGCTTCTTTTCTGCATGTATGTTATACATCAATAAAATACGTAGTTAACAAAGAAAAAACAAACACACCTCATTGCCTAGGAGAGAAGAGGGCATACTGACTCTTACGGCACTGAGAATCTGTTCTGCGCCTGATGACTTGTGTATCAGTCAGGGTTCCGGAGAAAAAGAACTAGTAGGTGATGTGTATTTATTATAAGGAATGGGCTCACACAAGTCTGGAGACTAAGTCCCCAGGTCTGCAGCTGGCAAGCTGGAGACCCAGTGTTGCCAATAGAGTAGTTCCAATCCGAAGATTGGCGGGATCAAGACCCAGGAAGAGTTGATTTTTTAGTTCAAGTCTGAGGACAGGAAAAGACTGATGTCCCAGGTCAAAGGTAGTCAGGCAGAAAGAGTTCCCTTGAACTCAGCCTTTTAGTGCTACGTAAGTCTTCAACTGATGGGATGAGGCCCACCCACATTAAGGTAGGCAATCTGCTCTACTCAGTGTACCAGTTCAAACTTCATCTTATCTGGAAACACCCCCACAGACATACACAGACCAATGTTTGACCAAATACCTGGGCACCCCATGGCTCAGTCAAGCTGACACATAAGGTTAACCATCACGCCTTCCCTGCCTGCATCAGCTCGGTTAGTCCTCCCAGCCAACCTGTGAGGTAGGAACTTAGGCTTCAAGGCCCCCTATATACTTCCTGAGTCTCTACAGGTTCCCTCCCTCTTTCTACCATGTGAGTAAGCTTGTCTCTCCTGCTGCAGGAGAGACCACACTTGCAGAGAACTCCTGAGTCACCCAGCTGAGGCCATCCAAGGCCAACCAGCCCACCCATAATTGACCTCAAGCACACTGGCACACCTAGAAAAGATCAGCCAAGGCTGGCCTGCATCAGCAGAACTGTCCAGCTGACCCATAGACCCATGAGCTAAAGAAGTTATTTTAAGACACTAAGTTTGAGGATGGTTTGTTACACAAAAATAGCTAATGGAAATATTCGTAAAGCCCCTTATGAATCCATGCAAGATGGGCTCTCCGCCCTCAAGTTCCCAGTCACTGTGTGGACATTTCTCTTACCTTAACCTCATGTCACAGTGGAATGGAGATGCAGCCGGTCTCTCCTCCTGGAATGTGAACCCCCTGAGGGCAGGGAATTTGGCTTGATTTCTTCGCCTAACTCTAGGGTCCAGAGCAGACAAGCATGCAATCATTGTTAGTGCAACAGCACATGAGTGGCACCAACCCACTCATGAACACGGAACACAGCAGGCCAAGATGATCCTACCAAGCTCACAGCATGTCACCATCCTCTGCAGGTGAATTTCATTCACTCAGTCACAGGCAGAGGTGGGGCAGCTTCAGCCTCCATAGTTGAGGAGCTCACAGCCAAGTTGGAGAGGGCAACTCGTAAAGAATGAGCTGCAGCAAGAGGAGGTAAGTACCACGATGTATAAAGTACAGCCAGAACTGCCGTGTGAGGTGGTGGCTAAGAGTGTGGGCTTGGGCACTAGAAAAGCAGTGAGTTCAAGGCCCAGCTCTGTCACTTACTTGGGCCAGTTACTGCATTCCTTTGTACCTCACAGTGGCATAAGGATGAGACATTTGTGTTAACTTGCTTTTCCATAGTTCTCAACGAATAGCAAGGGCTTGCATTAGTCATAGGGCTTGTTATTATTTCACTGGTGGAACAAAATATGGAATAATAACAACAACAACAATAATAATAATACAGGTCCACAATTCTAAACTCCCAAATGCCCTGAAAAACAACACTGTTTTCTTTCACAAGTTCAATGGCAAAACCTTACCTCACCTGACAAGAAACTATTTGCGGTCTTCAGTTAGCGTGTGAATATTCACGAGGTTCCTGCAGAAACATTAGTGAGTTTTATTATGGGGATCTGCTCTATATTGTGCTTGAGTTCTTTTATAAAATATAGTACACCCACTTTAGATGTTTTACAAAATCTGAAAAATTGTAAATGTTGAGGCGCATCTAGCTCTCATGCTTTCTGACCTGTCTTTTACAGAAAGTAACTGATTTAATTGTTTTGTCGATTCTTCCCGATCAAGTCAAGCAGAAGGAGAAAGGCCTGGGAAGTTTTGCGGGAGGTGATATTTCAGCTGAGTTCGAGGTCGAGTACAGATTACCCATAGGAACAGGGCAGGACAGGGCATTCTGGTTGGTAGGGGCAGCTTAGGTAAGGTCTTACAGGCATGAAAGTGGGGGCTGCACCTGAGAACTGGCAGGGAAGGGGGAGTGGAGAGCATCAGGACTGGAGGCTGGGAAGTTTGGCGGAGACCAGATCCCTGAAGGCCTCACATGCACAGCTGAGAAGGTCCCAGGCTATCCTATAGGCTTCAGCAGGGGAGGGCCCAGGGAGAGTCAGGTGGGCAAGACAGTCAGTCCTCCAACTGCCTTGCTGAAATCCAGAATCGCTCTGCACACAGCCTCCCCCCATCCACCCAGACCACACATGGAAATGAGGCTGCTTTGGCATGGTTCGCCTGGCACAAGTCAACTTCTAGAAAATGTATTTGTGAGACTCGATCACAATGTGGCAGGAAACCAACAAGGAATCCAGCAAGTGTGGCTGTGAGAAGCCGGTAAGGAAGGTTCTGTGGACAATGTCCAACGTCGATTTCCCCAGGGGCCCTCCAGCTTCTGTGGCACTGTGGCTGCCCCAGCCCACGGGGCAGGCCCAGCCTCAGAAGGGCTCCCGGCTTAGTGCTCCCAGTCCCTGCTCCATGACGGCTGTCATGCCCGCTCGACAGCACCCATTTGCAACTCAAACACACACTGTTCACTTCTCCAGTTCGTTTTTAAATTTTGCTCTTTTTGTTCCTGTTTTTCATTTAGATTTTTGGCTGGTTCAAGTTCGACAGGCAATTTTGACACTCAGATTAAGGGGAGAGAATATAGCCTGTAAAAGAGCAGCTGATGTGCGTGTCTTCTAATGTTACTAGTTTTTGAGGGACCTAGGAAGGGCACACACATGGATCGAGTCTATCAGCCAGGCCTCTCGGTTTCCATCTTCATCTAACACGACCCCCCACACCGGTTTTTGGTCTCCACCCTTAATTCATAATCCTGCCCATACCCCCAAGGCATCCCCTCTTGTGTATCTAATTATGGCCTTGCTTTGAGCGTGCTTTTAAAATTTTATGGGAGTGACATCGTGTCATACATCTAATTCTGCTTCTCACTTTTTTCTTTTGACATTATCTGGAAGTCGATGTAAGTTGTTCCTTTGACTGGTGTAACATTTCATCTCGGGCATTGCCCACATTCTATTCATCCATTTCCTTACCCCTGGACGTGCAGGTGGCTTCCCATTCTTTGTCATTTTAAACATTGCTGCAGCGAGTGAGCATCTTTGCACTGGGTTAGAGCAGAAGCTTCACGATCAACCCAAGTTGGGAATGAGTTCAACCTCCACCACTCATTCATCGTGTGACTCTAAGCCTTAATGCTATCATTTGTTTCAAACAAAGTGGGGAGGGGGAATAATATTGACCCTTCCTTATTGGGCTTCTCATAGGAGACTTGAGGAGTGCCGCTCTTACCTGCCTTCTTCCCTGCTCCAAGCCCAAGCCTCTCAGAGCCTGGTGCAAAGTACGTTCCCCGTCAGCATGCACTGAACAAAGTGGCTGTTGTGAGGATCACTTGACACATGACATACAAAAGGGCCTTGGGAATGCTAAATATACATATACAAATATGAGTTGTTGTTATTATCAGTAGTTATTTAAATAATACCTACAATCTGTGTATAAACCCAATAAAATGAAACAGCAGGGCTCACCTTCTGCCCCTCTCTCCTACCCACCTTCACTTACATTAGGAAATATTTTCTAACGTTCATTCCGGTGGGCCTGGTTTGGGATGGGGAAATCTGAGAGTGCCTGGCCGGGCCGAGGTGGGGTGCCCTCATGGCTCCTCTTGAGGCTGAGGTCCTGAGGTCAGTGACAGTCCAAAGGCCTCCCTTCAGCTACCTTAGCCTACAGAACCCTGGTAATGCCACACGCCCACCTCACAAAGGTGTTGTGAAGATTAATTATGGCTTGTGAAGGGCTTTGAAGATGAAACGCGCTTGTTATAGAAGTAAATGGCTTGAGATCCAAAGCTTTCTTCGTGCCTTCAAGCCTTCTCTCTTGCTGTTTCTGCCTTTCAAGAGCCCCGGAAGAGTTCATAGGTTAGGGTGACCTCCCCACGACTCCTGTGGGAAGCCAAGGTTGAGTGCAGTCTTCCCGGAACAACTTAGAGATGTGACCCCTCGCTGCTAGTTTAGTTTTAAATTTTGAATTCCTGCTCCATTTCCTATCTCACGGAGCTAAGCTGGTTCAAAATACATTAAACAGATTCACGAAGGGGTGGTGAAATGTATTTCCGATACTGAGCTTTTTGCTGCCAAATTTAATTATTCAAATTGATTTAAAAAAATTGGGTTTCTTCCCCCTATGTCTTCCCAGATTTAGAAATATGTGAAGGGGAAGAAGTGCAAGCCAAATGCCTTTCAATGGTGAAGTGGAGAAAGCGCATGTATTCGTGTCAGGCGGACCTGAGTTTAGCCCCTCACCTGGGATAGGCAAGTTATGTAACCTCTTTGAACTTCAGTTTTCCAATCTGTCAAATGGGGACAATAATAACCCATAATAGACTTATTGTCAATACTACTTGAGTGAATAAAAGACATGCACATAAAGTATATTCAGTAATTGTCAGCCATTAATAGTAACATGACCAAACCTGGGGAGAAAGGTGGTACCACCCCTACTTGACAAATAAGGAGGCTGAGCTCTGAGGGGTGCTGTGTGTCCCCAAGATCTTGCAGTAGGAAGACGGAAGGCTGGATTCAAACCCGGATCTGCCTGACCCCAAAGCCCTGGTCAATCACATGCGGTCTCACCCCTGGATGGAAGCTTGTTTTCTAAAACAGACCCTGCAGTGAATGCCAACCCAAGCCGAGGGAGTAAGAGGGAGCCCAGCAGAGTGTCAGAGCCTGGAGGGTGGCTGCTCCCGTGCCACTGAGTTGTTTAATCCCACATTTTTACATTATATTGGCATTCCATATGTTCACTTCTCATTTCTCACTTCTCGTGTTAACACTTGCTTGCCCAAGTGGAGAGTGCTAACTAGAAGCACGTTTTTGCACATGCCACAGTGGGGCCAGGAGCATCCTGGGGGCCTCGAGGGCTCCTGACACCTGAGGGCTGCTTCTACAGTAAAGGGTCTGGAGACTGCTGAGTGCCTTCCTAGGGCTAGGCCCAGGAGTCTCATCTCAGCTCAAGTGGGGGTCAGTTTAGCCAGATCCCTCCTAGAAGCCAGGACCTTTGCTCATATTCGTCCGTGTCTACGCTCTGCTGTTCATTTTTTCTGGCAATGGATGTTTATAGAGTTCCTACTATGTCTCCAAATACCGCATAATCACAAGGACCCTCTTCCACGTTTCTACCTATCGGGCACTTGCACTTCTAGGCATCATCTCATTTAAACACAGTGCTGTGAGATAAATATTAATATCATCACCATTTTGCAGTTGAAGAAATAAGACTCAGGGTACGAGCTAATGTCAGAATAAGGAATGGAACCCAGGTTTTCCTGACCCCATAGTCTGTGCCCTTAACCATGACCACATACTGCCTCCTGGAGGGCATGTACGATATCTCATTCCTTTACCACCAGCCCCCACCACTGTATACTTTGGGTGCTCAATAAATGGTTGCTGTTGAATAAATAAGCTCTGGATAAGCCCTAACACATATGCAGTGCTCTGCAGAGTTTGCAAAGACAGGCAAGGTAGGGTTTATGATCCCACTTTGTAGATGGAGACTGCTGCGTGAATAACTTATTCGGGGCCGTGGAAAGAGTAAGAGGCTGGAGCTCAGGTAAGACTGGAAAACAAACTCGCAGTGAAGACACAACATCCAATGGAGCTGTAAAGCAGAGAAGTTATCTGTCTGGTTGAAAAATATGGGTATTACAAAGCACCAGAGCTTAAGCCGAGATCATATGCCCAGCACATGTTTTCTGAAAACATTCACATTACTTACATGGTCGGTGTGAGGTTTCAGATATTAAAATTATGAAAGAGCAAAGCAAGATGTGAGAGGCAGAGATGGAAAGAGAACAAAGTAAAGTTTAGCCTGTCACCACCTCCCAGAAACCTCTCAAAGATCCAAGTTTCGACCCAAATTTATCTTGAATGGTACAGCTTGTGCCTGGGAACCATGCTATAAATAGGCAGATCTGAAGATTTGGAGCCAGATTCACGTCCAGACTCAGTTACTTTTCAGCTGTGTGACCTTGGACAAGTGTCTTTGACCTCCATGTCCACATCTGTAAAATGGAGATAAATCACAGCTTGTTGGATAATAAACATGCTTTGTAAATTACTATGAACATGTTACTTTGTTACTTCCTTTTTAGTATTATTGGAAATAAAAATTATAATAGATTTTAATGTAACTGCTATACAGGTCATAATAAGCTCAATTTTGTTACAATAATAAGCATTCCACTTCAGTGGCTTAACACACAAATGTTTATTTCTCAGGCAGGCTGCCTGTCCATCATGGATCAACTTGAGGATGCTCTTCATATGTCCCAAAAGGACTCAGGATGAGACAGCAACCACCATGCTATGATCATGTGTCCAAGGCGGAAAGGGGCTTTGAAGGGTCTCCCAGGACTAATAAAATGTCTGGCCTGGAACTGACAGATGTCACTCTTTGCTCACAATTCATTAACCAGAATATGTCCCATGGCTCCACCCAGTCACCAGGGGGCCAAGAGGTGCAACCCTACTGTGTGCCCAGGAGGGAAGAGAATCAGACACCTTTGTTGAATGGCATCTACCACTCACGGAGCACTTACACGTGCCAGGCATTGTGCTGCGGGTTTTTCTGATAGATCCTTTAATTCCCTCAACAATCCGCTGAAGCAGGGACTTTTATCTTCAGTTAATACTTGAATAACCTGACACTCAGAGATGTGAAGTAGCTCGTTCAAGGCCGCTCAGTGATTAAGTAGCAGAGTCAGAGTTGACAGCAGGTAAGAACCCCTGCTGCTTCCCCCTGAGTGTGCTCCTAAATGGGGGCAGTTATCCAAACGAGGGGGTCAAATACCTTGCTGGCTGGAGAACTGGAATTAACTGATCTCCTCCTATGTATTAGTCCCTTTACTATCTTCTCAGTCACACTTACGAGTTCATTTCCCTGTCAACGATAAAGGATCTGAGCCTCAGAGAGGTTAAACAACTTGCCCAGGGTCCACAGCAAAGCTAGCCCCTGAACCCAAAGGTAGCCCCTCTGCCCCATTCCTCCTTATTCTTTATCGCCCTGTATTGGAGTAGTGATAGGACTGTGGAACAGGAGACAGGGGCTAAGAGCGTGGATGTTAGAGCTGGGTGGAATTTGGGCTCAGCCACTTCTTAACTGTGTGACCTAGTTGGGTAAGAATTTCACATCTTTGGGCGTCAGTTTCCAAGTCTGCACCGTGGGGCTGATAATGGTAACTTCCTCAGAGAGTTGTAAGGAATAAATTAGATCATGATGATGATGATAATAATTAACATTTTAAAAAAACTTACTGGGTCCAGTCCTGGCTGGTGTGGCTCAGTGAATTGAATGCTGGCTTGCAACCCAAAAGGTCACTGGTTTGATTCCCAGTCAGGGCACATGCCTGGGTTGCAGGCCAGGTCCCCAGTAGGAGGCGCTCAAGAGGCAACCACACATTGATGTTTCTCTCCCTCTTCTTCCCTTCCCCTCTCTCTCTAAAAATAAAAAAACAAAAAAGCAAAAAAAAAAAAATTCAACTTACTGGGTCCAGATAATGTGCTCAGGGTTTTGTATGCATTTCTTTTTAACTTTTTATTTGGGAGTTATTTTGAATTTACAGAAAAGTTGCAAACATAGTACAAAGCTGTCACCTAATGTTAACATCTTACATAAGCAAAGCAAGTTTGTCAAAACTAAGAAACTAATACAGACTTTATTCAGATTTCATCAGTTTTTCCACGTATGGCCTTCTTCTGTCCCATGATTGAATTCAGGATATGGCACTGCATTTGGTCACATCTCCTTAGTTTCTGCTAGTCTTCACACGTATTCTCATGTTATTTTCTGTTGAGGAAAAGGAGGCTCTGGTGATCAAGTCACTGGCCAAGTACACAAAGTCAGTAGGTGGTGGAGTTAGAATTCAACCCCAGGTCTGTCTGACTCATAGCCCACATCTTTACCATCCATAAAGAAATTATTAGAAAGAAATGCAATGTTCTGAATCAGATCTGCACACAGAGAAGCAGAAGCTCAAGGGGTAGGGAGACTAAAGCACAGAAAACTGGCATTACAGTTTTAGAATACTAACTCAGCCTGATCCACTGGAGCCACAGCCAAAGTGCAGGTAATCTGTCCAGTGAAGAGGAGGCTCAGGCTGTGAGTGTGCACCTTGAGAGTCATGTGAAGGAACTCCGGCTTAGCCACTAGCAGAGGGTTCTGCATGGGCCAGACTGCTTGGTCCCTGGCAACAAAGCCTACTGCAGAGCATCCTGACGGAGGCAGAGAGTGAGCAGAACAGGGCCAAAGACAGGACCACGGAATTCACTTAACCTGTGTTCCCGGGCATCACCTGCATCCCACAGCACACAGTGGGTCAACTACAACCAAACCAGCAAGTGCAAATTTGGTCCTATTAATGCCTACCACAAACTGTCTTCGCTTGCCTGGCATTTTATGTGTGTAGAGAGGGAGAAACAAGGAGAAAGTGCTGGCCTTCTTTTTCTTTAGGGAAAAAGAAAGGATCCAGGTGGATCAGTTGGTGCATGCAAAAACCAAGGGAGGGCCCCTGATTCTTCCTGGATCCCCGCAAACCCTGGGTGTCAGGCCCTGATGTGGCTGCTCCGGCATAGGGTTGGGCAGAGAGCAAGTGCGAGTGGTCACATGTTGAATGTGTAAATGAATTAACTAATTTGCATGTACGGCAGTACCTGGTACAAAGCACAGCACCTAGCAGGGATTCATGATAAAAGAAAGAAATGAATTTATTTAGATCTGTGCCAACATGCAGGCCTCTGAATGGCACTTGGGAATGCTTTAAATGTTTGTTGATCCAATGGATGGGCCATGACCAAGGTGTCCAGGAGGAGATTTCCAGTCTGTGGATTGCAATTGGTCTTATGGCACAGAGATGCAATGTGCCAGAGTGGCTGTGAAGGCAGGATCTGGGGCTTGGGTTCCAGGTCTGAGTCCCAGCTCTGCCACCTACCGATTGTCTGACCGTGGGCAGCTCACTTAACCTTACCTGCAAAAATGGAGCCTAAGGGTGGTGGTAATGTTATTTACTCCTGAAAGTTGGTATGAGGATTGAGCCGCACATGCACAAACCCAAGCATTTGTGTGTGTGTGTGTGTGTGTGTGTGTGTGTGTGTTTTAGTCTGTTTATAGCAGGGGTATAGCAGGGGTGTCAAACTCATTTTCACTGGGGACCACATCAGCCTCCAGTTGCCTTCAAAGGGCCGAATGCAATTTCAACTCCTCAACAGTTAAGGGGTAGTTACATTTGTACAGTCCTAAAATTATTTCAGCCCTTTGAAGGCAATCTCGAGGCTGATGTAGCCCCTGGTGAAAATGAGTTTGACACCCCTGGTTTATACGAAATTAGCTCAATGTTATAACTGAACCCGACCCATCATAAGCACCTCGCAGGGTTAGCTATTAGAAGACACTTCTCTGCCTCCTCTCTCCCCTGGCCCCAGTTGGGATGTACATCTGCCTCTAAATCTGACTTAGATGCACCCTGTGTGTGATCTGTCACAGATTGAGTGCACAACTAATATTCAGTCGTGCAATCAGTACCTTTAAGGCTAAGTAAGACGGAAAATCTTAGAGTGCCTCACAGAGTAAGGAAAGCTTGCTTCCTGTTTCTACTGTAACACACACACACACGTGTTTTCAGGACTGTGACATAAAATAAATTTCTTCCAGTGGGTCACAGTGAAACCTTTAAAACCATCACCTCCAGAGGAAAATGCTGAACGACCTTCCTGAGGAGGACTGGCGTGTCCCCAAATGCGCTTTGCTGTTCACCTCTTCCTTCTGGCCTTTGTTGCCAAACGGCCTTTGGAAAGATGTCCCTCCTCTTCACCCATTCCCGGGTGCTCCCACAGTGCTGTGTAGTTTTGTAGTTTACACAGAGAATTACTGAGCGGAGACCAGGTAGCCATTACCCTGTGCCTTTCACACACCTTCCTTCACGTAGTCCATCTCAGCTCTGAAGGTGAGGTCCCCCTGTCAGCCTCAGCATCGCCTGGGAGCTTGTTAGGCATGTAGATCCTCAGTCCCCTCTCTACCTGCTGAATCAGAAACTCTGGGGCTCAGCAACCTGCGTTTGGCCAAGACCTCCGAGGGACTCCTATGTAATCTGAAATCCACAAGCCAGTGCCCGACTTTGACTCCACTCTTAAATCACCGTCAGTTTCAAGTGGGGTAGGGGGTGGGGTGGAAGCCAGGAAATGGTTAACAGTTTGATAAATTAAAAAAAAAAAAAACTCTACTGGTTGTGAGACTTCCTAATAATGAGAAGTCAACGCAATTAGACAAGGCACTGAATTTGTGTGCAGAATGCCAGCTGTCACTCTTCTTGACTAGCTCAGATCAAAGAACCGTATTTTAGCTCCTAAATGATTAGACATGATAGGGCCATTAAGGAGAGATATTGTCATAAGAAATCTAAGAACATAAGAAATATGTTGCTTGCTTTGAAAATAAACATCTCACCTTTGCTTCTTTTTCTCTGTGAAAAGCTGAGAGAAGTCAAACTATTAACTTGGGTCTTTCCAACATGCTCGCGTTCTGTCATCTTCTCCCCAGTCACATCCGGGATTTTAGCGGCAATCCTTCTTCAGAGTGTCTGTGTATGTTGGAGCTGCAGGACTGAGAGGCCTGTGAGCTATAGCCCCTCCCTGCTTTCACCAGTCCTAACAGAACTTGCCATTACTCCAAAGCCGTTTGCTTTGAAAGGAGCTCATCCTCAGATGTCTTTCCAAGTGCTTATCTTTAGCCTTTCTTCATCTCTAACCTGGATCTGAAAGCGCTCACTCTTTATTTCTATCAGTAACAAGGCTGCTTGTCTGGACTGAGAATGGGGTTTGCGGTGGTCACGTTGTTTGCTTACCTTCACTGATGGCAAAGGAGCCGAGGGTCTGAGATGGAGAGGGAACATGTTCAAAAGGGATATTTAAAAAGAGTTCAATGAAGGGGCTCTTTCCAAGGGTGGGCAGGGCTGGGGGATGGTGAAGCACCCCGGAATTAGCAACGGCAGGGAGCCATAGCTATTCTTGGCCAGAAGAGGTAAAGAGAGGGGGAGGCCACTGGAATTTGGAGAGCACACCACCAACAGGAGCTGTGGCCACGGAGAGAAGAGGCAGCCTCTGCCAAAACACAGTGCAGCAGGGAGTCATGCCCCATTCCTCTCCCTTCCTGCCCCTGAGTCTTCTGCTGGTGTTCTCCATTGGCTGAGCCCAGCTGGAAGCCAGAGGGCAAGGGAGCCTGGCGGGTGTGGTCTGTAGTGCTGAGCATCTTGGAGCACAGAGCAAGCAGAGTGGCGGAGAGTGGAGGGTGAGTCTGGGAGGCAAATGGAGACTATGCTGCACACAATGACCCTGGCCCACCACAATGGTTTGGGCATACCCAGACAGGATAGAGTTGGGTGGTGGAGACCCTGCAAGAGCTCCATCACAGGATGGGGCTGGGGACCCTGAGATAAATTAATATAATGTTGTTGGGCATAATGTGTGGGACTTGATGAGGAAGGGAAGCAGAAGCACTGATACAACCCATCCCATTGTGTGTCCCCGGAGCAAAGGGCTATGTCCTCGAGTTCAAAGAGCCTAAGCCTCACTAGATTCTGTGACACTCGGGGCTCAAACAGCCTTGCTGTGGGGACCCACTTCATCAAATGAACGCACAAAGGAAATGTTCACCTCACTTCACTGGGGTGACTGACGAGAGGGGCTTCCAGCTTACCAGCTCCTTGGATCCCAGGTGGTAGCTCCAGCGGTAGGCAGGCCCAGAGGCACCTGGAGTGGCCCTCCCTGCAAGTGTGAAACTTCATTGGGTCCTGGTCTCTCTAGGCGAGACAGTAAACAAAGTCCAGCTCTGTGACATGGACACACATCAACTCTTCTAGGAACTCAGAGCTACTTGGAGCTCTGAAAACCTGAACTTCTTGAATCAAGAGAGATTTTGGGTACGCATATACTCACAGGCTGGTGAAGCTTAGGACCATTTCCCATCCTTGTAGCTGATCTTCAAGGTTGGGATTCTGGCCCCATTTTTAGAAATGAGGATTCAGTTCGCAGAAGGCAGCCCGGGGCAGGGCAGGCTGGAATCGTCAAGTAAGTGAATGAAAGAGAGGAAGGAAGGGAGGAAAGGAGGAAGGAGGAAGGGAGGAAGGAACAAAGGAAGGAAGGAAAAGAAACAAACAAACCCCCACCCAGGTCTTTCCAATTCCCAGGCTCCCTCTATTCTGCCATATTACCTCCCCAAGAGGAAGGAAGGGGACCGAATGACCCTGGGCATCCTGAAGCCTAATTGTTCTCAGGATAGTGCCATGCACTGACTAGCACATATAGTTGGTGCTCAGTAAAAATTGAGACGTATAAAAGTAATGCTGCAGCGACCCATTCCATGCATTTATTTTGTCTGCATTGTTGATTGCTAGTGTCTGATTCTGAGGGGAAATGATTATATCAAAGAGCATGAACTCTGACCCACACACCCATTACTTACTGAAAAGGCTGAACATTTTACATCCACAGTCTTAAAAATGTTGGGGCTCGTTAGGTTGTTCTAGCTGGTGGCTGATTGCCTCCCGTTGGAGGAGACTTTGTTCTGGAACTGTCTCTACTATCAGCTCTTGTTAGATATATGGTGGCCAGGTGGATTATTATTGTTGCTTTTTCCCCCCAGGCTCTGGGTCTCAGTTTTTCCACCTGTCTGATCCAACCAATGTCTACTTCTTATTTCCTTGAACCTTGGCCCCCACTTAAACCCAGGATATACCCCAGCCAGTTGGAATGTCTGTACTTAGAGGCCCCAGGAATGTAACTTGCTGAAAATGAGTCTCAGTTCGTTCTTCCAAAGAAAATGTCACAGTCATTTGGAAAACGACTATGCGGCCACGGGCTCGTCTATCTAGGGAGACGTATTAGAAGGCAGGGTGCTTGGTGGCAAATGAAAGCTGAGTGGTTTATTGCTGCTATTAGTGGTGATTTGCATGTGTCTGTGGGTGCACACAGCTCCTTACAATGCCCGGAGGAAACTAGAACAGAGGGCAACATTTCCACCCTCTAGGGACATCCTGCCTCGTCTGATGGTGAGAATGGGTGCCCATTGAATTGGACGGACTCACACAGAGCGGGACTGTCTGAATGACTGGTAAGAACAAGTCGGAAGAAGGAAGTAAACAAGAATTTCTCAAGTGCCTCTACATGTGTACTATTTAACAGGCATGATCTCGTTTAATCTGCTAAATAATTCTAGGAGTTAGGGATTTTTTTATCTCCATTTTCAAGGGAGGGTATTAAAGTCTAAGCTGGTTGTTCTTTCCCCCACATTTTTAAAATGTTTCCCATGTGGAGGGCAATGATACCACTGTGGATATATTACCTGGGTGAGGATGGCAGGAGACAGTAGAAAGAGAAAAAAAGAGGACTAGAAAGGAGGGGCTGTTTGTTTTCTTTCCGTGGATTCTGTGTTCTTTACACTAGAATCATACCCGACTTGGGAGCTGGGGTAAGCACATGGGCTTTGGAATGAAGCAGACCTGGTTTCACAATCTCCTCCAGTCCAGGAGCCTGGGATGAGTCACGTCTCTTTCTGAGTCTCAGGTTTCTCTTCTGTAAAGTGGGGATAAAACCAACTGCCTTGAGGCAGGGGGAGGGGGACACTTTATAAAGTATATGATTGTCTAACCAATATGCTGTACACCTAAAAATAATACAAAGTAACATTGAATGTAAACTGAAATGGAAAAAAATTAATTAAAAAGAAAGAACACTTCCTACCCTGTGGTTCATGCAAGGATTGAATGAAGCAATGTCCGTACGGTGCCTGGTGACTGGGAGATGTCAACAGTTGTTGGTCCTCCACCACAAAAAACTAAGGAGGGACAACAGACGGGGGAAGTATAATGGGCGCTATTATCCACAAGTCGCTTAGTATCTTAGTACCTCAGTTACCTCACTTGTAAAAGGGAATGATCAAGTATTTTGCTCATGGGGTGAGTCGGAAGAGTAAATGAGTTAACACAAGTAACACCCTTAAAACAGTGAGCTCTCAACACATCTTTGCTGTTATTTTCTTGTCGCTCTTGACTTTGGGTTGAATTAGGAGGCCCTGGCTCTTGGATTCTAGTGTTTTCTGTCCTATCTTTGCACTCTGGACACACAGAAGTCTGGTCTGATGACTGGCATAACCCATTCCTGAGATAAGAGCTGTGTCACGAATCTGGTATGCCAGGGTAGGGAGTGGGTTATGAAAAAATTGTGAGTTATCATTATGGAAGAGAGAAGAACCTTGAATTTGAAATTTCCCTAGCTGTGAAGATGGTGACCTAACCTCAGTGAGATGCTGTGAATTTGAACTCTCTCCAGAGAGTATCCAGCTATGTAATATGAAAAATAGAGACGTTTATTGAAGA